>NC_042615.1:617894092-618546671 GCF_901001135.1 Rhinatrema bivittatum | reverse complement strand
GACCCGCCAAGACTTACCGAAAATCCCTGGTGGTCCATCGGGGTCCTGGGAGCGATCTCCCCCTCTCAGGCTGTCGGCTGCCACTAATCAAAATGGCGCCGATGGCCCTTTGCCCTTACCATGTGATAGGGCTATCGGTGCCATTGGTCGGCCCCTGTCACATGGTATGAGCAATGGATGGCCCACACCATTTTTTAAGCTGGCGCCGGCCGTCCATTGCTCCTACCATATAACAGAGGCCAGCCAATGGCACCGATAGTCCCTGTCACATGGTAAGGTCAAAGGGCCATCGGCGCCATGTTGATTACTGTCAGCTGACAGCCCGAGAATGGGAGATCGCTCTCGGGACCCCCACTGGACCACCAGGGAATTTCGGCAAGTTTTGTGTGTGTGTGGGGGGGGGGGGGGGGGGGGTCGAGAGGGTTGGGGGGGGTTTGTTGTTGTTTTTTTTGTTTTTTTTTAACAACCCCCCCATTGTAATTAATTACACTTGAAGGGTTAGGGCAGGTTTTGGGTTTCATTTCGAGAGGCAACCGAAATAAAATCGGCCCTAACTGCGGGAAAAGGAAATTTCCTGCAGCGGGTCGATAACAAAGGCCGAACTGAAAGGTTCGGCCGAATCACATCCCTAATAATTACTACTTAGTAATTTAGGGCCTCGTTTACTAAGTAGTTCTCCCATAGACACAGAAAGGGAGAAATGCCTTACTAAATCAAGCCTTGGCCAGATATAACTTATCTGGATAAGTTACGTGGATATTCAGCGGCATGGCTATGCCGCTAAAATATCCAGACAGAAGTAGCTACTTTAGCCAGCCAAGTTTAGGCCTGCTATTGAGCAGGTATAAGTTAGATGGACAGCTTATCTAGTTGTTGCATCGAGGTGAGGTTGGTACTGCCTGTAGGGGTGCCCTATAGGCCCTCGACATCAGTAGGTGGACATAGAAGGTGGAGACCCAACGGACCTTCATTTTTATCAGCTATTGTTCCCCGCAGGTTGAGCCCTTGGGTGCCGGGACCGGCAGGACTTAGGAGCGAGTCTCCTGCGAGCTGGTCTGGAGATGTGAGACGTAGGCAGGCCAGACGGTCTGAGAGTCAAGGCTGGTGGTGAAAGCGGAATCTAAGAACAGGCAGACGGTCAGGGCAGGCAGCAGTCAAAAGCAGAATCCAAGGACAGGCCAGATGTTGAGGCAGGCAGCAGTCAGCAGAAACGTAGAACAGGCAGTCGATCCGGGCAGGCAGCAAGCAAATGCGGAGTCCAAGGACGAGCCGGGTCAGGTACCAAAGGAACAAGCCAAAGGGACAGAGGAGGAGGCAGGAACGGAGACACTGGGACCAGGAACAGGGAGACACAGAGGCTGGAAGACATGGAGGCAACTAGTAGCCCTAACAGAGCGAGACCTGTTGCTGAGGCAATGCTAGGGCAGCAGGGGTTGCCTTAAATAGTACCAGCGGGGCCTTGTACATCCCACGGGAAAGTCTTCCGGCATGGCTCCTTTAAGAAGGGGGAGGAGCCATGCACGTACGCCTACAATGATGCAGCTGGTCACACAGTGGTGGCTGGGAAGGCCCTTTACTGCGTCAAAGAGAAGGCCCCGGGACAGCAGAGCAGCAGCGGTGGCCTGGACCCACGCGACGGGTGAGTGTGGTCGGCAGTGGGGTGCTGTGGCCGGCCGCCGTAACACAGTTAGGTCTAAATATTGCTACTTAAAGAACACTGCCCTGATCTACCCACTGCCTGCCCACAAAGTTCTCCCAGTAAGAGATAGCCAGCTAAGTCGTATTTATCCATCTATTTACCGGCTGAATATTGGGCCCACAGTAAATTGTCTAAGGAACCAGGATGATTCAACAATAATATGGTAACTTTCAAAACAGTGAGCGGGTGCATGCTTGCATGCATATGTCGGCCCGCACCCAGGGATGCGGACATTTTATAACATACAGGTGCATATGCATACATGTTATAAAATAGCCTAGCTGCACACACATATGTGCCAAATTTTAAGTAGTGCAGGCCTCTGCATGCAAATGCCACTTCTACTGCATAAATCTGGGGATTTTAAAAGGGGTGCATGCCAAAGCTGTTTCCAGTTTATCCCCAGTTCACCCATTCTTCCAACCCCCCCTAGTTTAATAGCCTTCACTCCCCCCAGTTAGGTCCAACCTTTAAAACCCCGCAGATTTGCGTATTTCTAATTTTTTTGCTTTCATGTCATCCATAGCAGAAGTAAAGTTACACGGCAGGGGGCTTCAGCATGCACCGGATTGCATAAGTATTTAAACGCATATCTCAGGTTCATGCCCCATAATGCCCATACTCCACCCAGATCACACCCATGCCCCTTTTTGAAAACTGAGATGTGTGTACTCCGGGAGATATACATTTATCTTGGCAGCTTTTAAAATCCACTTGGTGCATGTGAATCCAATATATTCATGCATGCCCTAATTAATATGCAAGAACATACGAACATAAGAGATTAGAGATGTGAATCAGAACCGGAATTGGTTTGGATTCTGGTTCCGATTCACATGTGGGTTTTTTTTGCATCGGGCCCGATCGTGGTTTTGTTTATTGGCTGCGCCCGAGCCGATAAACAAAAAACCCACCCCGACCCTTTAAAACTAATCCCTTAGCTTCCCCCACCCTTCCGACCCCCCCAAAAAAAAAAACTTTTTACAGGTACCTGGTGGTCCAGTGGGGGTCCCGGGAGCGATCTCCCGCTCCGGGCCATCCTCCCGCTCCCGGGCCGTCGGCTGCCACTAATCAAAATGGCGCAGATGGCCATTTGCCCTTACCATGTGACAGGGTATCCGTGCCATTGGCCGGACCCTGTCACATGGTAGGAGCACTAGATGGCCGGCGCCATCTTGTGCTCCTACCATGTGACAGGGGCTGACCAATGGCACCGGTAGCCCCAGTGACATAGTAAGGGCAAAGGCTATCGGCGCCATTTTGAATACTGGCAGCCGACGGTCCGAGTGCAGGAGGTCACTCCCAGACCCCTGCTGGACTTTTGGCAAGTCTTGTGAGGGTCAGGATGGTCCCCCAAGCCTTTGCCCTTACTATGTCACAGGGGCTACTGGTGCCATTGGTCAGCCCTTGTCACATGGTAGGAGCACAAGATGGGGCCGGCCATCCAGTGCTCCTACCATGTGACAGGGTCCGGCCAATGGCACGGATACCCTGTCATATGGTAAGGGCACAGGGCCATCGGCGCCATTTTGATTAGTGGCAGCCAACGGCCCGGAAGCGGGAGGATGGCCCAGAGTGGGAGATCGCTCCCGGGACCCCCACTGGACCACCAGGTACTTGTAAAAAGTTTTTGGGGGCGTCGGGAGGGTGGGGGAAGCTAAGGGGTTAGTTTTAAAGGGTTGGGGTGGGTTTAGGGGTTATTTTTGTGTGCCGTTTTTCACGCCCTCCCCCAAAACGAAAAGGGAACCCCCACGATCAATGTTGTGGGGTTTTCCTATCGTTTTGGGGGAGCCCCCGATTTCTGGCGATTTTGAAAATATCGATGATATTTTCAATCGTCCGAAGCCCGATTCACATCCCTATAAGAGATTGCCATACTGGGTCAGATCAAGGGTCCATCAAGCCCAGCATCCTGTTTTCAACAGTGGCTAATCCAGGTCATAAGAACCTGGCAAGAACCCAAAAACTGTCTATCCCTTGTTACTGTTGCTAGTAATAGCAGTGTCTATTTTCTAAGTCAACTTAATTAATATCAGGTAATGGACTTCTCCTCCAAGAAATTATCCAATCCTTTTTTAAACACAGTTACATTAACTGCACTAACCACATTCTCGGGCAACAAATTCCAGAGTTTAATTGTGCGTTGAGTGAAAAAGAACTTTCTCCGATTAGTTTTAAATGTGCCATATGCTAACTTCTTGGAGTACCCCCTAGTCCTATTATCCGAAAGAGTAAATAACAGATTCACATTTACCCATTCTAGATCTCTCATGATTTTAAACACTAGAAGGGGGACAGTAAGCAAATCCATGGCTCTTGTGCTAAACTTCAAAAGGGAAACTTTGATAAAATGAGAAAAGCTGTTAGAAAAAACTGAAAGGAGCAGCTACAAAGGTAAAAAGTGTGCAAGAGGCATGGTCATTGTTAAAATATACCATCCTAGAAGCACAGTCCAGAGATATTACACACATTAAAAAAAGGTGAAAGAAGGCAAAATGATTACCGGCATGGTTAAAAGGGGAGGTGAAAGAAGCCATTTTAGCCAAAAGATCTTCATTCAAAAATTGGAAGAAGGATCCAACAGAAGAAAATAGGATAATGTATAAGTATTGGCAAGTTAAATGTAAGACATTGATAAGACAGGCTAAGAGAGAATTAGAAAAGAAGTTGGCCGTAGAGGCAAAAACTCACAGTAAAAACTTTTAAAAATATATCCGAAGCAGAAATCCTGTGAGGGAGTCAGTTGGACAATTAGATGATTGAGGGGTTAAAGGGGCACTTAGAGAAGATAAGGCCATCATGGAAAGATTAAATGATTTCTTTGCTTCGGTGTTTATTGAAGAGGATGTTGGGGAGGTACCCATACTGGAGAAGGTTTTTATGGGTAATGATTCAGATGGACTGAATCAAATCACGGTGAACCTAGAAGATGTGGTAGACCTGATTGACAAACTGAAGAGAAGTAAATCACCTGGACCGGATGGTATACTCTCCAGAGTTCTGAAGGAACTCAAAAATGAAATTTCAGACCTATTAGTAAAAAGTTGTAACCTATCATTAAAATCATCCATTCTACCTGAAGACTGGAGGATAGCTAATGTAACCCCAATATTTAAAAAGTGCTCCAGTGGCCATCCGGGAAACTACAGACCGGTTAGCCTGACTTCAGTGCCAGGAAATATAGTGGAAAGTGTTCTAAACATCAAAATCACAGAACATATAGAAAGACATGGTTTAATGGAACAAAGTCAGCATAGCTTTACCCAAGGCAAGTCTTGCCTCACAAACCTGCTTCACTTTTTTGAAGCAGTTAATAAACATGTAGATAAAGGTGAGCCAGTAGATGTAGTGTATTTGGATTTTCAAAAGGCATTTGACAAAGTTCCTCATGAGAGGCTTCTAGGAAAAGTAAAATGTCATGAGATAGGTGGTGATGTCCTTTCATTGATTACAAACTGGCTAAAAGACAGGAAACAGACAGTAGGATTAAATGGACAATTTTCTCAGTGGAAGGGAGTGGGCAGTGGAGTGCCTCAGGGATCTGTATTGGACCCGTACTTTTCAATATATTTATAAATGATCTGGAAAGAAATACGACGAGTGAGATAATCAAATTTGCAGATGATACAAAATTGTTCAGAGTAGTTAAATCAAAAGCAGATTGTGATATATTGCAGGATGATCTTGTGAGACTGGAAAATTGGGCATTGAAATGGCAGTTGAAATTTAATGTGGATAAGTGCAAGGTGATGCATATAGGGAAAAATAATCCATGCGATAGTTACACAATGTTAGGTTCGATATTAGGTGCTACCACCCAAGAAAGAGATCTAGGCATCATAGTGGATAACACATTGAAATTGTCGGTTCAGTGTGCTGCAGCAGTCAAAAAAGCAAATATAATTTTGGGAATTATTAAAAAGGGAATGGTGAATAAAACGGAAAATGTCATAAACCCTCTGTATCGCTCCATGGTGAGAACGCACCTTGAATACTGTGTATAATTCTGGTAGCTGCATCTCAAAAAAGATATAATTGTGATGGAGAAGGTACAGAGAAGGGCGGCCAAAATGATAAGGGGAATGGAGCAGCTCCCCTATGAGGAAAGACTAAAGAGGTTAGGACTTTTCAGCTTGGAGAAGAGATGGCTGAGGGGGGATATGTTAGAGGTGTTTAAAATCATGAAGGTCTAGAACAGGTAGATGTGAATCGGTTATTTACTCTTTCAGATAATAGAAAGACTAGGGGGCACTCCATGAAGTTAGCATGTGGCACATTTAAAACTAATCGGAGAAAGTTCTTTTTCACTCAACGCACAATAAAGCTCTGGAATTTGTTGCCAGAGGATGTGGTTAGTGCAGTTAGTATAGCCGTGTTTAAACATAAGAACATAAGAAATTGCTATGCTGAGTCAGACCAAGGGTCCATCAAGCCCAGCATCCTGTTTCCAACAGAGGCCAAACCAGGCCACAAGAACCTGGCAATTACCGAAACACTAAGAAGATCCCATGCCATTGATGCAATTAATAGCAGTGGCTATTCCCTAAGTAAATTTGATTAATAGCTGTTAATGGACTTCTCCTCCAAGAACTTATCCAAACCTTTTTTGAACCCAGCCACACTAACTGCACTAACCACATCCTCTGGCAACAAATTCCAGAGCTTTATTGTGCGTTGAGTGAAAAAGAATTTTCTCCGATTAGTCCTAAATGTGCTAGTTGCTAACTTCATGGATAAGTTCATGGATAAGTTCTTGGAGGAGAAGTCCATTACCTGCTATTAATTAAGCTGACTTAATTAATAGCCGAGGCTCAGCATCCTCTGCCATGTTAGCCAAGCCCCTACTCGCACGCGCGGACCTCCTGGACTCATGTAGGGACAAGGGTGGGTTTTAGCTCTGCGGCGCGCCGTGATTGATCCCTCGATATAAGGAAGTTCCTGTCTATGCTTCCTTGCCTTGGCTATTGGGTCGGTTTGTTCTAAGATTGCCTCTGTGTTTGTTCCTGCTCTTGCCTGTTCCTAGTCTCATTCCAGGATCCTTCTGATCCAGTTCTGCTCCTGACTTGTTCCTGCATCCTAGTTCCTGCGTCCTGCTTGTTCCTGTGTTCATCTGTCTGTCTACCCAGGTAGTACCCTCGGACTGTCTTACTGGTACTGACCTCAGCTTGCTCCTGACCTGCCTGCCTGCCTCCTGGCTCAAAGACCTCAGCTTGCTCCTGACCTGTCTGACTGCCTGCCGCCTGCCTCAAAGACCTCAGCTTGCTCCTGACCTGCTTGCCTGCCTGCCGCCTGCCTCAAAGACCTCAGCTTGCGCCTGACCTGCCTGCCGCCTGCCTCAAAGACCTCAGCTTGCGCCTGACCTACCTGCCTGCCTGCCGCCTGCCTCAAAGACCTCAGCTTGCGCCTGACCTACCTGCCTGACTGCCTGCCGCCTGCCTCAAAGACCTCAGCTTGCTCCTGACCTGCCTGCTGCCTGTCTCAAGACCTCAACCTGCCTTTGACCTCGTTTGACCTCCAGTAACTGACCCCTGCTTTACTGACCACTCCTTGGACTGACCTCTGGATCTTGACCTTTGCCTGCCTGACCTTGTCTCCAGATTCTGGCTCTGTTCCTCACCTTGTCATCACCAACTCTGTTCTGGTTCTCCTTGTTCCAACCAGCCTCCAACTTCGAACCCGATCTCACTCCCCCTGTGTCCGTGGGCTTGCCGGACTTCCATTCTCTCAGGAGACCCTGCGAGGCCCACCTAAGTCCAAGTGGCTGGGTCCCTAAGGGCTCCTCCCGGGGGGACCTCTTGCTTCCTGTAGTGAAGTTCTTCACAGCCTCTGTCTCCTCCAGTGCTCCGCCCCCTGGGGGCAGTTACCTCCTGTTCTCTTTCAGGAGGCATCCCTTCACTGTCCCAGGACAAGGGTCCACCCCTGAGGGCAACAGATGATATTTTTAAATAATGCCCATGCTTTTTATTCACTCTTAATCTTTGTAGCTGCACCTTTCAGTTTTTTTCCTATTTTGCTCATTTTATCAGTTCCTTAGGTTTGAGTATTGTTTCTGGAAGGAACCAGTTTTTTTGGAGTTGAGAGAAAAAACTGAGTTTTCCTGGCTGCTAGGAGTAGCGTTGTTTGAAAAATCTAAACTATTACTTTTGGTGTGCTTTGAAAGAAACTGAACCACTAACTGATTCTGATTTGTTTCCTTGCTGCCTGATACGCTCATAAATTAAAGTTGTTCGTGTGTAAGTTTATCTGGACTTAGCAGACACATTTCTGTGGCTGAGTTTGGGAAGGAAATTTCTGAAAATTTTCCATGCACGTAATAGCAGGTGTAATCATGTGCGGTTAAATTTAGGGAATAATTATATACCTAGGTCCACTTTGAAAATTGGTGCAATTTTTCATGTCTGTTTGCCACCTAATTTAGGAGATCTGTTTGAAAGTGACCCTCTTAACAGTTTAGTAGATCTCTTTTTAATAATTGTATTGTGAGTTTGATCTCAAACTATGTAACTCCTTCATTCTTCAAACTAATAGTTGTTTCTTTTTTTTTTTTTTTGAAAAAGAAATTCTTTTCACAAAACAGATGGGTTGAATTGGCTTTGATTCTTCCTAGCAGGCTTCTGAACAGTGTGAATCATTGGGCTTCAGACTTCTGGATATCTGTGCTTGATTATTGTGTTTTGTCCTTGAAATTTTTCAACATTTGCTAATCATACATTTTATCAACATGTGACAGACCTCTGAAAGGGAGATCCTTTATGTTCTAACAAAGCATTGCCATGCTGAGAATTTGTTGCGTGGGAGTAACGTTGCCTCAGCACTACATGTTGAATGGGGAAAAAAAGCATGCAGAGTACAGGGAGAGTTCGTGAAAGTTGTTATGGAACTTCAGAAAAAAAAATTGAAAGCATTATCTTTGCCATCAATAGTTGACTGATAGCTATTGGACTATGCTGAAATCTATAGGGTCTATTTACTAAGGTATGGCATTTGCTAATGTGCATTATTGGTGAAGGTGAATAGGTCCCTTTAGAAATAATGGAAGCTGTGGTAAATAACACCCAAATAATTCACATCAACATGTGTTACCATGCACCATGCCATAGTAAATAGATACCACAGACTAATGGAGAGTCCAATAATTATCAGTCAACTTTTGCTATACACGGAGCATATAATTTCTGAAATGGATTTAAATCACTACAGATTTTTACCCCTTTGGTTCAAATTAGTATGTGAGATGCTGGGTATCAGGCAGCTTGCTTCTTCAGTTTTCAAGCATACATTTTCAAGATAGATATATCAACAAGAGGCATTAGATGGGATTAGAAAAAGAATTAGTGTAATGATCAGTGATGTGATGCATTAAAGTAGGGCATGTTTATTTTTCCTTTTGTAATATTACAAGTTGAGCCACAGGTTATTAAAGTGGGCATTAGGAGATAAAAGTCACTTTGAAAAAATTAAATTGTCTAGCTTCTGCTGATTATGGATCAGATTTAAACCTATGGACCTTTCTTTAATCAAATTTATTTTGGTCTCCGGAGGTCAAATAGAGGAAATAGCTCCTATCTGGAAAAACCTAAATGTCAAAAACAAGTTATTCATGAGATAAATGGAACACAAATGTATATATTTAGTTTAGCCTGTAATAAAGTATTGGTGACATGGAAAGACGTCACCAGAAACATTGTGTTAGGATCAGTAAGTGCGTGAACCCTTTGGCCGAGGTGAGAGGTGGAATCACCCAGGGGGAGGAGCCCCACGGGACCTCACTGTCGGGCGGCAGAGCCTCAGCTGTGGGATGCTGATACAGCAGATATAGCGGTGGAGACGTGGAGGGTGACCCCTGGAGGTGGGCCACCGAATGGCAGCAACAGCTGACGTCAGTCTTGCTTGAGACAAGGGTCAAAGGAGGAAGCGGCAATACCCGAGGAGCGGGGGTGTTGAGAATACAGTCACTGTAACACACTGAATCAGCAGTGAAGAATGCAGGGATGTTCATTGGTGGAAGAACACGGTAGTGATGCGCAGAGCAGAGTGCCCCGGCGAAGGTTCCTCAGATGATACACTGCACAGGTCCGCAGCATCAGGGGGCAATCCGGAAGTAGGTCCTCACGGTAATGCTCCTCAGAGCGGGGTACACCAATGAGGGTTCTATAGATCATATTACTGAATGGGTCCGCAGAGCAGGGGGAATCCAGAAGGGAGTCCTCATTGCAATGGTCTGCAGAGTGGGGTACACCGGTGGGGATTCCCACGTAGCAGTCAAGGCACTGATCCAGAAGCAGTACTCACAGCGACACGAAGTAAGCAGAAGTCCCATAGAAAGCCTTAGGAGAAGGCAAGCTGGAAACCGGGTGAAAGGCCCTCCAAGGAGTGAATAGCCAAGAGACAAGGGGGGCCCCCTAGGAGCGGGCACCCAATAGTCTCACACCACAGAAGTAAACCGGAAAAAGCAGAGTAGAAGCTGGAACAACAGCAGGTGAACTCATTGCCAAGTCACCGGCTGTCTGGGCAGGCCGGATTAAGTATGAGAGCAGAGTGATATCATCAGGTGGGGATGCCCCCGAGGCTCTCGCCATGACGTGGTTAAAGCTGGTCAGGAAGCACGTGCACACGCCTAAGGAACCCCATCGGTAAGATGGCGGTCGGGAGCTTCCACACTGCTTGGATAGGTCCATGAACGGAGGCCAGAAGGCCGGTGATAGCTGGCCGAAACCGCGAGTTCCCCCAACGGGGCCAAGGTTGTGAAAAGGGAGGTGAGCAATGGCGGCCGCAGCCATCTGTGGCCACAGAGCGTAACACATTGTATCCATGCCCTTTTCTCAAAGCAGAGAGAGAGAGAGAGAGAGAGCTGAGTGAAAATCATTCCTCTGTTGGTGGTAAGCTGGACTTGCTGTGACAGAATACTTAAAATGGTAAAAGGTTAACTATTACTGGCTGTGTTTATTGTAGGTTAGTTTATAAGGCTAGTATTTGTTTGCCAGTGTTAAGAATTGTGAGAGTTTAGGGATATGTTGAGCTAATTTTGTTAGCTAGTATAAGTTAATATTTGTAAGTATTAGAATTGTGAGTTTGCAAAGGACACTTACTTGATAGCAATGATTTCTGAGTAACTAGTTTGAAAATCTTCAGAGGGATAGCTGTGTTAGTCAGGTGTGACGCTTTCACCAGTCCATACACCGTCAATTGTGTCTGTTCCAGGGTCCAATCCCTGAACGAGCTTCCCTGGCCACTCAGAAACTCAAATAGCAGTTTAAGGTTATTTATCTTTACAAGCCCTCAGGTGGGGTTTGAACCCTCTTTACCTGGATGAAAAGCAAATGCCCTCCCCACCGAGCCAGTGACTCAATTTCTGAAGGCTGGCTTCAAAAGTTCATCTCCAGTCTTTAGCCTTTGCTGTCCTTCCACTAGGCCATTCACAAGCAAACAAAACTCTTCATAGGTTCTCACCAAGTCCAAAGTCTGGCCCACTGAGCCTAACTGCCACCTCCCACTGTATCGCTCGGGATATATTTCTTGTCCCTTTAGATACATCCACCCACCTGGCAGTTCTTCTGGTAAAGTATCTTTAAAGTAAATCAAAACACACATAAGCTCTTATATCCCCAAGCTCACCTTCTTTGTGATAAACTCTTGCCATTCTTCTATACACGGTAATGGGATATCCCGAAACAAAGTCTCCTCGAGCAAACAAGCAGCATGGTCCTTCTCCTTCAATCCCCAGCAGGAGACTGAGACTGCTCTACTAGGGAGTCCTTTTTATCCTGTGGAGACTCCTCCTCCAATCGTAGGTGATTGGCTCGGACAGGATCCTCCTCAATTTGGCCCTCCCCTTGAAGCCAAGGATTGGTTCCCAGAGCTCCACCCTCAACCTCCCACACCTGTGGTTCCTCTGGTCTTTTAACATCCGGGGGAAGGAACCAAGGGACATCTCTAGCCTGGTGTTGCCGTATTTTCCTTCCCCCCTTCTCTTGAATCTTTGGTTCCGGTGTTTTTAACTGACATCTCAGGTTTGGGACATAGACCCTGTCACATCAGGTATAGCAAAAATGACTAGAGGCATTTGGCATCTTATAGACTAATCAGTTATTTGAGGCTTGAGCTTTGAAGGACAGAGTTCTCTTTTTCTGACAAAGTAGATACACTTTTCCTGAAAGCTCATGCCTCAATAAATTGGTTAGTCAATAAATTGCCTCAATAAATTGCCTCAATAAATTGGCTAGTCTATAACATGCCACCTGCCTCTTTTATTTTTACTCATTAATTTGATTCCCATCCACAACCCCAGGCTCTTTTTTTGTTAAATAGATACACCCCTCCCAAGCTAGGAGGAAAATATTCAAAATAGAAGTCAATTAATGATCGTAAATAACATAATATTAACCCTCATTTTTTAAAATTCATTTATTTATTAAATTTCAAAAATAATAAAAGAGTTAGAATTTGTGGCTCATGGGAGGGCACCACGAGCTGCAGCACTCACTCCCAGTGCAGTCATCAGCACTTAGCAGCTGGGACACCACTAGCAGCCCAGCTTTGCTCATGCAACTCAAGATCCTGTTATGACCGCTGCCTTTCTGGCTCTCCTTAGGCGCATTCATGCCTGATGTCTCCTGGAAAGAGAACCACAGCACCCCCTAATGACATCACTGGTAGTCCACGGATCTCCTGCCTAGTAGCAGTGGGTGCTGCTACAGCATTAAGAACATAAGAACATAAGAAATTGCCATGCTGGGTCAGACCAAGGGTCCATCAAGCCCAGCATCCTGTTTCCAACAGAGGCCAAACCAGGCCACAAGAACCTGGCAAGTACTCAAACACCAAGAAGATCCCATGCTACTGATGCAATTAAAAGCAGTTGCTATTCCCTAAGTAAACTTGAATAATAGCCGTTAATGGACTTCTCCTCCAGTGTTCCTGTGTCTTCCAGCTTGTTCCTGTGTTCCAGATTCCTGCTTCATCCAGCCTTCCTTGTCCAGCCTTGCCTCGTCCAACATTCCTCGTCCAGCCTTGCCTTGTCCTATCTGCCTCATCCAGTGTCTTCTGTGTGTCTTTGTCCACCTTTGACCTGACTTCCAGATTCTGATCCCCTTGCTTGGACCTGACCATGATTGCCTGCCACCTGGATCTGACTTCTTACTTGGATTGACCATGATTGCCTTCTGCCTTGATCTGACCTTGTGCTTGGTCCTGACCATGACTGCCTGCCCCCTGGATTTGACCTCTTGCCTGGACCTGACTCCCTCTGTCTACCATATGCCCTGATCTTGTTCTGTCTCTGACTCCTGCAGCCCTGCTGCCAGCCCTGACCCCAGCATGCCCTCAGACTCTTCCTTACCAGATCTCTCTAGGGACCCACCTAAGCCCTGCCAGGCAACATAACCCAAGGGCTCAACCTGCAGGGGAGGTGGCTGGTATAGGTAAAGCTCATGTCTGTGCTGCTACAGGGCATATTTGCCAACTGTTGTCATAGGCCTCATAGGTCTGCCAACAGCTGGCAAACTACACTACAGCAACAAGGGCTTGCACCCACACCACTCATCAAATGTAGACAATGTTGTTGACAATCCTTATGTCGTCTTCTATTGGTTTAAAATTGAAACAGTTTCTTTCATGAAATTGTTGTTGGTTTGTTTTTTTTAGAGTGCACTCTTTCCATTTAGGTCATACTATTGCAACTTGAATAGTGTGCACTAAATGGACATAGTGGGGTAGATTTTAAAAATTTGCGCGATCGCGTACTTTTGTTCGTGTACCAGACGCGAACAAAAGTACGCTGGATTTTATAAGATACACACGTAGCTGCGCGTATCTTATAAAATCCGGGGTCGGCGCGCGCAAGGGGGTGCACATTTGTGCAACCTGCGCGCGCCGAGCCCAGCGCGCGCTGCCTGTTCCCTTCCCCTACCTAACCCATCCCCCCGGCCCTATCTAAAACCCCCCTACCTTTGTTGGCAGTTACGCCTGCTTTCAGCAGGCGTAACTTTGCGCACGCTGGCCGGCAGCACCGCTCGTGTTCCGGTCCCGGGGGCTGGTCCGGAGGCCACGGCCATGCCCCCGGAACACCCCTGGGCCCAAACCACGCCCACATTGCCGCTCCCGAAACGCTGCGCCACGCACGACATGCCCCCAAAATGCCGCGTTGCTCCGGGCATGCCCCCGGCATGCCCCTTTTACAAAGCCCCGGGACGCACGTAAGTCCCGGGGCTCTGCGCGTGCCGGCGCGTGTAAATCCAGCTGGATTTACGCGCGAAGGGCATTTAAAATCCGCCCCCGTGCATTTTAAAATGAAAAACCAAAAACAAACCCCTCGTAAATTAAAAAAAAAAACCCCAAATGGGCACTCAATGAAATTAATTAAACTTAAAAAGATAATTTTCTTGTTACACACTCCCTAGTGATTTGCAACCTATCATTTAAAATAGCCACGGTACCAGAAGACTGAAGAGTGGCTAATTTGATGGCAATTTTATAAAAGGGCTCCAGTGGTAATTTGAGAAACTATATACTGTTGAGCCTGATGTCTGTGCTGGAGAAAATGGTCAAAGCTATTCTTAAAAATAAAATTACTGATCACATAAATAGACATGGTTTAAACAGTCAATATGGGTTTTGCAAAGGGATATCTTGCCTTATCAATTCACTAGAATTGTTTGAGGGTGTAAATAAATGTGGATAAAGGTGAGATGGTTGATATATTGTATTTGGATTTTCAGAAGACATCTGACAAAGTCCCTCATGAGAGATTCCTTAGGAAATTGGTAGGTCATGGGATTGAAGGCAATGTCTTATTTTGAGTTGGTAACTGGATAAAAGATAGGAAATAGAAGGTAGGACTAAATGGTAAATTTTCCAACTGGATAGAGTTCATTAGTGGAGTGCCCTAGGGGTCTGTATTGGGACCTGTGCTATTTAGCATATTCATAAATGATCTGGAGAAAGGAAAGATGAGTGAGTTGATCATATTTGCAAATGACACAAAATTGTTTTGAGTCATTAAAATGACAGTGGATTGTGAAGAACTGCAGAAGGGCCTTGTGAGACTAGGAGACTGGGCTTCTAAATGAAAGATGCAATTTAATATGGGCAACTGCAAATTAATGCATGTAAGAAAAAATGATCCCAACTACAAGTGCACAGTGCTGTGTTCTGTGTTAGGAGTCAGAGTCACCATCCAGAAACAGGACCTCGGAGTTCTTGTGGATCTATTCATTTCATTCATTTTGGCAGTAGTACTTTGGTATTTCACGAATGGATAGTAGGTACACAAAACAGATGTTGCGCATGTTTGTAGTCAGTAATAGTCATATGCGCATGTCATCCGTTTTATGTACCTACTATCCATTTGTGAAATACACATGCACTGCCGAAACAAATGAAACAAATGGAGCAATGAATGCACATGCCTAGTAGACAATATCTTGAGATCTTTGGCTCAGGGTGCAGCAGTGGTCAAAAAGGTAAATAGAATGATAGGAATTACTTGGAAAGGAGCAGAGAATAAAATTTAGAATAGAACAGAGATCCATGGTGCAACCACACCTTGAGTATTGTGTGCAGTTCTGATTACCTCATCTCAAAAAAAGACCCCAGACCTCAATATGGTACAGAAAAGGATGAAAAAAATAATAAAGGTGATGAAAAAGTTCCCTTATGGAGAAAAGCGAAACAGATTAGGGTCCTTTAGCCTGGAAAAGAGACAACTTTGTGGGGATTTGATAGAAATTTATATCATGAGTAGGGTGGAACAGGTAAATAGGGAATTGTAATTTACCCTTTCAAACAACACTAGGACTAGGGAACACTCAATGAAACTAGCAAGCGTCAAATTTAAAACAAACTGTAGAAAGTATTTTTTTACTCAGCATACAATAAAGTTATGGAATCTGTTGCCAGAGTATGTGGTCAAGGCAAATAACATAGTGGGGTTCAAAAGAAGTTTGGACAAATTCCTAAAGGAAACGTCCACAAACAGTTATTAGCCAGGAAGATTTGTGAAAGCCAACACTTATCTCTCAGTGTGTGCTACAAGAAATAGATCAACACTTGGGGATCTGATGAGTACTTGTGAACTGGACTGGCCATTGTTGAAGAGAGAATTCTGGGCTCGACTGGCCTTGGTCTTGTTATGACTTGTAGGTGTGTGGGCCCTGGGCCGAGGTGAGAGATGGTCCTGCCCACAGGGAGGAGCCCTGTGAGCCTCACTGTCAGGAGGCGTGGTCTCAGCGACGTCAGACACAGCTGTGGAATAGAGCCTTTATTATAAAAGTAGAAAAGACACAGCCCGAGGAGCGGGGGATGCAGGAAGAAGAGATAAGGTCTGAGAAGGGGTATATCCAGAGGGAAAGCCTCAGACATGAATATCCAGTAATGGTCCACAGAGCGGGGTACATTGAAGAAATATCTCCGAAGTGATGATGCGGTAGTGGCCTGCAGCGCAGGATACACCGAGGAATTCCTCACTCAGACATGGTATTGTAGTGGCCCAGGTATGGGTATACCGGCGAGGGACCTGTAGCAATGACATGGAAATGACCTGCAGTGTAGGGTACACTGAGGTGGCTCCTCACTAGTGCAGACACGGTAGTGACCCGAGGTACAGGGTACACTTGAGAGGATCTCACAATATAGCTGGTTCAGTAGTAGTCCATGGAGTCAAGGTACTCACAGAGTGATAGTTCCAGGAGAGGTTCCGAGGAGCGATAGCCAGAGACGAGGAAGGGCCCCTGAGGAGCGGGTACCCAGAGCGTCTAGCTGAAGTGCAGGAACTGGAACAGGAAGTCCGTAAGAGAGAAGCGGATTCAGCAACCAGAGAACTCCTTGCTAACTCGTCGATAGGCAGGGCCAGTCAGCTTAAGTACAGCAGAGTGTAGACGTCATCCGGAGGGAACACCCTGAGGTTCCTGCCATGATGTGTTTAATACTGGTCTGTGTGCATGCACACCTAAGTGATTCCATGAGCAAGATGGCGGTCGGCAGCACCCATGCTGTCCTGGGAACGCCAGGGAGGTTGGCAGTAGCTGGCAGAGGCTGCCATTTTCCCTAATGATATCAAGGCTGCATAAAAAGAGGTGAGCATTAATGGTTGCAGCCATCTGCGACTGACGGGCATAACAGTACCCCCTTTCTTAGGGCCCCTCCCCTGGGTTTTTGGTTTCCGAGGATGAGAAGTGTGAAACTGTCTGATTAGTTCCTTGTCGAGGATGTTGGCTGCGAGCTCCCAACTATTTTCCTCGGGACCAAATCCTTCCCATGAGATGAGATATTCCCAACATCTTCCACACTTCATTATGTCTAAGATGTCCTCTACTTGATAAGTGATATCCTCTTCAGCCGTTAGAGGTTGGGGGTTCAGGTGGTTTCCTGGAGAACTCAGACAGGATCAGCAGCTTTAAGAGAGAGATATGGAAGGCATTGTGGATCTTAAGTGAAGTGGGTAATCGAAGACTGTAAGTAACTGGACCCAGGCGGAGAAGTACTGGGAAAAGGCCAATGTATCTGGGTGCAAAGTGGGCTGAAGGCAGTTTTAGGCAGATGAAGCGGGTACTGAGCAACACTTTGTCTCCGGGGTTCAACTGAGGTGCTTCCCGGTGGTGAGCAATGCATCGTAGAATTTCTTAGCCTTTTGACAGGCTTGTTGGAGAAGTTGTTTGGTGTGCTCTCAGAGTTGATGTAGTTCTTGTGCCAAGGCCTGGGCTGCTAGAGATGACACAGACAGAGGCACTGGCAGAGGAGGCAGAGGCTGGCATCCGTAGACAATTTGGAAGGACGAAGATCCAGTAGAAGCAGACTGGTGGGAGTATAACGCAAACTCGGCCCAGGGAAGCAAATCAGACCAGTCACTTTGCCTTGAGTTTACGTATGCCTTGAGAAACTGTTTTAAAGTATGGTTTGTCCTCTCTGTCTGTCTATTGGCCTGTGGATGGTAGGCTGATGTGAGGTCCAGGGCTATGTCAAATTGCTTGCATATGACCTCCAAAATTTCTCCGTAAATTGTACACCACTACCAGAGAGGATGTGTCTTGGGAGGCAATGGAGGCGAAAGACGTGGCGGATGAATAGTTTTGCTAGTTCTGGGGCTGAAGGTAGACCAGGTAGCACCATCTGGGTCACCATGGACCACTTTTCAAAGTGGTCCATGGTGACCCAGATGGTGTTATTGTCACAGGAAAGAGGGAGATCAACAATGAAATCCATGGCTATGTGTGTCCACAGTTCGCTGGGTGCAGGAAGTGGTTGAAAAAGCCCCCAAGGATGGCCTGCTGGCAGCTTTTGATGGGCACAAGTAGGTCACGATTCCATGTATGCATGAACATCTTTCTTCATGGTTGGCCACCAGTAGAACCTCTGCAGAATAGAATAGGAATGTGAATCGTTTTATGACGATTTAAAATATCGTCCGATATATTTTAAATCGTCAAAAATCGTTAGAGCCGCGATACAATAACAATTCCCCCGATTTATCGTTAAAAAATCGTAAATCGGGGGAAGGGGAGGGGAAGGGGGAGGGCGGGAAAACTGGCACACTAAAACAACCCTAAAACCCACCCCGACCCTTTAAAATAAATCCCCCACCCTCCCGAACCCCCCCAAAATGCCTTAAATTACCTGGGGTCCAGAGGAAGGGTCCCGGTGTGATCTTTTACTCTCGGACCTCCATGCGTTGTAGAAATGGCGCTGGCGCTACCTTTGACCTGTCATATGACAGGTCAAAGGTAGCGCCAGCGCCATTTTGTTTTTTGTCCCCCGACGTCAGGAGCGTAGGAGATCGCTCCCGGACCCCCGCTGGACCCCCAGGGACTTTTGGCCAGCTTGGGGGGGCCTCCTGACCCCCACAAGACTTGCCAAAAGTCCAGCGGGGGTCCGGAACGATCTCCTACCGCGAATCAATTTTTCCGTACGGAAAAACGATTCGACTGCAGGAGGACATTCTGGACCCCCGCTGGACCCCCAGGGACTTTTGGCCAGCTTGGGGGGGCCTCCTGACCCCCACAAGACTTGCCAAAAGTCCAGCGGGGGTCCGGAACAACCTCCTGCAGTCGAATCGTGTTGCCGTACGGCCGGCGCCATTTTGCGCAAAATGGCGCCGGCCATTTACTGCTTTGCATTGGTATTATAACCTGGCACAGTAAACTCACCACACACAGTGAGAATCCCTATTTTTCACATCCTGCATATGAGTGAGAGAGAAAGAGAGAGAGAGAATCTCTGGGGAGAGCCTCACTGTGTGCACCTATTTATAGTTCTATAGGAGGACCCCCTGATAGGTCGAGGTGAGGTGTTAGTGGTGGTTTAGGGTTTAGGGGCCAGTTTTGCATGTAGAGTGCCACTGACCTGTATCTTTAAGAGGACAGACTCTGCAGCTGGCATTTTCCTGAGTTGCCTCTCCTGCGCTAGATCCATGTCCATCCAGCTGCCTGGCCTATTGGCTAACCAGCCCTATGGCAATGCCAAGTATCCAAGGCACCTCTAGTCACTTGCCTTACCCCAAAGGCTACCCTGCTGGCAACTAAAGAGATTGCAAACAGTGATAGCACCAGCGCCTACTGTTCCTCCCACTTTCATTGTGAGCCATCTTGATTGTGTTCCAAAAGGAAGCATATACTTGCTGTAAAATAAATAAAATACCCTAAGAAGAAACTTTCCCATAGGCCATGCTTATATATTTAATTCATAAACCAAGCACACATATTTTGCCATCATACTAGACACTACCGGTACGCAGACCTTCATTGTCTTAATCATCTGGCAGGATTTAATACTTTTTTAAAAATAATTTTTATAAATGCACGTGAAAACTTATCTTAGTTCAAAGAATAGGTAGCCCATCCCAACACGGTCTGTGTTTTGAAACAACTGTTTCTGCATCAGGGGGTAGTTTCATGAATATGAGTTATGTTACATGACAGCGTTAGCAGATAATGGCACCAATTTTAACTGGTTAAAATTGTATCGTCCAGAATGACAGCCAAATCATTTTCCTGAGTGATAACTCTTAGGGATGTGAATCGTTTTTTGACGATTTAAAATATCGTCCGATATATTTTAAATCGTCAAAAAATCGTTAGGGCCACGATACAATACCAATTCCCCCGATTTATCGTTAAAAAATCGTAAATCGGGGGAAGGGGGAGGGCAGGAAAACCGGCACACTAAAACCCCCTAAAACCCACCCCCGACCCTTTAAATTAAATCCCCCACCCTCCTGAACCCCCCCCAATGCTTTAAATTACCTGGGGATCCGGCGGTGGTCCAGAACGGCGGCGGTCCGGAACGGCCCCCTCAATAGAATCGTGTTGTCTTCAGCCGGCGCCATTTTTCAAAATGGCCGCCGCAAAATGGCGGCGGCCATAGACAAAAATGATTCGACGGAGGAGGTCGTTCCGGACCCCCGCTGGACTTTTGGCAATTCTTGTGGGGGTCAGGAGGCCCCCCCAAGCTGGCCAAAAGTTTCCTGGGAGTCCAGCGGGGTTCCGGGAGCGATTTCTTGCCGCGAATCGTTTTCGTACGGAAAATGGCGCCGGCAGGAGATCGAATGCAGGAGGTCGTTCAGCGGCGGTCCGGAACCCCCGCTGAACGACCTCCTGCAGTCGATCTCCTGCCGGCGCCATTTTCTGTACGAAAACGATTTGCGGCAAGAAATCGCTCCCGGAACCCCGCTGGACTCCCAGGAAACTTTTGGCCAGCTTGGGGGGGCCTCCTGACCCCCACAAGACTTGCCAAAAGTCCAGCGGGGGTCCAGAACGACCTCCTCCGTCGAATCGTTTTTGTCTATGGCCGCAGCCATTTTGCGGCGGCCATTTTGAAAAATGGCGCCGGCTGAAGACAACACGATTCTATTGAGGGGACCGTTCCGGACCGCCGCCGTTCTGGACCACCGCCGGATCCCCAGGTAATTTAAAGCATTTGGGGGGGGTTCGGGAGGGTGGGGGATTTAATTTAAAGGGTCGGGGTGGGTTTTAGGGGGGTTTAGTGTGCTGGCTCACGATTTTAACGATTTTTCACGATAGTTTACACACCCAAACGGCAACAATACGATTCCCTCCTCCTCCCAGCCGAAATCGATCGTTAAGACGATCGAGGACACGATTCACATCTCTAATAACTCTTAATATGGAACCTAACATTGTATAATTACAATCGGGCTGATACAGTAAAGTGCGCTCCCCCCTCAGCTGGGTCAGACCAAGGGTCCATCAAGTCCAGCATCCTGTTTCCAACAGAGGCCAATCCAGGTTACAAGAACCTGGCAAGTACCCAAACACTAAGTAGATCCCATGCTACTGATGCCAGAAATAATAGTGGCTAATCCCTAAGTCAACTTGATTAATAGCAATTAATGGACTTCTCCAAGAACTTATCCAAACCTTTTTTAAACCCAGCTACAATAACTGCACTAACCACATCCTCTGAAAACAAATTCCAGAGCTTAATTGAGCATTGAGTGAAAAAGAATTTTCTCTGATTAGTTTTAAATGTGCTACTTGCTAACTTCATGGAGTGCCCCTTAGTAATTCTATTATCTGAAAGAGTAAATAACAGATTCACATTTACCCATTCTAGACCTCTTGTGATTTTAAAGACCTCTATCATATCCCCCCTCAGCCGTCTCTTCTCCAAGATGAACAGCCCTAACCTCTTTAGTCTTTCCTTGTAAGGGAGCTGTTCCATCCCCTTTATCATTTTGGTCCCCCTTCTCTATATCTTCTACATCGCAACTATATTTGTTTTAGATGCAGCGACAGAATTGTACACAGTACTCAAGGTGTGGTCTCACCATGGAGCAATACAGAGACATTATGACATTTTCCATTTTATTCACCATTCCCTTCCTAATAATTCCTAACATTCTGTTTGCTTTTTTGACTGCTGCAGCACACTGAGCTGATTTCAATGAATTATCCACTAGTGAGTTCTAGATCTTTTCCTGGGTTTTAGCTCCAATATGGAATCTAACATCATGTAACTACAGCATGGGTTATTTTTCCCTATATGCATCATTTTGCACGTCCACATTAAATTTCATCTGCCATTTGGATGCCCAATCTTCCAGTCTCGCAAGGTCCTCCTGCAATTTATCAGAATCCACTTGTGATTTAACTACTCAATAATTTTGTATTATCTGTAAATTTGATTACCTCACTCATTGTATTCCTTTCCAGATCATTTATAAATATATTGAAAAGCACCGGTCCAAGTACAGATCCCTGAGGCACTCTACTGTTTACCGTTTTCCACTGAAAAAAATTGACAATTTAATCCTACTCTCTGTTTCCTGTCTTTTAACCAACTTGCATTCCACAAAAGGACATCACCTCCTTTCCCTTGAGTTTTTAGTTTTCTTAGAAGCCTCTCATGAGGGACTTTGTCAAACACCTTCTGAAAATCCAAATACTCTACATCTACTGGTTCACCTTTATCCACATGTTTATTCACCCCTTCAAAAAAATGAAACAGATTTGTGAGGCAAGACTTCCCTTGGGTAAATCCATGCTGACTGTGTTCTGTTCAACCATGTCTTTCTATATGCTCTGTCATTTTGATATTTAGAATAGTTTCCACTATTTTTCCCGGCACTGAAGTCTAAATAATTTTGTGTCTTCTGCATATAGCAGATCCCTGGTTTGAGTAATCAAAGAAAAGGGGGGTGGTTATCTTCCTGGGCCCCTGGCACAGTGAATCACTCTGGTAGTCAAAGGCTCATATTCTAGCTAAAAACTCTCCATTAAGCACAAAAATGTTCAGTATAAGAGGAAAGAAGCCAGAAAAAGTAAAATGGGTAGAAAGTAAAAGTCAAACTAGTGTCCATCTATTCAGCCAGTGCCCTGGATAAAAGAAGGAAAAGTCAGAGTCTAAAGTGGTGCTCAAAATAATCAGTTTACTGCAGCTTAAAGAAGAAAGCCCATGGCAAAATCACAAAAATAAAAAATAGCATAAGAAATATTAGTACAATGAAAACAATGGTGTTCTTGTCCATTTAAGATGATCTCATCACTCTCCCTTCTTTTGTATCTTCATCTATAGCAAAAATACCCTCCCCTTGTAGGTGGGATTGCTAGAGCAGAGCTCAGGCATAAGCTGGTCAAGAAGGAAAATATGTCCCCAAGCAAAAACATATCTTAACAGATCTCAGCAAGTCAAAAAACTTCAACTGTACTCCAAAAGTTTCAGAAGCATCCTCAAGTCTCTTGATTCTCTTCTCAAACCATAACTTCATCTTACCCTAGCTAATGACTGGCAGTCCATGCAAAAACATCTTTAAGTCAGCCTTTTGGGATACTGGGGGAATGCCCTTCCCTCTAGACTGATCAAATCTTTCTCCAAAAATCTTCTCAAACTGCAATAACATGCCTTCAGGTTACTAGAACTCCAGGGATCAGGCCAAGACTCTTTAGAAGTCCTCTCCTCTCTCCTGTCCTTCTCCAAACTTCTTCTACCCACTCAAGATGAGACCCAGGGATGATTTTTAGCTTCCTCAATATACCAACTCATTAAAGACATAGCATGCTCATGGGGATTTTTATATCCCCCATAACCCTCAACCAAAAAGGTAGGGTTATGGCAAGGGGAGGAATCCCAGACACCAAAATTCCTCCCACTGCCCACTGCTGGAAAAGTATACATGAGGATAATGTTACTATCATAAGCAAATTTGATCATCTCACTCTTCGTGCCCCTTCCAGATGATTTATAACTATATTAAAAAGCAGCGATCCAAGTACAGATCCCTGAGGTATTCCATTGTTTATTTTTCTCCACTGAGAAAACTGACCATTTAATCATACTCTCTGTTTTCAGTCTTGTAGCCAGTTTGGAATCCACAAAAGAATATTGCCTCTTATCCCATGACTTTATAATTTCTTTAGGAGTCTCTCATGGGGGACTGTCAAACGCCTGCTGAAAATCCAAATACATTTAATTTATTGGCTCACCTTTATCCACATGTTTATTAACCTCTTCAGAAAAATGTAACAAATTTGTGAGGCAAGACTTTCCTTGTGCAAATCCATGCTGGGTATCCTATTAAACCATGCTTTTCTATATGTTCTGTGATTTTGTTTTTTAGAATAGATTTTATGATTTTCCCTGGCACTGATCAGGCTCATCAGTCTATAGTTTTCCAGATCATCCATGGAGCCCTTTTTAAATATCAGGATTACATTGGCCACTCTCCGGTCTTCAGGTACAATGCTTTCTTTATGCTTTCTTTATCTGTTCCAAGCATGCTCATTGTTGTTAGGGTTGTAACTATAGCTGTTTCAAGTCCATAACTCCAGCATTCTTGGAAGCCTCAAGCAGCTGATATCAGGGTTGTAACCATGGCTGTTCTAGGCATGTTTCCCCAACTTTTTTGAAAGCCTGATGCTGTCATCCACCACTCTGCCCTTTGGCTTGTGTGTTCCCTCATTTGTAATCTAAACTTTCATTTGCAAGAGAAAACATTCAAGACCCGTCTTATTTTTATTACTTGTTACCCCATCCCACCTGTAGTTGCTTGGTTATTTTTTGGATCCCTTCTTCAATATGGGCACTACATTTGGATTTTAGATTTAATTTGTCACCTTTTCAAATCTGAACTAAAGGTGAGTTACAAATTCAAGTACAATTGGTAGGTGTCTTCCTCAGAGGGCTTACAGTCTAAGGACCTCATTTATTAGGCCGCAATAAGCGATTAATTTGCAAAAACAGTTTCTCATACAAAAAAATGATTTTTTTGTATGAGAAATATTGCATGATATTTTGTATGAGGTGATAATGCATGATATTTTCAACTAAAAACCACCCCCTATTGAAATTAGCTGCTTTTCGTGCACACAGTTTTTTAATTTATGCAAAGCAGCTAATGCATAGGTAATCCTATGCAAATAAAAATGTGGCTTCCCGAAACAGCACTATTTCTCGAAAAGTTAGCTACAACTCAGGAGTTGCAACTAATTTTCCCCTGGAGGCATCGGGATGCTAATGCACATCCCAATGCCGCTGCCCCAGAAACACCCCCAATATGAAAAACCCTTCCCCTCAGGGGTCTGAGTAGACCCCCCCACCCACTCCTCCACCACCTGCAGAGACAGCCCAGTAGTGCAAACCATAAAAAAATATAGGTAAGAATCAGTGATACCCTGCCCCCTACGGAAACCCCTCTCTTTTGTTCAAAATGGCCTCCCAGCCAAACACTTCCCATGCAAACATCCCCTACCCATCAGTATCTGCTCCCCAAGTCCCAAGGCTTCCCCCCCCCCCCCCCCACACACACACAGAAAAACATTTTCTGGTAGTCTAGTGGTCCCCCCACCCCTTTCACACAAAAGCATTCTCTGGTAGTTTAATGGCCCCCCTACCCCAGACTCTCTCTCTTAACTAAGAAAAGTGTCCCTGATAGTTAGCGGCAGCCAAGAGTACACCCTAGGTCCTGGTCCAGTTGACATCATTTTCAAAAATGATGGGGCAAAGGCTGGTCAGAATTATTGTGCAAAATAGTTTCAATCAGCCCGAGCCCTAGGGGGCACTCTGGGCCCCTGCCAGACTACTAGGGACACTTAAATAAGGGAAGGTCTAGGGGCAGAGGCTCACTAGGCTACCACAGAATGCTTTTGTGTGTGTGTGTGTGTGTGGGGGAGGGGTGCAGATACTTGGGGGATGGGGGCATTTGAACAGGGGGGTTATTTTGAACAAAGGAGAGGGGTTTGGATAGGGTGGCGAGGTATCACTACATGATTCTTATATCTAATTGTTAACTTTTTTGCACTATTGGGCATCCTCTACAGGTAGCAGGGGTACAGGAGGGGGGTCTACTCAGATCCTGGGGGTGGGGGCATTTGTACATTGGAAGGGGGTTGCCGACAAAGGCCCTTTTAGAAGATGACGTTCCCGGGCAAAAGAGGCTGCCAGCATCTGGTTTTCAACCTTTCCTCATGATACTTTTTCTTGTAGATTTTCTTCTGTTCAAAGTAATATTGGGGGGAAACCACCACAATATTTTCCTGGGGATATGCCAAATATTGCAGGAAAAGGGGCCCACCCAGCAATATTTTGTTCCTCCTGATGTGCAAAATCACTGTTTAATAAATGACCTCCCTTAAGACTGTAGCGCTATAGAAATGTTAAGAAATAGTAGTAAGTCCATACCCAGACAATGGAGGGTAAAGTGATTTATGCAGGTCACAAGAAGCATCAGTGGGAAGAGCAGAATTGAAGCCTGGCTTCTTTGGTTCTCAGTCCACTACTCTAACCACTGTGCCACTATTCCACTCTTCAGCTCAGCTGGAACCATTTTGGAAAATGGAGCCAGTAGGGCAGAAGCGACTGGGGTTCCCTCTTGCCCTCTTTCGATACCATGGATGGGATGAAAAGTGGGTGCAGAGGATGGAGAGAAGACTCAGGGGGGTTTGTTTGGGTATTTTTTAAGTTTAAGGTGCAGGTCAGCTGGCTTTTGTGGTTTCTTTAATGGTGGTGACAGGGGTACACTGTTTTTAAATGAAACAAAATTTAAAACAAATAGAATGTTACTCATTCTTCTTTTGATTCATTTTGAAAAAATGAAAGGATGCAATACAGGAAATTTTGTTTCCGATGGATGCACATCCTTACAAATGTTATCTGGTCTTGGTGTCTCATTGATTTTTACATTGTGTACATTTATTTTTTGGGTTATACAGGACATCCTGAGTCTGTTTAATTTTGGGAGTTAATGTCATTGTAGATCTATTGTTATCTATTGTTCCACCATAAATACTAAAGAAAAAGTTATTTAATATTACCACTTTGTCCTTATTCCTCAGTACTGTTTCCACCAGTTTAATTCACAAATAGGCCATCATCATCCCTGGTCATGTTTATATCACTAATGAACTTGAAGAACCTGATGGGATTGATTTTGCCGTCCTTAGCAATACGTCTCTCATTGTTAATTTCGGTTTGCCTGATTACTCTCCTAGGGTCTTTGCTGTATACTCTGTGGCTTTGTAAAGCTTTCTTTGTTCCTTTCTCTTTCATTATTTTTAATGACCTCTTGTTTCGACGTTTTATTTAGTCACATAGCATTAACATTTTAATTTTGATATTTATTTCCCATTGGTATACACTCTTTTTGACAGCCATGCAATTTTTTTTCACATATAACCCTTATTTTCCTTCTGTGACTTTTCCAATATTCCTTGTCTCAGTTTACCCTAGGTAGGCTTTACATATACATATATAGATAGATAAATATACATACATATACATACAGTATGCACACATATATCTGTATATAAAACCTTAAATGTAGTCCTAGTACTATGAAGGGTCAATTTTTATACTTTTCACATTGGGACAAACTCTTTGGATGCTTTTTATCTGTAGACTTTGCACCAAATTTTTAAAATTAAAGTACAAATGTACCTTTGCTTTGAAACTTACTGAATGTAAGTACTCGCAGATATTTGCATTTGCTTTTTATGCTTTTCATGAAAAATAATGCACATAGAATTAAAAAATGTAATCTATGCATATACCTTTGCTTCCCTGACCTAAACACAACCCCATGACTAGCTCCTCTTAATGGGGATAGAGGTATGTGAGTTGATGCTGTTGAGGAACAATGAACTTACTTTCAGCTATATTGAGGGAGAGCAATTTTTGCATAAACAATTTATGCACATAAATATCTATTTACCTGCATAAGTGGCTTAGAAAATTATCCTCGTAATCTCTTGATTTTACCTATTGCCCTCATCTGAAAAGATGCCATGTCTATGATTTGCAGGGCATGCATAATCTAGATCCAAACTGTTCTTAATCAACATCTAGTCAATGCTCTTAGATGCTGAGAGAGAGAGATAATCTTAAAGATTTCCAGAAACTTTCTACTCCTCCTTAAATTTACTCATTTCCTTATCAATTTCTGGACTACTAAAGTCCTGCAGAATTATTACTTTCCCCAGCCTGTCTGAGCTCCACATTTGGTTAAGTAATTTCAGTTCAATCTACTCCATAATACTAGATGTGTTATAGCATACATCAAATATATGAATCATTTTTCTTCCGAATTTCTACCCTAAAGCCTCCACCCCCTCATCTGTGCCCACTTCAAGATTCTCACTGAGAATTGATTTTTTTTTTCTGTTATCCTTTTAACTTTTGCATCTAAAACCTTTGGTATTTTATTACAAAATGGTAGGATTTGTATTATATCTCAGTATTTGAATCTCAGGTGTTTTGCCTCCCATGTATCCTGAGCAGCTTGAGATTTTGCTGGTTCACTTCATTTATGACTGGAAATTGATTCTGGTACTCCAAACCTATTTTCCCCATTCCCATGTTCATCACCATAACTCTTGCTCAACTACAGCATCTGCAATATTCTGACTCCCTAAACCCTCTCCCTCCCTTCTAAATTAACCATTATTTATTTATTTATTTATTTTATTTAAAATTTTTATATACCGGCATTCATGTTGCAAACACATCATGCCGGTTTACATATAACAGGGGTGTACAGTAAACAATTCAATAACCTATTTGTGTAGAAGGAAGCAGTTACAAATAACAAGGTAATAGAACTGGGAGGAGAGAAGAAAAGAAAGAGAATAACATTAGGTATAGGTATTTACATTAGTAATAACATTTTTACATGTGGAAGTGGTAGAATCTGGCTGAATAGAATTAATCGGTGTCCGGGAAAGCTTTTTTAAACAGCCAGGTCTTAAGTCTCTTCCTGAAGGTTGGGAGGCTGGGCTCCTGTCTAAGGTCCGGTGGGATGGAGTTCCATAGAAGGGGGCCGGCTGTTGAAAAGGCCCGATCTCTCAAGGTAATGTGTTTGGTAGTTTTGGCTGGGGGCACTTGAAGAGATCCTCTGAGTGTGTCTCTTGTTGGTCTGGAGGAGTTATAAATTTGGAATGGGACTTGTAAGTCGAGTGGGGTGTGTTGATGGATGGTTTTGTATATTATGGAAAGAGATTTGTAGAGGATTCTAAAGTGAACAGGCAACCAGTGGAGATCTTTTAGGATTGGAGATATATGGTCCCTCCTCCTGGAGTTTGTCAGTAATCTTGCCGCAGCGTTTTGTAACATCTGGAGGGGTCTAGTATAGGAGGAAGGTAGGCCCAGAAGGATAGAGTTACAGTAATCGATCTTAGAAAAAATGATAGCTTGTAGAATGGTTCTGAAGTCCTGAGTGTGGAAGAGTGGTCTAATTCTTTTCAGAACTTGGAGTTTGTGGAAACAGTCCTTGGTGGTTCTGTTGATGTAAGCTTTAAGGTTCATCCGGTTATCAATTAATACTCCTAGATCTCTCACCTGTGTAGTAGTTGGGATAGTTGGAGGATTAGAGATGGCATTATTATCTGGGGAGATGAGAAGCAGTTCTGTTTTAGAGGAGTTTAAAACTAGGTTTAGGTTAGCCAGGAGATGTTTAATTTCGAAGAGACAGTTTTCCCAGTGAACCAATGTTTTTGTGTAAGATTCTTTAATGGGTATCACGATCTGGATGTCGTCGGCGTAGAGGAAATGTTTGAGGTTAAGGTTGGAGAGGAGTTGGCAGATAGGTAAAAGATAAATGTTAAAGAGTGTAGGTGACAGTGAGGAGCCCTGGGGGACACCTATGGATGCGTCCATTCGTGAAGATTCTTTGTTCTGTATCTTAACCTTGAAGCCTCTGTTGGAGAGAAAAGATTTAAACCATGAGAGAGCTGTGCCTGAGATACCTATAGAAGCCAGAATGGAAGTGAGAATGGAATGATTGACCGTATCAAAGGCGGCTGATAGGTCCAGTAGAATTAAGAGGAAGGATTGGCCTTTGTCAAGGCCCATTAATATGAAGTCAGACATGGAGATGAGGAGGGATTCTGTGTTCAGTGACTTGCGAAATCCGTATTGTGATTGGAATAGGATTTTGTTTTCTTCTATGTATTCGGAGAGTTGAGTATTGACAACTTTTTCTAGAATCTTGGCTATGAATGGGAGATTGGCGATAGGACGGAAGTTGTTGGGGTCTTTAGGATCCAAGTTGGGTTTCTTGAGTAGAGGTTTGATAGAGGCCAATTTGAGGTCGTCAGGATATAGTCCTTGGGAGAGTGAGCAGTTTATGATGTCCGACAAGGTTTTAGCGATGGAGTCAGGGATGGCCAGGAGCAGTTTGGTGGGGATAGTATCCAAAGGATGGGAGGAAGGTTTCATTCTTCTTATAAGAGTTTGTATCTCTAAGATAGAGATGGGTTCAAGTGTTTCCAGACCATTGTTGTTGAGGGATGATTGTTGAAGAGACTGGTAAAGAGCAGGGTCGGTGGGATTAGAAGGCAGATGAGTTAGAAGGCTGTTGACTTTGTTGTGAAAATGAAGAGCAAGTTCTTCAGCTTTGGGTTGTGCTAGGTCGTTGGGAATCTCCTGTGGGATGATTTGGGTGAGATTGGAGACATAGGCGAAGAGGGCTTTTGCGTCGAAGATTAAGTGGTGAATCTTGGATGCATAGTAGTCCCTTTTGGATTTAGAGGTAGTTGACTTGTATTGATGGAGGGTGGCTTTGTAGATGGATCGTGTATTGGTGCTTGGGGATTTGCGCCAGTCGCTCTCTTTCTGTCTTAGATTTTGTTTTAGCTTTCTTAGTTCTTCCGTGAACCATGGTTGTCTTTTGGAGGCGTTTGGGAGTGATTTTTTGGTTGCTAGCGGACATAGCTTGTCGGCTATGGAATCTGTGATGGCTTTCCAAGAGCGGAGAGCTGTGTTCGGGTTTGAGAGATCAATGGATGGAAGTTGAGAGGCTAGGTGGGAGCTGAGGTCTTCTGTAGAGCAGGATCTTCTGTATGGGAAAGATGGTGAGGGCCCTTTGGAGGTGGAGGGTTTGTTCAATGAGAATGCGGTTGAGATAAGTGAGTGATCAGACCAAGGGACCTTCTTGCTTTTGAGGCGTGAAGAATGTTTGATGCCTGGGTTAATAAAGATAAGATCCAGCGTGTGGCCTGCTTTGTGTGTGGGTTTGGTAACTAGTTGTTTGAAACCCAGGGCTGAGAGGGCAGAGAGAAAGGATTCACAGCTGGATGATGGGGTAGGATTGTCCACATGCAGATTAAAATCTCCTAGGATAATTGCTGGAGCGTCCAGTTTGATGAGGGTTGTGATTTCCTCTACTAAGGGGGAGGGGTCTGTCTCAAGGAGGCCCGGAGGGGCGTAGACGAGTAGGATTTGTAGTTGTTCCGAGGTGAAGAGACCCATTTCTAGTTTAGAGTCTGAGTTGTATGGGTGCTGGATGAACCCGAGGTCTTTTTTTGATGCAAATAGGAGTCCTCCTCCTCTTTTTTTCAGTCGGGGGATGGAGAAGATGTCGTAGTTTGATGTGGGAAGTTGGTTTATAATTGCTGTGTCCGTGGGTTTGAGCCATGTTTCTGTTATAGCACATATATCTGGTTTGGTATCAAGGAGATAGTCGTTGAGGATTAGAGATTTCTTGGACAGAGATTGTGCATTGAACAGTGAAAGTGAGAATACAGTGAGGCCTAAGAGTTGGGTGATGGGTGTTATCAAAATTGGGGTGAATGATTTAAGGTTTCGGTGTAGCGCCTGTCGTTTGTGTTGTAGTATGAATGATCTGTTCGGTTTTCCTATTGCTGACAGGCTGTGTTGTAAAATAGGTATTGGGAAGGTGGGGAACATTTTAGCGTGTAGTGCTTGTGTTGTAGTGGTGCTGCGTTAGTGCTGTTGATGGACCGAGGGGCGAAGGCAGTCTTTGTGAGTCTTTTGTTTTAATGTAGAGTGCTGAGAGGTAGTTGTTTTGCTGTTGCTTGAGTGTTGTTTGCTCAGGATGGTTGCTTGTTCAGGATGGTTGCTTGCTGAATGCTTGCAGGATGGTTGCTTGCTGAATGCTTGCAGGATGGTTGCTTGCTGAATGCTTGTAGTATGGTTGCTTGCTGAATGCTTGTAGTATGGTTGCTTGCTGAATGCTTGCAGGATGGTTGCTTGCTGAATGCTTGCAGGATGGTTGCTTGCTGAATGCTTGCAGGATGGTTGCTTGCTGAATGCTTGTAGTATGGTTGCTTGCTGAATGCTTGTAGTATGGTTGCTTGCTGAATGCTTGCAGGATGGTTGCTTGCTGAATGCTTGCAGGATGGTTGCTTGCTGAATGCTTGCAGGATGTTTGTTTGTTTGCTGAGCACTTGTTGAATGCTTGCAGGATGGATGCTTGTTGAGAGCTTGCTGAGATGACACTGGCTGGGTGCAGTATGGTGCTTGTTGGGAGAGAGCTGGAAGAACGTGAAGCAGGATGGATGCTGGCTTACTTATGAGGGTTCACATTGGTTTCAATATAACCAATTAGGTTACTTGCTGTTAGGAGGATAATGGATGAACCAGCTATTATCATAGTCATGTGAGAAGTTGGTGGAAACCATCAAACATTTAGAGGAAGGATCCCTCACTATGGGAAGGGACTTTTTGTTTAGCCTGGTGTTGCTTGGGCTGGTCGTCCGGGGGTTTCACTGTTCATTCCGAGGAAGCCGTGCGGTGGTACTGCTTAGAGATGTCCGAGGGTGCAGGGAGCCACATCTATGTCCTTCTGGGCTGTCTGCAGGGGCTGCTCGAAGGGGCACTCAAAGGGGCAGGCCCCTTTGTCGCGCTCCTTCGGCGCGTGACGCTAGGCGCGTGACGCTTGACCAGGTTAGATTTTTATAGATGACTCTTTTTTGTGTCGCTCAAAAGTGATGTCATCAATATGGGTCTTAGCATCCAGCACAGAGATTTAAAAGCACATTCGTTAGAAGCAGGGCAGTCTTCCAGCTGGGGGAGGGGTCAACAGCCACGAGGTGGAGGAGGAGGAGGGGGTCCAATGGAGGGCTGGGTGCAGGAAACAGCTCAATCCAAGCCCTGGATCCTGGCTTGCAGAGCAGAGAAGAAAAGAAAGGCAAGTACCTGTACGGAGATTTAAAAGCACATTCGTTAGAAGCAGGGCAGTCTTCCAGCTGGGGGAGGGGTCAACAGCCACGAGGTGGAGGAGGAGGAGGGGGTCCAATGGAGGGCTGGGTGCAGGAAACAGCTCAATCCAAGCCCTGGATCCTGGCTTGCAGAGCAGAGAAGAAAAGAAAGGCATGTACCTGTACGGAGATTTAAAAGCACATTCGTTAGAAGCAGGGCAGTCTTCCAGCTGGGGGAGGGGTCAACAGCCACGAGGTGGAGGAGGAGGAGGGGGTCCAATGGAGGGCTGGGTGCAGGAAACAGCTCAATCCAAGCCCTGGATCCTGGCTTGCAGAGCAGAGAAGAAAAGAAAGGCAAGTACCTGTACGGAGATTTAAAAGCACATTCGTTAGAAGCAGGGCAGTCTTCCAGCTGGGGGAGGGGTCAACAGCCACGAGGTGGAGGAGGAGGAGGGGGTCCAATGGAGGGCTGGGTGCAGGAAACAGCTCAATCCAAGCCCTGGATCCTGGCTTGCAGAGCAGAGAAGAAAAGAAAGGCAAGTACCTGTACGGAGATTTAAAAGCACATTCGTTAGAAGCAGGGCAGTCTTCCAGCTGGGGGAGGGGTCAACAGCCACGAGGTGGAGGAGGAGGAGGGGGTCCAATGGAGGGCTGGGTGCAGGAAACAGCTCAATCCAAGCCCTGGATCCTGGCTTGCAGAGCAGAGAAGAAAAGAAAGGCAAGTACCTGTATTTATTTTATTTTATAATGTTTATATATCGCCTTTCTCCTTATAGCTCCTTATGCTGCCCCTGTTGTGCTGGAGGTGGACCCTTGGCCTGGTGCAGGATTGGTACGACCCTCTGGTCGGCCCCAGAGAGCGCCTACCACCATGAGGCAGAGCACACTAAGAGACAGAGGCTAGCTGGAGCTTCGCCAATAGTAATCCGCTGTTTCCGCAGGTTGAGCCCTTGGGTACCTGGACCACTTGGACTTAGGTGGTCCTCAAAGGGACTCCCAGAGAGGTAGTGGAGAGGTGTGCCCACCACTAGCAAAGGTGCGCGGCTGGTGAAGAATAGATGGACTGGACCAGGATTACTGGAGACCTCCGGAAGGAAACAGGAAGTGAAGGTCCTCCAGGTGAGATAGGCAGCGCCTAAGAGTCTAGTCGGAGGTAGGCCACTGGTAGCGTCCGAGCAGGCTGATCTGGTGGTCACAGGAGCAAACAGAGTATCCGAGTGTAGCGCAAGGGTCAAAGCCAGGGTATCAGTTCAATAATGGTCAGCCAAAGCAAGGGTGAGTTCCGAGATCAGTCCGTACGTGGTCAGGAGAAGCAAAGTTCAGTTCCAGGCAGCAGTCAATGTCATCAGTAGGCAGGCAGTGGTCAGTTCCAGGCAGCGGTCAGACATAGTCAGGCAAGTAGAGGTCAGTACCGTGAATCAGTCCTAGGAGGTACGACAAGAGGAGGAATGAAGAGCAGGAATCAGAAGAGACGCTGGAACACAAGGAGGACCACGGGAACACAGGAACGCAGGAGCACTGGAACATGACAGGAACACAGAAATGCAGGAACACTGGAACGAGACTGGATCAAGGAGGCACAGAAACAAGGAACAGCAAACTAGCTACACCAAGGTGTCCACCCGATTGCCAAGGCGAGGTTCTGGGGACGGGACCTCGCCTTTTATGCAGGGACTTATGTGATGTCACCATCAGGCGCCGCGAACCAGGTTCCATTGCTGGGGCCTTTAAAGGGACGCGCGGACTATGAGCGCATGTCTAGGGGCGGGGCCGATGCTATAGAGGACGCCGAGCCCCGGCGTGAGGAGCGTTGAGACTTGGAAGGCCCCGACGGGCCTGGGGATGCCTGGGAGCGCCGTGGATGGTGGGAGCTGGCCGCAGCTGTTAAGGACGAGCAGCTGGAGCTGGTGGAAGGGAGCGCGAGGTGAGCAGGCCCGGTCACGGCACCAACGTGGCCGGGACGTGCAACAGCCCCCATCCCATGGGCTCTTCTCCTGTAATACAATCAAGTAAGCTTATACAGACTGTATTTACCACAGAAGGTTTTTCCAATGTGGGCTAGAACCCAAAACTCCCTTTGTACAAATATTCTTTGAAACATATATTGACTTCCCTAATTTTCTTCTATCTTCCTGGTAAATTGTATGACTTGGGGTAGTAAAAATGATATCAATAAAACAACCTTTCCTGATTAGAGCATAGATTAAAATCTCTTGACATACAATCAAAATTGCCATTAACAAGGCTGACATAAAATACCTCATAACAACAGCAGCTTTTCCACATAGCATGACTGAGATTAAGGCAAATATTCCCTGGTTTATGAGTGGGGTTCATTCATTTCGTGGTATGAGCAAAACCAGCCTATGTGGAGACCCTATCCTTAGAGAATCCTATCCACGTAACACTGGTTGTGACATGCTAATGTCAGTAGGCCTGTATTCAGAAAGGTAGCATGGCTCATCCACTGGAAACTGTGTGAACACCATGGGGTAGATTTTAAGACGTGCGCATGCACTTCCATGTGCACGCGCTTCTCAGCATGCACACATGGATGCGCCAATTTTATAACATGCGTGTGCCGGCACATGCATATTATAAAATCGGGTGGCCATGCACACATGCGCGCGCGGATTTTATAATACGTGCACGCATGTGCATGCAGTGGGGTAGATTTTATAAATGTACGCATGGGCGTATTTTTGTTCGTGCACCAGGCACGAACAAAATTTTATCTTATAAAATCCGGGGTCGGCGCGTGCAAAGGGGTGCACATTTGTGTAACCTGCGCGTGCCGAGCCCAGCGCACGCTGCCTGTTCCCTCCGAGGCCGCTCCGAAAACGGAGCGGCCTCGGAGGGAACTTTCCTTCCGCCTCCCCTCCCCTTCCCCTCCCTTCCCCTACCTAACCCACCCCCCGGCCCTATCTACCCCCCTTACCTTTGTTGGCAGATTTACGCCTGTGGAAAGCAGGCGTAAATCTGCGCGCGCCAGTGGTCTGCTGGCGCGCCATCACCCGTCCCGGGGGCTGGTCCGGAGGCCTCGACCACGCCCCCGGGCTGGCGCCACGCCCCCGGGCCCACCCCCGAAACGCTGCATCACTCGCGGCACACCCCCCCGACACGCCCCTCCATGCAAGCCCCAGGACTTACGCGCGTCCCGGGGCTTGCGTGCGCCGCTGAGCCTATGCAAAATAGGCTCAGCGCACGCAGGGGGGGTTTGGGGTAGGTTTTCGGGGGGTACCCGCATATCGTACGCACGTACCCCTTTGAAAATCTACCCCAGTGCGCGCAAGGGGGGGTGTACTTTTGCAAGTCCGCAAGCGACACAATTGGCACTTCCCCCAGTTCCCTCCCAGTCCGCTCCAATTAAAGAGAGGACTGGCAGGGAGCATCCCTAATCCCCTGCCTAATCTTCCTTCCCCTTCCCCTCTCCTCCCCACCTACTAAACCTATCCTACCTTACTTCTTTTTTTTTTATATTGTTAGCTGCTGCTCCTCGGGAGCAGAAGTAATTTACATGCTTAGGCCGGCTGCGCACTTCCCTGGGACAGTGGCTAATGGCTGCTGTCCCGGCTGCCTCCATGTCTTAGCTAGCTGTGCCTTCATGTGACTAAGGGGGTCATTTATCAAAATGCGCTAAGATGTTTTCGCATGCATTAAGGTCTTATCGCATGCAAAAAGCCCCGTTAATGCATGCAATAGCACCGTATGGTATGGTGCGATGCAAATCCGAAAAAGAAGAGGAGTTAGGGGTGGGTTTGCCAGTCTGTGAAGAGCTATCGCCAGACTTGATGCTGATTTTAACTACACCTTTTTCAGTAGTGTTAAACTGTGTGATAGCTTGCATTATGGGGTGATAAGGTGTTAGTGCATTTTGTGATGTCTCCTGAAAGGCCTGTTTTAGTAGGTTTGGTGAGAGAGAGAGAGAGAGAGAGAGAGAACCTAGCCATAATGTCCTCTCCCTAGATAGCTAGATAGGTATTTGTATCCCTATGGGATGCCCACCTAGTAACTCCGAAAACATTATCACAGTTTGTGTTAACTTAGCTCTTCACATTAGGAATTATTGCAATAAACTGTCTATTAGCATAAACCATGCCCATTTTACCATCATATGCAATACTTATTGCATTTTGATAAATCCAGGCCTAAGACACTTGTACAGGATGGGGATAACCTGCCTACTAAATGTAGTCCTGGAAGGTAGTTCATAATTGGGGGCTAATAAATGCAGCAGATGCTTAAGTCCAGGTTCTCCATTATCTTCAGGAGCACCTCATTACTACTTTTGATGCTGCCTGCTCCTTTTCCCGAGTCAGCAATACAGAACACCACCCATTTCCTCTATGGCAGGAGGCTATTGGCCATGGAATCAGCTTGGGGAAAAATCTTCCCTTTTTCAATCCCTGTCTTATGGCTTTGGATTTGAGCTGTGCCGTGCCTTTGGGGGTTTGTTTGTTTGTTTTTTTTGGGGGGAGGGGGAGAGGGAGGGGATCACCATCTCATCCTTCACCTTAGCCAACAGTTTGTCTTGAGCTCCAGACAAACTCTCCACTGCAAATCTGATGGCCTCACTTTCCCCTACCTGGAGGTCGGGACATCTACCAGAGAGACCAACTTCAGTAGCAAAATCTGTTTCACGATCAGTTCTCAAAGGTTACACCACAGTTCAACAAAACAGGAACTCCAGCATACCCTTCAGACCCCCTCGGGACCCGACTGGAAAGAGTTACATCTATGCAGCAACCCTGTGAGCAACTAACATCAGGGGTCCTCCTGAGGCAATCTATTACCAGCTTGCCTCCTCTTCCCATCCACAAAGTAACATTTATCTAGCACAGAATTTGCTCACACTACCCCTCCCATCCCCACGCCATATGCCTAACATCTCTCCTAGCCTCTTCCCCCCATCCTCTCATCCCCATAGACACACGATCTGGTTAAGGCCATTAGCCTTGACACTACACTCTACATTCATGCAAACAAAAAGGGCTCCATAGAACTATCATCTACCCACCAAGAACAACGCTCTGCACATCACCTACAAACACCCACCCGAAGCCCCCCCATAAACTGCTTCTTCTCAGTCTCAGATCCATTCACAATAAACTGTGCCTGCTACGAGACCTAGTCACTGACCAACCTGCAGATATTATGAAGTCCAAACTCAGTGCCATTTGTCTGGCTTTCTTGAGAAGGCCAAATAACTGTTTATCTGGCTAAAATTTATATGGATAACTTGGGGCTGGGTGAAGGTGGCTATCCTGCTAAGTTAGCCAGAAAAGCAGCAATTTTCATCATTATCCAGCTAGCATACAAGCCAATTTAATAATCTATGCATTAAAACTGTGCAGTGAAATGCAGTAACATAATGAAATGCTAGTACATCAGGAGTTAAAATATGTTTGATGAGTTAAAACGTGCATGCAGCATGAGGTGAACACACATTTTATCTCGGAAGGGGAGAGGGTGAAAGAGTCACCACCGGAATAGTCATGCTGATGCCAGCACCACAGTGCAGCACTGTACATGCTATGGGGCAGGAAATAAAAAGTATTTCGCACAGGCTGGACAGATAGTGGGATAAGCTCATACTTATTGGGCTAAGTGGTGGCAGCTGCTGCCACTTACCCAATTAAGCACTGACTTATCTGCGTAAGTGGCAACAGCTAACCTTGGCAACTTACCTGGAAAAGTCTGTGCTTATCTGGCTATCTGAATGGCCTTGGGAAAATTTTTTTTTTTTTTTTTTGCTTGTCCATCGCCAGATAGTAAAACTGGAAACTTTACTCCACCTCTGATCAGGCACAAAATTTCCAGCATTAGAATGTGTGTTCAGCCTGTGCACCTCTCTGCTTGGGAGGGCATATTAATGCCCTCGTTAACATGGAATGCCCATGCAAGGATGCTTTGCTGACCACACATTTTTGAACGCTCGTTCTGTGAGCATAAAACTCCTTGCTGCATTGGCAATAACATTTACTCTCACAAAATGAGCATTCGAGTTCATGTAAATCTGTGCATTTGGCTGAAAGCACCTTTCTGCATAGGCCTGCTAGCTAGATAACTTTAGGACTATTGAAGCTTAGCCCTAAAGTTAGCCAGATAAACTTACCCGGCTAACATTAACATAGACAGGTATATTCAGCAGTGTGCCTGCACTGCTGATGAAACTTGCAAAGTTAGCCGTTTAAGTTTATGCAGCAAATTTGCTAGCCTTCCAGTAGCTGAATATCTGAGTCTTGGACTTAAGATACCAGCTTCCCCCTGGTTTCTCCAGATCTGCCTCCAAGCCTGTGCTTATGCTTACTCTCCACCTAAAAAAAACAAATGAGACAAAGGGTAGCAACAATTTTCAGACATTGTCTTTGCCTAACCCGCTCTTCCACCTGAGAACTTGATGGAACTGAATTCATCTTCCTAACAGACAGACACCCATCCCTCCCAACTGGGATTTCTTTTCAGTTTACCTCCCTCAGCTGATCAATGACGAAGGTCTTCGGATCTTTCTTGCAACTATGGTAGAGAAAATACTTGAGCATCTAAGAACTGTCTTCCTTGGCTACTTCAATATCCATGTAGAGAACACAGCTCATCAATAGCCAGAAGCAGGACAGCAAGGCCGAATGGCTGCAAGACCCCATTGTGCAGCATCAGGGGTATAGTTCTGCAGTAATAACCAATCCTCTCTCTGCTGCCATTCTTTCCTCTCCCCTTTGCTCTCAGTGCCATGATGGGATTGGAAGTGGCTATTGGGGGTTTTGACATCACAATATACTTTGGCTTCTGGTGCCACTAGGCAGCTACACCAGCAGCACACTCTTCCAACATTTGTCCTAGATGTGCTACGCTGGAAGCCTGCGCTTCCATCGTAGCTGCTTAGTGTCAGCAGAGGGGCTGGGCCTGGATCACAGTGGGCTGTCCGCTACCATGATCCAGGCTGAAAATTAAGCAAAAATTAAGGTATTGGGAGGGCGAGCATTGGGATGGGGGAGGGGAGGAGTGGGATCCTGGAAATTTAAGATTTAAAAAAAATTATATCAGACCAAGGAGCGGGTGGTGGGGAGAGGGGTCAAGACCAGCACTGATCCCAACACATATATTGAAAAAAAATATATAGAAGGGGTTTTAGGATGGAGTGTGCAGGCTTGTTCTGACATATCCAAGCCTTTGGAGCAAAGGTATGAGGGTGGAGGGAGGCTGTGTGCAGGTCAGTAGGCCCACAGTCATTTTTTTTTATATATATATATATATTTATATATATACCTAACACTGACACTTAACTGGTTATATTCTTTTGAACATAACCAGTTAAATCTAAAGTTATCTGGTTTATCATAGCTAGATAACTTTGGATCTAACTTGGCAATATTCAAAAGAATATAGAAACATAGAAACATAGAAATGACAGCAGAAGAAGACCAAACGGCCCATCCAGTCTGCCCAGCAAGCTATGCACTTTTTTTTTTTCCTCTCATACTTCTGTTACTCTTGGCTCTTAGTAACCTTTTGGTTCACTTTCCCACTAGGAGGAAAGCCTAGTGGTTAGAGCAGTGGACTAGGAACCAGGAGACCAGCGTTCGAGTCCTGCTGTTGCTCCTTGTGACCTTGGGCAAGTCACTTTACCCTCCATTGCCTCAGGTACAAAAAAAAAACTTAGATTGTAAGCCCTCTGGGGATAGAGAAATACCCACAGTACCTGAATGTAAACCAGTGTGATATCTTGATTGAGATCAAATGTCGGTGTATAAAAGTAATAAATAAATTAATGTAGAGAGCAGTATTGGAACTGCATCCAAGTGAATATCTATCATTGTTAGGGGTAGTAACTGCTGCAATAAGCAAGCTACACCCATGCATTTGTTTACCCAGACTATGTAACTCAGACCTTGTTGGTTATTGTCTGTATATAGATCCACCTTTCTACATTCCCCCTGCCGTTGAAGCAGAGAGCTATGCTGGATATGTGTTGAAAGTGAAGTATCAGTCTTTCTCCCCTGCCATTGAAGCAGAGAGCTATGCTGGATATGCGTTGAAAGTGAAGTGTCAGACTTTCTCCCCTGCCGTTGAAGCAGAGAGCTATGCTGGATATGCATTGAAAGTAAAGCATCTGGCTTATTTGGTTTGGGGTAGTAACCACCATAACAAGCAAGCTACTCCCTGCTTTTTGTGAATGCAAATCCTTTTTTTCCACACTTCCTCTTGCCATTGAAGCTTAGAGAAATGTTGGAGTCACATTAACCATGTGTATGTATATTGAATAAGGGTATTATCTGCAGGCAGTAGCTGTCATTCCCGTGAGCCACTCACTCTTCATTCATGTCCTCTAGACTTGATGGATCCACAGGGTTTATCCCACGCCCCTTTGAAGTCCTTCACAGTTCTGGTCTTCACCACTTCCTCCGGAAGGGCATTCCAGGCATCTACCACCCTCTCCGTGAAGAAATACTTCCTGACATTGGTTCTGAGTCTTCCTCCTTGGAGCTTCAACCTGTGACCCCTGGTTCTGCTGATTTTTTTCTGATGGAAAAGGTTTGTCGTTGTCTTTGGATCATTAAAACCTTTCAAGTATCTGAAAGTTTGAATCATATCACCCCTGCTCCTCCTTTCTTCCAGGGTGTACATATTTAGATTCTTCAATCTCTCCTCATAAGTCATTCGATGAAGACCCTCCACCTTTCTGGTCGCCCTTCTCTGGACTGCTTCCATCTTGTCTCTGTCTCTTTGGAGATACGGTTTCCAGAACTGAACACAGTGCTCAAGGTGAGGCCTTACCAAGGACCTGTACAAGGGGATAATCACTTCCCTTTTCTTACTCGATATTCCTCTCTCAATACAGCCCAGCATTCTTCTGGCTTTTGCTATCCCCTTCACATTGTTTCACTGACTTCAGATCATTAGACACCATCACCTCAAGGTCTCTCTCCTGCTCCATGCACATCAGCCCCCCCCCATCCCATCGAATACAGTTCATTCAGATTTCCTCTCCCCATATGCATGAATTTGCACTTATTAGCATTGAATCTCAGCTGCCATATCTTCGACCACTCTTCCAGCTTCCTTAAATTCCATCTCATTCTCTCCACTCCTTCCGGTGTGCTCACTCTATTGCAGATCTTAGTGTCGTCTGCAAAAAGACAAATTTTACCTTCTATCCCGTCCGCAATGTCTCTCACAAAGATATTGAACAGGATCGGTCCCAACACCGATTCTTGCGGTACACCACTTAAAACCGCTCTCTCTTCAGAGAGAGTTCCATTTACCATCACACATTGTCTTCTGTCCGTCAACCAGTTTGCAATCCAGGCCACCACCTCGGCACTCACTCCTAAGCTTCTCATTTTATTCACCAGTCTCCTGTGCGGAACCGTATCAAAAGCTTTGCTGAAATCCAAGTAGATGACATCGAGTGCTCTTCCTTGATCCAGTTCCTTGGTTACCCAGTCAAAAAAGTCAATCAGATTTGTCTGACAGGATCTTCCCCTGGTGAATCCATGCTGCCTCTGGTCCAGCAATTCTCCCGACTGTAGATAGTTCACTATTCTCTCTTTCAAAAGTGACTCCATTACTTTTCCCACCACCGAAGTGAGGCTAACCAGTCTGTAGTTACCAGCCTCTTCTCTGTTCCCACTCTTGAGAAGCGGGACCACCACTGCTCTTCTCCAATCACTCGGCACCACTCCCGTTTCTAGGGATCTATTGAACAGGTCACACAGTGGACCCGCCAGCATATCTCTGAGCTCCCTCAGTATCCTGGGATGAATCTCATCAGACCCCATGGCTTTGTCCACTTTCAGATTCTTCAGCTCTTCCCATACCTTTTCTACTGTAAATGGAGTTTCATCTACTCCACTCCCCTCCAGTTTCTTGTTGAGTAGAGATGGTCCTTCTCCAGGGTCTTCTTTAGTGAACACAGAACTGAAGTATTCGTTTAATATTTCTGCCATTTCTTCGTCTTTCTCCACACATTGATCCTTTCCACCTTTCAATTTCACTATACTACTTTGAACTTTTCCCTTTTCACTGATGTATCTGAAAAATGTTTTGTCACTTCTCTTTACCTCCTTGGCAATCCTCTCTTCCTCTTGACTTTTTGCCGTCTTGATTAATTTCTTCGTCTCCCTCAGTTCTACCAAATATTCTACTTTGTGCTCCTTCCTTTGGGATCTTTTATATTTCTTGAATGCTGTTCTTTTAGCCTTTATTTTATCAGCCACCTCCTTTGAGAACCAGATAGGTTTCATTTTTCTTTTGCTTTTCTTTACTTTTCTAACATATAGATTAGTTGCCTTGGTAATTGCTCCTTTTAGAATGGTCCACTGCTGATCCACATCTCTCTCATTGTCCCAGCCTTTTAGTTCTTCCTCCAGGTACTTCCCCATTTCATCAAAGTCCGTGTTTTTGAACTGCAAAACTTGGGTCTTTGTGTTTCTTTTCTGCATCCTTTTTGTGATATTAAACCATACCATTTGATGATCACTGGTGCTGAGGTGGGTGCCCACCTGGACATCAGAGACATTTTCTCCATTAGTGAGCACTAAGTCGAGTACAGCTCCTTCTCTCGTGGGTTCCATTACCATTTGTTTGAACAAAGCTACTTGCACTATCTCTCTCTACTATTATTAGATTCTGCAGATGGGATTCTCCAGTCTACATCTTGCATATTAAAGTCTCCAACGATCACCACTTCTCCCTTCTTTCCTATCTTTTGGATGTCTTCAACCAGATCTCTGTCCAGCTCTTCTTTTTGGTTTGGAGGCCTGTAAACCACTCCAATATAGATGGATGCCCCTTTTTTTAGGTCGGCCCATAATGCTTCTTCATTGCCCCATCTTCCTTGCAGAAGCACTATGGGCTTCTGCAAGGAATATCCAGTAATGTTTAAAGTTATGCAGCTATAGTTAGCCAGATAACATATTCTGTGGGATGTTTACCCACAAATCATGTTTTCCACATATAAAGTATGATTTCTGCGTAAAAAGAATGTTTTCGGTATAGAAAGGATTTTTTGCACATCAGACATATTTTATGTGTGGAAAATATTTTGTTCACTAAACATGTTATCTGCGCACAAAATACCAAGTATAGGTCTCGGCATCAGAGGCCAACCAGAGCTCCAACTTCCACCTGAAGACTAACAATAGCCCTGTAAACTTTACTCCACCTTGACTAGAAGAAAAATTTCCAGCGCTACGAAAACTCAAGATAAGCCATTGCACGTCTATGCATTAGCATAAAATTTCCATGCAAGGATGCTCATTTAAATGCACATTATTGTACGCACATTTTTTGTGCGCAAAAGTCTTTTCTGCATTAGCAGTAAAGTTTGTGTACAAATAGTGTGCACACAGTTTAGGGTTAAGCTGTGCACTTTGTTGAATACATCTTATTGCATTGACCTGAGTGTGTGCAAAAATGTCTCTCTCACACATATACACAGTGTATGTGGGTTCACTGCCAAGTGACTCATTTTGCACAAACAAAACTATTATCAGAAAGAGAATAAACTAAGAAATCTGGCAAGGCTGTACTTCTCTTCACTGCAGTCTGTCTGCAAATAAGCAGTTCAGTATACTGTGTAGAGTCAGACACTGCTGTTCACTGCTTCTGTATCTCTAGTCCATTACTTTGCCCCCGTGAGCAGACATAAAGCACATGCTCAGATCTGTCAGTGGGAGGATGTCGGCATCACGTTGATTGGTCCTTTGTCCTGTCTACTTGCCTACTTCTCCTGCCTCAACTCCAGTCTAGCTGCAACCTCACACAGGCATTGGTTGGTTGCTATAGATAACCAGTTTCACTACAGCACTTTTGAATGGTCCATAGACTTGAACGGTAAACAAATGAATGAAATTAAAATCTTTGTTTAAATTTGTGGCACTCTCCATTTGTTTCATGGGTCTACAAATTAAATGAAAATAGTCTCATTTGTTAAATTTTACCCATTCATTTCAAACAAATGTACATCCCTAGCAGATGACCCACTTGCACCCACTGAAAATCAGCCCAGTAATCTCAACCTCCATACTGATTGAGTTTGGACTCTGACCTCACAAATGCCATAAAAATGCTTGCCCTCCAATAAAATCACCCACATCAAGAATTCCCAACCTACTGCTTGAAACTTGCTGTAGCTAAAGGAACTAAAACAAATGGACGAAAACTGGAATGACAATGGCAGAAATCAAGATCTCATATTGACAACAATAACTGCAGGAGAGACCAGACGATCTATTGCAAGGTCATGACAGAAGCCAAAAAGATATATTTGTCTATGAAAATCATCAAAGTGAAAAATTTGCCAAAATAACTTTTCCTTACAGTTAATAAAGTCTTGGGATTCACCACTCCACTATCCTTCTCCCTAACAACAGAAACCTACCTACTGCAATAAACTAGTCAAATTCTTTGCTAACAAATTAACCAAATAAGAACAGACTTAGATACCATCTCAAAAGAATGCCCTCCCAACCAGTACAATCTACATTCTACCTCTCCCTCACTACCTTCCATCCCATACTTGATGAAGAAATGGACTCCAGCCAAGCCCACAACATGTATACAAGATGCATACCACTCCTGACTAATCAAATAAACCCAGACTTCTGAACTGGCTCCAGCTCATCAACATTTTACTGTCTTAAGGCCACCAACCAACATGCCTAAAAAAATCTGTGCTTACACCTACACTAAAGAAACCAAGCTTAGTACCAAATTACCTGATCAACTACCACTAACCTTTGTTTCCTTGGTAATAGCATTCCTACTACAACTAACCAAGTGTGCCCCCCACCCCTTCTTTGGTCTGGACTATGAATTACCCCTATGCTTGTGGTGGGAAGTACCACATGAGAGATTATATTCACTAATATGATTTATCTTCAGGTTCGTGGCCCGAGTGGGAGATGAGCCATGGTACCAGTCAACTCGATATCACAATTCTGTGCCCTTCCGAAACAACTTCTCACTTGTGGTACCACAGACCAGATGAAACGATCAGACCAGAATAAAACAGTAATTAACCCTTTTACTAGTACTGTGTAAGTAGACAGTAAAGTACAGGATCAAAAAGAAGATGATATAGTACCAACTGTTGTGCCTGTCAGTCGCAGATGGCTGCGACCTCTGCTGCTCATCTCTCTTTTCTCTGCACCAGAGATTCTCAAAGCCATGGCGGTCTCAGCCTGCAAATGCCACCTTCCTTGGCATTCCCAGGATGGCGTGGGCGATCCCGTCCGCCATCTTGAATCAGGGATTACCTAGGACATGCGCGCGTCAGGCCCTCTCTTATTCACGTCATGGCGGGAACCTCGTGGGCGTCCCCTCCGCATGACGTTGCCCGCCAGTGTATTTAATCCATCCAGCCTATGCTTCCTACGAGTTAGCAAAGACTTCCTTCCTGCTTATTCCACTCCTCATGGAGACCTAACTTCGCTACTCTGAACTCGTTCCTGAACTCCTGGACTTAGAATGCCTTAGGTACCAGCTCCTCGGGCGCCTTGTTACATTCTGTCTATCTGCTCCTCAGAGGGCCTTCCTGCCTGGAGATTCCAGCTACCCTTGTTCAGGATCCAGTCTAGTTCAGCCTTCTGAGTACTTTGCTCGATTCTACCATCCTGCTGAAGGAACCACCAGTGTACTTTGTGTCCCGGGCCACTATCGTGCTCATCTCAGCTACCTTCATCTACACTACGGAGTGAGTGCCATCATCTACCTTGCTCTGTTGACCTCCTGCATTTCTCTGAACTACTACTTGCTGATTCTCGGTGTACCCTGTGCTGCGGGCCACTACCAGGGATATCATCATTGAGCAACCCTACTACTCTGGACTGTGTCTTAACTTCACTCGGTGGGTATTACCCACGTTCCAGTCTAATAAAGTCTCTACTTCTGTGTCTGTCTCAGTTGAGGCCACGCCTATCATAGTAGGTCCCTAAAGGGCTCCTCCCTGTCGGTGGAGTCAGCTCTCCCTACGATCCAGGGTCCACAACCATACCGGATAATAACACCAATAATGGTAAAGGGAGAGGAAACACTTTTCCTTCTTACATAAAGACAACTATTAGTGAAAATCCAAGTACTTTTTGTAGCACTAATAATGAGAACATCAGGATTCCCCCACCCAAAATATACAGAGAGATTTTTTTTTTCTCAGGGGCAGGAGAAGGGAGAGGGAGTGGAGAGTGGCATTGGCAGTGGAGGGGCAAAGGCAGCGTTACGCTTGGTGGTCCACGAGAGGCCCCTGTGAACCATTGCTGTTACCTCCAGCACCAGGCCAGCCGCACCATGTCCCGATGCAGGAGAGTACCAATGATATGCCATGCCAGCTCCCAGCACAGAGAATGCCATCAGCTACCCATGAGGCAAGGCACTGCTATCACTGACATGCTGCATTTTCCTAGACAAACACGCACGTGCCTCTTGCTGGCACTTAAAGGGACTACAGTGGGAATATTCACGCGGCCCCTAGGGATAATGTCAGCCCATGGCCCTGTAAGAAGAGAGCATTCCAGACATAACTTGCTGCAGCAACAGGTCCAGCTACACTTTAATAGTGCATGTTGCTCACAGTATTTCAGGTTTATCAGCTTCTCTTCAGTCTTCAACCAGCCTGTCTTCAGTCTTCTTCTAGCCAGTCTTCAGTCTTTGTCCAGCTTGTTTTAAGTCTTCATCCCATTTATTCTTGCCCTTACCTGGCTGACTGGTCTATCCATCCCTCTTCTCCTCCTTTGGAAGGATACCTGATTTTGACCACTGGCTGGAACTCCTGACTGCTGCCTGTCTCTGACCACTGCCTGGAACCTGGGTATGCCTGACCACTGCCTTCCACTGACCACTGCCTGGAACCTGGATATGTCTGACTGCTCCCTTCCCATGACCCTAGTTACTATGGACCTTCTCTCCTGCCATCCGCAGAGACCCTACCTAAGTCCTGTCAGCTCTGGCTCCCAAAGGCTCAACCTGAGGGGAATGTGAGCTGGTATAGGTGAAAGTCCTGACCAGTCTTTGCTTCACCTGGGTCCACTTGCCAATGGTGAGAACCTGCAGGGCTCCTCTCTGCAGGTTACAACAATCTTGCCTCAGCCCAAGGGTCCACAGACACAACAGACAGTTGGAGTGAAGCAGACAAAAGAGGTGCAATGCTCTTTTCTGATTCTTCTTAAGCAATGTGCATTTCAGTTATGAAAGTACTGATTCAAGTGAATCATGGGAGGGCTTCCCAGACTCAAAGGACATAGAAGTTCTAGTAGCTAAAGAGAAGTTGGGGAGCTTAATTACTAGCATGCTATCCTCTGGTCAGCAAATACATGAGGCAGAAAGCAATGCTGCTGGGGCAAAGAACAATCCCTCACACATACACAAGAAAGAGCAAGAGAGGAGGTAGTTGAGAGTGTGAGAGATGTGCCTGTCCTTCTGCTTCTCAGTCTGCACTAAACACCAGCCCCGGCAGCAGTACCCAAGTCTGCAGAGAAGAAGAGGAGCTCTTGGAAGATATCCAAAGTGTGGAGGTACTTCAGAGTTAATGAGGACCTGCATTTTACAGAGTGAATTAATTGTTGTAAGGCTTTTCAGAAGATCAGGGGAACATGGGATTTAAACAGCTACTGCACCTGTTGGCCCCAAATTACAAAGTACGATCCCAGAACATATTAATTAGACAGGTGATCATGCTTGCATGCAGACACAGCTGGCCAAGGTGAAGAGAGGACGCATTCATTTCATCAGTGACATCTGGACCAGCCAGAATACTACACATGCCTATCTTTCCCTTGTGGCATAATGTTGTCAGCTGAATGAGGCAAGGGCAGGCAACTCTACATGATGTGGAAACTGCAGGGTACAGGTGAGCTGAGCTGCACACCCAGGTGATGGATATCAACCACTTCACAGTGAATATTTTAAGAGCCATAAGCAAGATGATGGGAGAGCTGCAGTAGAGCAACAGGACTGTTTTTCCTGGGGATGTTCATGACAAACAGTGAAAAAATGAGAGCCATGAGGGAATCTGTTATTTTGCATACATGCTGCACCCAGCGGTACTAGAGAATGACCTGAGGTGAAGGAGCTTAGAACTGAAAGAAGTGATTGGGAGGAGCAGGAAATTAGCAGGGTGTTTTCTCCAGACCGTGAAAGGTGGGCAGAAGTTGTGCGAGAAGCAGGAAGAAACTGTGCACCGGCTGATTCAGGACGTAAACATCAGGTGGAATTTCACCAATCTAATGCTGCAAAGGTGAGTGGAGTAACGGAGGATCCCGGTTCTTCAAAAGCCACATAGGGTGAGATCATCCCCATAGTCATTTTCCTGGAGGAGAAGTTAGAGGTGTTTGCAAAAACAAAACATTTACAAATAGAAACAAAATTTAAAGTATCTCCCTCCATCCCATCTTGTTCTTTTTCAGCAACTTGCGTTTTCTTCTTCAGTCCCAGCTTGGTCCTCCTATCTTGGTACTTTATCCCCAGAAACAAAAAATGTAAAAAAAATAAAAAATAAATGTTTCTCCTCCCACTGCACCTGTTTCTTTGTTCAGTACTTTGCTGTTTTCTTTACTTCTCTTGGGTCTTGTCCTGGTCCTGTCCCTCTCATGGTGCCTTGGAGAACTCCTGCCCCTTTACAGTGTCATGGGGTATTAATGCCACTATCGATGCTGCTTTGCTACTCTTTTGGTGCCTTGGGCTGTTCATGCCAGTGTTGGTGCCCTTTGCTCTTCTCATGATGCCTTTAGGTTTTGATGCCACTGTGAAGTTTTCCATACTCCACATTTTACCTGTTGAGTATTCTCTAATCTGCACTCCATGGGTTTTTTTTATTTATTTAGACGTTTTTATATACCGCAGAATAGGGCAGTAATCTGATCATCTAAGTGGTTTACATATACAACATACATAGTAAAAGCGACATTACAATCAAAATTAAAAAACATTAATTTACAGTATCAATTAAAATATGCTAGTAGAGAGAAGATATCTCTAAATGAAGTGTGAAAATAGATCTGTTAGCTAATCTTATAGGTGATGTAAAAAGATAAGTTTTTAGCAATTTTTTAAATTCTTTAGTGTTTGATGTTAAGCGGATTTCTTCAGGGATGGAGTTCCACAGAGTAGGGCCTGCGACTGAGAAAGCTTGTTTGCAAGTTAAGTCCAGATGTGCGATTTTTATTGAGGGTACTTCAAGGATACATTTGTCCACTGAGTTGAGCTGTCGAGTTGATTTGTAAATCCTTAATAGTGTACAGAGCCATATAGAGGTTTGGGAAGTTTGATGCCATTGTCCTGTTTACCATACTCACTCTAAACCTTGAGGTTTTCATAGTACTGTTTCTATTTCTTTGTTCCTCTTTAGATGGCATGTGGTTTTCATACCACTGTTTGTGGTGCCCTCTGACCTTTCTTTGGAAGCTTGGAGTGTTCTTGCCACTCATGGTACCACTTAGCTCTTTTCATAATGCCTTGGGGTGTTTTGATGCCTTTGCTTGGGCTGCTTTGCCTGTCACAGTGCCTTGACCTATTCAGTTTACTCTTGGTAACATTTCACATCAGTCTTGATGCCCTTGGAGTACATTTTTCTCTCCTGTTACTGTCTGCTTGCAAGATTCACTAAACCTAAACAGAAAATCCACATTTTAGAGCTCAAAGCAGGATGCATTGCTTCCCCCATTGACTGTAATGGAAAACAAACAAATGCCATGAATAAACATTTTTTTTTTATTTGAAATAAACACAAATATATCATGGAGGCAAACAAAATGAATGAATGAATGAATGATTTTTTTTTTACATGCACATCCCTATTAGACACCCTAGAATGAGTGAAAAAAAATAAGAAGGGATCTACTGAAGCTTGAGGAATAGTGTACATTCTGGCAGCTAAGATATAATGCTAGAAAATATAGGGTTGTGCATTTAGTTTGAAATAAAAACAAGATAGCTGTACTGAACATAGGAACATAAGAACATGCCATACTGGGTCAGACCAAGGGTCCATCAAGCCCAGCATCCTGTCTCCAACATTGGCCATTCCAGGCCATAAGAATCTGTATAGGGACATGAAGTTCTGGGCACCAAAAGGAGCAAGATCTGGAGATTATCATATCTGATGATCTTAAAATGGCCAAACAGATAGATTAGGAGGTAGTAAAAGCCAGAGGATATTTGGGTATATGGGAGAGGAGTAGCTAGCAGGAAACAGAAGATGATATTGCCTCTGTATAAGTCAAGGGTGAGACCTCATTTGAAAGACTGTGTGCAAGTTTGGAGATTTTACCTTTCAAGAAGGTAGTTCAGAAGGTAGCTACTAAAACGATCAGTGGTCTTCATCATAAAGTATATGGGGATATACTTAAAGATATAAACAAGCATACCCTGGAGGAAAAGGGGGTAGAGATATGTTAGAAATATGGTTTAAACTTAAATTTAAAATTAAAATAGGTAATAACAGGTTTCTAATATCCATAACTTAATTCAAACAACAATAAAAATATAACATACTACACTGTCATAATCTTATCTGACCCAATAAAAAGAAAAGGAAATAATGCAGAAAATAAGAGCTGATATAATTAATACAAAAGCAAAATTTAAAAAACTAGCCAAATGTAAACGGGCATATGCAACTAGTGATGAATACATTCAAATGTAGTGAAAATCTCAGCAAAGGAGAAACAAGCGATTAATTGGAAGAAGGAACCATCTGAAGAAAATAGGAAAAAGCATAAACATTGGCAAGTTAAATGTAAGACATCAAGTCAGGCTAAGACAGAATTTGAAATGAAGTTGATCATAGGGGGAAAAACTCATAATAAAAACTTTTTAAAAAATATCTGAAGCAGGAAACCTGTGAGGGAAATGGTTGGATCGTTAGATGATCAAGGGATTAAAGGGGTACTTAGGGAAGATAAGGCCATTGTAGAACATAAGAACATAAGAAAATGCCATACTGGGTCAGACCAAGGGTCCATCAAGCCCAGCATCCTGTTTCCAACAGTGGCCAATCCAGGCCATAAGAACCTGGCAAGTACCCAAAAACTAAGTCTATTCCATGTAACCATTGCTAATGGCAGTGGCTATTCTCTAAGTGAACTTAATAGCAGGTAATGGACTTCTCCTCCAAGAACTTATCCAATCCTTTTTTAAACACAGCTATACTAACTGCACGAACCACATTCTCTGGCAACAAATTCCAGAGTTTAATTGTGCGTTGAGTAAAAAAGAACTTTCTCCGATTAGTTTTAAATGTGCCCCATGCTAACTTCATGGAGTGTCCCCTAGTCTTTCTACTATCCGAAAGAGTAAATAACCGATTCACATCTACCCGTTCTAGACCTCTCATGATTTTAAACACCTCCATCATATCCCCCCTCAGTCGTCTCTTCTCCAAGCTGAAAAGTCCTAACCTCTTTAGTCTTTCCTCATAGGGGAGTTGTTCCATTCCCCTTATCATTTTGGTAGCCCTTCTCTGTACCTTCTCCATCGCAATTATATCTTTTTTGAGTTGCGGCGACCAGAATTGTACACAGTATTCAAGGTGCGGTCTCACCATGGAGCGATACAGAGGCATTATGACATTTTCCGTTTTATTCATCATTCCTTTACTAATAATTCCCAACATTCTGTTTGCTTTTTTGACTGCCGCAGCACACTGAACCGACGATTTCAATGTGTTATCCACTATGACACCTAGATCTCTTTCTTGGGTTGTAGCACCTAATATGGAACCCAACATCGTGTAATTATAGCATGGGTTATTTTTCCCTATATGCATCACCTTGCACTTATCCACATTAAATTTCATCTGCCATTTGGATGCCCAATTTTCCAGTCTCACAAAGTCTTCCTGCAATTTATCACAATCTGCTTGTGATTTAACTACTCTGAACAATTTTGTGTCATCTGCAAATTTGATTATCTCACTCGTCGTATTTCTTTCCAGATCATTTATAAATATATTGAACAGTAAGGGTCCCAATACAGATCCCTGAGGCACTCCACTGTCCACTCCCTTCCACTGAGAAAATTGCCCATTTAATCCTACTCTCTGTTTCCTGTCTTTTAGCCAGTTTGCAATCCACGAAACGACATCGCCACCTATCCCATGACTTTTTACTTTTCCTAGAAGCCTCTCATGAGGAACTTTGTCAAACGCCTTCTGAAAATCCAAGTATACTATATCTACCGGTTCACCTTTATCCACATGTTTATTAACTCCTTCAAAAAAGTGAAGCAGATTTGTGAGGCAAGACTTGCCCTGGGTAAAGCCATGCTGACTTTGTTCCATTAAACCATGTCTTTCTATATGTTCTGTGATTTTGATGTTTAGAACACTTTCCACTATTTTTCCTGGCACTGAAGTCAGGCTAACCGGTCTGTAGTTTCCCGGATCGCCCCTGGAGCCCTTTTTAAGACTAAATGAATTCTTTGCTTCTGGGTTTACTAATGAGGATATTGAGGAAATACCAGTTCCAGAGACAGTTTACAAGGGTGATGATTTGAATGAACTGAACCAAATCATGTTGAACCTGGAAGATATAGTTGGCCAGATTGACAAAACTGAAGATTAGCAAATTACCTGGACTGGATGGTATACACCTCATGGTTCTGAAAGAACTCAAAAATTAAATTTCAGACTTATTAGTACAAATTTGTAAGCTATTAGTAAAATCATCAATTATACCTGAAGACTGGAGGGTAGCCAGTGTAACCCTAGTATTTATAAAGGGATCCAGGGATGATCCGGGAAACTATAAACTGGTGAGCCTGACTTCAGTGCCGGGAAAAATAGTGGAACTATTCTAAAGAACAAAATCACAGAACATATAGAAAGACATAGTTTAACAGAGTACAGCCAACATGGATTTACCCTAGGGAAGTCTTGCTCACAAATCTGCTACATTTGTTTTGAAAGGGTTAATAAGCATGTGGATAAAGATGAACAGATAGATGCAGTGTATTTCAATTTTCAGAAGGCATTTGACAAAGTCCTTCATAAGAGGCTTCTAAGAAAACTAAAAAATCATGGAATCAGAGGCAATGTCTTTTCGTGGATTGCAAACTGATTAAAAGACAGGAAACAGAGAATAGGATTATATGGTCTGTTTTCACAATAGAAAAAGGTAAACAATGGAGTGCCTTAGAAATCTGTACTTGGATTGGTACTTTTCAATATATACTACAAGTGAGATGATCAAATTTGCAGATGACACAAAATTATTCAGACTAGTTAAATCACATGCAGACTGTGATAAATTGCAGGATGATCTAGCGAGACTGGAAGATTGGGCATTCAAATGGCAGATGAAATTTAATGTGGAAAAGTGCAAGGTGAAGCATATAGGTAAAAATAACCCATGCACTAGTTCATGATATTAGGTTTCATATTAGGAGTTATCACCCAGGAGAAAGATCTAGGCCTCATAGTGGATAATACATTGAAATCATCGGCTTAATGTGCTGCAGTGATAAAAAAATCAAACAGAATGTTATGAATTATTAAGCGAATGGTGAATACAATGGTGAATGTCATAATGCCTCTGTATTGCTCCTTGGTGAGACTGCACCTTGAAACTGTGTGCAATTCTGGTCGCTTCATCTCAAAAAAGATAGTTGCACTGGAGAAGGTACAAAAAAGAGTGAGCAAAATGATAAAAGGGATAAAATGGCTGCTCTATGAGGAAATGATTAAGAGGTTAAGACTGTTCATGTTGGAGAAGAGACAGCTGAGGGGAGATATGATAGAGGTCTTTAAAATCATGAGAGGACTAGAAAGGGCAAATATGAATCGATTATTTACTCTTTCAGATAATAGAAGGACTAAGGAGCACTCCATGAAGTTAGCAAGTAGCACATTTAAAACAAATTGAAGAGTATTCTTTTTCTCTCAGTGTTTGTTGCCTAAGGATGTGGTTAGGGCAGCTAGTGTAGCTGGGTTTAAAAAAGGTTTGGATACATTCTAGGAGACTATGTCCATAAATGCTATTAATCAAGTTGTCTTAGGGAATAACCACTGCTATTACTGTCATTAGTAGCATAGGATCTATTTAATGTTTGGGTATTTGCCAGGTACTTGTTACCTGGATTGACTGCTGTTGAAAACAGGATACTGGGCTTGATGGACCCTTGATCTGACCTAGTATGGCATATTTTATGTTCTTATGTTATGTTCTTATGAGGAAAACTCTCCCATCATTTTATGTGCCCTTAGCTGGAGTTACACATGTTTGAATACATATACATGTACACCATTTATAAAATCTGTAAATGCATGTATACTCCCAAATTCCACTGTGAAACACCCTTGAAATGCCCCTTGTCTATATGCATATTTTCTGTGCAGCAGCAATACTATATGTACACTCTTTTCCTTCTGAAAATGTGCTTACCATGTATCCCTAAGCACAGAGGTCGATTTTACACATATAATTCCCATGTATTTTCTTTGAAAATTCACTCCACAATATCTCAATAAAAATTATGCTCTCATAAAACACATTTTAAAGAAGTTTATTTAACAAAGCATTTCGTTCAGCCGGCAAAAAGAGCAAGCTGTATTCAGAATATGCTTCCATGGAGTCAGGCCTGGATTTGTCAATAGGCACACTAGGCTTATGCCTAGGGGAGCAGAAATTGGGGAGGGGAGGGGGGGGGGGCAGCAGGCTAAGATGTCTTCCCTTTCAGTTTTGCTGAATTTCACTCAGTAGATACTTGCCAGGAACTTGTAACCTAGATTGGCCACAGTTGGAATCAAGGTTGCTGGGCTTGATGGACCCTCGGTCTGACCCAGTATGGCAACTTCTTATGTTCTTGATCTGACTTCACTTGCTGGGCTTTTAGCATCCATAAATTCTGATACTGACTTGGCTCATAAAATATGTATGTCTTAGATTCATATTTAATAATACATTTACAAGGAAATTATACAAAAAAATTACCCCATCAAGGTAACTTGCTGCATGAAGAGATATTTTAATACCTCCAAGGAGTAAATGCACAGGATGTAGGTCTCTTTGAATGGAAAGAAGGCTTTGGAACAGGGATTCATGGGATGACGGTGCAAGGGGTTCAGATTTAGGAATAAGCCAAGGAAATATTTTTTTACAGAAAGGGTGATGGATGCACGGATCCAGTCTTCCTGTGGAGGTAGAGGAGACATGGACAGTATTAGAATTCAAGAAAGCATGGGACATGTACAAAGGATCTCTGAGGGAAAGGCAAGGACCATAAAGCTGAGAAGTAGATGTGGGTGGGCAGACTGGATGGGCTGCATGGACTTTACCTGCTATCATTTTCCATGTATCTAGGAGGTGTGGATGGTTAGCCAGGAGGTCATGTGATCTTTATCTGCCATCATGTTCTATATTTCTGAGCTTCTGTGATGTGCTTATTTGATCAGGATCTCATTCTGCTTGGTCCAGGCAAACTATTTACACAGTTTAACTTCCAGCTCTCTTCTTGAGGACTTCATGTAACACTGGTACCAGCCTTAATTCAAAGTACCTGGTGGCACTTTCCAGCCCCTCCACATCTATTACCAAATTCCCCTCCCTCTGAGGAACATAAAGAGCCTCCATTTATTCCCTGCCCACCAAGGTAAGCACAATTAAAGCTTTCCCTTCCAGCCAGTAAGCCAGCATAGTAGGGAGCTCTTTATTTCTTCACCAAATTAATACGATGGGAAATTGCCACTTACTAGAGAAATCCGGAGCTCATACTCCGGGAAATTCAAAGTATTTCTCCAAACCCAACACCAGAAAGTTCAACTGGGCTTGCCTTTTTGCAAAATTAGGTCTCCCATATCCATCGAACAATAAAATCACACAATTATAAAAATGAGCATACGATATATGGTTACTTTAACGCATTGTTCCATGGCTTTCAGTTCAGTACAGGGCCAAGTATCGCATAGTTGTGGGATATAGTTAGAGGAAAGGAGGTATTCCGGAGTCAGGCCTGCATTACTACTTTCTTGTCCAAATGCTTTCAAGAGGATATGGCACCCATGGCATACTTGGAAAGCTTGTCAAGTGCTGGCGTGACCTGAACTTAAGACACAAATGCAGAAACAAATTGCATGATTATTGTATCATTTTCTAATCTCCCACTCTAATAAGTATATCTACTGTACATGTATTTCTAATATCGGACTGGAATTAAGCAGGTTAAAATGATCCGTAAATTGGAAGCGCTAGGGGGAAAGAAAGCATCAATGTATTTTTCTCTGTGTGGCTTGTGAGTCATGAAGAGCGCATAAAGCATGGTTGCTAAGCACTCCAGTATAAATAAGCCAATATCTAAGCAAACAGCCTAGTGGAGCTCTTAAAAGGACGTGCTTCTGTAATCTGCTAACAAGGCTGTCAAAGAACAGAACAAATCATCTGTCCTTCAAGCATGACAATGTTTCTGGGTGGAAGTCATTACCATACCAAAGTCAAAGTCGTTCTCCCTCCCCCGCACCCAAATAAACCCCTTGCTGTCATAATCTTGGCTAACACTGCTCAAGCATTAGACAGTTTTAATAGAATTGGAAGGAAAATGGAAAAAAAAAATTGACATTGAGCTATTGGCACAAAAAAAATGATGTTGAAGCAGCAAATATTATATGTGTTCTGATCGGGTGGGTAAAATGGTATATAAAATGAAACCCTATGCCTGAAATGCTGTACTGGTTAATAATAATAATTACTGAGTTATTTATTCATTTTATATAGCACTATATAGGATAATTCTTTATGGTTAAAATGTTCCTTCCTCAAGAGGCTTATTCAAGGTCATATAATGATATAAGGGACTTAACAATCCTATGCTACACTGCCTTACACAGAAATCCTATCAGACTTTGTATGTAAATTGATCTTTTTTTTTTTTAATTTAGGGAGGGCCATCAAGAATTTACTTGGAGAACCCCTGAAGTTACTAAGATGTATTATTTCTCTGATCCTATTTTTGGATGCATAGTGCAATGCACTGCATTTTTGGATTTGGTGTTTGTGAACTTTTCCAAGGACAACACGGGTGCTTTAACCTCTTGAAAGCATTTGGACAAGAAAGTAGTAATGCAGGCCTGACTCCAGAATACCTCCTTTCCTCTAACCCTAGTCCATATTAAGGTTTCCTTTCAATTTTTATTTATTTTTTTTGCTCAGGCTTTGTCATCTGAGACCTGTCTTTTATTCCAGCATGCTGTATGATAGATGAAGCTGACTTACGACTCCCACATGTCACTAACTGCAGACAAACATGAGGTTTTATGAGCAGCTGGGATTATAGTTCTCCAAAAAATTGTGGAACTAACTTCACAGAAGTCAATTAGCAGTTGTTTGCGAAAAATGATGAGCTCTTCCGTGGCAATGGCTATGGCATTCTGCCAGACGCGTAGCAATACATTTCGGTAGCTGCACAAACAAAACGGAATCAAGCCACAAATCCAGAATGTCTCAAAGGAAAAAAAAAAAAAAAAGGCAGCTGAGCTGCAGCTGGCACACTCCCTGTCCTCAGGCCTGGACCGCAGGGACTCCCAGTGGAATCTTGCCAGGACAAACATCGGAAGCCACACACTCCTCAAGTGCAGCGCTAAAATCCTTGATTTCAAAGAAACAAATATCATGCATTTACAGAGTGAGGCTCATGCAGACAACACAGGATTAAAGTAATGAAGCAAGTGTGAACCAGGCACCAAGATTCTTTTTTTCTGTTTTTTACCTGCATTGGACTCTGTAAACCCCAAGCTTTGGATACTTTGTCTAAAAATTGATTTTAATATACTTTGCATCTGTTATATCTGCAGGCAGCCTGTCCGCACATGCTCATTTGACAATGCAAATATAAATTTGGTGCTGTTTGTTTATTTAAAATTATTTAGTGCATACTCCCAGATTGAAGCAGTTTACTGGTAAACATACCAACATCTCATATTAAAATGTTGAAGCTGTCTCTGCTAGATCCACTATGCATATAGTAAGCCTCCTTACATCTGAACCAAAGTAATGGTTGCTCACATTAATTCATTACGCCAAAGGCTTATTGAAAAAAAGAAAGTAATGCTTTTTTAAAAGCTCCAGCCTCAATCATTGTTCTTAACTGCTCAGGCATAGTATTCCAAATCATGAGACCAGCAATTGAAAACGCCCAGTCTCTCACCTCTACCAAGTGAGCCTAAGGAGCCATTGGAACAACCAGGAGGCCTTTATTAGCTAAACAACGGTTTCCAGATGGAGTATACATCTGCAATAAAGATCCTATCCGTAGTGCATTTGGAGCACTAATCAGTTTGTGGATTAGAATTAATATCAAGAAATGTATTTATATTCTGCTTTTTTAGCACCTGTAGGTATTTCCCTGTCCCCAGAAGGCTTACAATCTAACTGGGAGATGCATCAAGTCATGGCAGTGCTCTTATGTACATTATATCACACATATAGTGTGATATACGTGATATTTTGCATTTTCCTACACAGGTTCCCTCCCTTATTACAATGACCTTCTTGGATTGCGATTGAATGAATAATGCAAATGCATGCAAAGAAGGTCATGCATAGACAATCCTATGCAAATCTGACCAAGAAGGTGGTCAGCTGCAGTAAACTAACACCGCCTCTTGGAAAGTGGTACATGTGAGGTGGGAGGCCCGAGATCCCAACGCAGGTCCTGATGATCTCACTTCACACTTAAAATGACTGCAAACCAAAAAAAAAAAAAAGGTTGCAGTAAAGAAGGGAGGTTTAGCAGAGTTCAGGGCTGACCCCAGGCTCAACCTGACTCCCTTGTCACATGGCTGAGGCAAAGTCAGGTTGGTGCCATTTTAGAAAATGGGGCCAACTAAGCTGGGTACGAGATTATACCTGGCCCCGATGTGGAATCCCATTGTTCAATGTATGGTACGGGGGGTGTGGGAGGGTAGCTGAAGGGGGATAGAGCCTGGGACCCTGCTTTTGGGCAATAGATATTTTCTGTCCACAGAATTCAAACTGCACTAAATCTTGTTTATACGACTGACTGGACAACTTCATGATTTCTGTTTTGTAAATGTGTGTAAAGATAATCTATTGTATAATAACCATCTTTGAATTGCAGTTAAAACAGATTTCTGTTTAAATGTGGTAGTCGATGAACTACAAACAGGTACAAGAAATTGTGTGTCATCAGCGTAGATCTGGAAATTTAGGGAATGTCCAGCAAAAAGTTTACAACGTGTACTAAATAAACATTAAATAATGTTACTGAAATTTTACTTCTCTGACCTAAACAGCACCCCAGTTATGCCTCTTTTTCATACAATTAAAAATATGCACAGTTTGTTGCAGTGAGAAGGAACAATTTTCAGCCAGGATAATCTACTCAGATAAATACTTATTTACCTGGGAAATGTTTTTGAAAATTTCCTTCTTTGGGGCCTGTGCGTTAAACTGTAGTGTGTATCTTATGAAATCCAGCATACTTTTGTTCGCACCTGGTGCGCGAACAAAAGTACGCGCTTGCGCAAATTTATAAAATCTACCCCTAAGTATAATTGATTAATAGCCATTAATGGACCTCTCCTCCAAGAACTCATCCAAACCTTTTTTGAACCCAGCTACACTTGGGGGCGGATTTTAAGAGCCCTGCTCGCCTAAATCCGCCCAAATCCGGGCGGATTTAGGCGAGCAGGGCCCTGCGCGCCGGTGCGCCTATGTTCAATAGGCCTACCGGCGTGCGCAGACCCCGGGACTCCTGTAAGTCCCGGGGTTTGGCGAGGGGGGCGTGTCGGGGGCGGGCCCGAGCCGTGCGGCGTTTAGGGGGCGTGTCGGCAGCGTTTTGGGGGTGGGCCGGGGGGCGTGGTTACGGCCCGGGGCGGTCCGGGGGCATGGCCGCGCACTCCGGACCCGCCCCCAGGTCGCGTCCCGGCGCACTGGCGGCCCGCTGGCGCGCGGGGATTTACGCCTCCCGGAGGGAGGCGTAAATCCCCCGACAAAGGTAAGGAGGGGGTTTAGACAGGGCCGGGCGGGTGGGTTAGGTAGAGGAAGGGAGGGGAAGGTGAGGGGAGGGCGTTAGAGGATTCCCTCCGAGGCCGCTCCGATTTCGGAGCGGCCTCGGAGGGAACGGGGGTAGGCTGCGCAGCTCGGCGCGAGCCAGCTATACAGAATCGATAGCCTTGCGCACGCCGATCCAGGATTTTAGCGGATACGCGCGGCTACGCGCGTATCTACTAAAATCCCGCTTACTTTTGCTTGCGCCTGATGCGCCAGCAAAAGTACGCCTATTCGCGCGGTCTGAAAATCTACCCCTATCTGCACTAACCACCTCCTCTGGCAACAAATTCCAGAGCTTTATTGTGCGTTGAATGAAAAAGAATTTTCTCCGATTAGTCTTAAATGTGTTATTTGCTAACTTCATGGAATGCCCCCTAATCCTTCTATTATTCGAAAGTGTAAATAACCGAGTCACATCTACTCGTTCAAGACCTCTCATGATCTTAAAGACCTCTATCATATTCCCCCTCAGCCGTCTCTTCTCCAAGCTGAACAGCCCTAACCTCTTCAGCCTTTCCTCATAGGGGAGCTGTTCCATCCCCTTTATCATTTTGGTTGCCCTTCTCTGCACCTTCTCCATCGCAACTATATCTTTTTTGAGATGTGGTGACCAGAATTGTACACAGTATTCAAGGTGCGGTCTCACCATGGAGCAATATAGAGGCATTATGACATTTTCCGTTCTATTAACCATTCCCTTCCTAATAATTCCTAACATTCTATTTGCTTTTTTGACTGCTGCAGCACACTGAGCCGAAGATTTTAAAGTATGATCCACTATGATGCCTAGATCTTTTTCCTGGGTGGTAGCTCCTAATATGGAACCTAACATTGTGTAACTAAAGCAATGGTTATTTTTCCCTATATGCAACACCTTGCACTTGTCCACATTAAATTTCATCTGCCATTTGGATGCCCAATCTTCCAGTCTTGCAAGGTCCTCCTGTAACGTATCACAGTCTGCTTGTGATTTAACTACTCTGAATAATTTTGTATCATCCGCAAATTTGATAACCTCACTCGTCGTATTCCTTTCCAGATCATTTATATTTATATTAAAAAGCACCGGTCCAAGTACAGATCCCTGAGGCACTCCACTGTTTACCCTTTTCCACTGAGAAAATTGACCATTTAATCCTACTCTCTGTTTCCTGTCTTTTAAACAGTTTGTAATCCACGAAAGAACATCGCCTCCTATCCCATGACTTTTTAGTTTTCATAGAAGCCTCTCATGAGGGACTTTGTCAAACGCCTTCTGAAAATCCAAATACACTACATCTACCGGTTCACCTTTATCCACATGTTTATTAACCCCTTCAAAAAAATGAAGCAGATTTCTTAGGCAAGACTTCCCATGGGTAAATCCATGTTGACTGTGTCCTATTAAATCATGTCTTTCTATATGCTCTACAGTTTTGATCTTGAGAATAGTTTCCACTATTTTTCCCGGCACTGAAGTCAGGCTCACTGGTCTATAGTTACCCGGATCGCCCCTGGAGCCTTTTTTAAATATTGGGGTTACATTGGCCACCCTCCAGTCTTCAGGTACAATGGATGATTTTAATGATAGGTTACAAATTTTAACTAATAGATCAGAAATTTCATTTTTGAGTTCCTTTAGAACCCTAGGATGTATACCATTCGGTCCAGGTGATTTGCTACTCTTTAGTTTGTCAATCTGGCCTACTACATCTTCCAGGTTCACAGTGATTTCGTTCAGTTCATCTGAGTCATCACCCCTGAAAACCATCTCTGGAACTGGTATCTCCCCAACATCCTCATTAGTAAACACTGAGGCAAAGAATTCATTTAGTCTTTCTGCAATGGCCTTATCTTCCCTAAGAGCCCCTTTAACCCCTCTGTCATCTAATGGTCCAACCGACTCCCTCACAGGTTTCTTGCTTTGGATATATTTTAAAAAGTTTTTATTATGAGTTTTTGCCTCTATGGCCAACTTCATTTCAAATTCTCTCTTCGCCTTTCTTATCAATGTTTTACACTTACCTTGACAATGCTTATGTTGTATCCTATTTTCTTCAGATGGAATGCATCTGTAAAACTGAATCCATAGGCACTTGAGGTTGAATACATTCAACTATCCTTCACTTTGCCAAAACCAGGTCACAGCCAACATACATTTGAACTTCTTACACATATGCAGATATTCATATCATAAATAGGTTTTCTGCAACAAAACAATTATACATCACAGAGGGGGTCATTTTCGTAGCATATTGCACGCGAAAAGTCCCTTCATGCGTGCGATAGCTAGATCGGGGTGGAGTTGGCCCCAGAAGAGGAACAGTCGGGGCGTCATAGGGGCGGACGCGACGGAAACTTCGCTGGCGGCGAAAAGGTAAGAACCCTTTTTGCTGCAGGTAGCGCGCCCAATAGCACCACCTTTTACGATGGAGCTATTGGGTATGAAAGCCGGCAGCCATCGCACCGCAGAGGTGCAATGGCTGCCGGCTTTCACAGGCCCACTCCCCCCGCTTCGCCCCCGACCCCCTGTTACAGCTGGATTCTCTAAAGTCTGCGACCTTAGAAAATCCAGGCCAGAGACTCTTCAGCTCCTTTCAAGAACAAGTGATTAGCCAATGGGTCCCCCAAGAATATAAAGAAAGTGAGCGATCTCAATGCTTTTCTACTTAAAGGAGTATTCCATTGTTATAGAGGGAATAGAAAAGTAGTTAGTGTGAATCTGTAGCTCCTCCATGTGGGAGATGGAATTTGGTGAGCTCCTAGCTTATATAAATATTAGCCACCATTTTACTATGAGGAATCTTGAGTTCACCCTTCCAGGGACAGCACATCCATGGTTGTTCCCTGGTTGAGTTTATTTTCAAAGAGGAAGGCCTCTGGGGTCTCTAGGAGTGAGATCTGCATACAGAGACGAGACAAAGAGCCCTTACTTTTTTAAAAGTCCATGTTTTGGAAATCTTTCTTTTCCATGAGAAGGAAGTTTTCCACCCTCCTCATCTCATATTTGGTTTCCTCAGTATATGTAACTTTGTTTTTTGTTGTTGTTGTTTTTATTAAGTGTTCTATTACACAGAGGCTCAGATTTTTCTTTTACATCAAGAGGAGGGGGTACCATTCACCGAGAAAGGATCAATGGATCATTGGTATCCTAAGTGGAGAGATGACACAAGAATCTTCTATAGGGAGAAGTGGAAAAGGGAAGACGGAGTTATGTGAGTTTACTTTGGAGTTCACATTCATCCTACAGGAGATTTAAGGATAAGATGAGTAATATACATACTCACCAGGTATCAGGAGTAGTGATGAGAAGAACAATGAAGAACTATAGGAAAGGTAGGAAAATTGGACTTATGCTTGAAGTAGTGTTAAAATGGATTAGAGACTATACTTATCAACCAATTGGGAGGGAAATTCTTCACTTGACCTAAACTATAAGGAAGGGACAGAATTGACAAATACAATTGGAATTAGCTTTATTACCCAAACTAATTTCATGGAAGCTTACATCATAAATCTATGAAGAACTGAGCATGTAACATCAAAATTGTGAAAAGACGAGAACTGTAAAAAACATTCATCAATTTCACCAGTCATCAGTAAAAGTTAAGTTGGAAATCACTAAACGCTTCCAGCATGATTATTGCTGCTGTTTAGGTTTAATTGATCATCAATTAAGTGGGATTTGAATGATAGTAATGCACAGGGCTTAAAATATTATTCTTCTCCTAATAAGCGAATCATGGGCACTCAGATAACATAATAGATGGAGAAGAGTTAAACCTGACTGTGTTTGAGGTGTGAGTCCTGAGATCTTATCTGGGATTATCAGGCTGGGGGTTTCAAAACTTTACACAGGGCTCCAGCAAGACAGAGAAGACATTGTAGGCAAGGGAGAGAATGACATAATGAGTTGACAGGAGACATTTTTGAGCATTTCAGAAATAAATTCATCTTTATTTGTACAAAGCAAATATATTTCCAAGCAATAGGTTCCACAACAATCTCCACCTCAAAGGTTTCTGTTTGCATTGGTTTGAGTGTGGAGCTCATGCCTGTGAACTTAAAAGCACCAGCAAACTGAGTAATGCAGCAATTGCTGTGCCTGCACTATAGGGTGGTTGTAGAGAGTGAAATGGTGAGATCTTGGTGCCTTTCTGAATCAGGGTGGCCAGGATCCTAACTGGGTCACTTCTTTCCTCATTCCTTTCTTTTCCCAACCATGTCCTCTCTTATTGCTCTTTGAAGACCCCAATTAACACAGAAGACAATAAAAAAGCATACTTATAACCTCTGGCCCGGTCAGCTCTTAGGCACAGGGATCACACAAGCCCCCATGACCTCCCTGGGTTCTCACATGGGAGGGAGTGGGAGAAATTATATCTTCAAGGCCATTAGGATTGTACTCATTCAGAGGCTCTCCTGCTCTTAAAACCCAGTCTCTCCACAAATCACCAGACTGACCCTCAGCTTGTTCAAAGATAGTTTTTACTGGATGTCGTTGAACAAGTTAACAAAAAGTACAATCAGCAAAAAAGCAACAATAGCTTCAGCTTCTTATCCTCAAAATGTATACAATGTTCAAATCAATTAGCTTACAAGGGTAAGGGACCCTCCTTTACTGGAAATCCTTTATGGTTGATATCTTATCTCTTTACGCAATTTTGACCTCTTAGATGAGCTTCTAGTAGAAAACTCTTCCTTGTGTAGATTGCTTACTGGTTTCTTTTCTCACAAGTAGGGGGGCTCCTTTCCCTTCAAGAATTCCCCACTTCAAGCCACACTTCTCAGGTTACAATTTTATTAGCTCTCTTCTGGGGCAAGTGAGGTATTCTCCCTAACCTCTTATTCCACTCTTCTCCATCCAGTAAGGTTTGTTCACTTCTCTCTTTGTCTCCAGCTCCTTCCCTGGTCCAGAAATCCTTTTCTGACAGAATCTCTTTTCCCAGCCCTTCCCTGTGGAAGAACACAGGCACAGTGCCAATCTATGAAAAGATGGCTACCCTTTCAGACTTCAAGTCCTTAAGTCCCTTATGTCATTCACTCTGTATCAAAAAGTGCAGAAGCTTTCATTGACTACCATAATCCCTTCCAATGAGGATTATCACTCCTCCCCAAACACTCCTACCACTCTAATATCACATTAGGGGTAAGGTCTGGTTGAGACCTTTGACATACAATGAGGACACTCAGATTAGTTAAGGCCACTAGTGTCATGTTCCCTGTGAGGGGCAGAATAGGGCACCCCACAAAATAGTCGTGTGAGTTTTCTGTTTTCTTGGACCTCTCTGTTCTCCTTTTACACGCTATCTTGGAGTCTAGTTGCTATTCTACTTCTTCCCTCATCATTGGCAAAGTCTCCCCCCCCATCTGTTAGACTTCCTTGTATACCCTTTTGAAGCCAGCAGAAGACAAAAGAAAAGGATAACTGAGCATACTCAGTTTAGCATGATTGATCATACAATAGAGAAATCCCTCATACTTGGCTATTTAGTCAATGCATTTTCAGGTTTCCATTATTTAGTCAATTTAGTCAATGCATTTTCAGGTTTCCATTATGTGCGGTCGGACCTGGGCTGCATCCAGGGAGCGATAATGCCAAGGTTCATCTCTCAGGGGGGAAGCTTAACTTCCTGGACCCTCAGTGCAGACATATCCGTGGAGGCCTCAATCCAATACTACCAAACACTGTTCTTCTTTGCTGTGTAAGAGGGTTTTGAGGAGGCGCCAAAAGAGAAACAAGGGACAAACAGAGGAAAAATCAAACAAACTCTCCACTCACTGTCCCATGATCCAAATGGAAAGAAAAAGTTTCTGGGTCCAAAGAGGTGTTCGACAAAAATGTATTTTAGTTTAAAAATCAAAATCCAGGCAAGAATTGTAAAGATAAAAAAACAAAATATGAAAAACCAGTGTAAGAAAATCCATAGTCCCCTTCTCTCCTCCCTGCAGCTCTTTTTTCCCCTGTAACAGCATCCATGTCCAGCACAATGTTTCCCTCAAAGGATAGGATAACCCCCGTTGTAATTCCAGCATCTAAACTGCTGGAAAAAGTGGAAAATCCCCTCAGTCTAAAAACTAGTACTTCACAATGAAAAATAGATGCATGTCCAAAAATCTTAACAGTCTCTTCATCCCTTTCTTCTCTTTCTTAGCAAACAGAATCACAGCCAGCCCTTCCAGATGTCAGGGGGAAATCCTAATACTAAGATAAGGGGGTCTCTCGGGGGGGGGGGGCCAGGGAGTGTGAGGTAGGGAGAGGGGGGTGCCTCTATTAGGTGGGCTGGGGGTCCGTGGGGTGGAAGGATTGGAATTTCTCTATCATGGGACCGAGCAAGTGGGGGAGGGGTCTGCCTATCAGGGGGCCGAGGAAGGGGATTTCTCTATCAGAGAGCTGGGAGAGTGGGCAGCTGCTTCTATCGGGGGGAGGGGGAGGGGCATGGGGCTGCTATCTCATGCATACTTTACACTTTATTTTTATTTCAGAGAAGTGGTGCTGGTGGCCCCTGTTGAAACAGGAGTCAGCAATGCCCCCCGCTCAATCTCCCTGATTAGCCATGTTTTTTTTCAGGTGGCCAGTGGCCCTTTAATACAATGGAGGTCCCATGAGGTTGGGACCACCATCACGTTAAAGGGTAGAGATGTGCATTCATTTTTGCCGAATTGGAAAATTTCAATGAAATTGTCCAATTCGGCATGTTTCGGGGAGCCCGAAAAACGATGTGGATTTTCCTGTTTTTTCGCAAAAATCGTTTTTTGGGTTAGTGCGCGCTAACTCAGCACACACTAACTCCCGTTAGTGCGCACTAACCCGAAAAATTATTTTTCGCAAAAAACCCCAGGAACTGCAAAAAAAACGATATTTCCTGCAGCTGCTGAAAAACGAAGAACGACATGAACACAAAATACAATTCACATCTCTATTAAAGGGCTGCTAGCCGCAGTCTATCGTGGTATTTGTCCATGACACAAAAGAATGTACCATTGAGCCGTGATGTGTTTTCAGGGGAGAGGCCCCACTATGGGGGCGACTGCCCCAGCAATAGTGGGAACTCTCCTGCAAACAAATATCATGTTTTGATGATTCTAGGTCTAAGATGGAACGATATGTAAAAACTCTTTGGTAACAGGCAAAACTCGGTCATATATAATAATACCATGCTATCAGGGAAATCTTTTACATAAGAACACTAAATCTTATTGCATCACATGTTAAGTGGCATTTTAATGTGTATGTTAAAGTTTTTGTGAGGGCATGCTAAAAGATATTTAGCACAAGTTTTATTGCATAGACCCTTATGTGCATGCGTATTTTCAAGATTCATGATGAACTGCAGCAAATATTTTCAGACTTACACAGGAAGGTGAACATATGGCAACGTTGTGAATCCTGGTAAAGTTCAAAGCAGGCAGTATTACAATAGGCAAATCCATAATATATCGGGCTTGGAGTGTGTCCGTCAGTGATCGTGGATGTTCCGCATTCCGCCAATAGATGGCGCTATAATATTTATTTATTTATTTTTATTTATTTAAAATCTTTTCTATACCGTCTTTAAGTTAATTCACCAACACAACGGTTTACAAAAAGGCAAAAATAGTATTAAAAGTTCATTGGTATAGATTATATATTATAGATGTGCCATTAGTGAACGGTAACATGTTTTTATAATATAAAAAGCTATGTGTTGATGTTGCTTATATGTTGGTTGAAAAAACTTCTTTACGGTTCCTATATAAATTTAACACTCTAATATGTATTAGGAAATAGGAAAGAAAAATTTTAAAAACTGATTGCTTGGTGCTTACTTATGCGCTCATTTGTTTTCTTCATTCTCCTTATAAAAAGCCTGTTTAAAAAGCCAGGTATTTAGACTTACTTTGAAAAGTTTAAAGCTTCTCTGCAGTCTAATTTCGAGTGGCATTGATTTTCCCAGCCCGCCGATAGATGGCACAGGCAGCTCAAACACGGCAAAGGTAGGAAGGACAGCGGCCATCGCGGGAGAGGCAGAATATAGCAGAGGAGACCCCGGCATGCAGAGAACGGAGCGGGTCCCGCCACACATGATCTGTTCGCGGTGAGGAGGAAGGCCTTGCGCACAATTTGCGGCGAAAAGGGAAGGCCTCCATGTGCCGTGATCGGCGCGCCCGGGCCTTCATCTTCGCCGCGAACGGAGTGTGTGCCACGGGACGCGAATGGCGTGCCAGGCCTTCATCTTCTCTGTGAACGGTGCGCCAGGCCTTCATCTTCGCCGTGAACAGCACGGGTCCCGCGGCTTGCCGGTGAGAGATAATGTTTGTCGGGGATGGGAGAGTGAGAGAGAGCAGGAGGGTGTGAAACAGAGCATGGGGGGGGGATGCCGGTGAGAGACAATGTGTGGGTGAGGGGGGGGGTGACAGAGAGCATGGTTGGTGAGAGGGGGGTAGGGAGGGTGTGAAAGAGAGCATGGGGGGATGCTGGTGAGAGAGAATGTGTGTGTGAGAGAGGGGGGTGACAGGGAGCATGGTTGGTGAGCGCAGGTGGGGAGGCTGTGAGAGAGAGCATGGGGGGATGCTGGTGAGAGAGAATGTGTGTGTGAGAGAGGGGGTGACAGAGAGCATGGTTGGTGAGCGTAGGTGGGGAGGCTGTGAGAGAGAGCATGGGGGGGATGCTGGTGAGAGAGAATGTGTGTGTGAGAGGGGGTGACAGAGAGCATGGTTGGTGAGAGGGGAGTGGGGAGGGGTGTGAGAGAGAGCATGGGAGGTAAGAGAGGGTGGGTGGGGGGATGCTTGAGTGTGGGTTTCAGAGAGGGAGCCTATATGAGGGGAGGGGGATGTCGGTGAGAGAGAATGTGTGTCGGGGAGGGTGAGAAACAGCAGGAGGATGTGAGAGAGAGCATGAGGGGGGGATGCCAGTGAGAGACAATTTGTGTGTGAGAGAGGGGGGGTGACAGAGAGCATGGTTGGTGTGAGGTGGGTGGGGAGGGTGTGAGAGAGAGCATGGGAGGTAAGAAAGGGTGGGTGGACCCGCGCCATGCCGGTGACAGAGAATATGTGACGGGGAGGGTGAAAGAGAGCAGGAGGGTGTGAGAGAGAGCATGGGGGGGGGGATGCTGGTGAGAGGGAATGTGTATGTGAGAGAGGGGGGTGTCAGAGAGCATGGTTGGTGTGAGGTGGGTGGGGAGGGTGTGAGAGAGAGCATGGGAGGTAAGAGAGGGTGGGTGGGGGGATGCTTGAGTGTGGGTTTCAGAGACAGGGATCCTATATGAGGGGAGATGTGTGTGTGTGAGAGAGGGGGTATGACAGAGAGCATGGTTGGTGAGCGGGCAGTGGGGAGGGTGTGAGAGAGAGCATGGGAGGGGGGATGCCAGTGAGAGAGAATGTGTATGTGAGAGGAGCAGGGGTGACAGAGAGCATGGTTGGTGAGAGGGGGTTGGGGAGGGTGTGAGAGAGAACATGGGGGGGGAGGATGCCGGTGAGAGAAAATGTGTATGTGAGAGAGGGAGGGTGACAGAGAGCATGGTTGGTGAGAGGGAGTGGGGAGGGTGTGAGAGAGAGCATGGGAGGTAAGAGAGGGTAGGTGGGGGGATGCTTGAGTGTGGGTTTCAGAGAGAGGGAGCCTATATGAGGGGAGGGGGATGTCGGTGAGAGAGAATGTGTGTCGCGGAGGGTGAGAAACAGCAGGAGGGTGTGAGAGAGAGCATGGGAGGTAAGAGAGGGTGGGTGGGGGGATGCTTGAGTGTGGGTTTCAGAGACAGGGATCCTATATGAGGGGAGGTATGTGTGTGAGAGAGGGGGTATGACAGAGAGCATGGTTGGTCAGAGGTGGGTGGGGAGGGTGTGAGAGAGAGCATGGGGGGAGGGATGCCGGTGAGAGAGAATGTGTGTGTGTGGGGGGGGGGGGGGGGGACAGAGAGCATGGTTGGTGAGCGGGGGGTGGGGAGGTTGTGAGAGAGAGCATGGGGGGGGATGCCGGTGAGAGACAATGTGTGGGTGAGAGAGGGACAGTGACAGAGAGCATGGATGGTGAGAGGGGAGTGGGGAGGGTGTGAGAGAGAGCATGGGAGGTAAGAGAGGGCGGGTGGGGGGATGCTTGAGTGTGGGTTTCAGAGAGAGGGAGCCTATATGAGGGGAGGGGGTTGCCGGTGAGAGAGAATGTGTGTGTGAGAGAAGAGAGGGGGTGTGGGGGAGTGCGAGAGACAGCTTGGTTGCTAAGAGGGGGGGAGTGCTCGGGATGCTTGAGTGTGGGTTTCAGAGAGGGAGCCTATATGAGGGGATGTGTGTGTGTGTGTGCCAGAGAGTGAGGGAGCCTGTATGAGGGTGTGTGTATGTGGAAGGGACACTCTTACAGTGAATTTCTAGGGAAATTCGGCTCAAAACAAGAACAGATGTACCATTTAAAAAGGCTCGCCACCCGGGCGTAGAACGGGTACAGTTGCTAGTATAATATAATGCTCACAAATGCAATATAGCAAAATGCCATAGAACACAAATGAGGTGTGTAGATTAGGCATGAACAAGTCCAGCGTGACCATTAGGTGAGACTAGGCAGTTGCATAAGGCGGCGTGGGTGGATGGCGCACCACTGGGTTACGTGAGGATGCTATTTTCAAAATGTAAAGTCACGGAGCACTTGCTAGGTTTGTGGAGAGAGAGAGAGAGAGAGAGAGAGAGTGAGAGAGGAAGAGTGCACATTCAACTAGGGGGTGTTTGGGGGGGCAGTGTTACATTTCTCTGCCTAAAGTGCTACAGACCCTTGCACTGTCCCTGGGCATGAAAGATATAGATGTTGACAATGGACCTTCAGGATGAAAAGAAGCTTGCAAAGGAAGTGTAATGACACACCTGGTAAGTTGTGGATGTTTTGCCCACTAAAGGGAATAATTTTGAAAGACTTAATTGACTTATATGAGGCTAAAATAGGGGTTATGGTGTGTACTTACATGAAATCTGGCTATTAAAGATTTTCAAACTGTAGAAAAAGCCTGAGGAGTTTCATTTACCTGCTAAGTCAGTTCATGTACAAAAGAGACATTTCAGGAGCGTTTCTGGTTGGAGTAATATTTTACGAAAAGAGCATGCATATGTCACATTTCAAATACATAGCATCATGCATGATCGTCATGTCCTGCAAGTGGTATCATTTTCTTGAACTGCATTATGCTTGTAGGGCCATCCCTGAGAGCAGCACCATTGTGTTGTCAGTTGGCACCATTCTCACGGCCAGAGCCATTTCCAAGAGTCACAGCAGGAGCAGGAGGGAGTGGGCCTCGCTCCTGCCCCTTTTTCTTAGCAGAACCCCCACAGAAGAGGGTAAGTGGAGGCAAGGGGACCTTCCTGGCCCTGGATGATTTTTCTGAGGTAGAAAGGGGATGGGGTGGGGGCTCGGGAAGCGCCGGCGGGGCTTGGCTCGGCCCAGCTGGGTAGGCCTAGGCGCTACGAACTTGGTGGGGGCTTGAGAGGCTTGGGGAATCCCCAGGGAATGCCTGCAAATTGCCAATGAGGGCCCAGAGAGGGACCATTTTCATTTTTTTCTTTAAAAGAGGAATCAATGTTTGTTTTCAATTCAGCAAATTAACTTGAGCTAATCAGTTCCTTTGTGCCAAAAAGTTCTGATTTTTCTTGCCGTTTTGAGAAATGGTTGTCTTTTTGAACATATTTTCAAATAATAATTTTTCTTTGGACACTGCTTAAAACTTGTCAAAATGTGCATAATCAAAGGCAGGAATGTTATTCAGATTCTGCCAAAGCACAGTAGATGTGGTAAAAGCACTTGCCATTAATATTTTGCAGAAATAAGGATATTACAAAAAGAACAGAGACTTTAGTCTTATTAGGAAATCTACTGAACCCTTCAGAAAGGAGATTACATGATAAACCCACAGTCTTTGTCTTTAAATTGTATAAATTATGTCCAAGCACAATTATATAGCAAAGGTTTCAAACTGCAGTCCTCAAGGCCAGTCTGGTTTTCAAGATATCCCTAAAGAATATGCATGAGAAATATTTACATGCAAATGAGGTAGTACATGCAAATATATCTCATACACATTAGCTAGGGATATCCTAAAAACCAGACTGGCCTGCTGCCCTCGAGCTCTGCATTTTGAAACCTTTGCTTATATTACTTCTCATTAAGGTGAAGATTTCCCCTTACTCTCAATCCATTTTCATTACCAGCCTTACTGGAAGTCTGATAATGAAACAATTTACAAATGCCATTTACCCATATTGATGGTTAATTACCCAGGTAAAAAGGGCTATTTGTAAACTGCCTAGCCTGTAAGAGAGTAAAAGTAGGGACGTTTATTTTAGGGGAGGCAACAACACACATAGGGGCCGATGGAATACAGTGCGCTCAGCTGAGCACACTGTATAACCCGCAGTCAGACACGGGTTAAATAGGCGCTAATCCACCCCCTAATGCAATAAGGGGATTAGCGCCTATTTAACGCGCGTCCGACCTGGAGTGAATGAGTTAGCGCTCATCACATGCATTCACTTCAAATGCAAAAAAAAAAAAAATGTGCGTCTCAGATGCACATTTATCGCTCAGCTACTAATGCCTGCCTGGAGCAGGGGTTAATAGCTGAGCGCATTGAAAAGAAGTACAGAAAAGCAGAAAAAACTGCTTTTCTGTACTTCTTTTAAAAGTAAAAAAAACAAAACAACAACTCAGCTGGCCGCATTAAGAAGACCGACAGCGTTGGTTTTCATAACCAGCCGGCTGCGTTATGAAAACCGACGCCGGTATTCATAACCAGCAGACCGCCAGTAACCGCGGGGTCGCGTTAGCAAGGACAAGGAGGTGCTAGGGTCATGTAAGCAACCCTAGCACCTCCCTGCTAATGCGACCCCCTAATTATAATATAGCATGGCGCTCCCCCCTTGCAGGTGCCATGCATATGTTAGGAAAGCGGGTGCTGACTTTTGAGCACCCAATTTCTGTGCTTTTTTTTTTTTTTGCATCGGCCCCATAGTATCTGATCCACTAAGGATTTTTTCCCTTAGACACAAAATGGGAGAAGAACCTTAATGAATCTGGCCCATACGTTTTGCATTTTCAAAACCATGCAGGTTGTTATGGCCAAAAAAAGTACCCCTGGAAAAAAGAAGATGCAAATATTTGCTGGTACATTTTCCCTGGCGGTTTTCAAAGAGAACTGGAACAACATCTGCATCCACCCAAACAGTTTTGAAAATTGCCCCCTATAGGACAAACTTGAACACAAGAGATCAATTACAATATGATACTCTTCAGCCAATGCCAGGAGCCAGGCTGCCTCAGGAGAAAGCTTCAGCCTTTAGCCCGGAAGGGTGGACTCCACCAGACCACCTGAGTGGCAGGTTTCAGTCTTTGGCTCGCTCGGGGTGGTCTCTGCTGTACTGTCTTGATGAAAGTCTTCAACTTGGCCACAACGATAAGAAGAAGGGTTTTAAAAAAAATATAAACAGGGTAAAAAAACATCTTAGCTGTTAAGCACGCTAATACAGAAGTACTTTACAACTTACAATATATTATAGAAATGATCTTATTTGTATGGAATTCCACATTAATATTATTAGTACTAATAGTATTGAAAAAGTTTCATTTGAGTTTAACACATAATATAAACAATGCATTCTTTCTTAATATAACCCCATGGCGTGGCAGCTGAGCATTTTCTATCTTTAAACAGATGGTAAGTTTGCATATGCAGTGCTGACTGATGGAAAGTGAAGGATGGGAGGGTGTGAGAGACAGGCAAGTGTTAGATGAATGACATGCACACATTTTCCACACTAGTCAGTGTCCAATAGCAATTCTCTTTGTGTTGGTATCACAGCTATTTTACCTTACTGAAAATAGAGTGCCTGCCTGTATCAGTAGTAATTTATTTTTTAAACTGATTGGAAAGAAGATATGGGCTAAGAATAAAAATCTTACATGAAATGTGGCTGATATGTGATGTACCAGATGTTTGAGCAACATGTCTAAAACTTTGAACTAACTCAAGCCAATCAGACTTTTTTTTTCCAGTAGTTGATTTGCTTTAGTAGAGACATATTCAGTAAAGCTATGGGAAGACCATGATTTTATCGAATGCAGATTGCAACAAATTTTAAATAAAAAAATAAACATCTTCCAGCTAACTGTATCAACAAACCTATCACATCCTATTATAAAATACTTTATCACTTTTCCACAATGTTGTAAAGAAATACCAAGCACTATAAAAGTAATAACATGAAGGCTAGTATTTCTGTAGTTTTATTACATCATATATTGTAAATCACTGTTCTGTACTATCATATGCACTTACAAGATTTAAGTTAGTGGAGTAGATAAATGATGAAATAATATTTTGTATCATTATTTTATCTTTTTTTTGTGATATTTTAGGGGTTTACGTTGGGCTAAAACCATTTAATGAATGTTAAGGAGTAGCTAATCAAACTGCCCACATTTCTGCAAACCCCAGGGATTGTTTTTACCCACAAGATTTGCCAAAATAATCAAAGCAAAACTGTGCCGGTAGTTTTGCTTTAAATGTTGCTCCATAAACAATACCTACAGAAATTTACACCTGCATTTTGTGCAGTCATTTTTAAAGACAAATTTACAGAGTGGTGTGCTTGATGGACCACAGATCTGTCCTGCGGCCCGCCACAGCCCAGGCCCATCCTGGCAGCCTCACCATGGCACAACAGATCCTTCTGGCTGGGACTCGGCCGCCTACCGCAGCATAGCTAGGCTGACTCGATGCAATCACGGGTCTAGCTGCAGAGCCTCCCTAGGCATGTGCACACCTGATTTGCCAGGACTTAAAGGGCCCATGGCAGGAAATCCTCTGCAGTGCTCTATGATGACATCATGGGCCCTCCTGTATAAAGATCCTGCCTGGACACCCCTCCAATGCCTTGGCAATAGGTCGACTCCATTGCAGAAGTGCTTTGCCTCTATGTTCCTGGTTCCTGATTCTTGCTTCCTGGTTACTGATTCCACTGTGTGCCTAGTTTCTGGTTTCTTGGCAGTCTGATTATGTCTTCTGAGTTCTTTCTTTCATGGTTAGTCTTCCTTTCATCTAAATTCAGTGTCTCGTCTTGCTCCCGTGGTTCCTCCTCCTCCCTCCTCCTCTTTGTTCCTTTTCTCATCGGATTGGACTTCTGGCTTTGACTTCGGATTGGACTTCAGGCTTTGACTTGGACTGGATGTCTGGCTTGACCTTGGATTGTACCTTGATGCTGTTTGACCTCTGACTGCCCTGACCACTACCTGAACCATGACTCTGAGGGCTGGATTTTAAACATACGCGTGCGGCCTACATGTGCGCGTACTACCCGGCCAAAGACAGACCCACCCCACCTCTGCCCCCGGACCGCCTCTTTTGTAAAGCCCTCGGGCTTACACGTGTCCTGGGGCTAGACACGCATTGCTGGGCCTTTTGAAAATAGGCATGGCATGCGTAACCTTTTGAAAATCCGGCCCTGAGTATACTCCGCCCCCTCTGACCACAGCCTGAACCGGTCTCTGTTTGCCTGCTGCCTTTCCTGACCACTGCTCGTCCTGACTCTGCTTTCTTCACTATGCTGGCCTGCAACCTCTTCTACACGACAGATCTTCACCTTCACAGAGGCCCACCCCTTCTAGCTGGCCCTCAGCATGGGAGGGCTCAACCTAAGGGGATTGATTGCTGGTATTTGTGAAACTACAGTTGGGCCTCTGCTCCAGCCAGCTCCGCGTTCTGAAGGTGGGGACCTGCAGGGCTCCTCCCTGCAGGTTGCACTAACTCCACCTCAGCCTAAGGGTCCACTTTCACAACAGATTGCTGAGGCCATGGATCTGGTGGATTCCTCAGGCCTTCAGGACAGTCCAGGACTAGAACAGAAGATCCAGAAGCAACACAATTTCTTGAGCTCCTGGCAAGCTCCATGGAGTGACTCAGCACTCGCCTGGATGCAGCAGCAGTGTCGGTCGACTCCTCGCCTCCTGCTGTCATCACAGCTCCCCAGCTGTACCTACTTCTTCCATGGTTCAGCTACTGGTGTCACCCCGGTATGCTGGGAACATGAAACATTGCCAAGGGTTTCATACACTTCTTTCTCCAGCCAGCACTGTTTCCCAATGACTCTGTCAAGACAAACTTCTTGCTCTCCCTGCTGGATGGCAAGACCTTGGCCTGGGCCTCTCCATTATGGGAGCAAGTGGATCCTCTTCTCCAGGATTTTCAGCAATTTGTCAAGGCCTTAAAGCTCATCTTCAACAAACCGGGCCAGCTGGCAATGATGGGTTCGGATCTCCAGCTCCTATGCCAGGGTTCCTGAACAATGATGGACTATGCTATAGAATTTCAGACTATAGCTACAGAGCTAAACTGGAGAAAGGACAGCCTCCATAGTATATTCATGGAGGGGCAGTCTTTGGCAGTCAAGGATGAGTTGGATGCCCAACTCATCCTTGACTGCCCAACTCCCAGAATTCCTAGATGGTCTTATTGATTTAGCCAGGAGAATCGACCATCGCCTCCAGCAATGGGCTCGGGATGTTCGCCCGCCTCGAAGATGCTTTGTGCTAGCTCCTTGATTTCAGTGCCTCCCCCCTCCCTTTCCAAAAGTAGCACCAGCCCAAAAATGGATGGAGGAACCAATACAGCTTGGTCAGGAGTGCCTCACCCCTGAAGAAAGGCCTCGCTGACGTCAGCAGGGTTTATGCTTTTACTGCTCTGGGACCGGGCACTAGCAGGCACACTTCACTGAAGCCATGAAACTAACCAGTCTAGGATCTAGTAGGGAGGTGATCCTAGGCTTGTCAATTCCTGCTCCTCAACTGACGCTCCCGGTGACTATTGCTGTGAATAACCAAGAATTTCCTACACAGGCCTTGGTAGACTCTGGTGCCAAGGGAAATTTCATAATGAAAGCCCTTATCGACCACTTGCAGTTTCCCATGGTTATCAGAAAGACACCCCTAGTTAATAGTGCATTGGCAGATAGGCAATTTTGTGAGTCCTTACACCAGGATATTAAGGAATATTTTGAGATCAATGAAAATGGTACGGTCCCCACAAGAACTGTGTGGGACTGCTTTAAGGCGGTAATTCGAGGAAAGTTAATAGCTAGAGAAGCTAATCGACCCAAGGAGCAAAAAAGGGCGAAAGGGGAATTAATGCAGGAAATAGAGAGGCTGGAACGGAAACATAAAACAGTTGGAGGGTGGCGTACACTTCGAGACTTAGATAAGAAAAGACATGAACTGCAAGTTATCCTAGATGGGGAGATAGTAGATAAACTTGATAAGCGGAGGGGGACATATTTCATGGAAGGCAATAGACCGGGAAGACTACTGGCACGACAAAGATTAAAGACCTTAAGGGCCAATATATTTGGGATAATCAAGGGATACGGAGTAGGTTTGCTCAATTCTATAAAGACCTATATACAGCAGGACCGCAGGTTTCACGTGAGCTGATAGTGGAATATCTACAAGGGATTCAGATGCCGGCCCTGACTGAGGCGCAAACTCAGATTATGGATAAACCTATCACTAAAGGAGAGATAGCGGACGCTATTTCTACCCTTAAACCCCAGAAGGTGCCAGGTTTATCGGCGCCATTTTGAATAATGGCAGCAGGTCGCCTTTGCCCTCACTGTGTCACAGAGGCCGACCGTCGGTACCTGTGACATAGTGAGGGCAAAGGCGATTGGCGCCATTTTGAGTACTGGCATCGGACGGCCGGCATGCAGGAGGTCGCTCCCGGACCCCCACTGGACTTTTGGCAAGTCTTGTGGGGGCAGGAGGCCCCCCCAAGCTGGCCAAAAGTCCCTGGGGGTCTCGGAGCGACCTCCTGCACTCCGGCTGCCCGATGCCACTACTCAAAATGGCGCTGATAGCCTTTGCCCATACTATGTCACAGGGGCTACCGGTGCCATTGGTCAGCCCCTGTCACATGGTAGGAGCACAAGATGGCGCCGATGGCCATGTGACAGGGGCTGACCAATGGCACCGGTAGCCCCTGTGACAAAGGCTATCGGTGCCATGATGAAACCGGCACCAAGGGTGTGAGTGCAGGGGATGGCTCCCGGACCCCCCACTGGATGACCATCAGACAGACAAACAGTATTACTATATATTTTGGCCCAATGGTCAATGTTATTTCCCTTTTGGTTCCCTGCCTTGCAATCTACCCCATACCAATCAGGACAACTCAGGTCATATAGGTGAACCTAACCTAGAGTTTACTGAACAGCCTATCCTGAGCAAGCTAGGTCTTCAGCCCTCTGCTCTTATGAGATCAACTATTAATGGGGCTTACTGCCTGATGCAGGCACTCCCAATCATTAAGATATCTTTGTGACAACTATTGCTGCTGGAAAACATGACCCCTAGCTTCCTCCTGCCCTCGGGTAAGCTCAGGCACCCCAACATAGACTCCAGGTAACACTGCTCAGGGATTTTCTCAGCGTCCTCACATTACACTGCAGCCTTGAATGACCTTAACAGGAACACAGCTGGCACTCCTTGGTCAACATGTCCTCCATAGCTTTCTTCAGGGCACTGAGAAATAAATATTGTCCCATTCCAACAAATGAATGTCATTAGCCTGAAATAAGTCTACACAGTCAACTTTAGATCAGTTGTGCCTGATGTGCCCACCCCCATCATGCTGAAGAATGAAGCAGCCTACCTGCCTGGAAAGAGGTCCATCAGCCACAAGGGATGATCTCAAACCAAAGGAAGTGAGATGTCAACAACCAAGTGGTGAGGAGAGCAATGTCATTCCAGATGAAATTCAGCATCTGCTGAGCCAACAAACCACATAGATTGTTTCCTCTCAAATACAAAACTACTACTTCCAGGTGTTCTGATTTGGTCAGCAGTAGGTTGTCCCAACACACCCAATGTCTAGAGCCACCAAACCCAAATGTGTTCCAAGTGAAAATTTTCCAGACTCACAAGGAAGACCTTGTGAGACTGGAAAATTGGGCATCCAAATGGCAGATGAAATTTAATGTGGATAAGTGCAAGGTGATGCATATAGGGAAAAATAACGCATGCTATAATTACACAATGTTGGGTTCCATATTAGGTGCTACAACCCAAGAAAGAGATCTAGGTGTCATAGTGGATAACACATTGAAATCGTCTGTTCAGTGTGCTGCGGCAGTCAAAAAAGCAAACAGAATGTTGGGAATTATTAGAAAGGGAATGGTGAATAAAACGGAAAATGTCATAATGCCTCTGTATCGCTCCATGGTGAGACCGCACCTTGAATACTGTGTACAATTCTGATCGCCGCATCTCAAAAAAGATATAATTGCGATGGAGAAGGTACAGAGAAGGGCTACCAAAATGATAAGGGGAATGGAACAGCTCCCCTATGAGGAAAGACTAAAGAGGTTAGGACTTTTCAGCTTGGAGAAGAGATGGCTGAGGGGGGATATGATAGAGATGTTTAAAATTATGAGAGGTCTAGAATGGGTAGATGCGAATCGGTTATTTACTCTTTCGGATAGTAGAAAGACTAGGGGGCACTCCATGAAGTTAGCATGGGGCACATTTAAAACTAATCGGAGAAAGTTCTTTTTTACTCAACGCACAATTAAACTCTGGAATTTGTTGCCAGAGGATGTGGTTAGTGCAGTTAGTATAGCAGTGTTTAAAGAAGGATTGGATAAGTTCACTGGCGCGCAGGGATTTACTTCTCCCTCCGGGAGGCGTAAATCCCCCGACAAAGGTAGGGGGGGGTTTAGATAGGGCCGGGGGGGTGGGTTAGATAGAGGAAGGGAGGGGAAGGTGAGGGGAGGGCGAAAGCGAGTTCCCTCCGAGGCCGCTCCGATTTCGGAGTGGCCTTGGAGGGAACGGAGGCAGGCTGCGCGGCTCGGTGCGCGCTGGCTGCACAAAATCGGCAGCCTTGCGCGCGCCGATCCTGGATTTTAGCAGATACGGGCTCCTCCAATTTGGCCTCTGCTAGAGGTACCCCAAAGTCATGTGCCATGGTCTGAAATTGAAGACAAGGGTTCTTGGAGACCACAGAGGTGCCAGGGTCTATAAAGAGGAAAACATCCAGGTAATGAATAATGTTGGATACCCCTGTGCATCTGGCCATCTTCTTGCAAAAAGTATTAAATATTATGGGGTAAATATTCAAACATAGTCAATTAATTAAGTTAGCCAAATAAGTCTTACCTGGCAAACTTACAAGGGATATTCAGCAGTATGGCTATGTTGCTGAATATCCCTGAATACATCTCTGGTTAGCTAGATAAGTTGCTATTGAGCATGTCTAACTAATCTGGTTAACGTAACCGGATACATTATAATATCTCTACTTATCCAACAAAATTAGCTGGATAAGTTGCTCCTCCTCAGAAATTCCAAATCACTCCCACAACTTATATAACTATATACTGGATAAGTACTTATTCAGCTAAGTACTGTCCGCTGAACGGACAGTACTTAGCTAAGTACTTATCCAGTACTTATCCAGTACTTAGCTGAATAAGTACTTATCAGTTGCTGACACTTAGCCAGATAAAGCCATACTTATCTGACTAAGTAGCGCTGAATATCGGCCTCTATAAAGTAAGAACATGATACAGAGCAGCCCATATAGCATGCACTTATCAATGCCAAGGAGAGAATTCCCTTCTATACCTTTTCCTTTCAGAGGTATGTTTGAATTTGAAGTGCTTACTGGCAGTTTGGATATGTCTTTATTTTATTTTTAAAATTTTGAAGCCTTCATATATTTTATATTCATGACAGATCAAAAAAAAAAGAAAACATTCATAATTATTTAAAACCAACAAATAACAATTACGCCAACAAATATCAGCTGCCAACCAAAATTTCCATCCTTATTATAACATACTACCAGTATAATCTGAATGAGAGAAATTTTCTGTATGAAACCTTATATGCTGTGAATAAATACGTTTTTAATTGTTTTATGAAACTGGGACAGTCAGCTGAAGCTGCTCTGTATATCCAAAAGAATTTACAGTATTTATTGATATTGTACCACCTCTCACATGACAGTACCACTCTACTGTGTGCAGAAATGTATATCAAACTCACATATATTGTTGCGCTGGAGGGGGATCATTGGCCTGGTGTAGGCTTGGTACGGCCCTCTGGTCGGACCCACAGAGTGCCTGCCACCAGGAGACGGAGCACAGGAAGAGACAGAGGCTAGCTAGAACTTCGCCAATAGCAACCCGGGGTTCCCTCAGGTTGAGCCCTTGGTTACCCGATGTCCAAGCAAGAATGTCCAGAGTTCGCAGGAGTCCAGAAGAGAGTGTCCGAGTGGAGCGAATATCAAGGCCAGGGTATCAGTCCAGAATGGTCAGCAGAAACAGTACCTCTAGTCAATCCAGGAGTAATCAGGTCAGGCAAAGTTCAGGCAAAGGTCAAGTTCCTGGCAGCGGTCAGACAAGGTCGGTGGACAGGCAGAGGTTGGTTCCAGGCATCAGCAGCATGGGATCTTCTTAGTGTTTGGGTAATTGCCAGGTTCTTGTGGCCTGGTTTGACCTCTGTTGGATACAGGATGCTGGGCTTGGTCTGACCCAGTATGGCAATTTCTTATGTTCTTATAAATTGACCTAAACATGGCTGCCTATTGTCGTGACCTCCTGCTTGATCCGCGGCTGAGATCAATTTTCTCCACGAGAGCTTTGTATGCACTTTAATCCAGGTAGCAGTGCTGAAACAGATGAATCCTGTTGTAGTCCAGGTAGCTATCGCTCCTCTCTTGTGGGGTTATTTGCAGGCCTTTCAATACAGGCCTGAGTCCATGGCGTGGCTTGCCACACTAGCAAATCCCCTTTCAAGGCTCCCCCAGGTACAGATACTAGCAAACCAGGAAAAATGGTTATAAAAAAAAAACAACAGAGAACAGTTCAATATCAGTTAAAGTCCGTTTCTCTTTCTTAATGCCCTGCAGTAATACTTCCCTAAGGTCAAACCGGAAAACAAAACTGCAACCAAAACACCGTAATATCAAATATGTCTGCTGTCAGGCTCTCCTCATGCCTGTACCGTCCTGTTTGGGGATTCAGCACAACTCGCCCCTTCTCCCCTATAGTTGTGCTACAGGTAACGGTCTGTCTCTACAACAAACAAACAGCCAGCAGTCTCCTTAGATAGTGCCTTGTAATAAACAGGGAAAAAAAGACAATCTTCCCTCTGTAAGTCTATCTTCTATTCCCTCTTTCCTTCCTCCAACACTTACTCCGTTTCCATACTGGATAAAGAAGCGTCCTCTGTTGGTAACTCCCAGTCCATCTCCTCCTCTATGTCAGATGAGCAGCTCGCTTCATATTCTCTTTCACCCTGGGACACACCCTCTTCCTCCCACAGCATGGACTCAGCTGAATCTGATTCACCCCTATCAGCTTCAGCTGTTGCCTCAGCCTCCTCCTGGACCTGGACATTCTTCTGCTGCTCTGGAATCCTGGGTATCTATGGTACCTATGTGCCTCCTGCTGCTCAACCCTAAGATGGTTTGTCTTCTTTTTACTCATGTTCGGCTTTCTACACCTCCAGGATGGCTGCGTGCTGCTCTTCTCATTACACTATCTTGGCAACTGAGTGGCTGTTTGAAAATTGACCCCAGAAGTCAATATTCAAAGCCATTTAGATGGACAACTCATAAATTATCCAATAAAATGGCAATTTTTTTGAATATTGAGCCACTTATCTGCTAAAATCTAACCACATATAAAAGAAACATTCTGAGGACATTTTTGAAAGGAGTTACCCACATAACTTAAATAAACTTCAGTGCTATCCTGATAAATTATCCGATCTCTGGAGGCTAGAGTGGCAGACCTGGAGGAGCTGAGACAGACAGAGAGGTATATAGATGAGACCTTCAGGGACATAGTAGCCAAGTCCCAACTTCAGACTGGCAGCCCTGGTGCTGCCTTGGAGGAAGAAGGTCTCATGATGGGAGAACTTCAACCTGGACAGCAGGAAAGGATCCTGTAGCAAGGACCTACTCTCCAGGTGATGCATTGTCCTTTCACACTGAGGATATCTCCCCAAGGCCTACAGCCCAGGAGGGAAGGGTTAGGTCAGCCGTCATAGTTGATGAATCGATTATTAGGAATGTAGACAGCTGAATGGCCAGTGGGCGTGAGAATCGCTTGGTAACATGCCTACCTGGTGCGAAGGTGGCGGACCTCACGCGTCACCTAGATAGGATTTTAGACAGTGCTGGGGAGGAGCCGGCTGTCGTGGTACATGTGGGCACCAATGACAGGAAAATGTGGGAGGGAGGTTCTAGAAGCCAAATTTAGGCTCTCAGGTCGAAAGCTTAAATCCAGAACCTCCAGGGTAGCATTCTCTGAAATGCTCCCTGTTCCACGTGTAGGTCACCAGAGGCAGGCAGAGCTCCGGAGTCTCAATGCGTGGATGATAGGGATGTGCAGAGCAAAAGTTTAAGTTCATATGTCCATATGTCCAAAGGGGGTCCCATTTGCGGTCAATATGGACATAAACAGAATTCAATGAGTTGAGTATATGTCCATATGTGCAAATAAAAATTTAAACCCCTCACCCTCCTTAATCCCCCCCCCAAAGACTTACCACAACTCCCTGGTGGTCCAGCGGGGTCAGGACGCCATTTCTGACCAACTTTGCAAGGAGCACGTGACGTCGGCGTCACGTCGGAGTGACACGGCGTCACGTGATTCCCCGCGGGTTCGCGCCGGAACGCTTGTTTGGCCCAAAAGGAACTTTTGGCCAGCTTGGGGGGGCCTCCTGACCCCCCCAAGCTGGCCAAAAGTTCCTTTTGGGCCGAACGAGCGTTCCAGCGCGAACCCGCGGGGAATCACGTGATGCCGCGTCACTCCGACGTGGCGCCGACGTCACTTGCTCCTCGGAAAGGCTTTCAGAAATGGCGTCCTCACTCCTCGCTGGATCACCAGGGAGTTGTGGTAAGTCTTTGGGGGGGGATTAAGGAAGGTGAGGGGTTTAAATTTTTATTTTGGATCAACAATCGCGATTTCCAACTTATTCAACATAGCTATGTTGAATAAGTTGGAAATCCGATCGTTTATGTCTTATCACTTTTTTAAGTTAAAAAAAAAAAAAAGTAGCGTTTTACATTTATGTTCAATACGAATGCACACCCCTAGTGGATGAGACAATGGTGCAAGGAAGAGGGATTCAGTTTTGTTAGGAAATGGGGAACCTTTTGGGGAAGGGGGAGTCTCTTCTGAAGGGATGGGCTCCATCTTAACCAGGGTGGAACCAGACTGCTGGCGCTAACCTTAAAAAAGGAGATAGAGCAGCTTTTAAACTAGAACAAAGGAGAAAGCCAACAGTCGCTCAGCAGCACAGGGTTCTGAGAGAGATATCTTCAAAGGATACTAATGATGTATTAGAATAAGGGCATCCCGACAGTGAGGTTCCAATTATAAGAAAAGTAGTCCAAGTGCATGTAACTAAAAACTTAGCTAAGCTAAAAAAAACTCTAACTTATCCCTATCAATTAAAAAGCAGAATAAAAATACAAACAAAAACAAACTTTGAAATGTTTGTATGCTAATGCCAGAAGTCTAAGAAGTAAGATGGGAGAATTAGAATGTATTGCAGTGTGTTATGAATCGAAGGTGGACCCCTGTTCTGAGGTAGAGTGAATGCTACCGAAGAGAGAGTCAACTGTCTAAGGTAACTACCGTCGGAGGGCGAGGCCAGGTGAATCAGCAGCTGAATGAAGATTTCACCCTGGAAGCTCGTGATCCCCCCAGGAGGAACCTGTAGAGATCCGGCTGCTGGGACTTAGGAGACTTACTGAAGATTGAAGATAGTCTGGATGCAGGCACCTCCAGCAGGTCGTAGACAGTCCAGGAGTAGAGCTGAAGAATGGTCTGCAGCCGGTCCGATGGTTGATTCCAGAAGGGGGTTGAAAGCCAGTCCAGGAGCAAGTCAGGAGAATGGTCCGAAGCCAGTCCAGAAGTAAGCCAGGAGAAGTGTCGTAAGCCGGTCCAGGGTCAAGCAAAGAGAAGTATGGAAGTTGGTCCAAGGATCAGAAGCCAAGAGTCTGTCCAATGAGGGAGAAGAGCAGGAGCGGGATGAAGACCAGGAACGAAACCAGAGAGCCAGAACCAGGAACGAAGACACTGGAACCACCAAGCCAGAAGCCTCAATACCAAGGCAAGGTCTGAGGTGCAGACCTTGCCTTAAATACCCGAGGCGAGGGAGGAGTCCTGGGAAGAAGCCACGACAACTTCCTGTCGTGGCCCCTTTAAATCTTATCTTCAGCCGCTCGCACGGCTATAAGTCAGCCAGGAGGGGGAGGAGTCATCCCAGTTGTGCAGGACCCTGCGGCCGGCTTCAGCAGCGGCCATGGCAATGAGGAGAGCACCAAAAAGGCTGCCTGCTCCTGCAGGAGCCTCAGAGCCTCGGAGCCAACCCAATGCCACGGGTGAGTACTTGGTCCCGGCCACGGACCGCCTCGGCTGACGGCCATAATAGTACCCCCTCCTTTAGGCCTCCCTCTAGAAGGCTTGGGTTTACCTGGATGTTCATTGTGAAAGTTCTTAAGAAGAGTCTTATCCAGGATGTTCTTAGCAGGCTCCCAAGAATTCTCCTCAGGTCCAAATCCTTCCCACGCTAGGAGGTATTCCCATATGTTGCCTCGTTTCCGGACATCTAGTACTTCACACACTTGATATATAGTCTCCTCTTCTGCCCTGGGTTGGGGAAAGTCAGGAACCTTCCGAGTAGGCCAAGTGAGGATCAATGGCTTCACGAGTGACGTGTAGGAGTTATGGATACGCAATGTGGCCGGCAAACGAAGCTGGTAAGTCACAGGACCAAGCTGTCGCAGCACCAGAAAGGGCCCAATATAACATGGGGCCAAGTGCATGGAAGGAACTCTCAACCGGATGTGCCTGGTGCTAAGCCATACTTTTTCTCCTGGACGGAACTGTGGTGCTGGCCACTGAAGTTTGTCAGCAAACGTCTTGGCGGTGTGAGCCACCTTACGGAGCATGTGTTGAGTATGAATCCAGAGCTGCCGCAACTGTACAGCAGTAAGTTGGGCTGCGGATGATGGCACCAGCAAGGGCAAAGGCAATGGCAGCCTGGGTTGTCAGCAGAATACAATCTGGAACGAGGAGGCCCCCGTAGAGGTACAGGCATGTCAGTTGTGCGAGAACTCAGCCCATGAGAGGAGTGTTGCCCAATCGTCCTGATGGGAGTTGACATACATCCAAAGAAATTGCTTTAAAGTATGATTTGTATGTTCTGCCTGACCATTAGCTTGTGGATGAAATGCCGTGGTATAGTCCAGAGAAATGTGAAACTTCTTACAGAGATTGAGCCAATAACGGGCCGTGAACTGAGGTCTGCGATCAGATGCAATGTGTTGTGGAAGACCATGGAGGCGGAAGATATGGAGCATGAATAGCTGGGCCAAGCGAGGAGCGGAAGGGAGGGAGGGTAGTGGGATAAAGTGGGCCATTTTTGAAAATCGATCCACAACTACCCTCTGAAGGTGAAAGATCCACAATAAAGTCTGTGGAAATGTGTGTCCAAAGCTTCCTGGGGGTAAGTAATGGCTGTAAAAGTCCCCAAGTTTTTCCAGTGGGAATTTTGTGTTGCGCACAGGTCAGGCAAGAATCCACGTATGCTCGAATGTCCTTGTGCATTTACGGCCACCAATAATATTGCTGAAGGAGCTTTTGCATCCGAGCTCATCCTAGATGACCAGCTAACTGCGAATCATGCCCCCAGGCTAGTACTTTGTTACGCAGTCTCTTAGGCACCACAGTTTTACCAGGTGGAACGGTAAACGTCGCCGAGAGGGTAATGCAAGCTGGGTCTATAATATGTTGAATAGGCTCATCAATGTCTTCTGCAGAAAAGAATCGGGATAAGGCATCTGCCATAATATTCTTGATCACCGGTCGATATCACAATTCAAAGTTGAAACGTGTGAAAAAGAGTGCCCACCGTGCTTGACGTGGGTTCAAACATTGTGCTTGTTGGAGATACACCAGGTTCTTATGGTCCGTGTAAACTGTTATACGATGCTGAGCTCCCTCCAGCCACTGCTGCCATTATTCAAATGCTAGTTTAATGGCAAGGAGTTCTTTATTGCTGATGGAATAATTGCGATCGGCAGATGAAAATTTCTTAGAGAAATAGGAGCAAGGATGAGAAACTCCTGTAGAGTCATTCTGGCTTACGACAGCTCCAACCCCTTCAGCTGAGGCATCCACTTCTACCACAAACGGACATCTGGGTCAGGGTGTCGAAGACAGAGTTTTTTGAGAAAAGAGTTCTTGAGTGCAAGGAATGCTTCTTCAGCTTCTACAGGCCAGGACTTAATGCTAGCTCCTTTGCGAATAAGAGCCATGAGAGGTGTAGCCAACTTGGAGAACTTCTGAATAAAACTACGATAGTAGTTAGCGAAACCAAGGAAACGCTGGAGTGCCCGTAACCCATTAGGTTGGGGCCATTCTTGAATACATTTCAGTTTAGAAGGATCCATCTGAAAGCCTTGTTTGAAGATGATATACCCCAGAAATGGTAGTAACTCTTGTTCGAAAATGCATTTTTAAATTTTAGCATAGAGATGATTTTCTCTTAGCCATTGTAGAACCAACTTAACGTCTTCACGATGAGACTGTAGATCGGAAGAGAAAATCAAAATGTCATCTAAATAGACAACAACGCAGACATAAAGCAGGTCTCGAAATATCTCATTGATGAGATTCTGAAATACTGCCGGAGCATTAGTTAATCTAAATGGCATGCCAAGATATTCGTAATGTCCATCTCTGGTGTTAAAAGCCATCTTCCACTCGTCCCCCTCTCGTATCCTGATGAGATTGTATGCTCCTCGAAGGTCCAATTTAGAGAACACCTTGGCTCCCTGTAAACAGTCAAAGAGTTCAGCTATGAGTGGCAATGGATACTGATCTTTGATAGTAATGGCATTTAGCCCATGGAAGTCAATACATGGACGCAGAGTCCCATCTTTCTTTCCAACAAAGAAGAAGCTAGCTCCAGCTGGGGATTTAGAATGCCTAATAAATCCCTTCTGAAAAATTTCTTGAATATATTCCGTCATAGCACAGGTCTCCAAGGCGGATAATAGATAGACCCTACCACGAGGCAGGGTAGCTCCGAGAATCAAATTTATACTGCAATCAAATTCACGGTGTGGAGGCAAAGTGTCAGTGGATTTTTTGGGAAAAAACGTCCGCAAACTGACTGTATTGTGGCAGTAATTCTTCAAGACGGGAGGTGCAAATGAAATTACATGAACCGTTAGTTCTTTTAATGCAGGTCTTATGGCATGCTGGACCCCATTGAATAAGGGTTAAAGATGTCCAATCAAACTGTGGATTATGCTGTTGCAACCACGGAATGCCAAGGACTATTGGATGAATAGCTTTCCGGATGACATAAAAATAAATCTTTTCAGTGTGATTCGGTGCAATGTGGCACTCCATCGGAACGGTGTGATGAGTTAGCCTCCCTGGCAGAGGATCACCGTGAATGGAAGATACAATTAACGGCTTCAGACATAGATGAGTAGGAATGTGTAGTTGTTCTACAACATCTTGTAAAATGAAATTTCCTCTGGCTCCAGAATCTACTAAAGCCAGAGTGGAGAACTGGTGATCTCCCAGACACAGGGTGACTTGCAATGTTACTGGGGGAGCCGATGTGATGCCTAGGGTTATTTCCCCGATGGAGCCTAGGCGTGGGAGTTTCCTGATGAGTTGCACAGCGGGCAATGAGATGGCCTGATCCTCCACAATATAGGCCAGTTTGCAATCCATGAAAGGACAATGCTACCTATCCCATGACTTTTTACTTTTCCTAGAAGCCTCTCATGAGGAACTTTGTCAAACGCCTTCTGAAAATTCAAGTACACTACATCTACTGATTCTTCTTTATCCACATGTTTAACTCCTTCAAAAAAGTGAAGCAGATTTGTGAGGCAAGACTTGCCTTGGGTAAAGCCTTGCTGACTTTGTTCCATTAAACTATGTCTTTCTATATGTTCTGTGATTTTGATGTTTAGAACACTTTCCACTATTTTTCCTGGCACTGAAGTCAGGCTAACCGGTCTGTAGTTTCCCGGATCACCCCTGGAGCCCTTTTTAAATATTGGGGTTACATTAGCTATCCTCCAGTCTTCAGGTACAATGGATGATTTTAATGATAGGTTACAAATTTTTTCTAATAGGTCTGAAATTTCATTTTTGAGTTCCTTCAGAACTCTGGGGTGTATACATCCAGTCCAGGTGATTTACTACTCTTCAGTTTGTCAATCAGATCTATCACATCTTCTAGGTTCACCGTGATTTGGTTCAGTCCATCTGAATCATTACCCATGAAAACCTTCTCCAGTACGGGTATCTCCCCAACATCCTCTTCAGGGAGCATAGAGTAAAGCTACTAGTATAATGACATGGAGACTGCCCCGAGGAGCAGGGAAGTGTAGAATCAAAGTCTCTGATGAAGTGACGTAGAGGCTGCCCCGAGGAGCAGGGAAGTGTAGAATCAAAGTCTCTGATGAAGTGACGTAGAGGCTGCCCTGAGGAGCAGGGAAGCGTAGAGATGGGATCTCTGAAAGGCAGTGCTGAGGCAACCCTGAGGAGCAGAGAAGCGAACCAGCAGGACCTCTGTTGAGGAGCTCAAGAGCTACCCCAAGGAGTGGGGAAGCCTGGAGACCAGGTCTCCCGAAGGAAGTGCAAGCAGGCCCCCGAGGATTGGGTACCTGAGCCAGAGTCCAGAACAGCAGGTAGAGATCCAAGGCAGGAACCACGTGTCCGGAGAGATAGGAACAAGCACCAGTGAGGTGCAGGAACTCGTTGCCAAGTCAGTTTGCATAGGCCAAAGGAGGTGCTTAAATATCCCAAGGTGATGATGTCATCAGTCGGGGACAGCCCAGAGATTCCCGCCAATGGTCCTTTAAATTAGAGATGTGAATCGTGTCCTTGATCGTCTTAACGATCGATTTCGGCTGGGAGGGGGAGGGAATCGTATTGTTGACGTTTGGGTGTGTAAAGTATCGTGAAAATCATTAAAATCGTGAGCCGGCACACTAAAACCCCCTAAAACCCACCCCCGACCCTTTAAATTAAATCCCCCACCCTCCCGAACCCCCCCCCCCAAATGCCTTAAATTACCTGGGGGTCCAGCGGCACACTAAAACACGGCACACTAAAACCCCCTAAAACCCACCCCGACCCTTTAAATTAAATCCCCCCCCCCAAATGCCTTAAATTACCTCCGTAGCGGCGGTCCGTAGCTAAATCGGGGGAAGGGAGAGAGCAGGAAAAGGGGCACACTAAATCATGTAGTCTGCAAAATGGCCGCCGCAAAATGGCGGCGGCCATAGACCAAAACGATTCGACGCAGGAGGTCGTTCCGGACCCCCGCTGGACTTTTGGCAAGTCTTGTGGGGTCAGGAGGCCCCCCCAAGCTGCCAAAAGTTCCTGGGGGTCCAGCCGGGGTCCGGAACCCTCGCTGAACGACCTCCTGCAGTCGATCTCCTGCCGGCGCCATTTTCCGTACGGAAAACGATTCGCGGCAGGAAATCGCTCACGGACCCCCGCTGGACCCCCAGGAACTTTTGGCCAGCTTGGGGGGGCCTCCTGACCCCCACAAGACTTGCCAAAAGTCCAGTGGGGGTCCGGAACGACCTCCTGCGTCGAATCGTTTTGGTCTATGGCTGCCGCCATTTTGCGGCAGCCATTTTGCAAAATGGCGCCGGCTGAAGACTACACGATTTAGTGTGCCGCTTTTCCTGCTCTCCCCCTTCCCCCAATTTAGCTACGGACCGACGCTACGGAGGTAATTTAAGGCTACGGACCCCCAGGTAATTTAAGGCATTGGGTGGGGGATTTAATTTAAAGGGTCGGGGTGGGTTTTAGGGGGTTTTAGTGTGCCGTGTTTTAGTGTGCCGCTGGACCCCCAGGTAATTTAATGTATTTGGGGGGGGGTTCGGGAGGGTGGGGGATTTAATTTAAAGGGTCGGGGGTGGGTTTTAGGGGGTTTTAGTGTGCCGGTTTTCCTGCCCTCCCCCTTCCCCCGATTTACGATTTTTTGACGATAAATCGGGGGAATTGGTATTGTATCGTGGACCTAACGATTTTTGACGATTTAAAATATATCGGACGATATTTTAAATCGTCAAAAAACGATTCACATCCCTACTTTAAATAGAGAAGAGATGGCACGCGTGCGCGCCTCGGAAGGCCCAGAGTCAGACCGTGGGCCAGCGGTATCCAGCCGCCATGTGGAGCAAGGATGACCAGGAACAGTGCAGCGACAATTGCTGGCCAGAGTCACGAGTTCCCCTGGAGTGGAGGGCCAGGCATGGCAGGATGTGAGTTGGGATGGCCGCAGCCGGCGGTCATAACAGATATCTTCAAAGATCTGGTTAAATAGCACCATGAAAAATAAAGAGAAGAAGAAAATGGGCCAGTACCAGATTCTCTCCCTTCTCCCCCCCAAATATAATATATGGCTCTGTTGGGCCATCACCCCCATCCCCCAGTCTCTTCCAAATTAAATTAGCATGTTCCAGGGTCCTCCGTTCAGTTCCCCACCCCCCACCCCCTACCCCTTCCCTGATCCTCTTAACATCACTTCATATATTTAAAACCCTGTTGTCCATAGACCCCCCCCCCCCTCCCCACAGTGCCAATGCCCTGGTCCATACCCCTCACCACACCCCAGACACCCAGATACCAAAACAAATACCCTGCCAGGAGTGAGAAAGAAATTCACCTGATCCTAGTGCCCCAGTGCTGCTTCTAACAGCACTGGAAGTGTAAGTTACTTACAGTTTATGCTTCTAGAGCTACCTTTTCCAAAGATAGTCTCAAAGCAGATTATAATGAAACTTAAATCAAATTTACAGTAACAGTGTTATTACACGTTATATTTAGACCCATCAAGGATTCACTTCTGGGGGAGGTTCTGCTAGAGCAACAGTGACAACATGCGTGTGCCCTATGGCCCGCAAGCCAAAGTCTCAACACTCTGGTTGACAATACAGCCCAAGTCCACCATCGGCATCTTGAAGCCCAGGATTTGTGGCAGCGAATGTTGCACCGGTAAGCTCCTGGTTCTCTCCCATCCCATATCTGGGCGGGCAGATGCCTTGTTACTTGTGGTGTACATGCACCCAGCACAGCATCACAATTTTGGAGCCATAATTGACAATATGTCACATAAGCAAATCTTGACAAAGACAAAATGCCAGGATATATATATTTTAATGTGAATGTGATGCTGTCTCTTTTGGAGTGTAAATATAATGTATATATGACCTTCAGCTTCATTATGATCTACAAAGCAATCGATATTTAACTAAAGAACTAAAGCCACACACAAATGTTTGCCATCGTCTTCTTTTTAAAAAGACATTATAGCTCCTAACAACTATTGGTTTACAAATGGAGCTCATTTTTCACTGCTTAACTGTGTCTGAATACATGGAAAGGCAGCACAAACAATAGAATTCTAACAAAGGAAACTGACCCACCTGTGAAATCCAAAACACCTTGTTAAGCTTATCCATTTTATCAAGTAAAAACTCAAATTAGGTTGCTATAATTATTATTGAACCTAACAGTAAATACATGAATATCAAATTCATTTGAGATAGATATAGCAGGTACTTACAATAATACAAATAAAAGGAAGTGCTGATGGAATGCCACATGAGGTTTTAATTTGTGAATGTGTTAGCAGATCAGAGGGAAATGCCTGCCAAGAATAAGAATAAGGACCTAGTCTGGTCAAGTGTGGCAGCTGTCCATGATGAGTTTTGACATCTCTATGAAATCTGAACCACCATAGAGACAGACTATGAAAAGAAAAAAATGTCCAGAAACGGACAGCTGTGTCTGTGAACATTCATGCTAGGATTACAAGATCTTTCTAGCATATGGTAAAAAAAAACCCCGGTAACAGGGCTCATAACCATGGCGTTGCACCTGAGCTCTTACGACACCTACTCTAATAAGCCTCAACTTCTATTAAAGTTTACCAGCTGAAATGATTCACCAAAACCTTATTCTGGGGTTTGTTTGTCAAGAAATGATTTCAAAGATTCCAAAATTAAAATTAAAATAAAAAAGACTCAAGGAATGCATGGTGGAATGATACTGTTCTTCTTTTTTTTTTTTTCCCCTCTTACTGGAATTATGATAGCACAGTCCTTACAAGGAACAACTATTACCAGATACGTTTCATTGTAGCTTTCTGCACTGCAACACTAAAACTCAAAGCCAGCATCATACAACAAAACCTACAAACATATGCAGGCACAAACAGGGGGCAAACAGGCAATGAGAGGTGCCAACGTCCTCCCAGGGATTGTGTAGGACACAGAGCTCCACAGTAACCTGAGAATCTAAATTAAGGAAGCATTCAGTGTCAGTGTGCTGTCTTAACTAACTATGAGGTCCATATTCAGAAGGTTTGGACAAACCTGGGATTTTAAATATTTCCTCTCTCCCTGCTTTCACTGGCAGGATACGTCATAACCCGGCTAAAACTTACATAGACGAGAAAAGAGGCGGCGCATGTATGCTTCAGGGTGAGGTTTAAAGTTAGCCCAGTAGCGCTGATAATTAGCCCTGCCTGGATAAGTCTGGCCATGGCTGAAAGCAATCTAAGGTTATCTGGATACATTTACCTAGATTACTTTAAACCTAGATTAAACTTTAAATTGCTCCTACCATGTGACAGGGGCTGACCAATGGCACCGGTAGCCCCTATGACATAGTAAGGGCAAAGGCTATCGGCGCCAGTTTGAATACTGGCAGCCAACGGCCCGAGTGTAGGAGATCGCTCCAGGACCCCCGCAGGAACCTTTGGCAAGTCTTGGGGGGGGGGGGTCAGGAGGGTGGGGGTTTTATTCGTTAGTGATACGTTACATTTGTGGGGGTTCGCCATACGTTTCGGAACCCCACGAATGCAACGAATAGGGACCTATATGTTGCGGATTGCGCATTCGTTCAAAACAAATGCACATCCCTAGGGGACAGTGAAGAGCCAAGATAACATAGGATCAAGAGTTTACAGGGAAATGAGATACCATAGAAATAAGTAGGCCACAAAACCAGCAATATTAAACTAAAATTATTCCTAATTCTCTGTATAGATTTAGGATCTCAAGAAGAAGGTGCAGGAGCTGTGCCTAAGGGAGGGTGAGTGACTAGACCAATTGCTTGCCAGCCACGAGGAGGATGGAGATAAATTCACTAAAATCCCATCAGGAAGATATTAACATGGTCTATTTCCTGCTTTCATCACAGGCCCCACTACTGCCTGCCATTCAATAAAATTCTGCCTCTGTCATTAGCTACAAGAATCTTTCATGCACATTACCTTCTTTTTTCTAAAATTCATGGGTCATGGGCTACCCTGTCATAAAGCACTACTTTAATGCAATGACAGACCAACTGTTGAAATAAGTATGGTGTTTGAACCTACTCCTAAAACCCTTACCAGGGACTATCAATGCCTCCCTTCTAACAAGGACCCTTTGCCTTGTGGCAGCATCATGGCCATTGATGGCTTAGAATCCAAGGCATTCTCAAACACGTATCAGCCATTGGGGCTACCTCAGAGCTTTCATCACTAGCTAGGTACCATGCTATAAAGAACCAGCATATCTCAGGGAAACAATATTTGGCCTTGCAACCTTTTACAGATGATATCTCACAGTTAGGATCACTTCCCTTTGCCTCCACCTCTCCCATAAATGGCTTACACTCTAATAGTTAGCATAATGCTGCAAATCACTCCCCAGTGCACACCAGCTGATGGCTTGATGCATACTCTTGTATTGGTTCACAGACATGAGCAGCTCGGAGGAGGAAAAGAAAAAACAGCAATTGCTCCCTCATTCTGGAGCAACAGTTGTTTCAGCTGCAGGAGGCTAGCAGCTCCCACCACCACCACGAACTACAGCAACACGGCAGGCTGAGCAGGTGGCGCTTCCTCTCCTCTGACTGGTAGAGCCTCCTTGCCATTTTTCCCCAGGACCTCTGGATGCAGATCCTGAGACTACACAGTCATTTCTGAGTTAGGAAGGCGAGCAGCTCGGAGGAAAGATCATCCCCATATTCTGGCCTGCAAGAGGGTTTTCACGGATACTCTTGAGCTGGTAGGCATGAGGCAACCATCGCAGCCCCTGGCTTTCTAGACCTATCAGGTCTTTGTCTACAGAAGTTCATTGAACCTTTTCATTTATGTAAATTTAACTCCCTTGATTTGAGGTCCCTAATAGACGGGATTACACAATCTCAGGGCCACACTCACTGTCCCAGACCTTTCACGCTTCTCACAATTTCTCTGTAGTAGTTAACCCTTGGTAAGGCTGGGGTCCAACCGGCAGGGAGGAAGACTAGCCTCTAGGGCCCCAGGCCTGGAGATGGAACAATTTCATAATGTCTCACAGCAACTCTTCCAATAGTACTCACAAAGGGAGCTCTCTTGAGTTGGTTTCTCAAGAAGGAGAGATTGAAAATCAGGCAATAGACTGGGAGTGGTGGTCAAACAAAGAAGATTCACTACAACTTTAAAAAGAAACTCCATGCAACAATTGCAAATATCATTATGAGGAACAAAGAATGATAAGTCCCAATATTACAGTCTTTTTATCCATCTGCAAATTTGAATCAATATCCTTTTCCCAGTGGTTGAAAAGGGGAGTATAATGCTTCAAAAACTGGGGTAGAAAGGTGAAGGGGGCTTCCTTCTAGGATGAGAAGGTCAGAGAAAAACAAACCAACTTTCTATAAGACAAAAATCTGTTGTCTCTGCTTCTCTTCCTACAGGGAAAACTCCTCCTGGTCCATGAGGGCACAAAAGATAGGATTTCTCCCTGTTATCACTTTTTGTAGGCTGTGGGCCTACTGGAATCACCAGCACAAAATTATAGTCCTCTCCAATCCAAAACATACAGCCAAACATGCCTTGAGTATGCTCAATCCAGTATATAAAGGGCAGTCTGACCAATTCCAAAATAAAAAGGATCGCCAACACCTGGGAAGGATCTAAAAATGCAAAAATATCTCAGCAAATGGAAAGCGGGAAATATTTTGTAAGGGTGGAAAGCCTAAATATTTAAATCCCAAGTTTTTCTCACTCCTTCCCCCTTTTCCTTATTTACACATTGTAAATAGTTTTAAAGTTTTAAAGTTGGATGGAGGGAGACCAAGATGGCCTCCACTGCCTGACATGTTTTGCTGGATCTCTTTCCATTACCGTAGTTTTTCTCTTCTACTGTTTCTTTCTTCTGCTCTTTTTAGTTTCTATGGGCAGGAAGAGGAAAAGGAAGCTGGTGACTTTGTCTTCTCATCCTTCAGTGGTGTGGGTCCCATGAATCAGGCAAGTCAAGCCCATGTGGACCCAAGTACTGACACCTCCCTTTCTTTGTGGTTCTCTTTAATTCCAGGCATCTGTGTTCTGCCTCTTCAGTCGACAGGTCAACTAAGTCGCAGGGCGTTGGATATGCCTATGGCCCTTGTCGTTGTCAGAACTACATTAACAATTCCTGTGGAGAAAGTCAGGCTGAGTCAACTGAGATCCCTGGATGATATCCCTGATGAGGATTGGTTGGAGCCATCATGGCCTGGGAAGGGACACCCCACATGGGATTCACCCAGAGCAAGACACCTTGTTTTGTACTCAGATGGCGAATCTGGGTGCCCAGCTGTTGAGTTCTTGCTGTACCTCGGATCTTCTGCATAACCTGGTTCCCAAGTCAATGTTTGTTCTTTGAATGCTGCAAAAGTCCCAGTACCAGCAACCATCTCATCTCCATGATTTGGCCTGAGACTTTGCAAAGCCTGGGAATATTTCTCTTATCATGTATGGAGAATACTTTATCCCATTCAATTTCTCAGTCTTGAACTTTTACTGGAGGTGATCATGAAACGTATTTGAATGAAGTTGAGGCCTCAATATCTACTTTAACATCTCACATATTAAGGACAGTTTAATTTTACATACTCAGCTGGAAACTATGGAAAATACTTTAAGAATGAGAAATTTGCGTTTTCTAAATTTTCCTATAACAAAATTAATATCCACACAAGAATTGTTTAAAAAGTATTTGTGGGACGTTTTGAGTGTTCTGGCTGATGATAAGGAACTAACCCCTCTTAGACTTATTATATTTCCAAGTTTAAGAAAATTATGAACAATTTAGAGAGGGCCATGGATACTTTATTTCCAGATAGTCCTGGTTTATGTATGTTTCTAGAGGCATCTTTGGATGGTATACCAACAAGAGCTACTTTATTGGTCTTCTGTGCTGAACAAGATATAGACCTTCAGAGATATTTTAAGAGTAAGGATTTTCTTTTCTGTGGTCAGAAAATACAGGCTTTTCCTGAAATTTCTTGTATGACTCAGCTACGAAGGAGGCATTTCCTTTAGTTGAGGCCTAGTGTGTTGGCCCTAGGAGCCATATTTTTTCCCTTAAATTTCACTGTAAATGTTGTATGCCATATAAAAAGTTTATATTTTCTGTCTCTTTGTATTTGGAAACTTTTCTCAAGGATAAGAATGTTTAAAAATGATTTTGTACTGTGACCACCCGATTTTTCTTCTGAGATCTTTGGCAGAATTCAGTTTATTCTTTATTTTTATGATTGCCATGCTTATTCCTTGATTATTTCTTTTGTTCTTTTTATCTTTTCTTCCTGTCTTTTTTCCTTAAGTTGGGGACTTGCTATTGAATATTTACATTTATTTCTTGGATGTTTTCTTTTGTTATTTTATCTATATATTTACAATTGCTTGGTGTTATTTCATTTGTTGTTAATTTTATTTATTTTTATTTATTTGAGGTTCTTTATATACCGCCATTCGTTTAGTAACATCATGACGGTTCACATACAACAAAGTTTCATCAGCAGTGCTAGAACAATTAGAAAATAGCAACAGTGCTATATTGGCATATAATCATTAGTACAACTATATATATACAACTATATATATATTGGCATATAATCATTAGTACAACTAATGATTATATGCCAATAAAAAATAACTTAAAAGTTTTAAGTATGTTTTGTTATAAAAGTTACATTAAAATTTATGTCCTGTATGTCTTCTTCTTATGTATGCTAAGGGGCCATGTCCTCCTAGAGTCTAACCCCTTTGAGTACAGCCTACTGTTCTCACTCTCGCACCTATATCTTGCATGCATGTAGCTAGGCATGTGCCTTTGTCATCTAAATTCCATCCTTCTTTAATTTACCCTTACAGCTGCCTCTTTTTTTCTCCAGACTATTTGGGTCTGCATTGCATACTTAGCTCCTTTGAATGTCCTTGCTGGATCAGATACAACACATCTGAGCTGTAAGTCATTTAGGTCTTATCTCCTCTAAGTGCTAGAGATGTGAGTGCTACCAAGCCACAATCACTGATATAGCCTATAGTGGGAAACATCTTGTCTGCTTCCCCACTACTAGCATAACTCAAACGGATGACAAAGAGGTGACATTTAGTGGCCTTTTCACCAACAACAAAACTTCCAGTTGAGAAGAGGTGTCATATAGATGTGCAGAAGCTTTATGTATCAAGTTCTAACCATTCACCTCTATCTCCCAAACGCTGGTGATGTCAATGAAAGTAATAGGGAACGTAATCAGTCTTATCCCACAGTGATAATGGCCACATAAGAGTACTACAGAATTATATCTGACGTAACTACAGGAGTTTGGTATTTCCCTGATTGCTTACACCAGCTCTCCTGCCCAGTAGGTGCCAGCTTACTTCTACAAAGCTCCCAGCATCCAGCTGGAAATCCCTTCATCACCATGCTGCTCACTCTTATATTTATGAAAGATCCACATGCCAATGGAGGCATGCCTGCCAGAACACAGATTTCCTCTGTGCCCCTGTCTTCTGCTAGACAGGTAGGCTAAAGGAGTATTTGAGAGCTCACACATTAAAGCTCCAAGCTGTGAGCTATCAGGGACTCCTTGATGTTTCATTACCTCGTCTTCTCACTGACTTGCACCACTTATAATGGAGAAGTACCCAGACAAAGCAGGCCTTCAGAGTTTCGGGGCAGACACTTGAAGCAGGTTCTGAACTGTCAGTTCTCTCAGCTGCTTCCCAACTAGACATCAATTACACTAAATGTATTTATTTAGAAAAGGTATAGCCCATTTATTTCCAGTATTAAGTGGGATACAAAACAAATTCATAAAATGACATCAAATTGAGACATAAAAACACACAATATAATATATGGAAAAAAAACATAAAACACATCTCCAACACACTGTGTTAAAACAAATCAGTACAAACTAATAAAGACATCAAATAAGTTTAACAAACACCTGTTTAAATAAATACGATTTTAACAATTTCTGGAAACTACAGATGTCAAGTTCAGATTTTAAACCATCAGGCAAAGTATTCCACATCAAAGGTCCAGCTATGTAAAATAGCCTATCTAGTGACTGTCAAACAAATCATTTTTATAGACGGAATTTCAAGCATGTGATGCTGTACTAATCTTAAAGTACTTACTAGCTGATAGATTTTTAAAGCTGTATTGAAAGGACTCGGAGCTAGCCCATGTATAGCTTTAAATATACTATCCTGATAATCTTAAATTGTATTCCCTAAGAAATAGGAAGCTAGTGCAACTTGCACAGACTAGGAGTAAATGGAGTTTGTAGGGTAGATATAGAAAATGAGATCCTGTAGAAACTAATGCCCAGATGTCTTTTAATATACAGGACCATTGTTTATAGGTGCATAAAGGATATTTCCCCTTCTGATTAAATACCAGCTATAGACAATAAAATCTAAGGCCAATAAAAGGAAGTACAAAACTTCAGATAATTAGTTATCCACACATTCCTTGTTTTCCTTACACCTAATATACAGCTTATTGACTAGGATTTATATATATATATATATATATATATATATATATATATATATATATATATATATATTTCTTTATTTAGAATCATTTCTTTACCGGACACACCACAGATTATGGTGGTTCACACTAAAAACATAAAAAATAAAAACATTAAATATCCACAAACACCACATGAGATTAGTTGCATTTACAACATTCTAACCTGGTGTTCATCAGTTGTTATACCATTTCTTAATCTTGCCTAACTGTCTCCGAATGCCTGTTTGAATAGCCACATTTTAAATTCTTTTTTAAAGGCTTTTTCATCAACTGGTGTACACAGTTTCTCGGGTATGGTATTCCACAGGATTGGCCCGGCTACCGAAATGGCCTGCTCCCTTACCTTCTCCAGGTGGGCCTGTTAATATAATATACAATTGAAGAGCCGAATACACATTAAACATCCTGGCTGGTGTTGATCCTTGGGGGAACACTTGATTGGGTGTCTACCATTTGGAACTTTGTTTTCCTATTACTACTGATGGCTTCAGGAACAGGCCGACCTGATCCTGGTTATATCCCCATTAAATCCGAAAATCGCAGACAATAGACAAATGCAATTTCACTTGCACTAGTCAGGAGTAAAATTGTACAAACAAGCTGACAAATGTATACACGTAAATCTCTTATAAAATAGTAACTACCAGCATACTTCTTGTCCCTGCCATGGATTGCCCCATACCATCTCTTTTCTGTGCTAATAAAATGTGCATATGAAACATAAAATATGCATGAACTTTTGTCGTTTATACAATAGCATGTGCATGAATACAGGCTAGCTACATGCATATATGCTGTATTTATGAGCAGAACCCCTTTGAAAATGTACTCACTGGAGCCTTTACGTGCATAAGTGGATGTGCAGAGATTAATGCTAGTATTTTATTATCTGTGTGGCAGGACCTCTACAGTTTATAGAAAATACAATGTATTTCTACTCTGAAAGTAGGGTTGCCAATTGGCTCCAGATTTTCAGGACAGGTTGATCCAGTCTTGCTTTTATTCACCTGCATGCAGATACGTATGGTCTTGCTTTTCTTAGGGAATGCAATAGGGAAATCAGAATAAATCCCAGCATGCAATGGGGTAAAGACATTAACCTGTCCTGAAAATCTGGAGCCAGTTGGCATCGCTATCTGAAAGTAGGTGTGTACGTTTCAGCATGTGCAGGGTAAGAAAAAACTTACTTTCTCTACCTATTTTATAAACATACATATATATATATATTAGGTGCATAAAAATAACATGTATGCACAATAACCCTAGTTTATATGCAGAGGCATGTATTTTATAAAGTATGTGCATATACCAATTTGAAAATACTTGCATGCATTCTTGAAATCACCAGTCTGCCAATACTTCCGCAAGTTTACCCAGTCCATGCCCAGTACACTTAGAATCTCTAGCACTTCACCTGAATACCCTCCAGTCCACCCAGACCTCCCACACAAAAAACTGCAGACAAGCCCAGTTTCACTTGCGTGAATCAATTAACAGGTATAAAAATGTATGAATAAGTTTGGCAATGTATATGCATAGATCTACAAAACAGCAACTACGCATGTAAATCTGAACCTGACCCACTTTATCCCTGGGAAATGTATATGCAACATGCAAAATAGAAAAAAATTCTCAATACTAATAAAATAGCATATATGGAGATCATTTTCAAAAGGATTTACGGGCCTATGCTTTTTGCGTATAAATGGGCTTTTGAAAAGTATTTATTTTAAGAATATAAGAACATAAGAAATTGCCATGCTGGGTCAGACCAAGGGTCCATCAAGCCCAGCATCCTGTTTCCAACAAAGGCCAAACTAGGCCACAAGAACCTGGCAATTTCCCAAACACTAAGAAGATCCAATGCTACTGATGCAATTAATAGCAGTGGCTATTCCCTAAGTAAACTTGATTAATAGCAGTTAATGGACTTCTCCTCCAAGAACTTATCCAAACCTTTTTTGAACCCAGCTACACTAACTGCACTAACCACATCCTCTGGCAACAAATTTCAGAGCTTTATTGTGCTTTGAGGGAAAAAGAATTTTCTCTGATTAGTCTTAACTTCATGGAATGCCCCCTAGTCCTTCTATTTTATGTGTATAACTCCTTTGAAAATTCACTCCAAAGGTTTTACCTGCATAAATGCACTTAACACACGTAAATGAGCTTTTGAAAATTGCTACAATATATGCTATTTTTACATGTGAAATTGCTTTGAAAATTACCTCCTTGGCTGTAAATTTTCAAAATGTTATGCACAAAGAAATGAACTTATATGTGTGTATGTAAAGCTCCCATGCATAATCTGTATTTTATAAAGGGTCACATACTAGCATATATCCCCCTTCGCAAGTAAAAGTATGTATGAAAAAAGTGAGCATGTTGGAGCATGTCAGGGCATGTTTTGCACATACGTGCTTAAGTCACTATTTTAAAAATGACTTATGCATGAATGTCATCAACACTACATGTGTAGATTTGCTACAGTTATTTTATGCACCAAGATCAAACTTGCATGGTGTTTTTCAACTTTATGTTTGGCTGGCTGGCTTCCCCAGGTGAATGGACAAGGCAGCAGGCTAGGGCATGGGAATGAGAATGACTGGGACAGACAGGGTCATACTTGGAAGTGGGAGTTTGACTGGGACAGATTGGCCCATACTGGAGGTTGGGAGTCAAGAAACTAATTTTATATGACTCTAATAGGCTTATGGATACTTACAGCACAATAGTTGAGGAAGAAGAGAACAGAGGAGAAAAAGGAAGGGGAGGAGGAGATACCCCTTACAGACAGTATACAAGACTAGGACAGTTTTTTGGATCTGTCAAAGGAGCAAGTTGTGCGCTGGTTCAGATTCAATAAGGAAAACATATTGTACCTATGCCAACAGTTAGAGCAGGACCTGCACCCTTCCACCAATAGGGGCCGTGCCTTGCCAGTAGACATTAATGTCATTACTGCCCTGGCATTTTTGGCCACTGGCATTTTCCAGATACCTTGAGAGGTCATTGCTTGAATAAGCCAGTCTGCTACATCCACATGTATTGAGCAGTTCCTGGCTGCATTTCTCATGAAAACACATAACTATCTATCTTTCCCTTGGAATAGACAACAATAAATTATGATGCATTTCTAGCACATCATGTGCTTTTCCTCTGTCTTGGGAGCTATCGATTGCACTCACATTCCTATAAGGGCACCAAGGAATGATGAAACCATCTACCACAACTGCAAGGGCTTTCACTCCTTCAATATACAAGAGGTCTGCGATGCCAAGGGAATCATCATGTATGTTGTGGCCAGGTTTCCAGGATCCAGTCTTGAAGCCTACATCCTCTTGCAGTCATGAATTCATGACCACTTCCAGGAAGGGCGAATCTCTGGGGCTGGCTTCTAGGTAGAAAGACAGCTCTCATTACAACCACACAGCAACTAACCTCTTCTTTTTTCTCTAAGTGGATTTACTGCATTGGCCCAGGAATATTTAACTCTGCTCTTCTCTACCATCTCTCCTGCGGGTGATAGAAGATATGCACTCAAACTTTGACTTATGATCCCACTAGCTAACCCACTGACCACTACAGATTCTTGCTATAACAGGGCCCACTGGTAGACAAGGGCAGTCATCAAGAGAACCTTTGGTCTACTCAAAACACATTTCGCTGCCTGGACAGATCTGAGGGATGCTTTCTGTAATACCCCACTAAGGTCTGTGAGATCTTTCTAGCCTGTTTCATGATTCATAACCTTGCCAAAACCAGGGGCCTGCCTTCTCCAGAGAAACGAGATCATCTGAATGAAGATGATGAGGAAGAGGTATACAAGCTGAGTCAGTAGGAATTGCAGGACATATATCTCTAGACTCAAAAGCAGTCAATACAGAAAAGGAGCACTCTGATACAGATATTTTAGAAGGTAAAGGTTAATTTATTTACAGGAGTAATAGATGTGCAGAAAAATATTTACAATCAATGCTTTCTTGGCTGTCCTCTTATTCTGTGGGAAGTTCCTCTGCCTTAGCCAGTCCCAACCACATGCTCCTCCACAGCAAGGTCCAATCACTGCTGACTGTGCTCTCAGAGGGCCTGTAAACTGAGGGCAGTGGAAGAAGTTGAAAACTGCCAGAAGGGCCTGGAGGGCTATGTTGCTCCATTGAGGGGATGAGAGGCTACAGGGGAGATGGACTGGGAACAGTAGTGGGCCACCACACTAGATGAAGCTATTCCCATCATGGAAGAGGGTGAGGATCCTACTTTTGCCCTCAGAGAGGGGGGATGCTCTTTCTTTTGTGGTAGAAGTGTTGCTGGAGGCAGCATCTGTGCAGATGGTAGGGGTGTGCATTCGTTCCCTAAGAATTGGTAATCCGCAATGCATAGGGCCATATTTGTTGTATTTGTGGGGAAGCGAAACGTATCGCGATTCCCCACGAATACAACAAATCTTCACCAAATTATTCGGCCGTCTAAAGGAGCCAATTTAAACAAACCCCCCACCCTCCTGACCCCCCCAAGACTTACAAAAACTCCCTGGTGGTCCAGCGGGGGGTCCGGGAGCCATCTCCTGCACTCACACCCTCGGCTGCCGGTATTCAAAATGGCGCTGATAGCCTTTGACCTTCTATGTCACAGGGGCTACCGGTGCCATTGGTCACATGGTCACATGGTAGGAGCACAAGATGGCGCCGGCCATCCATTGCTCCTACCATGTGACAGGGGCTAATCAATGGCACCGGTAGCCCCTGTGACATAGTAGGTCAAAGGCTATCAGCGCCATTTTGAATACCGGCAGCTGAGGGTGTGAGTGCAGGAGATGGCTCCGGACCCCCTGCTGGACCACCAGGGAGTTTTGGTAAGTCTTAGGGGGGTCAGGAGGGTGGGGGGGGGTTGTTGTTAGTTTAATTTAATCCATAATTTTAGCTGGGAAACGAATAAGAATTAACGTATAAACGTATCGGGGGCCCCCTTGCTGGATGCAACGTATCTGCCCCCCGATGAATACGAATCCCAAATGCAACGTATGGCGTCCCTCTGCACATCCCTAGCGGATGGTGTTGACACGTGAGGAGACCGAACCATTACGGGAAGTGCTCGAGCAAGAAGCGGAGCTACCAACTGGGCTGGTGGAACTCTGGCATGTGGTAGACATCATCCAGGGAGGTGGTGCAGGAAAGTCTGGTAGGGCTGCATCCAGGGAAGTATCAGATACCATGGAGTGTTCCATGGTGGCAGAGACTGGCAGGGTGGTATCTTCCTCCAAACTGCAGTCTGTGCCTGCATTTCTTTCTGCATGCCCTTCAGCTCCTGCTGCACACCCTGCTTCTCCTCCTGGACAACATTCTTCAGGCTTTAGATATCAAGCCTGTCTCCTGGCTTCAACATTCTTCAGGCTTTAGATATCAAGCTTGCTCTCTCCTGCACCATTCTAGCATTCAGTTGGACCATATGCTTTTCTTCTGGAGTGGGCTTCACCTTCTCTTCTCTTCTGGGGACTTAGGGTTGCATTTTCTAACACTGCAGGAATTTGTGAATCCCGCAGTAATGGGCGGCAGGGGGGCGGGCTTGCAAAAGCCAACAGTGATCGTACCACCGCGGTGTTATCGCTGCCGGCTTTCGCACCCAATGGTGCCACCGTGAAAGGTGGCGCTATTGGGCGCGCTACTGGCAGCGATAAGGTATCTTACCTTTTCGCCGTCAGCAAAGTTGTCACGGAGTCCGCCCCGATGCCACCCCGACTCCTCCCCTTCCGGAACGGACTCCACCTGACTCTGCCCAGATTTAGCTATTGCGCGTGAAAAGGGACTTTTCACATGCGAAATGTCGCTTTTCGCGTGCGATCCCTTTAGAACAGTGGTTCTCAACCTTTCTAATGCCGTGACCCCGCAATACAGTTCCTCATGTTGCGGTGACCCCTCGCCCCGCCCTCGCCCCGTGAGGGTGGGGTGAGGGCGGGGCTTTGGTCATATGGGGGCGGGGTTATGGATGGGGTTGGATTTTAGTGCACACTTATCATTTAATTATGACATTTATAATGTGAATGTAACTCAACTCACCATAGGTTCTCACATGCATGGCACACTGACCCATGATCGTCACGGGGCTAGATGTAAAAGTACAGTTTGTATCCACAGGAACCCCCCCTGACCCACAATAATGGATGTAAAGCAGAATTATGACATTCCCCATACAACTCACCCTACAAAAAAGATATTCTGGTTCTAGTGACATCTCAGTAACAGCAACTCAAACTCCTTCTATTTCCAGGCTCAATAGCCCTACTTATGAAAAGACAGCAGTTTACCACCAATGCATGTCCTCTGAGAAAACACAACAAATAAGACCGATACAAACGCTTACATGCTAGCAAAATATCTCATATCGGTAACAGACACAGAACCGACCTCCCAGGATCTGTAGTAATGCACATAAACTAATCCACACACAGTTACACCTGTATTATGGAATACACTCAAACAGGAGCAACCCTATCTATGAAAAGGCAACACTACAAATATTAAATCAGGTCCTAAAAACCAATACACCTCTTATTAGGAAAACAGAACTAGCAAGCAGCTATAGATCCCCACACAGAAATAATTGTAAAACTATACTAATAAGCAGAATAAATGTTTCAAAACAGCTATGAACATCCAACAATTAAAAACTCATAAAAACTATTAAACATTCTCCAAACACCAATAAAATATTTCAAAAAAGCAGACATCACACAATTAAAATGGCAGTCAAGAAAAATAAACTTAAAAAGCCACCTTTACTTACCCCCTCCAGCAGCTCTCCTACTCCCCTTCCCTGCAGGCCGTGGCACTCACCAGAAGCAGCAGTAGAAGCTAAGCTCTATACTTATGGTCCTCTTCCTTAGTGTCCATGTCTCTCACACACACACACCATACCAGTCATGCCCCCATGACCAGTTTCTGTCTCTCACACACCAATCATCTCCCAAACAGTCTTTGGCACACACACACCAGTCACCTTCCTGAACAGTTTCTCCTATGCCATATACACACACACACACACAGGCTTCCCACTCCCGTGTTCTACTTACATATATGGACTTCTCACTCTCATAATCACTTTCTCTGTCTCTCTCTCTCTCACACACACACACACACTCACTCACCAGTCTCTCTCTCCCATGCTTGTTCTCTCCACATGCACAGGCTTCTCATTCCCATAATCACTTTCTCTCTGATACACACACACCAGTCTCTCTCATTTCCATGCTCACTCTCCACGTGCACAGGCTTCTCATTCCCTGAATCACATTCTCTCATATTCACACACACACACCAGTCTTTTTCTCTCACACGCACCTTACCAAGCAGTCTCTCTCTCTCATGCATGCACACTCACCCAGGTTTCTCACTCCCATGCTTTCTTTCACCCCCACAACACCAGGCTTCTTACGCCCATGCTTTCTCACATACCCAGACTTCTCACTTCCATGCTTTTTCTCTCTCTCACACACACACATCAGTCACCTCCCTGACTAATGTCTCACACTCTCACATACACATCAGTCATCTCCCTGAGCAGTCACTTTCATTGTATCTCACATACACACACACATCAGCTCTCTGACCAGTCAATCACACACAGGCTGGCTGGCTGCTTCTCTCTCTTTCTCTCACTCACTTCCTCTTCTCCCCCGAGCACAAATGGGAGCTGCAGCAGCCTCCGCTGGCCAAGAAAGAAGAATCCCATCGGCCGCGGGAGGCTCATGCTGCTGTCTCCTTTCTCCATTACCGGCTACTTCTATTGCTCAAGGACCGATGCTGCAGCCGCTGCTGCTACTTTTTCGCGCGGCGCGGCTCTCTCTCCTTCCCGCGCGCACCGCGATTCACTTCCTGTTCCGGGTCACGGGAGGGGGGGGCAGGCGCAGGAAGAAGAAAAGGCCCAGCCACGGGTGCACAGCTTCTTCTAGCGCCGCTGCCGTTCCCGCTGGGCTTGAACGTGCTGACAGCCCGGCCGCAACGGCAGCGGGAGAGACCGGGAGCGCGCAACACACCTGCCGGTGCTTGGCGGCGCCGCGGACCGGCAAAAAACTCCCACGGCCCAGTCCCGGTCCGCGGATCGGTGGTTGGGGACCCCTGTGTTTTGGGCGTTCGACCCCCGCCGGGGTCGCGACCCCCAGGTTGAGAACCGCTGCTTTAGAAAATGACCCCCTAAGTCTTCCTCTGCTGGTTTGGTAAGGGGTTTGTGCATCATTGAAGTCAGTATGAAACTTGCTGCAGCTACAAAGTACTCATGGATTTTTTTCACCTCCTTTTGGAAAAAGTACTCTCACAAAAGGAGGTAAAAAAAAAAAGTCCATGAATACTTTGCAGTTGCGGCAAGTTTCAAAGTGAAAGTATATTTGTACTTTTTCATTGAAAATTGGTGCAAAATTCAAAGGTTAAAAGTCCCTGAGGCTGGCATGTGGGCCCTATGTAATCTTTTGGTTTATAGGGCATTCTCTAGCAGCCCCTTCTTTGGCAATGGGCTATTCACTGTTTCCATTTAAGTCACTAGATCTTATTTTACACTTCTTGCTGAATATCATCCTGCAGGGCTTGGTTCTAGATCAGTCCTGGTGTGCAAAGTCAGAGAAATGGATTAGAGGAATGTAATCTAAATCCAAACGTCTCCCCAATCCCTGGATATTAACTTCAGAGGAAGATATGCTAGTTTACAATGATCCAATTACAGCACATTCAGCTACTTACACTGAGAGGGCAATTTTCAAAGGCATTTCAATGGTAAACCAGTGCTTTATCTGCAGAAATGGCTCGTTATAAAATTGCCCGCCCATTATGCGGGTAGACTTGTGCGAGTTTGTCCTATATGCACGTACGTTTACACAGACAGAGTGGAGGGGTTTCTGGGAGCAGAGTTAAGGAAGGGTTTGCACCTATATGCATATGTTTAGATTTTCAAACATATGCACGTAAGTTTCTTCAAAACATTTCCATACAAGAACCAGCAGGTGCAATTGTGTGCAGGTAGTCTTAGTGGAATAATTTTCAAAGCAAACTTCCCTGCAGAAGTGCACTTTGAAAATGTGTTTAACTTACACATGCATTTGATGACTTCCTTTTTCAGGCTGTTACAAAATTACCCCTGTTGTTGTTAGAAAGAGAGTACTAAAGAAATTGTGCTTATAGACGCTTTCATTTCTCACAAACATGCAAAAGGGGACAAAAACTATCATCAATTAGGTGCCTGGTTATTTGTTTTCTTTATTTTTTATGACCTGACAGAACACTAATTCCTATTCTTAAGTACAATAAGAGAGACTGATTCCCAAAAGGCTCCAAGACCACAGATTAAATAGGGCAAGTAGAGGACATGATCCAAGGGATAAAAATAACTTGAATAAAAACAGAAGTCACATTTCTTAATAGGAATCAGAAAGTGATGGGCAGCTGCACCGAAGAGATAAAAAGCAGAGCAAGGAAGGACGCTGGCTGCAAAAACAGTGTCCTTGTAGATAATACAGTTTAGAAAACAATTTGAAATAGAGACAAATATTACACAGTCGGAAACAAATTAAAAAATGGACTGATTTGATTACATTATAGAAAAAAAAGTACAGTACTTTCATAACCTGCAAACAGATTATGTGACCTTCAATGCCAGAAGCATTAAAGTCAGAGAAAATGAATGAAATTTTCAAAACAGATTTAATTTCAGATTTCAGATTAGATCCAGAATAGAACTTGCAGAAGTGAATTTCTTGACAATTTAACCATCTCTGTTCTGGGTGGGAGATCAGATCTAAGCTGGCAGGGTTCATCTATCCTTATTATTAATTTCTTTCTTTTGTACTCCCTGCAATTAAGCTGAGGTTGCTTGACATGTTGTTGCTGGTGCTGAGAATTGATTTTGGTAATTGAAAGAAGAGTTCTTTAGTAAATATACACTACCATAGGAAGATTGTATATATGATTTATAGATATGAAGCTTGAGCTGTGGAGAAAATTGACAGGATTGATACTTTCATGCTAACATAGAAGCCAGTAGAATCATATATTAAGCATCTGGAATGCCCTCTACTGTTATTATAATGGACAACATCTTTCATTTTGTTATTATGCTGAATGTCTAACCTTATGATCTCTCATATCGTTAGTTTATTCATGAAAGAAACTTGCATTTTTTTAAAATATAATTTTTCAGTGCTAAAAGCTGTTTTGTTTAAAAAGCTTGATCATAACAGATTCATGGTGCATTTGAAAAAAAATAGTTGAAATATTATTCTATTAGATATGAATTCCAAAGTAAAGCCTGGAAAAGCAAGCTGCTGTACATTTCTTTTCTTGATGTTCCTCCAAAGACAGAATGTCCTACCAGTGTGGCTTATTCCTGTCCAAGAAGAATCCTGTCAAGAGAATTCAATACTTTTTCATTGCAGGCAATATGTAATAAATATCATGGTGTGTAAGTTTATGTGTGCCTTCAAACATTAAGGGGCGGGGGGGGGGGGGGTGCTATTTTCAGCCCCCTCCACACACACAACTTGCAGGCATACAGGAGTTTCCCTTTCAATGTCTCATGGCAGCTGATGCCATGGCCTGGTCTGAAGAGCGGGTACTGATGCCTGGGCCTCAGTCTATGCCAGGGCCCAGGAACAGGGCTGATGCCATGGCCTGGTCTGAAGAGCGGGTACTGATGCCTGGGCCTCGGCCTGGACCCAGGCCTGATGCTGGAGCTTGGCCTGGGCCTTGGCCTAAGCCAGGGCCTGGACCTACCTGACACTGGGACCTGCTACGGAGGCCAGGCCCCGATGCCTGGGCATTATTTAATGATTTATTTATTTTTACCAATTCACTCAACAGTGTCAGTCTTTGCATGTGGATTAAGTCATGTGGTAATCACTAAGGCTAGACCGCGGCTATGTTAACAGCTGCATCAGACAGGCATGTGCTTTCCACTTGGAACTACATAGACAATGTCAATGACATAGCCTACATGATTACTTTCATTTATTAGATTTATATTCCTTCTTGCTGACACTTCAAAGCAGATTACATTCAGGTGTCACATGCATCATTTCTTGTCATTTTTTTCAACGAAATGACAATAAGAATCACAAAATTTCTCTTTTTCTTCTTCTTTCACTTTTAGGTGCACTGTTTACTGGAATTCATACAAGAACCTCCCCCAAAAGAGAGGAAACAAAACAAGGACAATTTTTGCACCTGCACACGTCTACATCCCAATAGCATAGAAATGGTAAAATCGCCCACATCTCCGCAAATGAATTGTGAGAATTGCAGAATATAAGTCATGTTAAATAAATAAATTATAATTAATGATTTGATTATTCATATGTGTTTTTAGCACGGGTGTACTATTAGCATGCTATTCACAATCTCACATTAAATAACATGCCCTTTTAGCATAGAGAGGTCAATATACGGTAAACTGGCAAGCAATGCAAGCATCAATATAAGAATGGATAAAAGAAGGGGAATATTCAAATAACCAAAAACTTAACCAGCTAACTCTAAATATCTATTTATATGTGGATGGAGTGACAGCCGATTAATAGGGATGTGCAGAGGGAAAAGATACGTTGCTATTCGGTATTCATTGCACCCAAATCCGTTGCATCCGCTTTCATAATTCGCCCATTAATTGCATTCGGTATTCGTTTTCCATTAAAGTTGGAAAACAAAACAAACCAACCCCATCCCAATCCTTTAAATTTAATTAACTACAACCCCCCCACCCTCCTGACCCCCCCTCCCCCCCAAAGACTTGCCAAAAGTCCCTGGTGGTCCAGCGGGGGTCCGGGAGCGATCTCCTGCACTCGGGCCTTCGGCTGCCAGTATTCAAAATGGTGCCGATAGCCTTTGCTCTTACAGGGGCTAACGGTGCCATTGGTCGGCCCCGTCACATGGTAGGAGCATAAGATGCGGCCAGCGCCATCTTGTGCCGATCCCTACTGATTAAACTATGGGCCTCATGTTCCACACCGCTCACACGCGATAAGGGACCTTTCGCACACGAAAAGTCCCTTGCGTGCGATACCAGGATGGGGGTGGAGTCGGGGCGGAGTCAGCCCCGGAAGAGGAGGAGTCGGGGCGTCACTGGGGCCGACTCTGCGCCGACGCCACGGACAGCGAAAAGGTAAGTGCCTTTTCGCGGCAGCTTTCGCTCCCAATAGCTACACCTCCTATGGTGGCGCTATTGGGTGCAAAACCAGCAGTGATCGCACCGCGACGATGCGATCGCTGCTGGCAAGCACAGGCCCTCCCCCCCGTTTTGGCCCCCTGCCCCTCATCTTCTAAAGTATCGCAGAAAATGAGGCCCTATGGGCCTTATTTTCCAATATCGCATTGGTAACGCATTAGGGGGCGTTACCAATGCAAATGAGGCTTCTTTCGTGCAGTGGGGAAAAATCGCATGCGGCGATGTTTTTGCCATTCACGAAAACAGTAGCACCGCATGCGATGTTTTCCCAGTGCACGATGATTCTTTCAGAATTTTATCGCAGTGCACGATATTTGCCGGTTTCCCTTATCACGGTAGTCTCAGACAGCCTGTTTCAGGGGGAGGGGGGAGGGGAGAGAGAGAGAGAGAGAGAGAGAGAGAGAGAGAGAGAGAGAGAGAGAGAGAGAGAGAGAGAGAGAGAGAGAGAATCTTACTATAGTGCCTATGCCCTACATAGGTATTTTAACCCCTATGGGAGGGCCACCTACTAACTTGTGGTGGGGATTAGGTATGAGCGTCGGGGGTTGGAGGCCACTTTCGCATTCCACATGAGACCTACGGACAGAACAGTGGTCTCTAGTGCAGATTTGCTGGCCGTCGGAGTGAGGACGCTCACTCCAAGCGGAGATTTGGCCAACATTCTCTCCACCTAGCATGTTGTTGCCCAGGTAGAGTGTCCATCAAGCTAGGTAGAGAGAACGTTGCCCAAACCACTTCTTGGAGTGAGCGTCCTCACTCCGACAGCCAGCAAATCTGCACTAGAGACCACTGTTCTGTCCGTAGGTCTCATGTGGAATGCGAAAGTGGCCCCCAACCCCCGACGCTCATACCTAATCCCCACCCCGAGTTAGTAGGTGGCCCTCCCATAGGGGTTAAAATACCTATGTAGGGCATAGGCACTATAGTAAGATTCTCTCTCTCTCTCTCTCTCTCTCTCTCTCTCTCTCTCTCTCTCTCTCTCTCTCTCTCTCTCTCTCTCTGAACTATGGTGGTAATCCTTTTCAGGCTTGTAACGCGAGGTTTGAGTTGTAGTTATTAGCCGCGCCGCACACGATACACAGGTTCCCGCTTTACATATGCTCCACCCCCTGAATACCAAATAACTAAATCCTGTTAACGCGATTTGCGAATTTATGGCACGCGGTAAAGTGCTTGGAAAATGAGGCCCTATGTTAGCTAAGTAGTTACATAGTGAATGAAGGCAGATAAATACCAAAATGTTCCAGCTAGTCTGCTCAGCAAGCCTTCTTTTAAGGGTAGTAGCAACTACTGCTCTGTGCAGGCAACTGCCACACCCCTACCACAAAAGTTCAAAGCCACCCACTGGCCAGTACCCCCCCTCAAACCCTTGAAATGTCTAAATTAAATAGATGTCAGGGCTGGCCAGGCCCGGCCCTGCAGGCCTCCCCCCCTTCCTCCCCATTAAATATACCAGAAATACGGCCATCTCACCCCTCCCAAAGAATGTGTTCCCGGGTGCTTCCAGTGTTCCTCAGGTAATAATGCTGTAAGCGTATTCTATCAGCATACATTTTATACCCAGCACTGAACATGTATACTAAGGCCCGGATTTTAAAAAATGTGCTTGTGCGTCCATGTGCATGGGTTCCAGCACGTGCATATGGCCGCGGCGATTTTATAACATGAGGACCCTGTCTCATCCCCCATTCAGGCTGCGAACCCAAAGATAAATCATATTAGTAAATGTAATTTCTCATGTGGTACTCCTCTCCTCAAGCATAGGGGTAATTTATATAGTCCAGACCAAGGGAGACCACATATACAACCATGGATGCTTGTTTTGACATTCACACTCATATTTCTCTTTTATTTCCCTCATTCATCATGATCTTACCCAGGCCTTGCACCCTCAACCAAGGTGTGCCAGAAGCAGTCTTTCTCCAGACCCTCCTGGTTCTTCAGCCCGAACTCCCTCCAGTCCATCTAGACCTCCCACTCAGCCAATACCACACATTAAACACATTTGATACCAATTATGCAAGGTAATCATCAAGTGTAAAATGACGCGATTAAGTTGCCAAATGTATGCACAATTGCACATATGTCTCTCTTAAGATAGCAACATACGCATGTAACTGTTGGCACTGCACTGAAATATTCTTTAGACTGCTCCCTTTTTATGAATGTATATGTAGGCTTGAAATCTAAAGTATGAAGTTTATAAAATAGTGGTTATGCAAGTACAGGGTACTTCTACTTCCACATTTATGCTAATTTTTACATTTGTAATTCTTTGAGAATTCGCCCCTGAATGTGGATTCTTAGTTTTCTCCAGGGTCCACCACTTTCTCAGTGAAAAAATATATTCTTACATTCCAAATGTGATGTATACATCTCATGAGATAAACTTGAAAGATTTTATAGTAATGTGCAAAGAAGTAAGTGACCCTTGAAGTGCTTGAATGTAATTATACTTTTGATTTCCAGAAACATGGCTAATAGCAAGATCAGCAGCAGCAGCAGAAGTGGCTTGAACAAAGGCAACACAGGAGAAAAAGAAAGAGATAACACCAGCAGCAGTGAGAGAGTTTATTAGTACAGCCTCAGAGCTTCAAAGCTAACATCTGGAACACTTTTGGGTGAATTTTCTGCGTTATGAAGGAGTTGCACGTTTAAAAACATAGCATAAACCTGCATAAGTAGCATGTATGAGCATATATGATATTTTATAAACATCACAAGTGCATGCATACTTGCAGTTTAGCATTTAAATTTTAATGGAGAAAAAAGTGTATTCCAGGATGTGGTTCATAAGTAAGCATGCAAGTTGTTATTTTGTAAGAGATATGCATGCATACATAACCAAACTTGTCCTAATACTTTTACACTTGCTAAGTGATCTCTGCAACTGGAATCAAACTTGCTTTTTGTCTGCAGATTTTGGGTGGGATTTTTGGGTGAGCTAGTGGCGGTACAGGGCGAAGTGCTAGAGGGTCTGGGTAAACAGATGAAGGTATCAGCAAGCTGGTGATCCAAGTATGCACACAGGAGGTAATTTTCAAAAATTGTACGTGTGTAAAAATAACATATATCGAAGCAATTTTCAAAAGCCATTTATGCACATAAAACTCAGTTTTATGCATGTAAATCCTCTTGAAACTTACCTGCATAGTTTATAAAATACCTGTCTTCTCATTTAATTCTTGGTTATTATGTATACTTTATTATAATTATTTCACATGTAAAATGTATGTGTGGATTTTTTTTTTTTAAATGGATAGAGAAAGTATATGTGTTCCTGCATTACAAATACACATGCACACTACAACATACACTGTGTATGTTCAGGTTGGAAATACATGACATTTTATAAACTGTGTGGATCCTGCCATACTGTTGATAAAATAATAGCATAAATCTCCACACATTCACTTAGGCATGCAGACAGTTTTGAAAACTGGGCAGTATGAGTGCAGTATGTGATAGTGTAACCCCTGCTAATCAATCAAGTTCATAATAACATCTATTCTATATTATAATAAAATCTATGTTGTTACAATAATATGAATTCCATAATGCATTCTCTAATATCAAATTCCAAAATATTCTAATAACAGTCAATTTCTGTTTTATTAATGAATATAAAATGAGGAAAGGGTAGGTCTCTTTTGAGATGCAACCCAAAAAGTCACAGAATTATGTTATGGAAAAACACCTAATGAAAATGCCACTGAAATTAAAGATGAAAGGCATGTTTCTTATTTTTTCTGGAAAAAGAAATAATCATAATAATGACTAATTGAACATAAATATCACAAAATATCAGGCACCCATTCAACTGTGTTACATTGTAATACATACAGATCATTATGGGATCATGATACCAGTTGGCATTAACAGATCACCATAGATATTACAATGGCTAGCACACAAATTTACAACAGTAATTTTTTTTTTTAATTTATTTTTCAAATTATAACATTTACAATGAAATGATATAATCAGGTATTACATTTTAACTCATCACCACTTGTACAGAAGAAATAATAATTGTATTCCAGCCCACATCTAGAAGGAGAGGAGAGTAAATTTTAATTTCATTATAAATTCTAGAAATAACAGGTATAGAAATAACAGATCATTCTCAAAACTCCTAGCAGTTTTCAGACTCCTTTACAAAGAAAATCTACAGATACTAATTCGTATTTACATTTTACCAGCACACACTCTCCCAGTTTAAAAAATAATTTACCTGTTGGACAGTTTTTTTGACTTTGGTGGGTTTCTACTAATCTGGAAGATTTAAAATCTCAGGCAGATTTATTATCAGCACTTCACACTGCCTGAGGTTACCCCGAATCTTGCATTAGGAAAGCCTATCTATGAGCAAGGATTTTCACATGGAGAATGGCTTTTGATTCCACGACAGTGTGCTACATCTGAATCTCTCACTCTTACTTTCCAGAAGTTAGGACTACTTGTCAAATTGTTCAGAAGTATTGGTATCTTTTATAGCTATTCCCTGCCTTTCAAGATGTTCCGTGTTTTGATTTTACATGTAGTACCAACTTGAGAGACAGATTGGTACATTCTGATTTTATGTGAGAATCTCTGAGACCTGTTATTTCTACACCTGGCCACAAACCATTTGGCCATTGTTCTATATCTCCAGTTTCTATGGATACTGACACCATTACATTACCTCATTTAAATCAGGTGATCCATCTCCGACACTCATCCACTTGTCAATCTAAGGGTGTAATATACATCATCAGATGCCCATGTGACAAGTTTTATATAGGCAAAACTATTCATTCCATCTGCCCCTGGATGATTGAACATCGAAGTTGTTTCAAAAATCATCAGCTATCTGCCCTTTAGTTGAATGTTGTTTAGAATCGGGACATATTTTTAGTGATCTGCATTTCTGTGTACTTGCTCAGATCTCCCATAACTGGCATGGAAGTGATTTTTCTCGCCACCTGGCACAGTTGGAACAACAGTGGATTTACTGGCTACACACATTGACTCCTGAGGGTTTGAATTCTGAACTAGACCTTACTGTATTTCTTAGATTTGTATTCTTTTTCATTTTTTTCTGTTTCAATTTTGATAATTGTCATGTTGCATTCATTCTTGCTAGAATAACTAAGGATGTGCTGATAAAGTTTTTTTGTTTCAGATGATGATGCCATCACGTCATTGATGTTAATACTGGAACAGTGGCCATCTTTATAAAGTATGTGTCGGGCTATGTCGGTTTGCTGCCTTCCTAATTCGTTTGGAGATCGGGAGATGCATACAGAGTGTGGTGTGTTTTGATGTGAAAGAAGAGCCTTACCTGAATCAGATAAGACACCCTAATGCAGGAGATCCGAAATGCCAGATGACGTCGGGGTTTTGTATCTCTTATATTGATTTCTCTGAATTTTATGTGCAATTGAAAATACTTTAAAAAAATTATTTTTCATTACTTGTACTTTGTTGTTTCTAAATTCTTTCTGGGTGAATGATTGAGAGGTCCGGGCTTCCACTTTATAGGTTGTCTTGTACCAGCTCCTGGCTTGCTAACACCCTTTGTTGCTGAATTGTTCATTTCTCTACAGTTATATTCATAGCTTTCCGCCTCGTTTTACACATCTTTTTTGTCGGCACTTATTTGACGCTTTGATATTTTTGTGTGGGCCAGCTTTTTCAGGTTCTCTTTTTCCCTTGAAGATCATAAACAGATGATATTCTCAGGATAGCCAAAATACGTAAATGAGCCTGCTCTTTGGCTGAATATATGCAAATATATTTCATGAGCATTTATTGTGGCTATCCTGAAAAATAAGAACTGGAGTTGGTCATTCCTGCTATATAGAATTCTATCGAGGTTTCTCACAAGCAAACTCATCTGAAAGGTGCATAGATTTACTCATCACTTAATTCCTCCTGCCTTCTTACAGTAGCCTTACTCAAGCAAGAAAACAACTTTATGCTGAATTTGACTTCCCTTTATAGCATTACTAATATCTAGTTTCTGGGAGATGTTTCCTAGGATTAAACAAGTATGTTTCAAAATAGGCACCAGCCAGTCCTTTGCCCCTATTATGTGACAGGGGCTACCACTTGATAGGGGCAAAGGACTGGCGGCATTTTTTCCCCCAGAGCCACTTATATTTTGCTCTCTAAATTTAGGTGCCTAGTGAAAATAAGATGCATAAATTTAGGGGCTCAGCCCTAGTCAGTTTGCAAAGAGGCCAATTTATGTGCTGACTACCAAGGTTAGGCACCCAAAGCCTTTGAAAATTGATCCTGAAATGTATTAAGTTAGTCCAATAAAATGATATCACCTTATATAATTTTTTGACCATTATTTCTGCATATGGAACTACTTATTTGTAATCCATTTCTCAGGTCAGAAATGCTATCGCTCCTGAAAGACTAAGGACTTTTTTTTTTCCAAATAAAACATTGCCTTGTTTTATTGGAGGCCTTTGTAACTTAAAAAGGAAATTAGAGAAATTGGAATGAACATGGCATAGATTTTACCATAATGAAGATAGAACTATTTATAAGCTGCACCTTAGAGAATATAAGGCTAAAGTTAGAAACAGAAAAAGAGATATTTTTCTCAAAAGATGCCCTTAGCTAAGAATAAAACTATGGAGCTATTTAGAATTGCAAAATATCTGCAAAGGCATCCTTTATAGCAATTAAAGACCCCTGAACAGCTAATAAATTACATTAGCTGCAAATTATTTTACAAAATCCTTTAGATTGAAGGTGAAGGAAATTCAAGGGGCCTTAGATTCTAGAAGCCTGGATTGTATTAAAGTTTCCAACTCATCTTATCAGAACCCTAGGATTGACTCATTTGATCTATTATCTGTAAATAAACAGAAATTAAGGCAATTGTTAATAAATCTAGGCCCATTGATTGTTTATTGGATTAAGGATTAGCCTGGCTAATGAATGAACATATGGAGAGTTCGCTAGATTCCCATTAACTTATGATTAATAGATCGCCTGCTGTTGAGGTTTAAAATTAGAAATCATTTTACACAAGCTCTAAAAAGCTTTTTCAAACAGAGTTGAGTCAAAATGGTTTACATAAATATAAAAAACATAAACATAATAAAAATAACTAAAAAATTACACAAATCATATAATAAAAATAAAAGTCAATAAGAATTATAAATAATCTAGTTAAATCAAAGTCAAACCCAAAAATCAAAGTGCCATCTTATAACCTCTAAATATATAGAGAAAATTGAGGTAAGGGATGAATTTTTGTACAAAATATATACAGAAACTATTAGGGATGTGAATTGGTTCCGGAATTGGTTCCGGTTTCGGCATCTTAAAAAATGGCACGGGCCATCCATTGCTCCTACTATGTGATAGGGGCCGGCCAATGGCACCGATAGCCATGGTAAGGGCAAAGGGCCATCGGCACCATTTTCATTAGTGGCAGCCAACGGCTCGAGAGCGGGAGATCGCTCCCGAGACCCCCGCTGGACCACTAGGTACTTTAGGAAAGTTTTTGGGGGGTCGGGAGGGTGGGGTATTCTAAATAATTAGATTTAAAGGGTCGGGGTGGGTTTGGGTTTTTTTTTTCCTGGGTGCCCTTTCTTCCCCCCCCCTCCCCCAATGATAAGAAAACCACACAAACATTTCATGGGGTTTTCCTATCACTTTCCGGCCCCCCCCCCCCCCCCCCCCCGATACCTGACGGATGAGAAAATAACGTACGATATTTTCATCTGTCAGAAAAATGATTCACATCCCTAGAAACTATTGGGAGTTAAAAAAGAGGAGGGGGTAAAACAGGGGATGGGAAATGCAGGGAAATTGAAATGAAAATATGACATGAAAAATTACTGTTTGGTTGATGAAATTTTGAAGGCAATCTGAAACAGCTATGTTTTTAAAGATTTCTTGAAGTGTAAAGGGTTAGATAGTAATCGCCTTGCCAGTAGACATCAAGGTCAATACTGCCCTGGCATTTTTTACCACTAGCACTTTCCAGACTTCTTTAGGGGTCACAGCAGGAATAAGCTAATCTGCTTTCTCCCTATGTTAGAGCAGTTCCTAACTGTTTCTCAGGAAAACACACCACTATATATTTTTCCCTCAGAGCAGACAGCAACAGGAACAAATAATGACTGATTTCTACAACATTGCACATTTTCCCTTTGCCTTGGAATGCTATTGATTACACTCACAGTCCTATAAAAGGGACGATGAGACTATCTACTGAAACTGTAAGGGCTTCTACTCTCTCAATATGCAGGTGGTCTGAGTTGCCAAGGAGTAGAGATGTGAATCGTGTGCCAGATCGTCTTAAAGATCAGATTCGGCTGGGGGGTGGGGGGGGGGGGGAATCTGGTCGTTAAGATATGTGAATTGGAATCATTTCCGATTCCAATTCGCATCGCTAATTTTTGTTTTAGGGAGGCCCGCGCCGCTAAAAAAAAACAACCCACCCGACCCTTTAAATCGACCCCCCCTCCCGACCCCCTCCCCAAAACCTTTTAAAATTACCTGGTGGTCCAGGGGGGCCTCGGGGAGAGATCTAGGGGGGCCTCGGGGAGAGGAGAAATCCAGGGGGGCCTCGGGGAGAGTTTTCCCGTTCCCAGGCATCAGCTGTTCTAAAAAAAAATGGCGCCAATGCCCCTTTGCCCTCACCATGTGACAGGGTATCCGTGCCATTGGCCGGCCCCTGTCACATGGTAGGAGCACTGGATGGCCGGCGCCATCTTTAAAGATGGCCGGCGCCACTCATCAGCCCCTATTATACTATACTCTATAATACATATACTATACTCTATAATACACTCTATAATAGGGGCTGATGAGTAAAGATGGCCTGTGCCATCTTTAAAGATGGCGCCGGCCATCCAGTGCTCCTACCATGTGACAGGGGCCGGCCAATGGCACGGATACCCTGTCACATGGTAAGGGCAAAGGGGCATCGGCGCCATTTTTTTTTAGAACAGCTGATGCCTGGGAACGGGAATTCTCTCCCCGAGGCCCCCCTGGACCACCAGGTAATTTTAAAAGGTTTGGGGGGTCGGGAGGGTGGGGTCGATTTAAAGGGTCAGGTGGGTTTTTTTTTTTTATCGGGCCATCAGCGCCATTTTAATTAGTGGCAGCCAAAATGGCGCCGATGGGCCGAGAGCGGGAGATCGCGCCGGGACACCCCCCACTGGACCACCAGGTAATTTAACATTTTGGGGGGGCTTGGGAGGGTGGGGGAGGGTAAGGAATTGGTTTTAAAGGGTCGGGGTGGGTTTAGGGGTTGTTTTGGTGTGCCGGTTTTCCCACCCTCCCCCAAATAATTCCCGTGCCCTATTTAACGATACAATACAAATGCCCCTGATGATAAATCGGGGGCATTTGTATTGTATCGTGCACTCTAACGATTTAGGACGATTTTAAAATTATCTGACGATAATTTTAATCGTTCAAAAACGATTCACATCCCTACCAAGGAGATCGTCATGGACGTCATGACCAGGTTTTCAGATACATAAATACATACACATAGGTGTTACCATTGGGTCATGGTGAGATGAGCTCCACCTTGGCCTCGAGGGCCTTCTGCTATCTTCGGGCCTTATGGCCCTCCCCCCAAGCAGGAAGATTGGTGGTCTGTACGGCATCAGGTGACGGCCTTGCATCTCCTGCCCTCCTCTTCGCCGTCATGGGGATGGGATCCCATGATGGCCTTGCAGCTCTGGTGCTCCTCTTCGCTATTGCAGAGAAGGGATCCTGCGACAGCATTGCTCTAAAAGGCCTCTTCCGGTTGGGTGGGCCTAGGTCCAAATTGGGTGGGCAACTGCCCACCCAGGCCCACATGTCAGGGATGAAAGGTGCTTAATGTATGAATTACCCTGTGCTACTCACATGAAAGCCTTCAAAATATTTTTAAATTTTGTGTATATTATCACCTTGTTTTTGGGCTAAGTTGTGATAGTCACATAGGCATACAGTTTTATGCCAGCTTTTATATAAATGCCTTCTGATGTAAAATAAAATAATCCAAGTTTTCTTCTTGATGAAAATTAGAAAAATGTTCTTGAATTTCATGGGGTTATCAAAGTTGTGCTTATGAAGTGAGTTCTCCATGTAAAGTCTAATTGCATAACTATTAATGTCCATGAATATTTTATGATAGCATTATTAAAATGACTTAGTTAAATCTGCCTATGCACATCTGGTACATCTGCTGTCAGTAATGTGTGATAAATCATATTAATAAATAATTCCTACTAGTTCAACTGATATAGCATAGGAGTGAGATTTTGGTAAGTCCCTCATACTTGAAAATATTTTCTTTCCTATGGTTTTCCACTTATACTTTAGCTCCATGGAAAAATATTCTGAATAGAGTTTGGGTTTTTTTGCCGGCTAAAAGAAACACTTTGTTAAATAAACATATTTAAAATGTGTTTTATGAGAGCTGTGTGTGTAAAATTTGCCTCTGTGCATGGTAAGCACATTTTCAGAAGGAAAAGAGTACATATAAGGGCGAATTTTAAAAAGGCCACGCACGTAAAATCCGGCCTTTACGCGCGTGGCCGGGCCTAGTGCACGCCAAGACTATTTTCAAAAAGGCCCGGCCACGCGCGTAAAGGCCAGTACGCGTATAAGTGTGGGCCTTCCTGAAAGGGGCAGGCCAGGGGGGGGGGGGAGCTAGAGGTGCCCTGTACAGTAGCCATTTGCCGCTGTGCTGGGGGATCGTGCGCTGGCAGGGTGCCAGCGCACACAACTTACTTCTACTCCTTTCCAGGAGCAAAAGGTAAAATTAAAAAATTAGGGGTAAGAACATAAGAACATAAGAAATTGCCATGCTGGGTCAGACCAAGGGTCCATCAAGCCCAGCATCCAGTTTCCAACAGAGGCCAAACCAGGCCACAAGAACCTGGCAATACCCAAACACTAAGAAGATCCCATGCTACTGATGCAATTAATAGCAGTGGCTATTCCCTAAGTAAACTTGTTTAATAGCCGTTAATGGACTTCTCCAAAAACTTATCCAAGCCTTTTTTGAACCCAACTACACTAACCACATCCTCTGGCAACAAATTCCAGAGCTTTATTGTGCGTTAAATGAAAAAATATTTTCTCCAGTCTTAAATGTGCTACTTGCTAATTTCATGGAATGCCCCATAGTCCTTCTAATATTCGAAAGTGTAAATAACCAATTCACATCTACTCGATCAAGATCTTTCATGATCTTAAAGACCTCTATCATATCCCCCATCAGCCGTCTCTTCTCCAAGTTGAACAGCCCTAACCTCTTCAGCCTTTCCTTATAGGGGAGCTGTTCCATCCCCTTTATCGTTTTGGTTGCCCTTCTCTGTACTTTCTCCATCGCAACTATATCTTGTTTGAGATGCGATGACCAGAATTGTGCACAGTATTCAAGGTGCGGTCTCACCATGGAGCGATATAAAGGCATTATGACATTTTCCGTTTTATTAACCATTCCCTTCCTAATAATTCCTAACATTCTGTTTGCTTTTTTGACTGCTGAAGCACACTGAGCCGATGACTTTAAAGTATTATCCACTATGATGCCTAGATCCTTTTCCTGGGTGGTAGCTCCTAATATGGAACCTAACATCATGTAACTACAGCAAGGGTTATTATTCCCTATATGCAACCGCTTGCGCTTGTCCACATTAAATTTCATATGCCATTTGGATGCCCAATCTTCCAGTCTTGCAAGGTCCTCCTGTTATGTATCACAATCCGCTTGTGATTTAACTACTCTGAATAATGTTGTATCATCCGCAAATTTGATAACCTCACTCGTCATATTCCTTTCCAGACTGTTTATATATATATTGAAAAGCACCGGTCCAAGTTCAGATCCCAGAGGCACTCCACTGTTTACCCTTTTCCACTGAGAAAATTGACCATTTAATCCTACTCTCTGTTTCCTTTCTTTTAACCAGTTTGTAATCCATGAAAGGACATCGCCTCCTATCCCATGACTTTTTAGTTTTCTTAGAAGCCTCTCATGAGGGACTTTGTCAAACGCCTTCTGAAAATCCAAATACACTACATCTACTGGTTCACCTTTATCCACATATTTATTAACCTCTTCAAAATAATGAAGCAGATTTTTTAGGCAAGACTTCCCTTGGGTAAATCCATGTTGACTATGTTCCATTAAACCATGTCTTTCTATATGCTCTACGATTTTGATCTTGAGAATAGTTTCCACTATTTTTCCTGCCACTGAAGTCAGGCTCACTAGTCTATAGTTACCCAAATCACCCCGGAGCCTTTTTTAAATATTGGGGTTACATTGGCCACCCTCCAGTCCTCAGGTACAATGGATGATTTTAATAATAGGTTACAAATTTTAACTAATAGATCAAAATTTTCATTTTTAAGTTCCTTCAATACCCTAGGATGCATACCATCTGGTCCAGGTGATTTGCTACTCTTTAGTTTGTCAGTCTGACCTACTACATCTTCCAGGTTCACAGTGATTTGGTTCAGTTCGTCTGACTCATCACCCCTGAAAACCATCTCCGGAACTGGTATCTCCCCAATATCCTCATTAGTAAATACAGAATCAAAGAATTCATTTAGTCTTTCTGCAATGGCCTTATCTTCCCTAAGAGCCCTTTTAAACCCTCGGTCATCTAATGGTCCAACTGACTCCCTCACAGGTTTCTTGCTTCGGATATATTTAATAAAGTTTATTATGAGTTTATTATGGCCAACTTCATTTCAAATTCTTTCTTTGCCTGGCTTATCAATGTTTTACACTTAACTTGACAATGCTTATGTTTTATCCTATTTTCTTCAGATGGATTCTTCTTCCAATTACTAAAGGATTTTTTTTTGCTAAAATAGCCTCTTTCACCTCACCTTTTAACCATGACGGTAATCGTTTTGCCTTCCTTCCACCTTTCTTAATGTGTGGAATACATATGGACTGCGCCTCTTGTATTGTATTTTTAAACAATGTCCATGCCTGTTGAACACTTTTAACCTTTGCAGCTGCACCTTTTAGTTTTTTCTATTTTCCTCATTTTATCAAAGTTTCCCTTTTGAAAGTGTAGTGTTAGAGCTGCAGATTTACTTATTGCCCCCCTTCCAGTTATTAGTTTAAATTTGATCATGTTATTATCACTGTTGCCAAGGGGCCCCACCACCGTTACCTCTCTCACCAAATCCTGCATTCCACTAAGAAATAGATCTAAAATAGTTCCCTCTCTTGTTGGTTCTTGAACCAATTGTTCCATGAAGCAGTCATTTATTACATCCAGGAACTTTATGTCTCTATCAAGTCCTGATGTTACATTTACCCAGTCAATATTGGGGTAATTGAAATCTAGCTAAATCAAAAAGAGTCAGTGGTAAACCACACAATGTATATTCACCAAAAATTAGTGGAAACCAAACTAATTTTTCGTATAGCCTAGAAGGTGTCAGTAAGCCAGGCGTTGTGAAACTTAAAAAGTAACCAACCGGTCTACTAATCATCCACCTTCAAAAATTCTTTTTAATGAAAACGTATTTTTTTGTTTTTTTAAATTTTGTTAAAAAGTCCTCAATTTTTCAAGACGAGAATACAGTGAGAGACTCTTCAACACTCATTTTCAACAAACCAAAAAAATACATTTTCATTAAAAAGAATTTTTGAAGGTGAATTAGTAGACCGGTTGGTTACTTTTTAAATTTCACAACGCCTGGCTTGCTGACACCTTCTGGGCTATACTAAAAATTATTTTGGTTTCCACTAATTTTTGGTAATTGAAATCTCCCATTATTATTGCACTGCCAAATTGGTTAGCTTCCCTGATTTCTCTTAGCATTTCATCATCTGTCTGATCATTTTGTCCAGGTGGACGGTAGTATACTTCTATCACTATATGCTTACCCAACACACATGGGATTTCCACCCATATAGATTCTACTGAGCATTTAGTCTCTTGAATGATCTTTATCCTGTTGGACTCTATACCCTCCCGGACATAAAGTGCCACACACCAGGGATGTGCAGAGCAAAATTTTATGTTCATATTTCTTATGTCCGAAAGGGGGTCCCACTTGCGGCCAATATGGACATAAAAAAAATCCGATGAGTTGGGTATATGTACATATGTGCAAAAAAAAAATTTAAACCCCCTCACCCTCCTTAATCCCCCCCCCAGACTTACCACAACTCCCTGGTGATCGAGCGAGGAGTGAGGACGTCATTTCTGCAATCCTTGGCGAGAAGCAGGTGACATCGGCGGCACGTCGAGTGACGCCGGCGTCACGTGATTCCCGGCGAGTTCGCGCCGGACGGCTCGTTCGGCCCAAAAAGAACTTTTGGCCAGCTTGGGGGGGTCAGGGCTCCTCGCCCTGGTCAGGAGGCCCCCCCAAGCTGGCCAAAAGTTCTTTTTGGGCCAAACGAGCCGTCCGGCGCGAACTCGCCGGGAATCACGTGGCGCCGACGTCACTGTCGAGTGACGCCGGCATCACGTGATTCCCGGCGAGTTCGCGCCGGACGGCTCGTTCGGCCCAAAAAGAACTTTTGGCCAGCTTGGGGGGGTCAGGGCTCCTCGCCCTGGTCAGGAGGCCCCCCCAAGCTGGCCAAAAGTTCTTTTTGGGCCGAACGAGCCGTCCGGCGCGAACTCGCCGGGAATCACGTGACGCCGGCGTCACTCGACGTGCCGCCGACGTCACATGCTTCTCGCCAAGGATTGCAGAAATGGCGTCCTCACTCCTCGCTCCATCACCAGGGAGTTGTGGTAAGTCGGGGGGGGGGGGGGGATTAAGGAGGGTGAGGGGGTTTATATTTTTATTTTGGCTCAACAATCGCGATTTCCCACATATCCAACATATCTATGTTGGATATGTGGGAAATCCGATCGTTTATGTCGAATCAATTTTTTAAGTTAAAAAAAAATATGAGTAGCGTTTTACTAATGCGGTCAATCCGAATGCACACCCCTACCACACACCCACCAAGTTGATCCTCCCTATCATTGCTATATAATTTGTACCCTGATATAGCACTTTCCCATTGGTTATCCTCCTTCCTCCAAGTCTCTGTGATGCCAATTATGTCAATCTCATCATTTGCGGCTATACACTCTAACTCTCCCATCTTACTTCTTAGACTTCTGGTATTGGCATACAGACATTTCAAAGTGTGTTTTTTGTTTGTATTAACAATCTCCTTTTCAGTTGTTAGGGATAATTCGGACATCATTAGCTTCGGTGATTTTTTACATATAGGCCCATGGACTATGTTTGCTTTTAATGGAACCTCTCTGTTGGGATGCCCTAACTCTCCTGTTTCATTAGTATCCTTCAAGGATACATTTCTCCGAACCATGCACTGCTGAGTGACTGTCGGCTTTCCCCCTTGTTCTAGTTTAAAAGCTGCTCTATCTCCTTTTTGAAAGTTAGTGCCAGCAGCTTGGTTCCACTCTGGTTAAGGTGGAGCCCATCCTTTCGGAAAAGTCTCCCCTTTCCCCAAACGTTTCCCCAGTTCCTTACAAAACTGAATCCCTCTTCCCTGCACCATCATCTCATCCATGCATTGAAACTCTGGAGGTCTGCTTATCTCTGGGGACCTGCACGTGGAACAGGAAGCATTTCAGAGAATGCCATCCTGGAGGTTCTGGATTTCAGCTTCCTACCTAAAATCCTAAATTTGGCTTCCAGAACCTCTTTCCCACATTTTCCTATGTTGTTGGTGCCCACATGTACCATGACAGCCGGCTCCTCCCCAGCACTGTCTATAATCCTATCTAGGTGACGCGTGAGGTCTGCCACCTTCGCACCAGGCAAGCAAGTTACCAGGCGATCCTCACATCCACCAACCACCCTGCTATCAACATTTCTAATAATCGAATCACCAACTATGATGGCCGGCCTAACCCTTCCCTCCTGGGCAGTAGCCCGGGGAGACTTGTCCTTAGTGCGAGAGGACAATACATCACCTGGCAAGCAGGTCCTTGCTACAGGATCACTTCCTGCTTCACCAGGGGTAGCTAGGATAAGGATGGGAGGGGGGGGCAGGATAGGGGAAGGGGAAGGGAGGTTAGGGTAGGGGGTTGGGATGTTCCCTCCCTGTCCACTCCTTAATTGGAGCATTTTGGGAGGGAACTGGGGATGGCCCCGACGCATCGCCATGTGTATTTGAAAAATGTACCCCCCCTTATGCGCGCCGACCCGGAATTTTATAAAATTGCTCATCCATGTGTGCGCGCCAGGTAGCGCATGCACATGGGTGCGCGTGCTTATGTTTTTAAAATCTACTCCATATAGTATTGCTGCTGCACAGAAAAATATGTATATAGAAAGGGGCATTTGAAGATGTTTTGCAGTGGAGTTTGGGAGTACACACACATTTACAGATTTTATAAATGGTGTACATGTATATGTATTCAAACATGTGTAACCTCAGTTTAGGGCATATAAAATGGTGGGAGAGTTTTCCCCATAAGAACATAACATAAGAACATAAAATATGTCATAACATAAGAACATAAAATATGCCAATCCAAGTCACAAATACCAAGCAAATACCCAAACATTAAATACATCTCATGCTACCAATGCCATTTAATAATGGTCCATCTCCGAAATTTATTTCTTTAGTAGATTCAAAATTATGGGTCATTCAGATGGTGAAGTGGACCCAGATGGAAACAGCAGGGCTAGCATACATTTCTCTAGACTCATCAGGGAGCACCAACATGAACTCTGGCCCCTAAAGCTATTCTATAGTGTTAGCACCAAGAACACATTAAACCACTTTTAGACAAACACAAACTCTTAACTTTATTTCTGGGTTTCATCCAGCGATTACATATAACAGCAGTTACTGCCCTTAAAAGAAGGCTTGGGAATAACTTTTTTTTTTAATTTACTCTTTATTAGATATTTCTCATTTATAATTACAAAATCATATTTCTGTGCATCACAAAGGCAATTCAGTATGACAGCATATCATTTAACAAAATCACGGATTAATTCCCATTTATCCATAACACTTCAGCCATCACACTAATACAATAATGATGGGAGCCGAAAACAAAAACTCCTTTTACAAATAAAAATCAAAGAGGAGAGGCTGCTTCTATTTTATCAGACTTTTCTATTGCTGGTATAGCTGTACCCAAAATGACCTCACTTTTATCCTTTAAAAAGGTTTCCAGGTGTGAAGGTTCCGAAAATATAATTTTTTTCCTTGAAAATTTATAAAACACTTGCTAGAATATTTCAAATAAAAAGTTGCACCAAAATACAAGGTTTTATTTTTCAAGAGTAAAAATTTTCTTCTCCTTGCCTGAGTAGGCTTGGAAACATCAGGAAATACGAAAACCTTCTGCCTGCAGAATAAAATATCTTTATTTTTAAAGAATTTATCTAGAATGATTTCTTTGACCCTTTCTATCACAAAAGATACAAATAATGTTGTTCTCTTATTTATTAAATCGATGGATTCCTCCAAAAAAGTAGATACACCTGGAGTACTCTCCTCCCCCCTCTCAGGTGTATTACTAGTTGGGACAGGAAAATAATATATTTTAGAAATTAGAGGTATCTCCTCACATGCCAGATTCTCCCTTAAATATTTCGTAAACATCTCATAGGGTGCGAGTAATCTGGTAATAGGGAAATTTAGAAAGCGTAAATTCTTAATTCTGATAATATTTTCTATGTTTTCCAGCTCAGCATGTAATATCATATTATCAGCTATATGAAGATTTTCCAACATTTTTACATTGTGTAATTCTGATGTCATATTTTCCACTGATATCTCTACATCTTTCAGTTTTTTCCCCCTGTTCTTGAATAGCAATTTTATTCCCATTCACAGTTGCTGAAAGGGAGGAACTCATCAGTGTAACATTTGAGTCCAGCTTTGTCAGCATCCTCCATCCATAGTAACATTAGACTCATCAACAGTGTTGAGCATGTACTGCCTATGTTTATCATTAAAGATCCTTCACCTGCTTCATGCTGTTCTAGCTCCAAGCAGGGAGGTATCACATTTTTTGGTGACTGTGAACAAATTTCAAAGCCACTTACATTTGCGTCTTCTTCAACGACAGAGACTCCTCCTGATGTTCTTCCTGGGGGCTGCAGAGGCATTGGTCCCATGCCAGGACTTAAAGAGTCATCTGATATGTCTCTGTCAGAGTCCTTCTGTGGCAAATTTCTCCTGCTCAGGTGCGCATCCATGGGACTGGTTATTTGCGGTGCCGGAGAGGATGTCACAAACTTAGCTTTTCTTTTGCACTCCATATATTTCCAATAATTTCAACAGGCGATTAAAAGTGATCAAAGCTGATCTAAGCCGCGCACACACCCCTTTGGCATGCGTGGCTTAGGCAGTGCGCTAGCGGCAGTGGTGCGCCGCAGCACCGCGGGGTTTTGTGCTCGCGGTCTCTGATTGATGATGTCACTCAAGGGAGTCCCGCAAGTGAAGCCTGGATTTCAATTGATCTCCTCTCAGTTCAATCAGGCAGATTGGTGGCAGCCCCTTCTCTCCACAATCGCCAGCCCCACACTCACCACAGCACCATGGGCTTTTGTGCTCACTGTCTCTGATTGATGATGTCACTCAAGGGAGTCGACACAGGTGTAGCCTGGATTTCAATCGGTCTCCTCTCAGTTCAATCAGGCAGGTTGGTGGCAGCCCCTTCTCTCCACAATCGCCAGCCCCACACTCACCACAGCACCATGGGCTTTTGTGCTCACTGTCTCTGATTGATGATGTCACTCAAGGGAGTCGACACAGGTGTAGCCTGGATTTCAATCGGTCTCCTCTCAGTTCAATCAGGCAGGTTGGTGGCAGCCCCTTCTCTCCACAATCGTCGGTCACCGGCTTGGGAATAACTTACATGGAATAGCAATTACTACCCTTAACAGAACATTTGCGGGTAACCTGCATAGAATGACAATTATTAAACAAAACAAGAAAAAGAAAACAAAATTTGCTGGTTTGACTGGATGGACCACTTGGGTCTTTTTCTGCTGTCATTTACTATGTTACTCTGATTATATACCAGAATAGTGTAGAGTAGACATACAAATACTGAATACTCAGAATTCATGGGATACAAACAGTCAGAGTAAATCTATTGTACTCCACAGGATAAGAGCAGTGCACCAATCTCTCAGTCTTTACTTGAACATCAACTAAATCTCTCAACTCCACTTTCCAAACATTTTACAAGAATGTAACAGTCGCATTCCTCATTGTTGAGTTCCCTCATTTTCGCACAAGTAGGCATTCTTTCCCTTCCAGTTCTCAAGCCACTTCCCAAGCCACAAAGGACATGGACAGCACCCCCATATTTCTCTTAATTTTAAACTCCAGACTCCAACCCATGTGGGAAATGAGGTTGAGACCCTTAGGATTTACTCAGGACTCCCTCTTCGCTTGACCCCTCACTCTTATTTCTCCATTCCTCCTCTTTTCAGCAACATGCAGGTATCCTTGGTATCCTTCACACTCTGGCCTCTTCACAGGGCATGCCTCATCTCAGAAAAGCCCCTTTTTTCCTTCCTTCTGGCTTCTTCCTCAAGGGGAAGACGTGCCTCTTCTCCACCCCTAGCACCTAGTTTGTTTGCTTAGGGGAGGAAATTATTCTTCTACTTCATGGCCTTGGGCATCTTTCTTTGAGAGGAAGAGCCCTGTGAGTCCCACTCCCATACTGGGGTGGTCCTGAGGCTCACCAGCCCACAGACTGGCTGCTCCAGGCTACTATATTCTGGAGTCCCTCTCAAACCAACTCCAACCTGGGACAGGGCAAACTTCTGCCAAATCCTCCCAAATGTATACCTCCCAATAAACCTTTTTCCACCAATCATGTAAGCCCATATTGTTAAGGGGACCAATGCACCATGCCTTAAACACAAACAGTAATAACACAGCACATTGCTCAGTTCTCACAAAATGTCATCCAGTGGTCACTCAACATTATTACAAGTGCAATGTATAATATAAGAATATTAAACAATAACTCCTAAGTCTCTCCAACCCAATCTGTTTTATCCTGCTAAAATAAAGCATGATACGCTTGGGGGGGGGGGGGGGGGGCGGAGGGAGTGTTTCCTCTACATTCTTCCCCACTCAAACATGGTCTTGGTACTCCAGATCTCCAAACTCAGGGTCATGTAATTAACATTCATGATCAACCACTATCCTCAGTTACACATTAACATGGGAGAACTACCTTCAACCAGCAGTTTGGCCATAGGTTTCCAGCTTGGAATTTACAAACCAAAAGATTAATGGGACCAGGCCTCCTTCTAGGCTAACCCTGCAACATTTCTTCTTGTTCCACTTCTTCTTCAGCACTTCCTACCAGCATCAGGAACTAGTCTGGACCGGATAGACATCGATAAGAACACACCTCCTTGTCTCCTGAGGTATATAACTTCATTTTCTCATCCATAGCAATAATTATTAGAGTCATACAAATACACTTCCACATTAATAAAGTATAAGAATACCCTAAATGTATTTAATTCTATGGAGATAACTAGTGTCTGAGTTCTACAGGGGCAGAAGCTGTCCTGAAGGCTAGGCCAAAGGCATAGTTCAAACCCAAACTGCAGCAGAGACAGTCCTGAGGAAAAGTTTTGAAAAGATCTTGAAGACAAACTCAAACCTGAAAAGGAAACACAGGCCATAATTTATTTTACTGGATTCAGCCCAACTGAGGAGAATGGTATCATTCAGATTTATTCCACCAGTTCCATTACTCCCTCTTGTTGATCCATCCATCATAATGATCTGGGTCTCATTTCTGTACTAGCTCACCAGATGTCTGAAAGCTACAGAGTTAATTTTCAGTCCTCTGTCCACATTTACTGTACTCCACATAGTTAATTGTTATGTCCTCGTGTAAGTCCACTTGTTCCCCACCTCCTGAACTGCTGAATGCAAAATAGGATCCTCTGGGTCCAAACACTTGAATCTTGGGTCCTTCTTCAGCATAGCCAATGTCTTCTCTTTAATCCAATCATCTCAATCTTGCTCTATGACTTCCATGAGCCAGGTGGGGACATACAGATACTGTTCTGTCCAAATATTTCTAACTTGTTACCTCACAGACCTCTCCACCTTGCAGGTATTGGTCATGGCTTTATTTTTGTTCCATTGCCCACGTAAGACTCACAGGGTCTTGATAGACACTTTTTTCAGAACATGCTGTTAATGTCCTGATCATCTCCCTGATCACTGTTCTCATCCGCACTCATGGAGTCCTCTTCGTGAGGTTTCACAGCAGAATTTTCCATTCTTGCTGTGCTGAAACAAGGTAAAGCTCCCATGAATTTGAAGTTTCTTTGGACAACCCATATTGTCCAACATTCACACCACCAGAACAATCCCAGATGACACCTTGGGTGAACTTATCACTTCCTTAGGGACCTCTGAAGGGACAGGCTCCACCACAAACAAGGTAGGCGAGCTTGGACCCAGGCAAAAACCACTGGGGAGGCATGTCCATAAGGGTCAAACAAAGATTATGAGCCTTTAATATTCCCATGAGCCACTCCTAGACAAAGGCCCATTCAGAAGCGTGTATTACCTGCAAATGTCCATGACATCTAGCACATTACTCATGAGTACTGTGTTCACTCCCGACAGCAATACCCAAGACTCCACTGACTCTCCTGCTCTGACAATACCCAAATGCTATAGCACACCCCTAGCTAACTCTTCCATGGTGATCATAGGCAATGCTGCTGCTTTAGGATTCACCGTAACCTCTACTGCGCCTCAACTAGCTGGCTCCTTGATCCATACCCCAGCCCTAGTTATTTTACTTTGGGTACTCACCAGCTCCAAGGTAGTCCTGACCTCCACGGTGCTAACTCAACCTTTGATTTCTGTTCTGTATGGGTCCTGCATGCCTTCTCATAAGGTGGGTCCTCTCCATTATTCCTCTTACAGTCTCATCACTAGCCATTCTCAACCGGTGCACCTCCGCTGCTTTTAACAATTCCTGTTCTTCAGCCTCTTTCGTTGCACTGCCAACAAGTGAACCCAAGGCCGAGAGGGGGACTGCATGGACCACAGTTCTTGCACTGTAGTCAGATGGCTAGCTGCCCTCCTTCTATCCTAAGCATGAGCTTACTTCCAGCTCCATGATCCACTTTTTCTTTACTTAACCAAGAACTGGTTTAGGAAATAGAGGCCTTAGACTCCTCCCTCCTCACTTTCCAATCTTCATGTGGGCAGCTTTCCCCAGAATAGGAAACTCACAGTTTTGCAACTCTTTTCTCTAATTCTGGAGGCAACTATCCAAAGAAGGATGGTTGCTTTCTTCAGAAACCTCACAGTGTGCACCTTCCTGCTCTGATCACCCACACTACTCACCCTCACTCACCAACACCCAACTCCATGAGGACAAAATGGCGCTCCCTCCTTTTATGATATTTTCACTCCTCATACTTCTAACTCATCAATTAGATTGGCCACCAAAACCCAAATGATGTCTCCAGGAACAGATTTAGGATTTTGCTGCCCCTAGGCACTTTTGCTTTTTTCACCCATGCACCTTCTGTAAGAGTCTGTTCCAGGGTAGCAGAGGGATGTTCTCTGCTGAATGAGATTCAGCAGCGCTGGAAGGTGGCAAATCTTAGTCGGCCTGCTGCCCCTAAATGGTTGCTGCTCTAGGCACATACATAAAGGGTGCCTATTGACAAATCTAGGGCTGTGTACCTCTACCCAGTGACATTGCCCTCACTATGTCACAGGGGCTGACGGTCGGTGACATACTGAGGGCAAAGGTAGCGCTGGCGCCATTTTGAATACTGGCAATATAAGCTCCACCTTCGCTTCCTCCCGCAATATGGCCCGCATGCAGGAGGTCACTCCCGGACCCCCGCTGGACTTTTGGCAAGTCTTGTGGGGGTCAGGAGGCCCCCCCCCAAGCTGGCCAAAAGTCCCTGGGGGTCCAGCGGGGGTCCGGGAGCGATCTCCTGCACTCGTGCCATCGGGTGCCAGGAACCAAAATGGCGCCGATAGCCTTGCCCTTACTATGTCACAGGGGCTACTGCCGCAATTGGTCAGCCCCTGTCACATGGCAGGAGCACAAGATGGTGCTGATGGCCATGTGACAGGGGCTGATCAATGGCATCGGTAGCCCCTGTGACATAGCAGGTCAAAGGCTATCGGCGCCATTTTGAACTGGTACCGAGGGTGTGAGAGTGCAGGGGATGGTTCCCGGACCCCCCGCTGGAACACCAGGGAGTTTTGGTAAGTCTTGGGGGGGATCAGGGGGGTGGGGGGGTTGTTTAAATTGGCGGCTGAATAATTCGGTGAAAATTCGTTGTATCCGTGGGGAATCGCGATACGTTTCGCTTCCCCACGAATACAACGAATATTGGCACATCCGTTGCGGATTGCCAATACGTAGGGACCGAATGCACACCCCTACTATTCCCTAAGTAATATTGATTAATAGCCATTAATGGACTTCTCCTCCAAGAACTTATCCAAACCTTTTTTGAACCCAGCTACACTAACTGCACTAACCACATCCTCTGGCAACAAATTCCAGAGCTTTATTATGCATTGATTGAAAAATAATTTTCTCCAATTAGTCTTAAATTTGCGAGTTCGCCTGCCTCGAGCAGGCGTAACTTTGGGAATAAAGGTAGGGGGGGTGTAGACAGGGCTGGAGGGGTGGGTTAGGTAGGGGAAGGGAGGGGAAGGTGGGGGGAAGTGGAAGGAAAGTTCCCTCCGAGGCCGCTCCAATTTTGGAGCTGCCCCGGAGGGAACGGGCAGCACGCGTAGGGCTCGGTGCGCGCAAATGTGCACCCCCTTGCGCGAGCCAAGCCCGGATTTTATAAGATACGCGCAGCTACGCGCATATCTTTTAAAATACGGCATACTTTTGTTTGCGCCAGGTGCGCGAACAAAAGTACGCGCTATATACCCCTTAATGCACACACACACTCACATGCTCACTCACACACAACATTGTCACACTAGCACACACATTCATATGTTCACTTACTTATATACACAAAACAGCCAGTCATGCACACACATTAATCACACCTGCTCACTGACGCACACATGCTTAGTCATACACACAGGTCACACAAGCTTACTAACTGACACACTTTTTCACATGCTCACTTACATACGCAAAATGCTCTTTCTCACATGCTGACACACACTTACACTGAGTCACATGCTCTGTCTCATATAGTCAGTGGTCACACACACTCTCAGACTCTGGATCATTCACACACTTTCTCTTCATCCTGCTACCCCACCCATGAAGAAGGTACACCAGCCACCTGTTAACTTAAAAAAAAGGTTTCTACTCACATTGATGATTAGGGGAATCAAACAAAATTCATGGATAGCAGAGTCTCAGCTTGTTTCTGCGGAAGAGTTGTTCTTTGGCTTAGGAAAGGGCAGGCTGTTTTGTTTTGAGTTTTGCTGCAGCCTGAAGGCAAGGGGGGTCTATGGCAGAGATGCAGACAGCTTGGAGCTGTCGGAGAGGCAACAGTGCAAGCCAGCCTGCCTGCCTTCTGCAGGGAAAGAGAGCATGCAAGCCAATGAGAGGGGAGGTGACAGTTGAAGATGGGGTGAGAAGGTCCGAGAGAGCAGCGGGTGGAGGACTGAGGAGCTATTGTCACCACCACCACTGGAAAAGTTAGGGAGGGAGAGTGTCACAGGAGACTCCCGCTATGGGTGAAGTGCGGCTGAGGTCCTGGGGTGCGGCCCTGCATGCATGGTGCAGCTAGGACCAGTACAAGCCACATGCTTGGCTGGCAGGCACTGCCCACCGGCGCTTGCCCGAAGCCGTGATAGGCCATCCTCCCTCTGTCTTTCACACTGAGCCAGGCCCTCTCTGTGGATCAGGACACAGACAATAGCAGAAGTGGTAATAGTGGCAACAGCTTTGGTGGCACAATATTTCCTGTCTATACTTCAGTTGTTTGCAGCTTCTGGTACCTGTGGAAAGAAATGAGAAAGTCCTGGTTGCACATCTTTATTGACTCTTGTTTTGAAATAATTCTGTGTATCAACCCAGTTGTTGTAAATTTATAGTAAGGGGTGATGAGTCGCACACCGATAGATGTGTAAAATATCTACTTGTTTTTCTTGTTTGCTGATCCAACTCTTTCAAGAGGGTTCATGTTTTGCAAATTCTGTTGCTTTCTCCCCTTGTGCTGGTGGATTCCTACTCATTCCTTCTACTCTTTAGAACCCTTCTCTAAATTTAAGAAGCTGATTCTCTGAAGTGTGATAACTCACGCTTCTATTACCATGCATTTAGTGAATTGGCCCCTTGGAAATAATGAGACTTCTGGCAAGTAATACACATAATAACTCAATTAACAGCAGAGCAGATTACTGTGTTTTAATGAATCATTCTCTATGGATGAAAATTGTTTTTGGCTGTTATGTTTCCTCAATATTTTGCTTATGATTTCTATTGTATATATAGTGCTTTGTTTTCTGTATCAAATTTGCATTTTTTTGGCATATTATTGAAAATCTGCAAGGTAAAAAGTATAAGAGTCAGAATTAATGAGCCCATTAAATGTGTGAACTCAGTGGTTATGCTTAGAAAATCAGCAATGAAAGCTTGATCATAAAGTTCTGTGCTCACTACATTCAACACTTTGTAAGCAAGGTATCACTTAACTACACACCCTTTGGCATTCCACCCAGGATGTACTCCTGAAAAAGCTCAGTTAAGCCTGCACACAGGAGATACAGCATATGTTGATGTGTCTGTGTGTATCTATGCACTGCTACCTATGGCTATCAGTGTTACTGAAATGATAAGTAAATGTAATAGAAGAGAATCTGCTCGTAGTAAGGAAAAATCCAGAGAAAATATTGTCAAACTCAACTAAAGAAGTGCAATATTTGATCAACAGAAGTCAAGTACTTTGGGGGCTATTTACTGAAGGAATAAGTCAAGTACTTTGGGGGCTATTTACTAAAGGAACAACTCCCCTATGAGGAAAGACTAAAGAGGTTAGGACTTTTCAGCTTGGAGAAGAGACGACTGAGGGGGGATATGATAGAGGTGTTTAAAATCATGAGAGGTCTAGAACGGGTAGATGTGAATCGGTTGTTTACTCTTTCGGATAGTAGAAAGACTAGGGGGCACTCCATGAAGTTAGCATGGGGCACATTTAAAACTAATCGGAGAAAGTTCTTTTTTACTCAACGCACAATTAAACTCTGGAATTTGTTGCCAGAGAATGTGGTTCGTGCAGTTAGTATAGCTGTGTTTAAAAAAGGATTGGATAAGTTCTTGGAGGAGAAGTCCATTACCTGCTATTAAGTTCACTTAGAGAATAGCCACTGCCATTAGCAATGGTTACATGGAATAGACTTAGTTTTTGGGTACTTGCCAGGTTCTTATGGCCTGGATTGGCCACTGTTGGAAAGAGGATGCTGGGCTTGATGGACCCTTGGTCTGACCCAGTATGGCATTTTCTTATGTTCTTATGTTCTCTCCCATTCTGTGTCTATGGAAAAAATGCTTAGTAAAAGACCTCCTTGGTTAGCTAATCTCAGTGAAAGTTTTCATCAGACCCAGTCAAAATCCCAGCAATTTTTCAAATGAAGCCACCAGAAAATCATGTTCACCTTGAGAAAAGACTAGGAATGTATAATGAAACCGCTATCTGATGGGAAGAGCAATCAGATAAGAGTTAGCAATCTGATGTGTTCTCCGTGAGTAGTTAGCAATCTGTAGTATTTAGGAGAGTTGTGGGTGGATCCTTGGACCAGTGGCAGATGACCATGCCCCCGGGGAAGACCTCGAGAGGGACCACCGGTCAGGCTCAGAGTATGGAGACAGACACACACTAGTTCTTTTATTAGACAGTATACTGAACCACCAGAGGTGGCAGTAGTGAGCTGGAATGCCCGGCTGGGCTGTAGTCCCTCAGAAGCTGGAACAGCGATCCCTGGAGGCTGAGCTGTAGAGAAACTGAAATATAGTGAGTAGGTAGGGTAAGCAGAGTTCATGTATCGAACCTGATGGTAAGACTCACACAATGTCTCGTAGAAGCCCAGGAGCTGGAATGTATAGGCTCTCGAGGAGCGAGTACCTGGTTCCAGGGAAAGCTCTGAGAGAGTGATAGTAACTCATAGATGTAGTAGGCAGTGCTGACTTCCAGGCAGAAGTGAATTCGAAGAAGTCCGGGAACAAGGGCCCTCGAGGAGTGAGTACCGGTTCCAGACTGCAATCTACAAAGTAAGAGAGAGAGCGAGGCCCCGAGGAGCGGGTACTCCTGGTTAGTCCAAGGAGACAGAGTAGCTTAGATAGAATGAATCCAAACCCGTTGTCATTCCTTATCTTTGCTAACTCGATGTGTTAGCAAATTCTAAGACCTTATCTGTCGCGGGTGACGTCATCTTCGGGGGACGCCCCCGAGGTTTGCGCCATCGCCGGCAGTTCAGTTGGGGCCGCGCGCGCGCCCCTAGGCCTCCAGGAAACATGGCGGTCAGCAGCGTGGAGCCGGTCCGGGGAAGCCGGAGGACCATGGCAGAAGAACGCCGCAGCAGCCAATCTCCCCGCGGGCGAAGAGGGAGGCGCCAAAAAGGTGAGGAGGGCGGAGAGAGGGCGTTGGGAACCGACAGACACAACAGAATGGTGGTTTACCTGGTAGAATTAATTCCCTAAAAGAGTAAATGCAGTGGAGACTAAATTAAAAGAAAACAATTCAATAAAGAAAATATCAGGCTCTGTCTTTTCTTAAAGTCCAAGGGGTATCAGAAATATAATGGGCTTGGATGGCCGGAGTGCAGGAGGTCGCTCCCGGACCCCCGCTGGACTTTTGGCAAGTCTTGTGGGGGTCAGGAGGCCCCCCCAAGCTGGCCAAAAGTCCCTGGGGGTCCAACAGGGGTCCCAGAGTGACTTCTTGCACTCCGGCCGGCCGATGCCAGTACTCAAAATGGCGCCGATAGCCTTTGCCCATATTATGTCACAGGGGCTACCGGTGCCATTGGTCAGCCCCTGTCACATGGTAAGAGCACAAGATGGCGCCAATGGCCATGTGACAGGGGCTGACCAATGGCACCGGTAGCCCCTGTGACAAGGCTATCAGTGCCATAATGAAACCGGCACCGAGGGTGTGAGTGCAGGGGATGGCTGCCGGACCCCCCGCTGGACCACCAGGGAGTTTTGGTAAGTCTTGGGGGGGTTCAGGAGGGTGGGGGGTTTGTTTAAATTTTTATTTAGGGGGCCATATAATTCGGCAAAGATTTGTGTATTCGTGGGGAATCACGATACGTTTCGCTTCCCCACGAGTACTACGAATAGTGCAATATACGTTGCGGATCGCCAATACGGCGAAAACGAATGCACACCCCTAGAAGGTGTGTTTTTTGATCCTGAGTTTTTTCTTTCAATTAGAATGCATTCGGTTTTGCTCATGTTTAGACATAATTTTAGGTGGTTTAGCATGTTTCGAATTGCATCAAGGTGTGAGGCTGCAAGAGTCATAGCATCTTCTGTGGTGGAGGTGATTGGAATGAGGAGTTGTATGTCGTCTGCATACATATAGTAGGTTATGCCAAGGCTTGATAGGAGTTGGCATAGAGGTAGCAGGTAAATATTGAAGAGTGTGGCTGAGAGAACAGACCCTTGTGGTAGGGATGTGAATCGTTTTTTGACGATTTAAAATATCGTCCGATATCTTTTAAATCGTCAAAAATCATTAGGGCCACGATACAATACCAATTCCCCCGATTTATCGTTAAAAAATCGTAAATCGGGGGAAGGGGGAGGGCAGGAAAACCGGCACACTAAAACCCCCTAAAACCCACCCCCGACCCTTTAAATTAAATCCCCCACCCTCCCGAACCCCCCCCAAATGCTTTAAATTACCTGGGGATCCAGCAGTGGTCCAGAACGGCGGCGGTCCGGAACGGCCCCCTCAATTGAATCCTGTTGTCTTCAGCCGGCGCCATTTTGCAAAATGGCCGCCGCAAAATGGCGGCGGCCATAGACAAAAACGATTCGACGCAGGAGGTCGTTCCGGACCCCCGCTGGACTTTTGGCAAGTCTTGTGGGGGTCAGGAGGCCCCCCCAAGCTGGCCAAAAGTTCCTGGGAGTCCAACGGGGTTCAGGAAGCGATTTCTTGCCGCGAATCGTTTTCTGTACGGAAAATGGCGCCGGCAGGAGATCGACTGCAGGAGGTCATTCAGCGGGGGTTCCGGACCGCCGCTGAACGACCTCCTGCAGTCGATCTCCTGCCGGCGCCATTTTCCGTACGGAAAACAATTCGCGGCAAGAAATCGCTTCCTGAACCCCGCTGGACTCCCAGGAACTTTTGGCCAGCTTGGGGGGGCCTCCTGACCCCCACAAGACTTGCCAAAAGTCCAGCGGGGGTCCGGAATGACCTCCTGTGTCGAATCGTTTTTGTCTATGGCCGCCGCCATTTTGCGGCGGCCATTTTGCAAAATGGCACCGGCTGAAGACAACAGGATTCAATTGAGGGGGCCGTTCCGGACCGCCGCCATTCTGGACCACCGCTGGATCCCCAGGTAATTTAAAGCATTTGGGGGGGGGTTCGGGAGGGTGGGGGATTTAATTTAAAGGGTCGGGGGGGGGTTTTAGGGGGTTTTAGTGTGTCGGCTCACGATTTTAACGATTTTCACGATAGTTTACACACCCAAACGGCAACAATACGATTCCTTCCCCCTCCCAGCCGAAATTGATCGTTAAGACGATCGAGGACACGATTCACATCTCTACCTTGTGGCTCTCCTGTTTCAAGGGGGATGGCTTCGGATTAGTTGTTGTCTATGGAGACTTTGAAAAACCTGTTTTTTAGGAAAGAAGTGAACCAGTCTAGAGCTTTGCCTATGAGCCCAATGATTTCTAGACTAGATATTAAACTCTTGTGGTCAACTGTGTTAAATGCTGCGGAAAGATCAAGGAGGATCAGTAAGTGGGCTATTTTGTTATCGAATCCTCTTAATATATTATTGGAAAGGTTGAGCAGTAGGGTTTCTGTGCTGAGGTTTCTCCTAAAGCCGTGTTCGGTGGGAAGTAGTATTTTTTTTAAATTATTTATTTATTGGATTTTCAAAAACAAATATACAGAACATATCGTTCAGAAATTAAACACCAGGATCAGTGAATAATAAATTTACATATAAATGAAAAATTACTACAAAGAAAAATATTAAACATTTTTACCCTGTGTTATGATTATAGGAAATTGTGGATCCATGATGTAGATCAAGCAGTAAACTAGGTAATATTAACATATATAATTACATGTTGCTTCAAAATTAACCAGTGACTTCTATTTAATACCTTCTAAACCCTTGGAACTAAACAGAGTGGGAGTCGAGGTACACTCTCAGTTGTTCTGGTTCCCTGAATATATATCGTGAGTTCTGATAAGTTATTAAGCAATAATATGGATATCTGAGGATATACTTTGCACCTCTAGCGATGACTTCTTCCCTCATGGCAATGAATGTTTTCCTTTTGATTTGAGTATTTTTCGTTATATCCGGGAAGATCTTTAATGGATGTCCATAAAATTTTAATTGTTGATTACGGAAAAAAGTTCTCAAAATTAAATCTCTATCAGTCGGTGTTGCAAACTGGATAAAAAGAGTAGCTCTTTCTTCCACATTTAACTCATGTGATTGTTCTAATATATCTGTTAAATCATACGAGGCATTTTCTTTTAAATCAGAAATTTTCTCTTTATCCCTCTGAGGCAAGTAGTAAATTCTAATAATCTTTGGAATCTCGTTTTCAGGAATTTTAAGCAAATTCTGAACATAACTCTTGAATAATTCTCGATGAGATAGTAACCTTAATTTAGGAAAATTCAATATTCTTATATTGTTTCTTCTTAGATGATTTTCAAAGTTTTCCATTTTTACCATCTGTATATTTTCAGATTTTATCAGATTGCCTTGAATTTTTTCTACTTCTACCATTTTTTCCTCGATTCCCTTAACAGAATTTTCTAAATTTCCCACTCTTCTTTCAGTATCTTGATGTTTCTCGATGCTTTCTTTTACCGTTGCAGTCAAGGACATAATAGATTTCTCCATAGAAGTTATAGCTTTCATAATTTCAGTTAATGTTATATTATTTGGATTAAATTCAGGAATACCACAGACAACATGGATTCCCTCGTCACCCTTTCTCTCATCCAAGGGCTCACCTTTCTCCTCAGCTCGCTTCCATGCTGGGTCCGGTCGGTCTCTGGAGCCAGTTATATCTGGCTCACCGAAGGAGGTAAACTTCCATCACTCCTTCTCTGGACAACGGCCCCCTCAGCAGATCTTTCTTGTGGCGAAGCAGATGAATTCTGCTCGGAAGTCATCTTCCCGAGCGGCAGGTCTGGCGTTGAAGGCGCACCCGGGCTTAATGATGTCTCTAGAGCCAGGGGGCTCGGCATCTGCTCTCCGTCTAAACCGCCAGCGGCTCCTCCCTCAGGGTGTTCATGCACTAGTCCGGCGAAGACTTCCTCGATTCGGAGCTGCCTAGTAGAGGTAATCGGAGTAGATGTAATTTCTCAAATTTTAGCTTTCCGTTTCGTGTGAGGCATCTTGCCGTCAAAGCTAAGTATAAAGATTAAATGTTCCAGGAAATTGAGCTAAAATTTGTAATTTCTCTCCGGAGCTCGGCGTCAACCGTTCATTTCTCCGCGGCCATCTTGGATCCGGGAAGTAGTATTTTGTGGTTGTTGAGGTGTTCATTGAGTTGTTTCAGGACCGCTTTCTCTGTCATTTTTGCAAGGAGGGGTAGGTTTGATATTGGACGGTAGTTGTTCAAGTCGTCTGGGTTCAGGTTTTTCTTCTTTAGTATTGGTTTGATTGTTGTGATTTTTAGCTTGGTAGGAAGCTCGCCTTCTTCGAGAGATTTATTGATAATTGCTGCGGCCGTCCATTACTCCTACCATGTGACAGGGGCTGGCCAATGGCACGGATACCCTGTCATATGGTAAGGGCAAAGAGCCATTGGCGCCATTTTGATTAGTGGCAGCCGACGGCCCGAGAGCGGGAGATCGCTCCCGGGACTCCCACTGGACCACCAGGTACTTGTAAAACGTTTTGGGGGGTTTGGGATGGTGGGGGAAGCTAAGGGATCAGTTTTAAAGGTTCGGGGTGGGTTTAGGGATTGTTTTGGTGTGCCGTTTTTCCTGCCCTCCCCCAAAACGATAAGAGAACCCCACGAACAATTTTGTGGGGTTTTCCTATCGGTTTCGGGGAGCCCCCAATTTCTGACGACTTTGAAAATATCGTATGATATTTTCAATCATCAGAAGCACGATTCACATCCCTAGTACTTAAAGTGCATGATACTGGACAGTGAGTGGACAAGTTATCTGTCTAAAGATAATCAGATACATTTATCTGGCTATTTTAGCTGGATAAATTTTCCTCTTGCTGTGCAGCTGAATATTGACCTCAAAATATACCTACTATTATTTTTAACTAACATTTACAAGAAGTCTAACTAGAAATTCTTTTGCAAGAGAAATATGTATGCATACATTGAACACATGGTATCACATACAAAAGGGCTTGAATTAGCACAAGTTTGAAACTTGTGAGCAGTGCCAACAGCAAAAGTAACTAGCAACATAGTTCTCTTAGTCTGAATTCTGGTCCTCGAATGCCACAAACAGGCCTCATTTTCAGTGATCTCCAGAATGAATATGATTGCCCTGCCTCCACTGTATACAAATATATCTCATGCATATACATTCATTCTGGATATCCTGATAACCAGACCTTGTTTATTCATACCATTTGTTTTATGTTTCCTGTTAAAGTCAATGGGGGGGACTAATGCAGCTTATTTTGAGTTTCAAAAATGGGGTTTCTAATCATTTCTAATGAAACTGGTGGGTAGACATCAAAAAGGGGACGAGAACTCTAAGGCACCAAGACTGGGGAAAACTGGCACCAATAGTGTCATGAATAGCCTAAGGCACAGTAAAGGGTACCAGTATTGGCAGGAGTTCTCCAAGGCAATGCCAGAGGAGTAAAGCAGCAGCAAGAGTGGTGAGAACACCCCAAGGCTCCAAAAGAGGGCACAAACATCAGTGGCATAAACCCTCAAAGGCAGCATGAGAGAGGCAAAGTGGTACCAAAAGTGGCATGAACATCCTAAGGTACTATGAAGGAGGAACAAACCAGCAAAGATGCAGAAAAAAGACCCAGGCACTGACAGATGGACAAACCAGCACAAAGGGTGATATGAAGACCCCAAAGCAACATGAGATGTGCAAACCAGCTACCCACAATGGCAAGAACACCCCAAGATGCAGAGTCTGGGGTAATTCAGCAAAGCAAAATGACAACAAGACCACCGAGGTATAACATAAAGGGTCCATCAGCAAAGCAGAGTGGCAACAAGACCCCCAAGGTGGAGCATAAAGAGTATAGCAGCAAGGAAGAGTGACAGCAAGACCCCCAGGATTAGCATAAGAGTTTAGCAACAAGGCAGGGCGTCAGCAAAATCCCCAAGTGTAGAACCAGAGGCATGGCAGCTAAGCAGAATGGCAGTAAGATCCACAAGGTATAGCGTCAGAAGCAGGCTAGCTTCATCTTGTTTGATCTTCCATCAGTCTACTTGACTTCTTCTCCCATTTTGGCTCTGTCCTGGCTACTACCTCACTCAGAAATTTCTAGATTGCTATACTTACCAATCTCACTGCAGCACTTTTCAATGAACCATAGACTTGAATAGGAAACAAACAAATGAAAAAAGCATTTTTTATAATTCATGGGAAGCCTCCATTTGTTTTGGGGATCCACAAATTAAACAAAAATGGTCTCATTTATTGCAATTTACCCGTTCATTTCAAATGAATGTACTGTATATCCCTATTACCTGATAAGAATCTTTAGCACAAGATGGCTGCTTGCCTTTTTGTACATTAGACTGTAACCCCTCTTTAAGGTACAAATTGAGTATGCAGGGGAGCATAAAGTTATTTATAAGTTCTTCGGGGCATGGACCCTGATTAGCTTTTACTTCTTCTCCCATCCCAAAGTGTAGGTCCTTTGGACTATGGGTGGAAAGGAGTCTCTCCGGACCCAGTACAGGCTGACTAGTGAGCTGTGCTGGAGCTCCCTCATTCTGCTGTGCACTGTGTGTTGTGTGCCAAACAAACCACACTTGTGCCACGTAGGCAGTGTCGAAAATATTGCTTTACTGCTAAAGTTTTGTTGAATGGCACAATTGAATATGATAAATCCCACACCACAATATCTGAAGTTTCTCTCTTAATTACAGACCTTTTCTCCTCTATCTGTGCATTAATCTTTATTAGGCCAGGAATCCATCCACACTTCTGGATTAGGTTGTGTAGTGATTGCTCTGGGCTAGGCTCCCTTGGATGAACAGGATACACCTCCCGTTGGAACAAAAATCTATCTTGGCACAGAGCTAATGTCTCTTTTCCTGAGGGCTCTGGTAGATGCCAGGTGTCCTCACTTGGATGTAGATCTTTTACTCACAGTTACTAGATTAATCTTCTGGTGGGATCCCTGGTGGAAGGAATCCTTCTGGAATGCAGTTCTTGCCAGTCCCCTTGATGGGTAGGAAGAGGGTCAGAAAAACACTTCCTCCCAGATGCTAGAAAACAAATCTTCTTTCCTAACTTAGATAACTGCAGGAATCTGCTACAACAGGTCACCGCCTTTGTTGGGCAGATCTTCCCTAAACCCTGGGTGTCTTCAGCCAAGGTTTCCCCATTCCCTGGGCTTCGGAAAGGCCCAGGCCTTCAGCAGGGCTCCTCTAAAAAAAGGTTCAAAATCCCAAAAATCAGTCCCAGAGCAGCCACTCTGCACCTCATGGAGAGAGTACAGTAGTAGAGCCCCTTTGGCCTATCCTGGAGAGGTCTCGGAGGGTTTCTGAGACTCCAGGTAGGCCCAAAATCCAATACAGGAAAAAAACTATCTTCTAAATAATACTGCTATAAAACCTCAGGACCAAGGGTATCCATTACAGCTCCGCCAGTGGGAGGGCTGTCCATGAACGGATACTCCCCCTAATTGCACCAGACTGTTGCAAGACCTATTAGTAACCCAAAACGTGGTCTGGGTTACAAGTATAACTGCACCTCTTCATGTAAATGTCTTAATTTGATTTATTAATAATAATAATAATAATAATAATAATAATAATAATAACTTGAGACTTCATTACAAATACTATTAAATTAGAAAAAAAATATAAAGTTTAAGTTGCCTGATATACCCTTCCATAACTGCAAAATTGGAGCATGCAGCCCCTATAGATAGAAGCTCTTAGAATTTGAGACTCTCTCACTATATAGTAACTATTGTAGCAAAGAATTGTTTTCAGGCTGATGACACTGTATATTAAATGCAATTATTGCAAGCAATGTCATGCATCAAAATAATCTACTAACAACTATCTATTATGGAGATGTCGAATTCTTTTTATCACCTATTTTTCCTTTTTAAATGTCACTGAGCAAGAAATAACTCTAGATAAATGTTTTTGAAAGATGACATTAAGAAAAGGTAAGAAAGTGCCAAGAAAACTGCAGTACTGAGCAAAAGCAGCATATGGCACATATGAATTATTCTGGCTGATGTCCTTTAAGATAATGATTGGTAACTACAGCTGTAGGATGTCCAGTACCAGCATGACAATTACTGCTGGGTAAGAGTCATGACTTAAATGTATTTGGCAACAACGAATGGATCTTTCTTAGTTGATTTTTTAGATGTATTTGAACTGCTTAGGTTGATATCATATAGCCTTTTTAATTGTGAAAGTTTCATAACTCCTTCTTTGAAATGTCATAAAGTCTAATAATAAAAATTGATCCAGGGTAGATATGTTAAGAAAATGCCCAGATTGTGTACAGGTAAAATTAAGTTTCTGAATTGCACATGTTTATGTATGATGTTTACAAGCACAGTATGTATGGAATTCCTTTTTAATGTTTCTGTTAAATTTATAGCAAGTTTAGGGCCTCATTTTCTAAAGTACCGCAGGCGATGCGATCGCTGCCGGTTTCGTGCCCAATAACTACACCATAGAAGGTGTAGTTATTGGGCGCGAAATAGGCAGCGAAAAGGCCCTTACCTTTTCGCTGTCCGCGCTGTCCTCACAGAGTCAGCGCCGGTGATGCCCCGACTCTTCCTCTTCCGGGGCTGACTCCGCCCCTATGTAGGTAGCGCAGGCGTGCGCTACCTTCGCTAGCTATTGCAGGCTTGCGCTGTGAGAGCAAGCCTGCGATAGCCTTGGAAAATAAGGCCCTTAGTGATTGTACAAGGGTAAGTCAGTAAGTAAGTCACAAACATACATGGGATTAATATTCATGAAATTTATTTAAATGCAAAAGATGAATTATTTACTGTGAAATATACAGAATATAGTCACAAACAATTTTTCTGGAAAAACCAACTACTTTTCAACTTAATCGCCGCGAAAATTTATACATTTGTCCCAGCATTTGAAAACTCCGTCAAAACCTTCTGCGTAAAAGTCTTTTGGCTGGCATCGTAACCAGCGCTTCACCTCTTGTTCCACTTCTTCATCGCTGGTGAAATGTTTACCACCGAGATGGCTTTTCAGTTTGCCAAACAAGTGAAAATCGCTGGGTGCCAAATCCGGACTGTATGGTGGATGTTCAAGAACTTCCCAGTGCAGGTTCACAATTGTCTGATGATTCTCATTTGAAGTGTGAGGTCTGGCATTATCGTGAAGAATCAGCACTCCTCTTTTTTCCAGTTCTGGGCGTTTTCTACGAATAGCTCCTTTAAGCTTTAATAAAGTAGCACAGTAGGAAGCCGAATTAACAGATTTACCACGCTTCTGAAAAATGGTTAAGAGTATCCCATCTCGGTCCCAAAACACAGTCAACATCACCTTTCCTGCAGAAGGCAAAAGCTTGAACTTTCTCGGTGTCGGTGATAGTGGATGCTTCCACTGCATGAAATCGCGTTTCGCTTCTGGTTGATAGTGGTTCACCCACGACTCATCACCAGTAACAATACGTGCCATCATTGATTCACCTTCGTTTGCATAACGGCAGAGATTTTCCAAACAGGCACCCATCCGGTTGTTCTTATTGTCTTCGGTCAGCTGTTTGGGAACCCATCTTGAACAGACTTTGCGAAAGTTCAATGCATCGTGCACTAAGGAATATGCTAATCCGTGAGAACACCCAATTTCTTTGGCAACTTCGTTAATTGTTACCCTCCGGTTAGAGTGAACCATCTCGTCAACCTGCTTCACAGTTGCCTCTGTCGCAATCTCTACAGGTCGACCAGGTCTGGTTTCGTTGTTCACGTTGGCACGTCCTTGTGCAAATTTATCGGTCCAGTTATAAATTGCTTTACGCAAGAGACATTTTTCTCCATATATTGGATACATTTCTCTATGAATGTCTTTTGCCACTAAGCCCTTAGCCCATAAAAATAGGACAACAGCACGTTGTTCTTCGACCGTAAATCTGTCAACACGGCAGCCGTTTTCCTTGAGTACACAGCCCCTGCGCATGCACAGTTTAAATAACTATTTATGTACATAAGCATTTCTAAGGTGCTGCCATCTATGGAATATAACAACATTACAGATATATGTTTTATTACCTTAGTATATGGAGAGAAATATCTCTCACGTAAAGTCTAGCCCCTTTCAACTTCATCTCATGACCGCTCATTCTAGAGTCTCCTTTCCACTGAAAAGGTTCACCTCCTGTGCATGGAAACCTTTGAGATATCTGAATGTCTCTATCATATCTCCCCTATTTGCTTTTCTTCTAGGAAATACATGTTTAGATCTTAAGTCTATCCCCATAAGCTTTAGAATGAAGCCCATTGACCTTTTTAGTAGCCACCCTCTGGACCGACTCCACCTTATTTATATCCTCTTGAAGGTGCGGTTTTCAGAACTGTACACAGTATTGCAACTGAGGTCTCATCAGGGACCTAAACAGGGCCAATATCACCTGTTTTTTTACTGCTGACCATTCCTCTCCCCATGCAACCAAGCATCTTTCTGTCTTTTACTATCGCTTTATCCACCTATTTGGAAACCTTAAGATCATCAAATACAATTACCCCCAGATCCTGCTCTTCCTTTGTGCTTAGAAGAATTTCACCTCCACTACTGTACCTTTCCCTTAGGTTTTTGCATTGTAAATATATTACTCTGCATTTTTTAGCATTAAATCTTAGCTGCCAGACCTTAAACCATTCCTCAAGCTTCTCTAGATCCCGTCTTATGTTTTCCACTCTTTCCTGGATGTCTACCCTGATACAGATTTTGGTATCATTGGCAAAAAGATAAATCTTTCCCGACAACCCGTTATGTCGTTTAGAAAAATGTTGAAAAGAACCAGTCCAAGGACTGATCCCTGAGGCACACTGCTAATAACAACCCCCTCCTCAGAGAAAACTTAATTTACTACTACCCTTTGTCACCTCCGACTCAGCCAGTTTCTAACCCAGTCAGTCATTTTAGGATCCATACCAAGGGCGCACAGAAGTCTTCTTTGCGGAACTGTGGCAAAGGCCTTGCTGAAGTGCAAGTACACTATGTCTACTGCTCTCCCTTGATCCAACTCTCTGGTCACCCAATCAAAGAAGTTGATCAGATTTGTCTCACAGGATTTACCTCTGGTAAAAAGCCATGTTGCCTCAGATCTTGTAGTCAATTGGATTCCAAAAATCTCACTATCCTCTGTTTTAGCAGCGATTCCATTATTTTGTTCACCACAAAGGTCAGACTAACTGGCCTGTAATTCCCAGCCTCCTCCTTACTTTCATTTTTATGAATAAGCATCATATTCGCCCTTTTCCAGTCCTCTGGAACTACTTTAGACTCTAAAGAAGTATTGAAAAAGTCAGTCAGGTGAGGATGCCAAGGCATCTCTAAGTTGCGTTAGTACTCTCAGATGTATCCCATCAAGCACCATCACTTTAACTACTTTAAGTTTAGTTATTTTCTCAAGAACCCACTGTTCTGAAAATCAATTGAGGTTTACCTCACATCCAATATTATTTACAAGCCGTAAAGCCCGTTAAAACGGGCTACATCCCTCTGTCTCTCACCTCCCCCTCATTCTCTCTCCCCTCACTCTTCACCACCCCCCTCCCCCACCCACTCCTCTCCACCCTCCCTCTCCTCTCACTCAGTCCCCCTCTCCCTCCCACTCAGTCCCCCCCTCTCCCTCCCGCCCACTCACTCAGTCCCCCTCTCCCTCCCTCCCTCCCACTCACTCAGTCCCCCTCTCCCTCCCACTCACTCAGTCCCCCTCTCCCTCCCTCCCTCCCTTCACCCACCTCCATTCCTCCCGGCGCCGTAAGCGCGACTTCCCGCAACCCTCACCCGGCTCCATTAACTCCTCCCGCTCCTGCCGGCAGATCTCGGGGGGGGTCACTCCCGCGCGCGCGGCAGTGACCCCCCCGAGATCTGCCGGCAGATCTCGGTGGGGGGGGCGCGGGAGTGACACCACCCCCCCCCGAGATCTGCCGGCAGATCTCGGGGGGGGGGCGCGGGAGTGACACCCCCCCCCCCCCGAGATCTGCCGGCAGATCTCGGTGGGGGGGGCGCGGGAGTGACACCCCCCCCCGAGATCTGCCGGCAGATCTCGGTGGGGGGGGCGCGGGAGTTGACACCCCCCCCCCCCGAGATCTGCCGGCAGATCTCGGTGGGGGGGGCGCGGGAGTGACAACCCCCCCCCCCCCGAGATCTGCCGGCAGATCTGGGGAGGAGAAGCAGCGGCACCGCGCGCGCAGCGCGGCGCCGCTGCTTCTCCTCCCGCTCCTGCGGCCCCACCGCCATTTTTTTTTTTCTGATCGACATCCTTGCCCGCACATGCGCAGTAGAGCTGCGCTCTACTGCGCATTTGCGGGCCGTCGGTCACAGGCCATTTATAAGGTAGATGCTTGTTTTACGTGGTCCTGCTCCAGGCCCTTCCACAATAAACACTGAACAGAAATATTTGATAAGCTATTTTGCTTTTTCCTCATCAGCTTCTACATATTCCTCCCCTTCACCTTTGAGTCTCACAATGCTACTTGTGCACTTCCTTCTATCATGAACATACCTAAAAAGTCTTGCCCCCCCCCCCATTTTACTGTATTTGTTATTTTTATTTTAGTTGAATTTTCACATTCCTGACTACTTTCCCAGTTTCTCTTAATTTTTCTAGTTGCTGTTGCTTGTCTTCCTCTTTCTGTGATCTCTTGTAGTTTATGAATGCTAATTTTTTCTCCCTTACTTTTTCAGCTACTTCTTTACAAAAGCCATAACAGTCTCCGCTCCTTCCCACCCGAACACTGACATCATCACGTGGCGCCTGGCCTCTCAATAAAATCCTGAGGCTTACGGCGTAAGTTGGGGAAATTCAACGGAGAAGTACCCTGGAAGATCAAGTGTCCAGCTGGTAACTCCATTTCAGCCGACGGAGGGAACCGCGGCAGTGGTCCTCCCCACCCGATCACTGGCTTCTCAATAAAATCCTGGGGCCTATGGCATGAACCGTCGGTGTCCTGCTGAATCCACATGTGCCAAAGGGGCGTGCAGCTTTGTCCCGATGGGTAAGAAAAAGGAAATCCAAAATCTATTCCTCATCTTCTGCTCCAGTTCTGCGAGGCCCGATGGACAATCACCTTCAGCGAGTTGGTGAGTTGCATCCCTGTGACTGCACTGGAAGCCCCATTTCGTGAGCTTCCTTTAGTCCTGAAATTAGTAGACTCCCTTCTCAACCCTCAGCTTTTTTGACCTTGGCTGAACAATTTGATTTTCCACATGCTGGTGACACTTTAGCAGGTAGTGGCCATCAAGAAGGTAATACTGCTGTAGTTGATACACCATCTATAACTGCTTCTGACCCTTCTGTACTCTGTAATGCAGTTTCTGCTGTTCAATTAAAATCTGGAACAAATTTAATAGATAAGGGGACAGTTTCTGCTGAACCATCTAATGTGTCACTCATGGATATGTGGAAACTGATTACTAAGAAGGACAATAATGTCTCCCAATCCATCTCACAATTTAATTCCTCTATGGCCAAGATCAGATCATCCTTATAGTCACAACAGAAGAGATTACAGGACCTTGAAAAATCTAATTCTGTTTTGTCTTCACAGGTTTCTTTATTGTTAAATGCTGAATATGCACACATTAAAGACAGTTTAAAGTTGCATAATAATATACGGGCATTGGAAAACTTGACTAGGATTAAGAATATGCATTTTGTTAATTTTCCATTTACTAAGCTATTATCCGCAAATGAAATGCTTAAAAAATATCTGTAAGAAAATCCGGCCTTTTCTGAAAATAGTTTACCTGTTATTTCAAAAATATTTTATATACCTAGGCAAAAAAGTTCTGGTCATGATAATCAGTTCCCTTCTGTAAGTAGCCCGAGGATGCTACCTTTTTGGAAGAATCTTTGGATATAGTTTCTAATAGGGCTACTCTAATTGTTTCATTCTGTGCTGAGCAGGATAAAGATCTGGTCTTTACTAAATATGTTAAGAATAGGCACTTTCTCTTTTATGGCCAAAAAATACTAGCATTTCCTGACGTTTCCCACCCTACTCAGGTTCGTCAGAGACATTTCCTATCACTAAAGAGTAAAGTCATTGCTTTAGGAGCTTCCTTTTTTTTAAAGTTTCCTTGCAGTTATTTTGTAACATATCAATCTGAGAAATTTGTATTTATAGATCCACTGCATTTAGAAACATATTGCAAATAAGAATATTGAGCATGATTTGGAAGTAATTTGGGGAGGGTCAGTAAGATTAATGAGAATATTAGTGCTATTTCCTTTATTACTTTCCATCGTAAAGTACAGTAATTTTTTTTTATTTCTTCCCCATATTATAGGATTGATGATTTGTAGTTGTTTATTATTATTGTTTATGTGATCATCATTGTATTGATTTTGAAATATCAATAAAGATATCATTTTTAAAAATCCATAATGGTCTCTTTTTTCTCTTCCCTTTATTTACATTCCTAACAAATAGATTAGTTGACCTTATAGCTCCTTTTAGTTTTGCCCACTGCCCTTCTGTTTCCCCTAGATTTTCCCATCCAGTACCTTGAGGTACTCTACCATTTTGAGGAAGTTGGTTTTCCTGTAGTCTAGGACCCTCGCCTTAGAATGAACTTTTATCTCTTGTGTCCTTCTACTGAACCACACTATCCGGTGGGCACTAGTTCCAATAAGATCATCCACTACAACATCAGAAATACTGTCCCTGTTGGTAAGCACCAGGTCCAGTATTGCCCCACCCCCCTCCCCATCTAGGTTCTGTTACCAGTTGACAGAACAGTTCTCCTTACAGAGAATCCAGGATTTCCCTCCTTCTAGAAGAAACTGCAGTTGGGATGTCCCAATCAACATCTTGAAGATTAAAATACCCTTGCAGCAGCATCTCCCCTTTCACAGAACTCTTGTGAATATCCTCCATTAAATCTCTCTATCAATTTCCTCTGTTCATGATGGAGGTCTGTATATTACAACAATATAGTTAGATGTTCCATTTCCTCTTTCCAGATTAACCCACAATGGCTCATCCTCACCTCATAAGCCCAGCAATGTTGTTGCTTTAATACTGTTCTTTATGGGGCAGATCTTTAAACCTGAAAGCGGGCATAGATTTGTTTGTGCAACCCAGCGCGAACAAATCTACGCCCGATTTTATAACATGTGCACGCTGCCGTGCACATGTTATAAAATCCAGGGTCGGCGCGTGCAAGGGGGTGCAAAATTGTGCAACTTGCATGCACCGAGCCGCACAGCCTTCCTCCGTTCCCTCCGAGGCCGCTCCGAAATTGGAGCAGCCTCGGAGGGAACTTTCCTTCCGCCCCCCCCCGGCACCTTCCCCTCCCTTCCCCTATCTAACCCGCCCCTCAGCCCTATCTAAAACCCCCTCCTAACCTTTATTTTTTTCGAAGCCCCGGGACATACGCGCGACCCAGGGCTTGCGCGCGCTGCCAAGCCTATGCAAGATAGGCTTGGCGCGTGCAGGGGCAGGCAGGGGCAGCTTTTCGGGAATTATACGCGTATGTTATGCACATAACCCTTTGAAAATCTTCCCCTATTTATAATGTCACGTACGAACAGAACAGTGGTCTCTTGTGAAGATTTGATGGCCTTCGGAGTGAGGAAACTCACTCCAAGATGAGATTTGGGCAATGTTCTCTCCACCTAGCTTGATGGACACTCTACCTGGGCAACAACAAGCTAGGTGGAGAGAACATTGCCCAAATCTCATCTTGGAGTGAGTTTCCTCACTCCGAAGGCCATCAAATCTTCACAAGAGACCACTGTTCTGTTTGTACGTCTCATGTTGAATGTGAAAGTGGCCCCCAACCCCCTACACTCATACCTAATCCCCACCTCGAGTTACTAGGTGGGCCTCCCATAGGGATACAAATACCTGTCTAGGGAGGAGGCACGTATAGCAGCTCTCTCCTCTCTCTCTCGCGATCGCTCTCTCTCTCTCTCTCTCTCTCTCTCTCTCTCCTCTCTCTCTCTCTCTCTCTCTCTCTCTCTCTCTCTCTCTCTCTCTCTCTCTCTCTCCTCATACAGAAACATTGTGAACCGCAATGTAGCCCAAATTGGGTTAACAGTGCAACTTGTACTGAGTGTGTTGCATAGCTGTTATCACAATTTGCAATACACATGCTTCTTAGCATAAGGTAACACCCCTTTTTGGTATCGCATGCGATACCAAGCGATATTGGAAAATGAGGCCCTATATGAGTAATGTTTTACTTATCTTAGGGTTTTGTTCACCCATCCCCAATGATTCTAGTTTAAAGCCCTCTCCAGTAGGTTTTCCATTCTGTGTTGAAGGATGTTGCACCCCTTCTTGAACTAGTGGATCCCATCTCTGCTCAGCAATCCTTGAAATATCATCCCATGATCCAGGAAGCCAACATCACCATCATATAGGCAGCTATTCATTCATAGCCAGAATGCAAGCTTCCCTGCCTGGGCCTTTATCCTTATCTGGGAGGACAGAGGAAAATACCACCTATGCATCTATGTGTTTTACCCTTTCTCCCACAGCCATGAATTTACTTTTGATATGATCTGCAAGTTGGGGACTATGCAGTCTTTTGCACCGAGTGCCACATACATGATTATCTGCCTGTTGGTGAGATGTTTTATGGTTACACCCAGTGCAAAGTGCTCCTGATCCTCAGAGAATGAGTCCAATTTCTGGAGGCCAGAGTGGCAGAACTGGAGAAGCTGAGGCAGACAGAGAGATATATAGAGGATACCATCAGGGACATGGTAGAGTAAACCCAATTCCTGTCAAGCAGTATGGGGCAGATTTTTAAAAAATACGCGAGCGCGTACTTTTGTTCGCGCACCAGGCACGAACAAAAGTACGCTGGATGTTATAAGATACGCGCGTAGCTGCGCGTATCTTGTGAAATCCGGGGTCGGCGCGCGCAAGGGGGTGCACATTTGTGCAACCTGCGCGCGGCGAGCCCAGCGTGAGCTGCATGTTCCCTCCGAGGCCGCTCCAATTTCGGAGCGGCCTCGGAGGGAACTTTTCTTCACCCTCCCCCCACCTTCCCCCACCTTCCCCTCCCTTCCCCTACCTAACCCACCCCTCCCGGCCCTATCTACCCCCCCCCTTACCTATGTCAGCAAAGTTACGCAGGCGTAACTTTGCGCGCGTCGCCGGCAGCCCCGCTCCGTCCTCCGGTCCCGGGGGCTGGTCCAGAGGCCTCGACCACGCCCCCGGGCCGGCGCCACGCCCCCGGCCCGCCCCCGAAACGCCGGGGCACGCCCCCGAAACACCACGTCGTTTCGGGAACGCCACGGACACGCCCCCTCCCTCCCCTTTTCGAAAGTCCCGGGACTTAAGCGCGCCGGCGGCCTATGCAAAATAGGCGCGCCGGTGCGCGAGGGCCCTGCGCGCGGAAATCCGGAAGGATTTACGCGCGCAGGCCTTTTAAAATCCGCCCCCATATGTGCTGCTTTGGAGGGTGAAGGTCACTTTACAGAAAACTGACACCTTGGTGTGGGAGGAAGTGATCTTTTAACTAGAACCTGCCCTTCAGGTGATGCCTTATCCTCTCATACTGAGGATGTGTCTCCAGGGCCAATGTGCCAAGGAGGAAAGTGTTAGATTGGCCATTATAGAGGGTGATCCAATCATTAGAAATGTTGAAAGCTGGGTGGCTAGTGGGTGTGAGGATCACTTAGTACCTTGCTTGCCTGGTGCAAAGGTAGCGGACCTCATGCACCACCTAGATAAGATTTTAGAGCGTGCTGGGGAGGAGCCAACTGTTAAGGAACATGAGCAGCTTTTAAACCAGATGATGGGGGAAAGCAGACAGTCACTCAGGCATGCATGGTTCGGAATAATGTATCTTTGAAGGATACCAACAAAGAAGGGATGTTAGGGCATCCCAAGAGAGAAGTTGCAATAAATGCTAAAATATCCTAGATGCCATTAAGTAAAGAGCAGAAAGATTCCAAATTACTTCTGTCAACTGATAAGAAGGTTGTTAATTCAAACAAAATGCAGACTTTGAAAAGTCTGATTGCAAATACCAGAAGTCTAGAAAATAAGATGGAAGAGTTAGAATACGTAGCATTGAATTGAGGAAGAGCGCTCGATATCATATACTTGGATTTCAGCAAAGCTTTTGATACGGTTCTGCACAGGAGACTGGTGAATAAAACGAGAAGCTTAGGAGTGAGTGCCGAGGTGGTGACCTGGATTGCAAATTGGTTGACGGACAGAAGACAATGTGTGATGGTAAATGGAACCTTCTCTGAAAAGAGAGCGGTTTTAAGTGGTGTACCGCAAGGATCGGTGTTGGGACCGGTCCTGTTCAATATCTTTGTGAGCGACATTGCGGACGGGATAGAAGGTAAGGTTTGTCTTTTTGCGGATGACACTAAGATCTGCAACAGAGTGGACACGCCAGAAGGAGTGGAGAGAATGAGACGGGATCTAAGGAAACTGGAAGAGTGGTCGAAGATATGGCAGCTGAGATTCAATGCCAAGAAGTGCAAAGTCATGCATATGGGGAGTGGAAATCCGAATGAACTGTATTCGATGGGGGGGGAAAGGCTGATGTGCACGGAGCAGGAGAGGGACCTTGGGGTGATAGTGTCTAATGATATGAAGTCTGTGAAACAATGCGACAAGGCGATAGCAAAAGCCAGAAGAATGCTGGGCTGCATAGAGAGAGGAATATCGAGTAAGAAAAGGGAAGTGATTATTCCCTTGTACAGGTCCTTGGTGAAGCCTCACCTGGAGTACTGTGTTCAGTTCTGGAGACCGTATCTACAAAAAGACAAAGACAAGATGGAAGCGGTACAGAGAAGGGCAACCAGGAAGGTGGAGGATCTTCATCGGATGACGTACGAGGAGAGATTGAAGAATCTAAATATGTACACCCTGGAGGAAAGGAGGAGCAGAGGTGATATGATACAGCCTTTCAGATACTTGAAAGGTTTTAATGATCCAAAGACAACAACAAACCTTTTCCGTAGGAAAAAAATCAGCAGAACCAGGGGTCACGATTTGAAGCTCCAGGGAGGAAGATTCAGAACCAACGTCAGGAAGTATTTCTTCACGGAGAGAGTGGTGGATGCCTGGAATGCCCTTCCAGAGGAAGTGATGAAGACCAGAACTGTGAAGGACTTCAAAGGGGCGTGGGATAAACACTGTGGATCCATAAATTCAAGAGGCCGCCAATGAAGAGTGGGGGACTCAGCAGAATGATGGCTACTGCCTGGAGACAATACCCTTATTCAATAAACTTCCACATGGTTACTGTGACTCCAACATCGCTCTAAGCTTCAACAGCAAGAGGAAATATGGAAAAAAGGATTTGCACTCACAAAGAGGGGAGTAGCTGGCTTGTTACGGCGGTTACTACCCCAAACCAAATAAGCCTGATACTTCACTTTCAATGCATATCCAGCATAGTTCTCTGCTTCAACGGCAGGACAGAAGAAAAACTGATACTTCACACATCCAGCAAAGCTCTCTGCTTCAACGGCAGGGGAGAAGAAAAAAGGGTTCGCACTCACAAAGCGGGGAGTAGCTGGCTTGTTACGGCGGTTACTACCCCAAACCAAATGTGCCTGATACTTCACTTTCGATGCATATCCAGCATGGCTCTCTGCTTCAACGGCATGGGAGAAAGACTGATACATCACGCATTTCCAGCATAGCTCTCTGCTTCAACGGCAGGGGAAAAGAAAAACTGATACTTCACGCATATCCAGCATAGCTCCCTGCTTCAACGGCAGGGGAGAAGAAAAACAACCAATAAGGGCTGTATAACATAGTCTGGGTAAAACAAATAAGCATGGGTGTAGCTTGCTTATTGCGGCGGTTACTACCCCTACTACCCCTAACTAATCAAGCTAGATATTTCACTTGGATGCAGCTCCATCACTGCTCTCTACATTAATGGTGGGGGTGGAAGGGAAATAGAACCAAGAGCTAAGAGAAACAGATAAGTATGAGAGAAAAAATGTGTGAGGCTTGCTGGGCAGACTGGATGGGCCGTTTGGTCTTCTTCTGCCGTCATTTCTATGTTTCTATGTTTCATTTCTATGAATGACGTGGTAGATATAATTGGCAATTCAGAGACCTGGTGGAAGGAGGTTAACCAGTGGGATACTGTAATACCAGGGTACAAATTATATCGCAATGATAGGATAGATCAAATTGCTGGATGATGAAATGCTAACAAAACTAGGGAAACTAAAAATATCAACACAGTTAAAATGGATGATTTCAATTACCCCAGTACTGATTGTGTAAATGTCACATGCCTAGGAGGAAAAGTTTCGAGATAAAATAAATGACTGCTTCATGGAGCAGCTGGTACAAGAAACAACAAGGAGGGGGGAGCTAATTTAGACGTAATCCTTAGTGGAACACATGGTTTGGTGAAAGAGGTAATGGGGTTAGGGCCTTTTGGTAATAGTAATCAAACCTGATTTGATAACTGGAGGCAGGATACTAAGGAAATCTACTGCGATAGCATTTAACTTTCAAAAGAGAGATTATGAGAAAATGAGAAAAATGGTTACTAAAAAAATGAAATGAGCAGCTGCAAAGGTCAAGAGTTCACATCAAGCAAGGACGTTGTTTAAATTCCATTGAGAGCAGTGCTCCATTTAAAAGTCAATGTGATTTAAAATATGTCAGTGCTATATCAACCTGAATCAGCTAACATGAAATGCTGGCCATTGTTGGCTGTGCTTGTTTTGGCAGTTGTCTGCAAAGCAAGCGATCAGCAAAAAGAAAAGACCTCTTTCTCAAGGCTAACATTTTTTATAATCAAAAACTAAAAAATAAGAAAACATAAATATACAAAAATAATTTTTTTTTATAATAAAGTGCGGTTTAGCTGGAGGATTCTGACCGGTCATTATAAGAATATATAAGCTTTACCTGGTTAACTGTTTTACAGGAAGGCATCAATGCATTTCCAAAGTCTTTTCCTCCTACTAATATTAAATGTTTTGATGTTCAGAAGCATTGGTTTGTCATTGTTCTGGTGGTGAATCCTTTCTTTCTTGAATCATTGTTTAAAAATACCATCTTGGAAGCCCAGACCAGTTGTATTGCATGCATTAAAAAGGTAGAAAGTACACCAAACGAATACTGCCTTGGTTAAAGGTAAGGTGAGCTGAAAGTTGCTATTTTAGCCAAAAGAACATCCTTCAAAAAATGGAAAAGGGATCCAAATGAAGAAAACAAGAAACAGAAAGCTTTGACAAGTTAGATGCAAAGTGTTAATAAGGAAGGCGAAAACAGAATTTCAAAAGAAGCTTGTTGAGGAAGCAAAAACTCATAATAAAAACTTTTTCAGGTACATTTGAAATAAAAAGACTGCGAGGGACTCAGTTGGACCATTAGATGATAAAGAGGTAAAGGGGGTGCTAAGGGAGAACAAGGCTATAGCAAAGAGATTGAATGAATTCTTTGCTTCGATCTTTACTGAGGAAGATATAAGGCAGATACCCATGCCTGAAGTGATATTTAAAGGTGACTCAGAGGAAATGAAACAAATCTCAATGAACCTGGAAGATGTACTAGGGCAAATTGACAAACTAAAGAGTGGTAAAACACCTGGACCAGATGGCATACACTCTAGGGTTCTAAAAGAACTAAAAAAAGGAATTTCAGATCTATTGTACCTGAAGATTGGAAGATAGCTAATGTAACCCCAATATTTAAAATGGGCTCCAGGGGTGATCTGGGAAACAATAGACCAGTGAGCCTGACTTCAGTACCGAGAAAAATCATGGGAACTGTTATAAAGAATAAAATCACAAAACATTTAGATAGACATGGTTTAATGGGACATAGCCAGCCTGGATTTATCCAAGGCAAGTCATGCCTCACAAATCTCCTACATATTTTTGAAGGGGTGAATAAACATGCGAACAAAGGTGAATCAGTAGATATGGTATATTTGGATTTTCAGAAGGTGTTCAACAAAGTCCCGCATGAGAGGCTTCTAAGAAAACTAAAAAGTCATGGGATAGGTGGTGATGTCCTTTTATGGATTGCAAACTGGTTAAAAGACATGAAACACAGAGTAGGATTAAATGGTCTGTTTTCACATCAAGCATAAACAGTGGAGTACCTCAGGGATTTGTACTTGGACTGTTGCTTTTTAATATATTTATAAATGATCTGGAAAGGGGTACGACGAGTGAGGTGATCAAATTTACTGATGACACAAAATTATGCAGATTAGTTAAATCTCAAGCGGATTGTGATAAATTGCAAGAGGACCTTGTGAGACTGGAAGATTGGGCATCCAAATGGCAGATAAAATTTAATGTGGACAAGTGCAAAGTGAAGCATATAGGGAAAAATAAACCTTGCTGTAGTTACACAATGTTAGGTTCTATATTAGGAGTTACCACCCAGGAAAGAGATCTAGACATCATAGATGATAATATATTGAAATCGTCAGTTCAGTGTGCTATGGTGATCAGAAAAACAAACAGAATGTTAGGAATTATTAAGAAAGGAATTGCAAATAAAACAATGGATTTCATAATGCCTCTATATTGCTCCATGGCGAGACCACATCTTGAATACTGTGTGCAATTCTGGTCGCCACATATCAAAAAATATATAGTTGCATTGGAGAAAGTGCAGAGAAGAGTGACTAAAATGATAAATGGCATGGAATGGCTGCCCTATGAGGAAAGGCGGTTCAGTTTGGAGAAGAGACAACTGAGGGGGGAGATGGTAGAGGTCTACAAAATCATGGAAGGACTTGAAAAATGTATTGTAAATTGGTTATTTACATTGGATGGCCAATGTAATGCTGATTTTTAAAAAGGGATCTGGGATAATCTGGGAAACTACAGACTGGTGAGTCTGATGTCAGTGCCAGGAAAAATGGTTGAAAGAATTCTAAACAACAAAATTATTGAACATATAGATAGACATAGTTTAATGGGACAAAGTCAACATGGATTTAGCCAAGAGAAACCTTGTCTCATCAATTTGCTACATTTTTTGAAGGCATGAATAAAATGTGGTGAGCTAGTTGATATAGGGGTAGATTTTTAAAAAAAGCGCGATCGCGTACTTTTGTTTGCACAGCAGGCGCTTAGCCTGCTGTGCAAACATAGCCGCGCGTATCCTCTAAAATCCTGGATCGGCGCGCGCAAGGCTGCCGATTTTGGGCAGCCTGCGTGCACCTAGCCGCGCAGCCTGCCTCCGTTCCCTCCGAGGCCGCTCCGAAATCGGAGCGGCCTCGGAGGGAACTTCCTTTCGCCCTCCCCTCACCTTCCCCTCCCTTCCTCTACCTAACCCACCCCCCCGGTCCTATCTAAACCCCCCCTTACCTTTGTCCCTAGATTTACGCCTGCGAGAAGCAGACGTAAATCTACGCGTGCCAGCGGACTGCTGGCGAGCCATCTTCCGACCCGGGGGCTGGTCCGGAGGCCTGGACCACGCCCCCGGGCCGGCGCCACACCCCCGGTCCTGCCCCACCCCGCCCCCGAAACACCGCGTCATCTGGTCCCGCCCCCGACACGCCCCCTTCGAAAAACCCCGGGACCTACACGCGTCCCGGGGCTCTGCGCGCGCCGGTGGCCTATGGAACATAGGCGCGCCGGCGCGCAAGGCCCTGCTCGCATAAATCCGGGCGGATTTACGCGAGCAGGGCTTTTAAAATCCGCCCGATAGTGTTTCTGCATTTTCAGAAAGTATTTGACAAAATTCCCTTTTTCTGGGACTCCCATCCAGTCACCTAAAACCCCTTTAGCTACTGCAAATTGCTGTAGCTATTGTCTGGAAAATGGAAATACGACCACATTACCCCAACGCTGGTCGCTCTACATTGGCTCCCTGTACAATCAAGAATAATCTACAAAGTACTCACCATAATTTTCAACAGTTTTAATCCGAATAACGATCTGTTGGGAATAACATTTAAACTACATACTCCACCACAAACACTCAGATCACAAAACAAAGGCCTCATAGAAATCTCGACCATAAAAAACTCTTATCTAACGCAAACTAGAGAAAGAGCGATTTCAGTCGCTGGACAAAAACTATGGAACTCCATGCCAGAGGACCTGCGAACTATTACAGACAACAAAGAATTCAAGTGTGAGTTGAAGACATGGCTATTTAAAAATGCCTAAGAACATAAGAACATAAGAAAATGCCATACTGGGTCAGACCAAGAGTCCATCAAGCCCAGCATCCTGTTTCCAACAGTGGCCAATCCAGGCCATAAGAACCTGGCAAGTACCCAAAAACTAAGCCTATTGTCTGACACGATGCCTCCAGTTCGCCATGAGTCAGAAAACCTAAAATGTACTGACTTTTACCCCCCTCCCCTAACCCCTCTATAACCCAGTTATATTTTCCTAATAGTATCTGTCTTTGAAATGCACTTAGGTTATTATCTGTATGTATGTCTACCTCAATTTCCATTATTTATTTATGAGTGTCAAACCTGTACACCGTTATGAACTAGTGATTTTCACATGGAATGAAGGTATATGAAACACATAAATAAATAAAATAAATAAACAAATAAATAAATAAATAAAATAAATAAAGGCATGGGATAGTGGCTATGTTCTGTTATGGACTGAAAGCTAATTAAAAAATAGAAAACAGACAGGAAAGCTAAATGTTCAAGTTTCTCAATAGATAAAGGTAAATAGTGTAATGGCCAAGGAATCTGTGCTAAGACAACTGCTCTTTAATATATTCATAACCGAGTGATGTGATCAAATTTGCTGATAATACAAAATTATTCAAAGTTGTTAAATCACAAGAGGACTGAGAGAAATTGCAAGAGGACCTTGCAAGATTTAGAGGGTGGGCATACAAACGGCAGCTGATATGTTAGAATCCAGCTGCCTTCCCAGAATCCCTAGCTTCGGATGCTCACTGTACAGCAAGGAACCGCCAGTGGGCTCCCTGACACGTACACCACTAAGACCCAGTGGAGGAATACACAGGGTTATGTGTGCATTGGCATGCATGATTCTGTGCACATTGGAGGAAGGAGAGCTGGGCATTTGCCCTGATTATGATGTCACATGCTCCAGACTACTTAGTCTGCCTGAACCTGGACTCTTTGCTTTGGTAACAGGTTCCTTAGCCTGTTCCTGGCCCTTGCCTTGCTTGCTGCGTGCCTGGTTTTGGATTCTGCTTGCTTGCTTGCTTGCTTGCTTGCTATGTGCCTTGACCTCAGACTGTTCTGACTTCTGCCTGCCTTGGCCTGGATTGGTTACTGGCTTCTTCTTGCTACCTACCTGCCTTGTCCCTAGACTGATTACTGGATTCTCCTTGCTCGCTGCCTGCTTTTACTCCCAGAGTGTTTACTGGATTCTCCTTGCTTGCTGCCTGTCTTGACCATGGATTGTGTTGGATCTCATTTGCCTTCCGTCCGCTGGACCCAGGCCCTTTTGTTGGACTCTGCTGCTGCATTCTTCAGTTTGGCCTGGTTCCAGTCTTCAGTTCTGCTCCAGTTTAGGTGTGCATTGTGCAAGCCATCAGCCTTGTTACAAGTCATTAGTCTTGTCTCAAGCTATTGGCCTTCCCTTGCTGGTTCTCTACTTCAGCTTGTCTTTGTCAAGCCTTCAGCTATACATCCTGCCTTCGTACAGACTTGTGGACTCTGGTCTGTGTCAGGACATGCTTGCCTCCCATTAGCACAGGCCTTGGACCTTGCCTAGAGTTTGCACCATGGCACTGGGGCTCACGCATTCGCTATTCCTTTTTGTCAGTCCAAAAGGGCTTCAGAGTGGCCAGAGGGCTACCACCAGGAACCAACAGAGAGCCGCCAAGCCCTGAAAAACATTTAAAGGTTGATTTTCAAAGGGCCACACAAGCAAATACCGGTGGTTAGGCACATGGCCGGGCCCTGTGCGCTCTGCGCACTTCTTCTAAAGGGCCTGGCCATATGCCTAACCACCGGTATTTTCTTGTGTGCTGGGCCAAAAGAAAAGAGCAGCCCAGGGGCCATGGTCTGGGCAGAGTGGGGGGGGGGCTGGCCGGGACAGTGCCGTTAGCTGCTGCCCTGGGGAAGCCCGCTCCGGCAGTAAATAATCAATCAAAAAAAAAGTAAGTAGGTAGGAAGGGTATAAGAGTCGGGGAGGAGAGGGGAAAAGGTAGGAAGGTTATGGCTAGGGTTAGGAAAGTTCCCTTCCAGTCCGGTCCTAAATTGGAAGAGGCCCGATTGCATCACCACACATGGCTTATAAAATCGTCCACTACATGCATGAGTCGCGGGCCACCCACACATGCATGCGTGGATTTTAAAATCCGCTGCAAATGTGCGTGCAGCCATCGGATTTTATAACATGTGCACGCCGGTGCATGCATGTTATAAAATTTGTGCATCCATGTGCACATGCTGGGAACCACGTGCACATGGACGGCCACGTGCTGCTTTTAAAATCGACCCCTTAATGTACACAAGTGCAAAGTGATGTATGTAGGGAAGAACAACCGAAATTATAGCTACACAATACAAGGTTCCACTTTGGGAGTCATCACCCTGGAAAAGGATAGGCATCATCGTGGATAATATTTTGAAATCCTCTGCTCAATGTGTGGCGGCAGCTAAGAAAGCAAATGGAATGCTAGGAATTTAGGAAAGGAATGGAGAATAAAACGAGAGAATAAAAGACAAACAAAAATTCCTCTTGAATGGAATTTGTAGCTTGCAGATTAGCCTATGTAACTGTGGTAACATTAATATGAGCTTTCAGTAGGAGATAAATGTCTAACCCCTTTATTCCTAAAGACTCTTTTACATCTATGCAGCTATCCTTAGAGAATAAGATGGCAACCCCAGGACTTCTCTTTTTCTCCATATTAGATGAATAAAAAAAATTAGAGAATATTCCTTATTATAAAGTAATTTTTAATCTCTTTGCCTCAGACATGTTTCTTGCACAAATAGTCTTTAAATTAGCAGCTTCTCTGAACTTAAGTTGCCTTTTTATAAAGCTCATATTCAGCGAAACACTTTTAAAGTAAGATGCCACAATCCATATATGTTACCATTCCAAACCCCCTCACCCCTCAAAAGTGCTCACATTAGCCTTGTAACAAACCCAGCCAACCATTTATTCCCCCTTCCCCCACCCCCTTCCCCCACCCCCTCTCAACAACCGCTCACCATGCCTTCAGTTAACATACGCTGATTCTATCAAATAGAGAGGATGAAAAAAGGAAGAAAAAAAGAGGAGGCACACCTCAAATGGGTGAATTACCCCTTTGTGGCCCCAATGATCTGTACACCCTCTCTCTTTATTGGCTCTCCCTTGGTTGAATTTTACTCAGATTCTAAGACTGCCAGATAAATTTACTCAAATTTGCTCAATCAACATAGTAGTTTCTGAAACACCTTAAATTCTATAAGAACTTAAGAACATGCCATACTGGGTCCATCAAGCTCAGCATCCTGTTTCCAACAGTGGCCAATCCAGGCTATAAGTGCCTGGTAAGTACCCAAAAACTAAGGGCCTCATTTTCTAAAGTATCGCAGGCCTGCGATACTTTAGGTCAGGGGTCGGGAACCTTTTTGGCTGAGAGAGCCATGAACGCCACATATTTTAAAATGTAATTCCATGAGAGCCATACTAACTACAACCCCCCACCCTCCTGACTCCCCCAAGACCTACCAAATTAATTTACTACAACCCCCTACTCTCCTGACACCCCCCAAGACCTGCCAAATTAATTTACTACAACCCCCCATCCTCCTAACCCTCCACCCCCCAAGACCTGCCAAAAGTCCCTGGTGATCCAACAGGAGTCCAGGGCTCGCAGACAAATCTTTAATAAAAAAGGAAAAATCTAACAAAAACCCCCACCCTCCTGATGCCCCCCAAGACCTCCAAAATTAATTTACTACAACCCCCCACCCTCCTGACGCCCACCAAAGACCTCCAAAATTAATTTACTACACCCCCACCCTCCTGACCCCCCCAAGACCTGCCAAAAATTCCTGGTGGTCCAGCGGGGGTCCGGGAGCGATCTCCTGGACTTGGGCTGTCGGCTGCCAGTAGTCAAAATGGTGCCGACAGCCCTTTGCCCTCACTATGTCACTGGGGTCAACCAATGGCGGCGGTAGCCCCTGTGACATAGTAAGGGCAAAGGGCCGTCGACACCATTTTGATTACTGGCAGCTGACGGCCCTTTGCCCTTACTATGTCACAGGGGCTACCGCCGCCATTGGTCGACCCCAGTGACATAGTGAGGGCAAAGGGCCGTTGGCGCCATTTTGACTATTGGCAGCCGACAGCCCAAGTCCAGGAGATCACTCCCGGACTGCTCCTGGACCACCAGGGACTTTTGGCAGGTCTTGGGGGGGTCAGGAGGGTGGGGGTTGTAGTAAATTAATTTTGGAGGTCTTGAGGGGCATCAGGAGGGTGGGGGATTTTGTTAGATTTTTACTTTTTTATTAAAGATTTGTCTGCGAGCCAGATGCAGCCATCAAAAGAGCCATATCTGGCTCCTGAGCCATAGGTTCCTGACCCCTGCTTTAAGTAATGAGGGGCGGGGGGCCGAAACGGGGGGCGGTCCTGCACTAGGTAGCTATTGGGCGCGAACTAGGATGTGAAAAGGGCCTTACCTTTTCATCATCCACGGCGTCTTCACGGAGTCGGCCCCGGTGACGCCCTGACACCTCCTCTTCTGGGGCCGACTCCGCCCCCATCTTGGTATCGCGTGCGATCCGTCTGGAAAATAAGGCCCTAAATCTATCCTATGCTACTGATGCTAGTAATAGCAGTGGCTATTTTCTAAGTCAACTTGATTAATAGCAGGTAATGGACGTCTCCTCCAAGAATTTATCCAAACCTTTTTTAAACCCAGCTATACTAAATGCACTAACCACATCCCCTGGCAACAAATTCCAGAGTTTACTTGTGCGTTGAGTAAAAAATAACTTTCTCAAATTAGTTTTAAATGTGCTACATGCTAACTTCATGGAGTGCCCCCTAGTCCTTCTATTATCCAAAAGAGTAAATAACCAATTCACATTTACCCATTCTAGACCTCTCATGATTTTAAAGACCTCTATCATATCCCTCCTCATCGCTCTCTTCTCCAATCTGAACAGTTCTAACCTCTTTAGTCTTTCCTCATAAGGGAGCTGTTCCATCCCCTTTATCATTTTGGTTACCCTTCTCTGTACCTTCTCCATCACAACTATATCTTTCTTGAGATGCTGCGACCAGAATTGTACACAGTATTCAAGGTGCAGGCTCACCATGGAGTGATACAGAGGCATTATGACATTTTCCGTTTTATTCACCATTCCCTTCCTAATAATTCCGAACATTCTGTTTGCTTTTTTGACTGCCACAGCCCACTAAGCTGACAATTTCAATGTATTATCCACTATTACCCTTAGATTTCTTTCCTGGGTGGTAGCTCCTAATGTGGAACCTAACATCGAGTAACTATAGCATGGGTTATTTTTCCCTACATGCATCACCTTGCACTTATCCACATTAAATTTCATCTGCCATTTGGATGCCCAATTTTCCAGTCTCACAAGCTTGTCCTGCAATTTATCACAATCTGCTTGTGATTTAATTACTCTGAATAATTTTGTATCATCTGCAAATTTCATTACCTCACTCATCATATTCCTTTCCAGATCATTTATAAATATATTGAAAAGCACGGGTCCCAGTACAGAACCCTGAGGCACTCTATGGCCCACCCCCCCCCCCCCTCCACTGAGAAAATTGTCCATTTAATCCTGTTTCCTGTATTTTAACTAGAGTTGTGAATCGGATGCTGGAATTGTTTCCGGTTTCATTATTGTGGAACCGGGGGAAATTTCATATTTCCCGTGGTTCCTAAATTTTGTTGGTGGTTTTTTCATGAAGCACGTTAGCGTGCACTATCGGACCTTACTGCGCACTGCCAACGAGTTAGTGCGCACTACTGCGCCCGTGGTAGCGTGCACTACCTCGTCGGTAGTGCGCAGTAAGGCCCGATAGTGTGCACTACTGAAAAATGTTACTTAAAGGTTTAAAAGTAACAATTCAGAAAGGGGCAGATTTTAAAAGCCCTGCGCAAGGAAATCCAGCCGGATTTACGTGTGCAGGGGACTTGCGCGCCAGTGCGTCTGTGTTGCATAGGCCGCCAGTGCGTGCAAAGCCCCGGGACGCGCGTAAGTCCCGGGGCTTTGCTTGGGGAGGTGTCAGGGGCGTGTCCTTCAAACTAGCCAATGCAATATTGTGCACTGCACTGCATTCAAGCTATTGCAATGAGTACACTGCATGACCAAGGCAGCCATTTAAAGTGGCAAATGTAATGTTTGTTATACTAAAGTAGGAGTAAGAAAAAGCAGAATCACCAAAAAAAAATCCTTCAGAAATACACAACTGCTGGGGGCTCAGTTTTTCTTTTTCTAATATTTCTTTTTTATTATTATTTCTGAAGGTCTTTGCACTTACTTTATTGCATTGGCCATGAAATTCTTTCATACTTCATTCACACAATTATTTTGTTTTGGAAAAGAGTATGAGACTCTGGGAGAAAGGAGGCAGAGGAAGGAACCCAGCTGGGTCCGGACTCAGAGGTGGATGCTGGGCAAGGCAGAGGGAGGAACCCAGCTGGGTCCGGCCTCGGAGATGTACGCTGGGGGAAAGGAAGCAGAGGAAGAAACCAGGCTGGGTCTGGCCTCGGAGGTGGATGCTGGAGGAGGCAGAGGAAGGAACCCGACTGGGACTGGCCTCGGAGGTGGACACTGGGGGAAAGGAGGCAGAGGAAGGAACCCGGCTGGGTCCGGCCTCGGAGGTGGACGCTGGGGGAGGCAGAGGAAGGAACCCAGCTGGGTCTGGCCTCGGAGGTGGATGCTGGGGGAAAGGAGGCAGAGGAAGGAACCCTGCTGGGTCCAGCCTCAGAGGTGGACGCTGGGGGAGAGAGAGGGTGGGAGTGAGAAGCTTGTCTGCGTGTTGTGTTTGTGGGTGAGAGAGAGTGTGGGAGTGAGAAGCCTGTGTGCGTGTTGTGCCTGTGGGTGATCGAGAGCGTGGGAGTCAGAAGCCTGTGTGCAGCATGATGGAGCATTTTCATATGCCTTGTGACTCCTGGACTGGCTTCTTCTGGGGGGACACAAGAGGCAGCAGCGGCAGTGTGGTGTCAGCAGCACTGCCGGGTGCCCCAGTGGGCGGTGCTGGGAGCACAGCTGCACAGAGCAAAGCCTCTCTTCCAGCCCTTGACCTTGCATCTCAGGCCTGGACAGGAGGCAGGAGCAGGGCTGACTGCTGGCAGGCTGTGGTGTGCCCCAAAGGGCGGTGTCAGAGACACAGCAGGACGGAGCTTCATGAAGAAGCCAGTTCGGGAGTCACAAGACATGATAAATAGGGATGTGAATCGTTTTAGGACGATTAAAATTATCGTCCGATAATTTTAATATCGTCTTAAACCGTTATGGAACACAATACAATACAGATTCTAACGATTTATCATTATAAATCGTTAGAATCGTGAGCCGGCACACTAAAACCCCCTAAAACCCACCCCCGACCCTTTAAATTAAATCCCCCACCCTCCCGAACCCCCCCCCCAATAACTTAAATAACCTGCGGGTCCAGCGGCGGTCCGGAACGGCAGCGGTCCGGAACGGGCTCCTGCTCCTGAATCTTGTCGTCTTCAGCCGGCGCCATTTTCCAAAATGGCGCCGAAAAATGGCGGCGGCCATAGACGAAAAAGATTGGACGGCAGGAGGTCCTTCCGGACCCCCGCTGGACTTTTGGAAAGTCTCGTGGGGGTCAGGAGGCCCCCCACAAGCTGGCCAAAAGTTCCTGGAGGTCCAGCGGGGGTCAGGGAGCGATTTCCCGCCGCGAATATTTTTCGTACGGAAAATGGCGCCGGCAGGAGATCGACTGCAGGAGGTCGTTCAGCGAGGGTTCCGGCGCCTCGCTGAACGACCTCCTGCAGTCGATCTCCTGCCGGCGCCATTTTCCGTACGAAAACGATTCGCGGCGGGAAATCGCTCCCTGACCCCCGCTGGACCTCCAGGAACTTTTGGCCAGCTTGTGGGGGGCCTCCTGACCCCCACGAGACTTGCCAAAAGTCCAGCGGGGGTCCGGAAGGACCTCCTGCCGTCCAATCTTTTTCGTCTATGGCCGCCGCCATTTTTCGGCGCCATTTTGGAAAATGGCGCCGGCTGAAGACGACAAGATTCAGGAGCAGGAGCCCGTTCCGGACCGCTGCCGTTCCGGACCGCCGCTGGACCCGCAGGTTATTTAAGTTATTTGGGGGGGGGTTCGGGAGGGTGGGGGATTTAATTTAAAGGGTCGGGGGTGGGTTTTAGGGGGTTTTAATGTGCCGGTTTTTCGATTTTTAACGATTTTTCACGATATTTTACCCCCCCAAACGGCAACAATACGATTCCCTCCCCCTCCCAGCCGAAATCGATCATTAAGACGATCGAGGACACGATTCACATCCCTAATAAACGCTCCGTCCTGCTATGCCCCCAACCGACCTTGCATCCCGGGTCTAGACAAGAGGCTCACTTCTCCTCCCAGTCACAGGGAATGTTCAGATTCCCAAGCAGCATTTGAGCATGACATTGTGTGTACAGGGAAGGAATCACCCAATGGCTAAATGTAGTTCTTGAAGGAATTTTGTAGTCAGGGGCTAAAAGATGGATCAGCTGCTTAAATCCATCATTCTCTACAATCTGCAGTGGCTGATCATCCACAGCAATCATTACAGCAATTTGTCATGTCATCCCTTTGGATATTACTTGCTTCTTACTCTGTGACATTGCAGAAGGACACCACCCCATCTGCTCAATGGTAGCTTGCCGCTGCTGCCAGGGAAGAGGAGGAGGAGGAGACTGCTTCTGCTTCACATGCACACAATCTTCTGAACTACTTTCCTTCTGTGGCTTCCCTGCAGCTTCTTCTGCAAGCAACAGTGCTCTATGTTCTCTTTCAAGGTGATATTTCATGTTGCTGTTAGTAAGATGTCCAATAATTCTTCCACGGCTCACCATCTTTTTACAATGGATACATTCGCAAAATCTCCAATCAGCTACAACATGAAAATGATTCCAAATCTTAGATGTACAAATTATATTGCAATGACAGAGAGGAGCACCCGGGAGGAGGTGTGGCGCTTTATGTCCGGGATGGCATAGAGTCCAACAGGATAAACATCCTGCATGAGACTAAATACAAAATTGAATCTTTATGGGTAGAAATCCCTTGTGTGTCAGGGAAGACTATAGTGATAGGGGTATACTACCGTCCACCTGGTCAAGATGGTGAGATGGACAGTGAAATGCTAAGAGAAATTAGGGAAGCTAACCAAATTGGTAGTGTGGTAATAATGGGAGACTTCAATTATCCCAATATTGAGTGGGTAAATGTATCATCGGGACACGCTAGATAGATAACGTTCCTGGATGGAATAAATGATAGCTTTGTGGAGCAATTGGCTCAGGAACCAATGAGAGAGGGAGCAATTTTAGATCTAATTCTCAGTGGAGCACAGGACTTGGTGAGAGAGGTAATGGTGGTGGGGCCACTTGGCAATAGTGATCATAATATGATCAAATTTGATTTAATGACTGGAAGAGGAACACTGTGCAAATCCAAGGCTCTCATGCTAAACTTTCAAAAGGGAAACATTGATAAAATGAGAAAAATTGTTAGAAAAAAACTGAAAGGAGCAGCTACAAAAGTAAAAAATGTCCAAGAGGCATGGTCATTGTTAAAAAATACCATTCTAGAAGCACAGTCTAGATGTATTCCACACATTAAGAAAGGTGGAAAGAAGGCAAAACGATTACCGGCATGGTTTAAAGGGGAGGTGAAAGAAGCTATTTTAGCCAAAAGATCTTCATTCAAAAATTGGAAGAAGGATCCAACAGAAGAAAATAGGATACAGCATAAATGTTGGCAAGTTAAATGTAAGTCATTGATAAGACAGGCTAAGAGGGAATTTGAAAAGAAGTTGGCTGTAGAGGCAAAAACTCACAGTAAAAACTTTTTAAAATATATCCGAAGCAGAAAGCCTGTGAGGGAGTCAGTTGGACCGTTAGATGATCGAGGGGTTAAAAGGGGACTTAGAGAAGATAAGGCCATTGCAGAAAGATTAAATGATTTCTTTGCTTCGGTGTTTACTGAAGAGGATGTTGGGGAAGTACCCAACATCCTCTTCAGTAAAAACGGCAGCCCTTTTCTCCTCATCGGACTTCGGCACCCGCTTACCTCCTCCTCCTCTGTCGGGGCTCTCGAGGCCCAATCGGGGTAAGAGCCCGCTCATTCCCACCGCGAGCCGTGCAGAGGAGGCCACCGAATTAAACGAAACAAAAATTAAACAGAACGGAAAACAGAAAAAAAAAGGCGAAGGAAGCTCCTGCTCCGAGCACACCCGGTGAGTCAGCCGCGCCCCTCGAAAGGCATTAGGCCAATCAGAAGGCGGCAACAAGCCCTTTAAATCGCGGTGACTCCCGCCGGGCGTCGTGCTCCCGAAGGGGCGCGACCTAAGGGGCCTACCCCTTAGCGAGCCCCTTGGAGAGACCCAGGAACCAGATCCAAGGCCCCTTCAGTAGTATACCTGTCCCCACTTTGGCAGCTCACAGAAGCATTCATCCAACACACAATCAACCTTCAGCAGCATTCAACCAGCACACAGCCATTCTACAGCAGCATTCACCCAGCACGCAGCCAAACTACAGCAGCATTCACCCAGCACGCAGCCAAACTACAGCAGCATTCACCCAGCAAGCAGCCAAACTACAGCAGCATTCACCCAACAAGCAGTCAAACTACAGCAGCATTCACCCAGCAAGCAGCCAAACTACAGCAGCATTCACCCAACAAGCAGTCAAACTACAGCAGCATTCACCCAGCAAGCAGCCAAACTACAGCAGCATTCACCCAACAAGCAGTCAAACTACAGCAGCATTCACCCAGCAAGCAGCCAAACTACAGCAGCATTCACCCAACAAGCAGTCAAACTACAGCAGCATTCACCCAGCACCAATCAGCCCACTACAGCATTCATCCAACTCTTATCTGACCTTCAACAGCATTCATCCAGCACCCATCTAACCCACAGCAGCATTCATACTGCCATTCCCCTGGTATCTATAACAAGCCTTCATTCAACTGAAAATGCTCTACCGCCCATGCACCTACAAATCCCTTATCCCAATCATGATTTCCCCTACCACACAGTTTCTAGGTCTCACCATATTTACCATCTTTCTATTTAACGCACAATCACTGACCAACAAAACTGTAATACTTAACGACCTACTGCTGGACTCAACTCCGGATTTTTGCGCCATAACAGAAACATGGCTCAAACCCACTGACATCGCACTCATTAACCAACTACCAACACAGATCTATGACTTCTTCTCTATCCCAAGACAAAAAAAAGGAGGAGGGGGTATCTTTCTAGCTGCCAAAAAATCCCTGAGGTTCACACTCTATCCTATCAACACAAATACTAAATTAGAACTAGGATTGTTCAAATCAGAAGATCTCCAAATCCTTCTAGTCTACGCCGCCCCAGGCCTTCTAGAGTCAGACACCTCTCCCATTCTAGAAACTATAACTTTACACATAAACCTTGACTCCCCAGCTATAATCTTGGGCGACTTCAACTTACATGTTGACAAAGTTCCCCTTTCAACGAACTGCGAAGCCTTCCTCACCGCAATGTCCGCAATGGGTTTCAAACAACAAATCAACAAACCCACCCACAAAGCAGGACACACACTCGACCTCTTCTTTACTAATGCCGGCATTTCTCAAACAAATCAACCTGACTGTCAACAAGTCCCATGGTCAGACCACTCCTTAATCACCACCAGCTTTTCCCTACCACAACCAGATTTCAAGCCTGACTCAAGACCCTCTTTCTTCTACAGAAAAACATGTAACTCTGAAATCCTCAGCAAAGTTTTAGCCCCAGAACTAACGTCCATCGATGTTTCTACACCTAATTCCGCCCTACAATCTTGGTACAAAATAACAAAAGAAGTAGCAAACACACTTTGCCCACTGACCACCAAAAAACATTCCTCAAAGGCATCCAAAAGACAACCCTGGTTTAATGATGAACTGCGAAATCTCAAACAACTACTTCGGCAGAAAGAAAGAAAATGGCGTAGAGCCCCCTCACCGGCCTCACTCTCAGACTACAAACGCACACTCCACCAATACAAAAGCAGTACACAGAAAACAAAAAGAGACTACTATGCCCGTCAGGTTCATCACATCATCTATGACTCAAAAGCGCTATTCGCCTTCGTTTCCAATCTCACTAAACCTATCACTCCTGATATACCACCCGAACTTTCTCAGACCAAAGCAGACGAACTGGCTCTTCATTTCAGCAAAAAAATCTCTGACCTCCTCAATCAATTGCCACTAACCACTAGCACTCAAGATAATACATACATTCTCCCTAACAAAGATATCCAACTTAACACATTCGAACCCATCACTGTTACAGAGATACAATCGGTGCTGAAGAAAATGAAACCTTCATCTCACCCTTTTGATCAAATTCCTTCCAAAATGCTACTTCTCATTCCTGATACTATATCAAAATCACTTGCCGAAATTATAAACTGTTCCCTGTCCCAGGGTATCTACCCAGATGAGCTAAAAACAGCTTCAATCAAACCCCTCCTAAAAAAATTGAATCTAAATCCAAGTGATCCCAACAACTTCTGCCCTATTTCCAACCTTCCATTCATAGCCAAAATAATGGAAAAATTGGTGAACACTCAACTTTCCAACTACTTGGAAGACCACGGAATTCTATCTCCAAACCAATATGGCTTTCGAAAAGCTGCAAGCACAGAAACACTACTTCTTTCACTCTCAGACTTCCTCCTCTCCGGAATCGATAAAGGCAAAGCATTTTTACTAATCCTCCTCGACTTCTCGGTGGCCTTTGACACCGTCAACCATTACCTCCTTCTAAAACAACTGGCAAATATTGGAGTGACAGCTACTTCACTAACATGGTTCAAAACCTTCCTGGAAAACAGAGGTTATAGGGTCAAAATACATAATACAGAATCCCAATATCACCCCTCCACCAGAGGGGTGCCACAAGGTTCATCCCTTTCACCCACTCTATTTAATGTATACCTTCTACCACTTTGTCAACTACTCACAAAATTAAGCCTGAAACACTTCCTCTTCGCTGACGACGTACAGATTGTGATCCCTATAAAAGAATCAATCGCGATAACAATGGAATACTGGGATAATTGCCTACTAGAAATCAAACACCTCCTCACCAGCCTAAACCTAGTCCTTAATGCGTCGAAAACGGAATATCTCCTTATAGCACCTGAAAACAACAATACACTTTCTAAGCCTCCAACACTCCTACAAACCACCCATGTAAGAGATCTAGGAGCCTTCTTAGATAACCGTCTTAGCCTCAAACCTTTCATTAACAGAACTACCAAAGACTGCTTCCACAAATTACATATTCTGAAAAGAATAAAGCCACTTTTCCACACGCATGACTTTAGATCAATCCTGCAAGCAATAATCTTCTCCAAACTAGATTATTGCAATTCTTTACTACTAGGCCTCCCAGCTTCCTACACCAAGCCTCTACAAATGGTACAGAACACAGCAGCCAGAATCCTTACAAACTCCAGGAAAATCGACCACATCTCCCCCATCCTCAAAGACCTTCATTGGTTACCGATCCACTTCAGAATTATGTGCAAAACCATCATGATTATCTACAAGAACATCCATCAACACACTCAACTCGACCTACAAATCCCTTTTAAAAAAACACACATCAGACAGACCCATCAGGGAACACTACAAAGAATCACTTCAGGTTCCATATGCCAAAACCTACCAACATAAATCCTACAGTTCAAGAGCTCTCTCATCAGCAGGTCCAAGCCTTTGGAACTCCATCCCACCAGACTTAAGACAAGAACCATGCGCTCCAACTTTTAGGAAAAGACTAAAAACTTGGCTTTTTAAAAAAGCTTTCCCAGAACTGGATTAAATTCTCCACTCATCAGCACAAACACAAAAGTTAGTGAACTGTAATAAAAAACCAACTAACCTCACACGCAGTCACAGCAACATTTTATTATACTTCACAACAGTATCATATTTGTTCATGTTTGCTATACATTTATATTTTATATTTTATAATATTATACATATTTATTAATTGATACAGCTGGCTAAAAGGTTAATATTCGTTCTTCAATTTCCTCCCCTTTCATATCCTAGTTATTTTTCCTTGTTTATTGTAACTTTCTCACATCCTGAATATTGTTATAATATTTTTTAAGTTTCATACTATATTTGATGTTGAATTGGGAAATGTTCTTTACTTTGTTACTCTCTGCCTTTACTCACATTGTTAATTGTAAACCGGGTTGATGTGATTCCTATCATGAAACTCGGTATATTAAAAATAATAAATAAATAAATAAATAAATAATGGAGAAGGTTTTCATGGGTAATGATTCAGATGGACTGAATTAAATCACGGTGAACCTAGAAGATGTGGTAGGCCTGATTGACAAACTGAAGAGTAGTAAATCACCTGGACCAGATGGTATACACCCCAGAGTTCTGAAGGAACTAAAAAATGAAATTTCAGACCTATTAGTAAAAATTTGTAACCTATCATTAAAATCATCCATTGTATCTGAAGACTAGAGGAGAGCTAATGTAACCCCAATATTTAAAAAGGGCCCCAAGGGCGAGCCGGGAAACTACAGACCGGTTAGCCTGACTTCAGTGCCAGGAAAAATAGTGGAAAGTGTTCTAAACATCAAAATCACAGAACATATAGAAAGACATGGTTTAATGGAACAAAGTCAGCATGGCTTTACCCAGGGCAAGTCTTGCCTCACAAATCTGCTTCACTTTTTTGAAGGAGTTAATAAACACGTGGATAAAGGTGAATCGGTAGATGTAGTATACTTGGATTTTCAGAAGGCGTTTGACAAAATTCCTCATGAGAGGCTTCTAGGAAAAGTAAAAAGTCATGGGATAGGTGGTGATGCCCTTTCGTGGATTGCAAACTGGCTAAAAGACAGAAAACAGAGAGTAGGATTAAATGGACAATTTTCTCAGTGGAAGGGAGTGGACAGTGGAGTGCCTCAGGGATCTGTAATGGGACCCTTACTTTTCAAAATATTTATAAATGATCTGGAAAGAAATACGACGAGTGAGATAATCAAATTTGAAGATGACACAAAATTGTTCAGAGTAGTTAAATCACAAGTAGATTGTGATAAATTGCAGGAAGACCTTGTGAGACTGGAAAATTGGGTATCCAAATGGCAGATGAAATTTAATGTGGATAAATGCAAGGTGATGCATATAGGGAAAAATAACCCATGCTATATTTAATATTAGGTGCTACAACCCAAGAAAGAGATCTAGGTGTCATAGTGGATAACACATTGAAATCGTTGATTCAGTGTGCTGCGGCAGTCAAAAAAGCAAACAGAATGTTGGGAAATTATTAGAAAGGGAATGGGGAATAAAACGGAAAATGTCATAATGCCTCTGTATCGCTCCATGGTGAGACCGCACCTTGAATACTGTGTTCAATTCTGGTCGCCGCATCTCAAAAAAGATATAATTGCGATGGAGAAGGTACAAAGAAGGGCTACCAAAATGATAAGGGGAATGGAACAGCTCTCCTATGAGGAAAGACTAAGGAGGTTAGGACTTTTCAGCTTGGAGAAGAGGCGGCTGAGGGGGGATATGATAGAGATGTTTAAAATTATGAGAGGTAGAACGGGTAGATGTGAATCGGTTATTTACTCTTTCGGATAGTAGAAAGACTAGGGGGCACTCCATGAAGTTAGCATGTGGCACATTTAAAACTAATCGGAGAAAGTTCTATTTTACTCAACGCACAATTAAACTCTGGAATTTGTTGCCAGAGGATGTGGTTAGTGCAGTTAGTATAGCGGTGTTTAAAAAAGGATTGGATAAGTTCTTGGAGGAGATGTCCATTAACTGCTATTAAGTTCACTTAGGGGCGGATTTTAAGAGCCCTGCTCGCCAGTGAGCCTATTTTACATAGGCCTACCGGCGCGCATAGAGCCCCGGGACTCGCGTAAGTCCCGGGGTTTTCTGAGGGGGGTGTGTCGGGGGCGGGCCCAAACCGCGCTGCGTTTTCAGGGCGTGTCGGGAGCGTTCCAGGGGCGGGCCCAGGGGCATGGCTACGGCCCGGGGCAGTCCGGCGGCGTGGCTGCGCCCTCCGTACCCACCCCCAGGTTGCGTCCCGGCACGCAAGAGGCCCGCTGGCGCGCGGGGATTTACGCCTCCCTCTGGGAGGCGTAAATCCCCCGACAAAGGTAAGGGGGGGGTTTAGACAGGGCCGGGCGGGTGGGTTAGGTAGAGGAAGGGAGGGGAAGGTGAGGGGAGGGCGTTAGAGGATTCCCTCCGAGGCCGCTCCGATTTCGGAGCGGCCTCGGAGGGAACGGGGGTAGGCTGCGCGGCTCGGCGCACGCCGGCTATACGAAATCGGTAGCCTTGCGCGCGCCGATCCAGGATTTTAGCGGATACGCGCGTATCTACTAAAATCCCGCATACTTTTGCTTGCGCCTGATGCGCCAGCAAAAGTACGCCTATTCGCGGTATTTGAAAATCTACCCCTTAGAGAATAGCCACTGCCATTAGCAATGGTAACATGGAATAGACTTAGTTTTTGGGTACTTGCCAGGTTCTTATGGCCTGGATTGGCCACTGTTGGAAACAGGATGCTGGGCTTGATGGACCCTTGGTCTGACCCAGTATGGCATTTTCTTATGTTCTTATGTTCTTATGTCTTCCTACTGTCCCTTACTCTAGGCTGGACACTTATTGTCATTTTCATAGTAGAAGTAGTAATAGAAGAAGTAGAAGAAGAAGTAGTTGTTGTTGTATTCACTTGCCGATGTTCAAATGGTTTAGGGATGATACTGGCACTGGCTGTGGTTTTTGCAGTCGGACTACCATTACCACCATCTGACCATACATTGTTATTGGTAGTGTTCTCCTCCTCCTCCTCCTGCTCAGAATTTTTACTAGCTAAGAAACATCGATCATCAACATTGTCATCCTCCTCCTTATCATCAAAATCTGATTCTTCATTCAAGACTTTCTCTGCCACTGTTCTTTCATCTAAGAATGAAGTATGCTGCACAGATTTGAACTTTCCCTCACATTGTTCTGATTTTTCTCCTTCCTTGTCCTGCAAGTTACCTTGCGCTTCTACATCCTCACATGCATTAGAAGGGGTTGTATGCAGGAAATACAACAGGTCTGGCATCTATTGCAAAGTGGGAAAACATTATTGCAATTTGCGCTAATTTAGCTCTTTGCATAGGTATTAGCGCAAATTGCCATAAACTGTCTATTAGCATAAAACACGCCCCAGGCCTAAGCTAGCTACCTATGCTAGTAGCACTATAGCTAGGAGCTTCCCCTTAACAAGAAAGACTGATATTATTTAATATTTAGTATCTATCACCAGCTAGTAATTAATTATTGATTGACCTATATAATAAATCAATAATAAATCGAGTAGGTTGATATAATAAATCTAGCAGAACTCTAATGGTTGAATATAGAGCTGATGTAAGAACATAAGAACATAAGAACATGCCATACTGGGTCAGACCAAGGATCCATCAAGCCCAGCATCCTGTTTCCAACAGTGGCCAATCCAGGCCATAAGAACCTGGCAAGTACCCAAAAACTAAGTCTATTCCATGTTACCGTTGCTAGTAATAGTGGTGATTATTATCTAAGTCAACTTAATTAATAGCAGGTAATGGATTTCTCGTCCAAGAACTTATCCAATCCTTTTTTAACACAGCTATACTAACTGCACTAACCACATCCTCTGGCAACAAATTCCAGAGTCTAACCGTGCGTTGAGTGAAAAAGAACTTTCTCCGAGTAGTTTTAAATGTGCCACATGCTAACTTCATGGAGTGCCCCCTAGTCTTTCTATTATCCGAAAGAGTAAAAAAATGATTCACATCTACCCGTTCTAGACGTCTCATGATTTTAAACACCTCTCAAATCCCACCAATCAAAAGCAATACACAAGCAGAGAACCCCTTATTATATAGCTTAGCTAGTGAGTAAAATTAGGAGGGAAAATAAACGTACTGGCCAATTCAAAAATACACTTACCAATTATTTATTTATTTATCTATTTATTTATTTATTTATTTAAAAGCTTTTATATACCGATGTTCATGTACTGGTACATATCATGTCGGTTTACATAAAACCAAAATTGGAAATTACATCAAACAATCGAACATTATATCAAACAAGAGGGTACAAATAACAGGTCTAACATCATGAGAACTTACAGCTAACACTGAGAACTTATAGTTAGAGCTGAAGACGATTTAGGATAAAAATTAACATTATTATTACAAATAATAAATAAATAAATAAACAACAATCAACAAAGTCAGAATTACAACAGACTTAATAAACATGGGTGAAGATTGAAGTAAGTGGAGCCAAACAGGAGAATTAAGGGCTACGATGTTATAGTTCTAACGTGATGGGGTATGAAATGAGTGAATCAACCCTAGGGAGAGACCTTTAAGTGAAGGCTTTTGTAAAAAGTCTTCACTTCAATTACCATATAATCTCATAAAAAAGAAAGCAGGATTGGAAAATTAGAAGTGTGTGCATAATGCATATATAATTCCAGGATCCCCTTTCAAAAATGCACAGGGATTGGCAAATTCAAAACATGCACTAGCATTTCATATGCCAGTGCCTAGTAACAAAAATAATAAACAAACAAGTTCTAGTAACATGACTGATGACATTACTTTTTGTCAAGCTACAACCCATTTCAATTTCCCATCCCCCATATATAAAAACAGCACCTCAGTGGGAACCTTGGTAACATGAATAAATAATAAGAAGACAGCCAATAGGAATACATATTCATTCCTAAATTGACCAAAAAGTGTCAAATTAGCATAATTTTCTCTTAGTTCACACTAACAGCGGTTAGTGCGCTCTATCGCAGACTTAGGGCGTACTACCACAAATTTAGCGTGCAGTACAGTTCCCGAGCAAACTGCGAACTAATTGCTGTTAGTGCACAGTAAGTTCTGCATCAATGCGCACTATGGGACATTACAGCACACTGTGATGGCACGAAACAGCGCTCACTAATCAGTGTTACTGCGCACTATGAGCTATATAGCGCGCAGTAACTCCCGTTAATGCGCACTAATAAGATAAACGATTTTTTCACGAAAATTTGAGGAAAATGCAATTGTTTGTTGGTTTTACCGATACATGACGAATTAGGAAATATCATATAATATTTTAATTTGTCAAAAAAAATGATGCACATCCCTAATTTTAACCAGTTTGTAATCCACGAAAGGACATCGCCACCTATCCCATGACTTTTTACTTTTCCTAGAAGCCTCTCATAAAGAACTTTGTCAAATGACATCTAAAAATCCAAATACACTACATCTACCAGTTCTCCTATATCTACATGTTTATTAATCCCTTCAAAAACGTGAAACAAATTTGTCAGGCAAGACTTGCCTTGGGTAAAGCCATGCTGACTTTGATCCATTAAACCATGCATATATGTTCTATGATGATCTTTAGAACACTTTTCACCTCGGGGGAAAAGCAAGATGGCTGCTGCATGAAAAGGTCAGCAAGACGCTCTCTCCTCATTTCCTAGAATTTCCTACCTTTATCGAAGAAGAATGCCTCATTCAAAAAGAAAAGCTAAGCTAAGGGAAGTAGCTACTAGGGATGTGCAGAGCAAAATTTTATGTTCATATTTCTTATGTCCGAAAGGGGGTCCCACTTGCGGTCAATATGGACATAAAAAAAATTCAATGAGTTGGGTATATGTACATATGTCGCCCATTAAAGTCAATGGGGGAAGGATTTCCAGCCTATTTTTGGCTGCAGAATTGTGGTTTTCTTATCAATTGGCCCAGGAGAGAGTTCCCTTTCCTTTGTGCAGGGAAGTACTCCCTGGAAAGGGTCCACCCCTAGAGTTGTGTGTACCCGGTGTTTACATTGGCGTCCAGTGAATATCGTTGGCGTCTAGTGAATTCCGTTGGCGTCTAGTGAATTCAGACGGTACTTACGCACTTCAGCAGATGACAAAGGAATTGGAGGATCTCTCAGAAATAAGAATACGTGTGGGAACACAAGGTCTGGATGAACAGGCAGGCACAGCAATGGAGTTAAAACAGCAGTAGGAACACAAGGCCTGGATGAACAGGCACTTCATTCGAGGACAGAGGTCAATCCCAGCTAGGGACACAAGGCCTGCATGAACAGGCACAGGAACTAGGTTAAAACACTGGTAGCTCGCCAGCATCTTTCTGATGCATGCTAGAATATTGGCAGCGGTATGGGCATGGTCCGTCAGGTGGGTGTGCAGTAAAGCCCACCTCCACCCTCATGCTTGTTCAGGGAAGGACTCCCTGGAACGGGTCCACCCCTAGAGTTGTGTGTACCCGGTGTTTACATTGGCGTCCAGTGAATTCCGTTGGCGTCTAGTGAATTCAGACTGTACTTACGCACTTCAGCTGATGACAAACGAATTGGAGCCTAGGATCTCTCACAAATAAGAATACGTGTGGGAACACAAGGCCTGGATGAACAGGTACATCATTCGAGGACAGAGGTCAATTCCAGCTAGGGACACAAGGCCTGCATGAACAGGCACAGCAACCAGGTTAAAACACTTGTGGGAACACAAGGCCTGGATGAACAGGCACAGCCACTGAGTTAAAACACCTGTGGGAACACAAGGCCTGGATGAACAGGCACCGCCACTGAGTTAAAACACCTGTGGGAACACAAGGCCCGGAAGAATGGGCACAGCAACTGAGTTAAAACACCTGTGGGAACACAAGGCCTGGATGAACACGGATACTCGGATAGTAATTATGTGTTTTTTTAATGTATTTATATTCTTATTCGAAAACGTTTCTAGCACGTCATACTTGATTACACTCAGGTACTGTAGGTATTTCCCTATCCCCAGAGGAACACAAGGCCTGGATGAACAGGCACCGCCACTGAGTTAAAACACCTGTGGGAACACAAGGCCTGGATGAACAGGCAGGCACAGCAATGGAGTTAAAACACCAGTAGGAACATGGATGAACACTGATACTCGGATAGTACAATTTTTTTTTTATGGATTTATATTTTTTTTTTAAAAAGTTTATAGCACTTCATTTATTTTTATATTTATTTGTCATTTTTATATACTGACATTCTTGTATTCAATGCAAATCATACTTGCTTACACTCAGTTACTGTATGTATTTTCCTATCCCCAGAGGAACACAAGGCCTGCAGGAACGGGCACAGCAACGGAGTTAAAACACTTGTGGGAACACAAGGCCGGGATGAAGAGGTGCAGCAGTCGAGCACAGAGGTCGATCCCAGCTAGGGACACAAGGCCTGGATGAAGAGGCACATCATTCGAGGACAGAGTTCAATCACAGCTAGGGACACAAGCCGCGGAGGAAAAGACACTAACCAGGATCCTCCAAGCCCTCATTTTCTCCAAATTAGACTACTGCAACTCTACATTTCTTGGACTCCTTTCCTCATACACAAAACCACTCCAAATGGTTCAAAACGCAGCAGCCCGTCTACTAACAAACACTAGGAAAAGAGACCACATTTCCCCAGTCCTAAAAGACCTCCACTGGTTACCAATTCAGTTCAGAGTCATTTACAAATCCATCACCTTGATATACAAAATCTTTCACCAACACACCATAATCGACCTACAAATTCCTCTCCGTTTATACAAATGCATAAGACCGACCAGGGAAGCCTACAGAGGATGCCTCCTTGTTCCACCCTCCAAAACCACTTATCACAGCACCTTTACAGATTGAGACCTTTCCACAGCAGGTCCACCATTATGGAACTCCATCCCCCCAGATCTCAGAAATGAACCTTGCCTCCTAACCTTTCGGAAAAGACTCAAGACATGGCTTTTCAGGCAAGCCTTCCCGAACTGCTCCTAACACAAACCATCAATAAATTCTCAGCTCAGAAGCTGTATATATTGGACGCCATATTTGTAATGTACTCTTGTATATTTTTATATTCTACACATGTATATAATTAACCTCCTCTATCCCTCTTTATTTCTTACACTCCCAGTTCATAGCCCCAGTTAATTGTAACTGCATCTCTTCACCACGTGTATTTATGTTATAGGTTGTTTTCTTTGCACCCCTGTTTTCTGTAAAGCGACATCATGTGAACTGATTTCATGAATGCCGGTATAAAAAAACCTTAAATAATAAAATAAATAAGTAAGTACCGCAAGGGAAAGTTGAAAACAACTTTGAAGAGGGAGTTCAAGAGGGCGTGAAATTGTAAAGAGGTAAATGGGTGGGGTCCGTGCAGTCCGCCCGCAGGATTCAACCCGGCGGGTTCGGTCGGACCGGGGTTTCGGCGGATCCCCCACCCCCACCCCTTTCGCGGGGGGTGGGGGAGGGGCGGGGAACGCCTCCCGGACGGCCCCGGCCCCTGCAGGGCGCATTTCCTCCGCGGCGGTGCGCCGCAACCGGCTACGGGTCGGCTGGGAAGGCCCAGGGGGGGCAGGTGGCCCGCTGCTCCGGCGGCGCGTGTTATAGCCCCCCCTCCCGGCGTTTCCTCCTTCCCCTTTGGCAACTGTTAACTTGTCTTAACCTCATTCACTACATCTATGCAGACGATGTTCAGATTCTTATTCCCATAACAGAATCTATTAACAAACTTGGCTATTCTTACAAGCCTTCCCTGATCCTTCAAACTTTCACTAGATAAGTACAGCTACTCAGCTTTGAATATGGAACTTCGCCCCTCCAATATTCTCCTCATTTAGCTACCCTACTTATGCACTTCAGAAAATGACAAAGGAATTGGAAGATCTCTCAGAAATAATAATACGTGTGGGAACACAAGGTCTGGATGAACAGGCAGGCACAGCAATGGACTTAAAACACCAGTAGGAACACTAGGCCTGGATGAAGAGGCACATCATTCTAGGACAGAGGTCAATCCCACCTATGGACACAAGCTGCGGAGGAAAAGAAACTAACCAGGATTCCCTCCGTAACGGCGAGTGAAGAGGGAAGAGCCCAGCGCCGAATCCCCGCTCGTCCGGCGGGCGCGGGAAATGTGGCGTACGGAAGATCGCCTCTCTGGCGCCGCTCGGGGGCCCAAGTCCTTCTCATCAAGCCTCAGCCCGCGGACGGTGTTAGGCCGGTAGCGGCCCCCGGCGCGCCGGGACCGGGTTTTCTCGTAGTCTGTTTGTTTGGGAATGCAGGCCAAAGTGGGTGGTAAACTCCATCTAAGGGTAAATACCGGCTCCGGCGCGTGTTATTGCCCCCCCCCCCCCCGGGCAGCAGCTTCGCCGTTTCCCCCGGACAAGGGTCCACCTCCAAGTTCAACAATTTCTTACTCTTTACTTTGTCTGTCGAGGCTTGACGTCTCTAAAAGGGTTTGACCTGGAATGCTGTGCATGTCCATCCAATATCGCATACAATATAAAGTGGCATGTTTAATTCAAAATGTTGTACACGGGGAGATCTCAGAAATGAACCTCGCCTCCTAACCTTTCTGGAAAGACTCAAGACATGGCTTTTCAGGCAAGCCTTCCCGAACTCCACCTAACACGCACCATCAATAAATTCTCTGCTCAGAAGCTGTATATATTGTATATACAGGTGGCCCGCCGCTCCGGCGGCGCGTGTTATAGCCCCCCCTGGCAGCAGCTTCGCCGTTTCCCCCGCCGTTTCCTCCTTCCCCTTTGCCAACTGTTAACTAGTCTTAACCTCATTCACTACATCTATGCAGACAATGTTCAGATTCTTATTCCCATAACAGAATCTATTAACAAAGCCATCGCACTTTGGAACAACAGCTTACAAGCCATCACTAATCTCCTCAACAGTCAAAGCATGAGATCTTATTAAGAAACTGACATTATCCTCAACAAATTCTTACTCCTAGCAAAACCTCTACCAAGTAAGTACACAGGGGTCTGTATTTTCATACCCCAGTGCTTGCTGTTTGAATACCGCTCTTGCCGTACCGACCCGCAGGGACCACCTAGGGACACAAGCTGTGGAGGAAAAGAAACTAACCAGGATTCCCTCAGTAACGGCGAGTGAAGAGGGAAGAGCCCAGCGCCGAATCCCCGCCTGTCCGGCGGGCGCGGGAAATGTGGCATACGGAAGACCGCCTCCCCAGCGCCGCTCGGGGGCCCAAGTCCTTCTGATGGAGGATCAGCCCGCGGACGGTGTTAGGCCGGTAGTGGCCCCCGGCGCGCCGGGACCGGGTCTTCTCTGAGTCGGGTTCTTTGGGAAATCAGCCCAAAGCGGGTGGTAAACTCCGTGTAAGGCTGAATACTGGCACGAGACCGATGAAACAGCTAGTAGCAATCGGAATCTCTGGATTGGCGCTCGCCTGGTTCAAATTGTTGCTAACCAACAGAGGTTATAAGGTAAAAATCCAGAACAAAGAATCACCACGCCACGACTCGGCCATCGGAGTCCCACAAGGTTCCTCTTTATCCCCTAAACTCTTTAATATTTACCTCCTACCACTCTGCCGACTCCTTACCAACCTCAATTTAATACACTTTCTCTATGCAGACGACATCCAGATCCTGATCCCCATCAAAGAATCATACACAAAAACCCTCGAATACTGGGATTCCTGTCACCTAGAAATCAAAAGCCTCCTCAAAAGCCTAAATCTGGTACTAAACTCCTCTAAAACTGAAGTATTACTCATAACTCCTGACAACAATCTCACAGCTTGTCTCCCAACCAACCTACAAACTACTCATGTGAGGGATCTAGGTGTGCTAATCGACAATTAACTGAACTTGAAATCCCATATCAATAAAACCACCAAAGACTGCTTCTATAAACTGCAAGTTTAAAAAAGGATAAGACCACTCTTCCACGCCAAAGACTTCAGAACCATCCTCCAAGCCCTCATTTTCTACTACTGCAACTCTACATTACTTGGACTCCCTTCCTCATACACAAAACCACTCCAAATGGTTGAAAACGCAGCAGCCCGTCTACTAACAAACACTAGGAAAGGAGGCCACATTTCCCCAGTCCTAAAAGACCTCCACTGGTTACCAATTCAGTTCAGAGTCATTTACAAATCCATCACCTTGATATAAAAAATCATTCACCAACATACCATAATCGACCTACAAATTCCTCTTCATTTATTCAAATGCACAAGACCCACCAGGGAAGCCTACAGAGGATGCAATGCCGGTATAAATAAATAAAATCAATAAGTACGTAAGGGAAAGTTGAAAAAAACTTTCAAGAGCGAGTTCAAAAGGGCGGGAAACCGTTAAGAGTTAAACGGGTGGGGTGCGTGCAGTCCGCCTGGAGGATTCAACCCGGCGGGTTCGGTGGGACCGGGGTTTCGGCGGATCCCCCACCCCTTTCGCGGGGGGGCGGGGAACGCCTCCCGGACGGCCCCGGCCCCGTCCAGGAATAAAAAAATAAAGTAAATAAATAAAATCAATAAGTACGTAAGGGAAAGTTGAAAAAAACTTTCAAGAGCGAGTTCAAAAGGGCGGGAAACCGTTAAGAGGTAAACGGGTGGGGTGCGTGCAGTCCGCCTGGAGGATTGAACCTGGCGGGTTCGGTGGGACCGGGGTTTCAGCGGATCCCCCACCCCTTTTGCGGGGGGGCGGGGGTCGCCTCCCGGACGGCCCCGGCCCCGTCCAGGAATAAAAAAATAAAGTAAATAAATAAAATCAATAAGTACGTAAGGGAAAGTTGAAAAAAACTTTCAAGAGCGAGTTCAAAAGGGCGGGAAACCGTTAAGAGTTAAACGGGTGGGGTGTGTGCAGTCCGCCTGGAGGATTGAACCCGGCGGGTTCGGTGGGACCGGGGTTTCGGCGGATCCCCCCACCCCTTTCGCGGGGGGGGGGCGGGGAACGCCTCCCGGATGGCCCCGGCCCCGTCCAGGAATAAAAAAATAAAGTAAATAAATAAAATCAATAAGTACGTAAGGGAAAGTTGAAAAAAACTTTCAAGAGCGAGTTCAAAAGGGCGGGAAACCGTTAAGAGTTAAACGGGTGGGGTGCGTGCAGTCCGCCTGGAGGATTGAACCCGGCGGGTTCGGTGGGACCGGGGTTTCGGCGGAACCCCCACCCCTTTCGCGGGGGGGGCGGGGAACGCCTCCCGGACGGCCGCAGGGCGCATTTCCTCCGTGGCGGAGCGCCGCAACCGGCTCCGTGTCGGCTGGGAAGGCCCAGGGGGGGCAGGTGGCCCGCCGCTCCGGCGGCACGTGTTATAGCCCCCCCTGGCAACAGCTTTGCCGTTTCCCCCGCCGTTTCCTCCTTCCCCTTTGCCAACTGTTAAGTAGTCTTAACCTCGTTCACTACATCTATGCAGACGATGTTCAGATTCTTATTCCTATAACAGAATCTATTAACAAAGCCATCGCACTTTGGAACAACAGCTTACAAGCCACCACTAATCTCCTCAACAGTCTAAACCTGGTCCTCAATGCCTCTAAAACTAAACTCCTCTTCATTTCCTACAAGCAAGAAAACCTCCCATCTCAGATCCATCACAAACACCTTCTCACCCACAACCATGTGAGAGACCTGGGAGTAATTATAGACAACCATCTTCACCTAAAGAATATGATCCAAACCACAACTATAAGATATAATATTATATCTTAATGGGCCTCGACAAAGGAAACTCTTTCCTATTGATCTTGTTAGACCTTTCCGCAGCGTTCGACACGGTCAACCACGCCATCCTCCTAAACCAGCTTTCGTCCATAGGAATCAGCGGCACCGTCCTATCCTGGTTCAAAACGTTTCTCAATTACAGAGGTTACAAAGTTAAACTCCAAAACAAGGAATCCTCAAGATTTGACTCTGTCATAGGAGTCCCTCAAGGTTCTTCATTGTCTCTGACCCTATTTAATATCTATCTTCTTCCTCTCTGCCAACTTCTTACCGACCTCAATCTAAAGTACTTCCTTTACGCAGATGATATTGAAATCATCATCCCTATCAAAGACACATACTGTAAAACTCTTGAGTACTGGGAAACATGCCACCAGAAAATCAAACAAGTAGTAAACAACCTACACCTCATCTTAAACTCATCCAAGACAGAAATCCTACTCATCTCTCCTGAAAACAATATCTCCAACACTACTCTTCCCACCAACCTACCTACCACACAAGTTAGAGACTTAGGAGTGATAATAGACAACCGGCTAAACTTCAAGGCACATATCAACAAAACAACCAAAGACTGCTTCTATAAACTCCAGGTTCGGAAGAGGATAAGACCTCTTTTCCATGCTCAAGACTTCAGAACGATCATCGAAGCAGTCATTTTTGCGAAATTAGACTACTGCAGTTCCCTATTGCTAGGTCTGCCCTCATCCTATTCCAAACCACTACAGATGGTTCAAAATTCAGCAGCCCGATTACTAACAGGCGCAAGAAAGAGAGACCACATATCTCCCATTCTGAAAGAGTTACATTGGCTACCCGTCCACTTCCGTATCATCTATAAAGCCATATGTGTCATCTTCAAAACTATTCATCAACGCATCTTATGCACTTTAGCTGATGACAAAGGAATCGGAAAATCTCTCAGAAATAAGAATACGCGTGGGAACACAAGGTCTGGATGAACAGGCACATCATTTGAGGACAGAGGTCAATCCCAGCTAGGGACACAAGCCACGTAGGAAAAGAAACTAACCAGGATTCCCTCAGTAACGGCGAGTGAAGAGGGAAGAGCCCAGCGCCGAATCTCCGCCACTCCGGGTTCGGGGATCTGAACCCGACTCCCTTTCGATCAGCCGAGGACGACGGAGGCCATCGCCCGTCCCTTCCGAACGGCGCTCGCCTATCTCTTAGGACCGGCTGACCCATGTTGAACTGCTGTTCACATGGAACCCTTCTCCACTTCGGCCTTGAAGAAGAATGCTCAGTCTGTTTAAAATAAGAAAATGAACGGACCCACTCTGAAGGACCATGCTCAGTCTGTTTAAAAGAACAAAATTAACGGACCCACTCAAGGACTATGCTCAGTCTGTTTAAAAGAACAAAATTAACGGACCCACTCTGAAGGTCAATGCTCATTCTGTTTAAAATAGCAATATCAACAGACCCACTCTGAAGGACAATGCTCAGTCTGTTTAAAAGAACAAAATGGAACAGACCCGCTCAAGAAGATTGCTCAGTCTGTTTAAAATAACAAAATGGAACTGCCCAGCTAGGGACACAAGGCCTGGAGGAACAGGCACATCATTGGAGGACAGAGGTCAATCCCGGCTTAGGGACACAAGGCCTGGAGGGACAGGCAGGCACAGCAATGGAGTTAAAACACCAGTAGGAACACAATGCCTGGAGGTACAGGCAGGAACAGCAACGGAGTTAAAACACTTGTGGGAACACAAGGGCTGCACAGTATATGCCGGTCAGGCACAGCGATTCATGTCAAGAACATGTGCTGCAGTGCTTACATTATCTTGAACATAGGAGGCAATTGGAACTGCTGCAAGGCTCCTTTCAATAGCTTTTATTCATCTTGCCATTCACAAGGAAAATCGGGAAAGCCAAGCAATGGCAGGTTTACTTTCAAAAACACTAGCATTTCCATCAAGACCGGTGACAGCCTTGAGCGGTGAGGGCTCATGATATCCCCTGTCATTGAAAAAACACGTTCACTGGGCACACTGGTTGGTGGACATGACAGATATCCTTCAGCCACTTTGGCTAGGTGTGGCCAGACAGTGGACTTGTGTGCCCAATATGCCAGCGGATCTGTCTGCGTGTTCTCTATCGGCTCTGAGAGATACCGTGTCACTGACAGCTCTGCTGCTGTCTCCTCCTGTGCTTGGGAGGGCTGAGAGTCACTCAATCCAGTTACTTTCTCTCTCGCCCGTTGCACAACTGATGTATCTTTATGGCCAACATGCCTTGGGCGTTCTGACGTTGAGGTGGACGCACTAATAATAGTATCTGTCACTGACACAGTCCTTCTCCTGCCAGGGCTAGCAGCAGCACAACTCTGTGACGTGCCTGCTGTTTCCACCTGTGCTTCAAGCCTAATCTGTCTCCGCCTATGGTGCTCCTGTTCACGGACCTGTGCTAACAACAGCTCCTTCACAAATGACAGACAATTGGTCTGTAGGGCGAGTTTACCTTTCACACGGGGATCACAGACAGAGGCGAGCATGTATGTGCTGTCCTCTGTTAAAGGCCTTAATCTGTCTTTCACCTGCTGCTGCAAAACGTCCACACACTGCAGCACCTCAGCAGTCATTCCCTCTTGCCGTTTAATGCCTTCCAAATGGTCATCCAGGAATTTCACAATAGGGATGATGTCAGCCAAGGTGGAACTTCTGGAACTCAGCTCCTCCGTGACGTCCTTGAAGGGCTGCAGGATTTTTAACAGCTGACTCATGACTAACCAATCGTGATGCCCTAGGGGATTCTGTACACCTATGTCTATTGTACCAGAAAGTTCATGAAGGGGTGTCTGCAGCTCCAATAACCTCTCCAGCATCATAAAGGTGGAATTCCACCAGGTGGGAACGTCTTGAATGAGACGCTTCTCAGGCATATCCAAATCAGTCTGCTTTTCTCGGAGAACCTGCCCCGCCCTGACACTTCTGTGGAAGTGTGCTGCTATGTTCCTGCACTTGTGTATTAACCTACGCAGGTATTCAGTCTCCTTGTCCTTGGACTCCAAGCCCAAACCTGACTTCACTACCAGATGCAGAGTGTGTGCAAAACATCGGATGTTCTTAAACCGCCCATCGCTTATTGCCATAACCATGTTTGCACCGTTGTCTGTGACAAAAAAGCCTGCCCGCGTTTTACTGTCTCGCTGGTGTACTTTCCAGCTCGCCAGCATCTTTCTGATGCATGCTAGAATATTGGCAGCGGTATGGGAATGGTCCGTCAGGTGGGTGTTCAGTAAAGCCCACCTCCACCCTGATGCTTGTTCAGTAATAGAGCTGCTGGCTGCCCCTGCCTCTGCCATGTCCCACCAGTGTGCTGTCAGAGAGAGGTAAGAGTGTGCAGCATTCATGGCGGTCCAGATATCGCAGGTGAAATGCACTCTTCCGTCTGCCTTACCTAGCAGTGCTTGCACGCGACTGACACAGTGCTTGTACAGGCTGGGGATGACCTTTCTACTAAATGTGGTTCTGGAGGGGACTTTGTAATTTGGAAGTACGACCTTCAAGAAACGTTTGAAACCCACATTCTCCACTAACTGCAGGGGCTGGTCATCAAGGGCAATCATTTCCCCAATGCTCCTGGTTACTACTTTTGCGGCTGCCTGCCTCCTACCCCGGGATAGCGTTACCGCACTCCACCCCATTTCCTCCATGGTGCATTGTCGCTTCTGCCACATGTCAGTGGGTTTCTGGCCTGCCGCCTGACTGCTAGAAGGGTATGAGGGCGTGGGCTGACTCTGCTGCTTTCCTACCACTGCACCCTGGTTGGAAGGGGAAGGGGTCCCCTGACGGAAAATGCTACCATCCCCAGATGGCAGTAATCTTGTTGGGTGTTGCCTCTTAATATGATACTCCATGCCAAAATTTGACAGATGTCCCAGTTGCTTGCCTCTGCTAATATCCCTGGCACAGTAATTACACCGAGCATAACGCGGGTCTTCTGTCACTTTAAAATGTGCCCAGATCGCAGATTTCTTTTGTGATCCTCCTCTCTTTCCCGCCCTGGGGGTGGATGGTGGCACTGGAGTTGAGGTACTACTGGGTGTGGGTGGTGCACCCACTGCACCCGGCGAAGCAATGCCAGCGGGGGCAACAGTCACCCTCTGTCTCCCTTCTGACAGCTCTTCCTCCTCCTCGATATCAGTGGAATGTCTCCACGGCTGCAGAATTCTGGAGGTGGAGGCTAAAACAGGAGTAAGTGACAATTCTACCAAAGATTCCTCAGGTATTACATCTTCCGTTTCTGATGAGAATCCCATCCAAGAAGATTCTTCTTCTGAATCAGAAGCTAACAGTGCCAGCGCTACCTTGTCAGCGCGAATTTTTGCAGGACACTTATGTCCCCTGGCTGCTCTTGGGTGTGTAACTTTTGTCTGGCTAGACTCTGCCTCCTCTTCACTCTCCTCCAAAACTACAGGGCCAGAAACACGTGGTGGCGATTGCAAAGTTTCATGGTCTGATTTCTTTTTTTTTGCCATGGAACTGCCATCCCCTACAAAGACGTTTGATTGCGACAGTTGCCTTTTTAGCTGTACTGGTGGTGTTGCACTGGTGTCTTTTGCGGTGCCTCCGCTGCCATTCCCACAAAGTCGCTTGCATCTCTCTTTCCCTGACATTATGGATTTAATGTCAAGGAGTACTAGTGGTAACACTGCCCACTGTCCCACAATAATAATGTTCAGTCTGTTTAAAATAACAAAATGAACAGACCCACTCAAGATGAATGCTCTGTCTGTTTAAAATAACAGAATTTAACAGACCCACTCAACGACAATGCTCAGTCTGTTTAGAAATAGCAAATTTAACAGACTCGCTGAAGGGCAATGTTCACTCTGTTTACAATGCCCACTGCCTCACTGCCTGCCTGGCAATGCACGGAATGTGTCTGTCTGTGTGCACTGCAGTGCACATAGAACTAAAGTAGATATGAGGCAGGGTACTCCCAGCCCTGGAACTGCTGCCCACCCAGCACTGAACCACTCAAGGAGAATGCTTTTTAGTCTGTTTAAAAATAGCAAATTAAACAGACTCGCTGAAGGGCAATGTTCACTCTGTTTACAATGCCCACTGCCTCACTGCCTGCCTGGCAATGCACGGAATGTGTCTGTCTGTGTGTGTGCAGTGAGTGCACAGAGAACAAGCTTCCTTTTCAGTAGATATGAGGCAGAGTACTGCCAGTGCCAGCCCTGGCACTGCCCACCCAGCACAGAACCAGTCAAGGACAATGCGGTTAAGTCTGTTTAGAAATAGCAAATTTAACAGACTCGCTGAAGGGCAATGTTCACTCTGTTTACAATGCCCACTGCCTCACTGCCTGCCTGGCAATGCACGGAATGTGTCTGTCTGTGTGTGTGCAGTGAGTGCACAGAGAACAAGCTTCCTTTTCAGTAGATATGAGGCAGAGTACTGCCAGTGCCAGCCCTGGCACTGCCCACCCAGCACTGAACCAGTCAAGGACAATGCGGTTAAGTCTGTTTAGAAATAGCAAATTAAACAGACTCGCTGAAGGGCAATGTTCACTCTGTTTACAATGCCCACTGCCTCACTGCCTGCCTGGCAATGCACGGAATGTGTCTGTCTGTGTGTGTGCAGTGAGTGCACAGAGAACAAGCTTCCTTTTCAGTAGATATGAGGCAGAGTACTGCCAGTGCCAGCCCTGGCACTGCCCACCCAGCACTGAACCAGTCAAGGACAATGCGGTTAAGTCTGTTTAGAAATAGCAAATTTAACAGACTCGCTGAAGGGCAATGTTCACTCTGTTTACAATGCCCACTGCCTCACTGCCTGCCTGGCAATGCACGGAATGTGTCTGTCTGTGTGTGTGCAGTGAGTGCACAGAGAACAAGCTTCCTTTTCAGTAGATATGAGGCAGAGTACTGCCAGTGCCAGCCCTGGCACTGCCCACCCAGCACTGAACCAGTCAAGGACAATGCGGTTAAGTCTGTTTAGAAATAGCAAATTTAACAGACTCGCTGAAGGGCAATGTTCACTCTGTTTACAATGCCCACTGCCTCACTGCCTGCCTGGCAATGCATGGAATGTGTCTGTCTGTGTGTGTGCAGTGAGTGCACAGAGAACAAGCTTCCTTTTCAGTAGATATGAGGCAGAGTACTGCCAGTGCCAGCCCTGGCACTGCCCACCCAGCACTGAACCAGTCAAGGACAATGCGGTTAAGTCTGTTTAGAAATAGCAAATTTAACAGACTCGCTGAAGGGCAATGTTCACTCTGTTTACAATGCCCACTGCCTCACTGCCTGCCTGGCAATGCATGGAATGTGTCTGTCTGTGTGTGTGCAGTGAGTGCACAGAGAACAAGCTTCCTTTTCAGTAGATATGAGGCAGAGTACTGCCAGTGCCAGCCCTGGCACTGCCCACCCAGCACTGAACCAGTCAAGGACAATGCGGTTAAGTCTGTTTAGAAATAGCAAATTTAACAGACTCGCTGAAGGGCAATGTTCACTCTGTTTACAATGCCCACTGCCTCACTGCCTGCCTGGCAATGCACGGAATGTGTCTGTCTGTGTGTGTGCAGTGAGTGCACAGAGAACAAGCTTCCTTTTCAGTAGATATGAGGCAGAGTACTGCCAGTGCCAGCCCTGGCACTGCCCACCCAGCACTGAACCAGTCAAGGACAATGCGGTTAAGTCTGTTTAGAAACAGCAAATTTAACAGACTCGCTGAAGGGCAATGTTCACTCTGTTTACAATGCCCACTGCCTCACTGCCTGCCTGGCAATGCACGGAATGTGTCTGTCTATGTGTGTGTGCAGTGAGTGCACAGAGAACAAGCTTCCTTTTCAGTAGATATGAGGCAGAGTACTGCCAGTGCCAGCCCTGGCACTGCCCACCCAGCACTGAACCAGTCAAGGACAATGCGGTTAAGTCTGTTTAGAAATAGCAAATTTAACAGACTCGCTGAAGGGCAATGTTCACTCTGTTTACAATGCCCACTGCCTCACTGCCTGCCTGGCAATGCACGGAATGTGTCTGTCTGTGTGCACTGCAGTGCACATAGAACTAAAGTAGATATGAGGCAGAGTACTCCCAGCCCTGGAACTGCTGCCCAGTGCCCACCCAGCACTGAACCACTCAAGGAGAATGCTTTTAAGTCTGTTTAAAAATAGCAAATATGAGGCAGAGTACTGCCAGCCCTGCCTGGCACTGCCCAGGATAAAATGTACAGACTCACTCAATAACAATGTTCTTTTTTTTTTTTTCCCTAACAAAGAATCTGTTCTGTGTTGTCTATCAAATCTGGTTCTGTTCTGTGTTGTCTATCAAATCTGGTTCTGCTATCTTCTCTGCCTCAGCCTGCCTAAGCCCACCCTGCACGATCCCGATCCCACCTCCCCACTGAATCGCTGACAATGTCCGTCAGTCCTCGTGCTGCTGCTGCTTTTATAGTGCTGGCTCGTCAGGAAATCCTCAGAGAAGCACGGAATGACAGCGCAATTCGCTGCATTCAGTGCTTCTCTGAAAAGGTGAACGCAGATTCGCTGCGTTCCGGTATCCATGCCGACCTGTCCCACCCTTTCCTGTGAGTCACTGAGACTCACAGGACAGGGTCAGACAGGTTGGCATGGTTACCGCAGGGGCGCCGCCATTTTCAGGTAATCCGGGGCTCCGAGCTCGAGCCGCAGGTAATGGTGGCGAGAAAGCGCGCGGATGGCGATTCGCCGTATCCGACATATCTATGTTCAATATGTCGGAAATCTGCTCGTATACGCCTCATCTTTTTTTTAAGTTAAAAAAAAAATATGAGTTGCATTTTACATATGCGGTCAATCCGAATGCACATGCCTAGTAGCTACATCGTCTCCAGTATCCAACAATCAACAAACGAGAATTGAGAATTTCTTTGCCACCATAACAGGAAACCAACTGGAGGAAGCAGCCACTACAACTGCTGAGGCAGAGCGGGCAGCGGTGTTGATCGCTGATGAAATCACTCTGAGCCCTGGCGCACCAGCAACCCCGCTATCTCCTATCCCACCTGTCACTGCGTCATTAGAGGTGAGTCCCCAAAGATTTGGAATTATGACTTTACCTGTTTCGCAACTTGGATTTGAACTTCTGAGGGGTGACTCATCTAGATGCAGTGAGGAGAGGGAAATGGAAGCCATCGAGGAGATAGTGCTGGGGAGCACTTCAGGAAGGGAAGTTATGGCAAACAAAACAGTCACTGACATGCTGACTCCGATGGAGAAACCAAAGGTCATAAATATGGATATTCTCTGGTATGCAATAAAGAGCTTGGAAACAGCAATGTTAAATCTTACAAAATTAACTCTTGAGTCAAATGTGATATTTTTGAATATTGAAAAAGAAATGAATTTTCAAGTGAATAAGATCCAGCAATTAGACATGAGAGTTGAAAAAATACGACTGAGATATTAAGAGTTGGTGTTGTGAATTTAAAGAGGCTAGAGAACTTGGAAAACCAGACAAAACTCCTGAATTGAAGAGTTCTCAATTTTCCATTTGTGAGAGAAATTTCTGCTTATGAAATGTTCAAGGCTTACTTGATTAAAATATTAAAAGTTCCCAGAAGAAGGATTACCTGTTGTTTTAAGAATCTACTATTTACCATCAAAAGAAAGGAAAAAGGAAGAAGATCAAGAACTGAATATTGATTTAAATTTAACTCAAATATTAGAAATGTCTGTAGGTACTGAAATTACAAATAGAACAACTTTGTTTCATGCACGTTTATTGCAGACAGAGAGCTGATAATGAAAAGATTCTTGCGCAATCGCACAGAACTTTTTCATGGCAGGAAAATCTGGATTTTCCTGGATATATCTAGACCTACACAAGAAAGGCAGAAAAAATGTCTATCTATGCAACCAGAAATGATGGCCAGAGGAGCAAGTTTTAATCTTAGATATCCCAGCAGGTATATCATAAGATATCAAAATTCCAAATATATATTTTTGGAACCCATACAATTGCAAAACTTTTGGAACCATTAACCCCTAATAGTCCAGTTGTGTGACCAGTACAAGTTAAGTTTGTCACCTGTTGATTCATTTGGCGTGTTGGTTATAAATGTTGGAAATTATTTGTAATTTAATAACCACTCAATTATTTTCCCCATGGATTACTTAGAAATTACAGATATGAAGAGAAATTTATATGGTTTGATTTATGACATATCTGTTATTGGCAAAATATCTGTAAGATATAATGTTGAAAATGATAAATAAAAAAAAAGAACACTTTCCACTATTTTTCTTGGCCACTGAAGTCAGGCTAACTGGTCTGTAGTTTCCTGGATTGCCCCTGGAGCGCTTTTTAAATATTTGAGTTACATTAGCCACCCTCCAGTCTTCAGGTTCAATGAATGATTTTAATGATAGATTACAAATTTTTACTAATAGATCTGAAATTTCTTTTTTGAGATCTTTCAGAACCCTGGGGTGTGTACCATCTGGTCCAGGTGATTTACTACTCTTCAGTTTGTCAATCAGGCCTACCATATCTTCTAGGTTTACCGTGATTTGGTTCAGGCCTTCTGAATCATTACCCATGAAAACCTTCTCCAGAACAGGTATCTGCCCAACATCCTCTTCAGTAAACACTGAAGCAAAGAAATTGTTTAATCTTTCCATGATGGCCTTATCTTCTCTAAGTGCCCCTTTAACCCCTCGATCATCTAACAGTCCAACTGACTCCCTCGCAGGCTTTCTGCTTCAGATATAAAATGTTTTTACTGTGAGTTTTTGCCTATGGCCAAATTCTTTTCAAATTCTCTCTTAGCCTATCTTATCAATGTCTTACATTTAACTTGCTAATGCTTATGCTTTATCCTATTTTCTTCTGTTGGATCCTTCTTCCAATTTTTGAATGAAGAACTTTTAGCTAAAATAACCTCTTTCACCTCACCTTTTAACCATGCCGGTAATTGTTTTGCCTTCCTTCCACCTTTCTTAATGTGTGGAATACATCTGGACTATATTATACACCCTGCCTGCAGGCTTCCCGCCCGCAGGAGTGCTCACCTTCAGGGTCATCCAGCTGGTCCCGGTCCTGTCTCCCTCGCAGCCCTCGCAAGCCCAGCTAGGCCCCGGCGTCCTGCGGCGGCAGTCACCAGGCCTTCGCTCGCATGCCAGACCCCACTTCGGGCCTCGGCATCTCAACAGCTAGCCACGCCCCTAGGTGCGCGCGGACCAGCCACCCTGATATGGGTTCGAGGGCGGGTCCTAGTTCCCCGGCGCACCCTGATTGAAGGGATGTTTAAAGGAAGTTCCTGGCCTTACTTCCTTGCCTTGACAATCGGGTCGCTTTGTTTCTGAGATTGCCCTTGCTCATGTCTCTGCTTGCCTGTTCCTAGTTTCGTTCCAGGATCCTTCTGTTCCAGTTCCATTCCAGCTTGTACCTGCTTCCTTGCCCTGCTTGTTCCTGTTTTCGTTGTTCATCTTCCCGATCTTACCTCGGACTGCCTTTCTGGTAAAGACCACAGCTTTTTCCTGACCTATCTGCCTGCCTGCTGCCTGCCAAAGACCACAAGTTGTTCCTGACTCATCTGCCTGCCTGCCGCCTGCCAAAGACCACAGCTTGTTCCTGACTTGTCTGCCTGCCTGCCACCTGCCAAAGATCTAGGCTTGTTCCTGACCTGCCTACGACCTTAGCCTGTTCTTGACCTTGCCTGACCTCTGGATCTTGACCCTTGCTTCGTTGACCACTCCTCAGACTGGTTCCTGGACTTGACCTTGCCCGTCTGACCTTGCTTCATTCTGGCTCTGTCCCTAGCCTTGTCATCAACACTCTTCTGGTTCGCCTATCTCCAACCTGTTTCTAGCCTCGAACTCGATAGCACTCTTCCTGCTTCTATGGGCACGCCAGACTCTGACACTCCCAGGAGACCCTGTGAGGCCATCCTAAGTCCCAGTGGCCCGGGTCCCTACAGGCTCCTCCCGGGGGGACTGCGGGCTTCCAGTGGTGAAGATCAACACTGCCTCTGTCTCCTCTCATGCTCCACCCCCTGTGGTCGGTTCCTGCACTGCCACAGGTCAGGGGTCCACCCCCAAGCGCAATAGACTGTTCTTCTAGGATGGTATTTTTTAACAATGTCCACGCCTCTTGCACACTTTTTACCTTTTTTCCTGCTCCCTTCAGTTTTTTTCCTAACTATTTTTCTCATTTTATCAAAGTTTCCCTTTTGAAAGTTTAGCACTAGAGCTGTGGATTTGCTTACTGTTCCCCTTCCAGTCATTAATTCAAATGTAATCATATTATGACCACTATTGCAAGCGACCCCATCACTGTTACCTCTCTCACCAAATCCTGTGCTTCTCTGAGAATTAGATCTAAAATTGCTCCCTCTCTCATCGGTTCCTGAACTAATTGTTCCATAAAACTGTCATTTATTCCATCCAGGAACTTTATCTCTCTAGCATGTCCCGATGTTACATTTACCCAGTCAATATTGGGGTAATTGAAATCTCCCATTATTATTGCACTACCAATTTGGTTAGCTTCCCTAATTTCTCTTCTAATATTCTACCTTCAGGAATGATTCTCCAAGTCTTCTATCTTTACAGACAGCTCCATATTAAAAGCTTCCAGTAAGCAGTCAGCTTTCTCGTTTGCTCCATCTACTCACCATAGTCCTCCATTTTTTTCTCCATCTCCTCAATATGGTGCCTGATTTCATAAGAAAATAGGATTTGCCATACTGAGTCAAACCAAATGTTCATCAAGCCCAATAACCTGTTTCAAACATGGCCAATCCAGGTCACAATTATCTGGCTAGATCCCAAAAGGTTGATAGATTCCACGCTGCTTATCCCAGGAATAAGCAGTGGATTTCCCCAAGTCCACCTTAATGTTTATATATGGACTTTTCTTCCAAGAACATGTCTAAACCTTTTTTAAACCCAGCTACACTAACAATTTTCACCACATTCTCCAGCAACAAATTCCAGAATTTTATTATGCATTGAGTAAAAAAATGTTTTCTCCTATTTGTCTTAAATGTGTCACCTATTAACTTCATTGAATATCTCTTAGTCTTTATGCTTTTGAAGGCCTCCCTCTCACATGTTTCCAAAAAATCACTGCTAGTCCATTTGGGCCATCCCACCTTCAATTCCGATCTTGGACTCATTCGGAAGCCGTAAAAGTAACAAAAAAAAAAAGTATGCTATCTTAATCCCCACTCCCTTTAAGCTCTGCCACATCCTAAAAAATAATTGCTAGCTCCAATTTGGGAACCCCTTCACCCCTCTGTCCCTCCACCAAAGCCTACCCCATAGATGGTATGGTCTTCTGGAAGAAGGAGCAATCTCCTCCCAATCCTGACCCATTGATGCTACCTTGGAAAATGGTGCCATTTGAGTCCATGAACTCCTTTGTACCTGAGGGGGCAAATAAATGCATAAACCATCCAGTGCCATCTTCCAAGATTTATCCTCTTTTACAACAGTTGCTATTCTGGAAAATCCCCCAGCAACATATCCACGTCAAAGTTCTGGTTTTAGTCTTCAAAATGGTTAAGGTCCTTGTTATTTGGGAAAGTTATTGACACCTTATGCCCCTACCAGAACCTTATATTCTCATTTAGAAGTTTCCTCTGTTAAATCAGTTCATCTATAAGAATCCAGAAAGCTGGGCTTTTTCTGTAATAGACCCAGTGATGTGGAATGCTTTACCCTCATCACTACATGCTATTAAGCTGCTTTTCTGAAGAGGCCCACCTCTTCAGAAAAGCTTTTAAAGAAGCCTTTGGTGAGTCAGACTTTGGTGAGTCAAAATGTTTTACTGTTAGATCTAATATTGTTTTATATTTGAATGTTAATTTTGATTTAAGGAATGATTTTCAGTGTAATTTATTTTATCTTATTTATTTATTTGGTTTTTACATTTATATTCCACCAATCCAGAAATCTTGGTGGAGTACAATATATACACACATTAATCAATAAACACTTTTAGATTTAATCACAATGGCTACCAGTTCTGAATATTGGCTAGTTGACTAGAGTTGGACATTACAAGGAGACTCACACCCCTTTTACAAATGGTATGACTACAGAAAGAGTAACCAGTGATTCACAGTATGAACCTCTGTAGCTGGTAGCTGGATGCCCAGAGCCATGTAAATGCAATTTGCCATTATCCCAGTCTATAGATAGCAGATATCTGAGGCCCTGCAGCAGCCATCTAACTCCATCCTGGGCCCTTCTTCTCTTCATTTATTTTAATTGTTTATTATGTTGTAACATGCTTAGCTCGACTGGTTTGTTATAAGCGGGCTATAAATGTTTTTAAACAAATACATAAATATTGCCATATCCTCTTGCCCTCCGGAGTCCAGAAAACAAGGTAGTTAATCAAGCTCAGGAGGCACAGGGCAGAGCTTTCATGATGAAAAATAAATAATTTCATATACATGGATAATGAATGATTGTCCAAGAATAAAACAATAGCCTCTCTAAATCTGAGGTATGATGAACATGTCAGATTAAATTATATTATGCTGTTGTACAATCTAAATCCTATAAACTACAGCTCAGAAGTGAAAAATAAAAGTTTTGTTGATTAAATATAGCCAGCAGAACTGGCCTTAATATTAGAATGCATGGCCATTTACACCAAGTTTCATCAGCCCAAATGTACCATGAAATGATGTGAGATTTTTGATACATAGTATGTCATTATGCATTGTAATATAGGTGTCAAATGCTGAAGAGCTGTCATTCAAGGTTATCCCCCTGCTTCTCCCCATTGTACAGCCCAGAATTTTGACCTTGCAATATACAATATAAGGCAGATTTTTAACAGGGTAATCGCATCTCTATTTTTGCAACTAGAAATGCACCAAGGACCTACAAGAACCATTTAGTTTCCTTTCTGGTTTTGAAACTTGAACTTTACCCGGTTGCCTTAGCAAGAGTTAAAAGTGCATTGATGAATTCTGGGAATGGAGAAATTTTATTGCAATGTATTGTAGGTGGGCCTGACAAACTGTTTTCCCAATCATACGGTGGCAAAACAATAAAGTCTCATAGCAGAAAAATCTGCCTCAATCGAATTGGTAAATGTTAGGCTTTGCCGCTGCATAAGAGCTATTTAGTTAATATGCAGCTATATGCACTGTTTGAATTGGTGATTATTCATTACTTGATTTTAGAACATATTGTAGAGAGCCTCAAAGATGGCTACTAAGAAGAACGGGGGGGGGGGGGGGGGACAAGAGTAGTGATATTTTAACTCCCTGTCACCATCTTAGGGGGCTGGACTTTTTGTCTGTCTCTTGTATGGGCTTGCTGTCTCCTGTTTTGTTTTTTGCTTTTTTTTTTTTAGGAAGGGAATCTTGGATCTCAGGGATGAGACCTGGGTAAAGTAGTTTCAGTTTCCCTTTTAATTTAGATTGTTATTTCTCCAACATGTCTAAGTATCCCGGGGCCCAGGGGCTCAGCATTACGCCATCTAAGAGACGCGGTGTCTCTCAGCCACTATGGATGGACTATGGGAGGTCCTGCTGGAGGGATGAATCTGACTTCATTCCTGGGGGGAAGGGGCATCAAAGAAGATCTATGGCATCCATCTGGTGAAAACCACATCTATATCTTCAAGAAGTTGAAGAAAGAAGTATGGCAGTACCCTTCTGTTACCAACAAGGGATAAGGAGAGTAACCGAGCAAATGGACTAAGGCATAAAAAAATAGGACTTTAATTAAGTACACTTAAATTGGGAAAAGATAATCCTATCCATCAAAGAAGGGTTAGGTCGGCCATCATAGCTGGTGATCTGTTTATTAAAAATGTAGAAAGCTGGGTAGACATGAGGACCGCCTGGTAACTTCCCTGCCTGGTGCGAAGGTAGCAGATCTCGCACATCACCTAGATAGGATTTTAAACAGTGCTGGAAGGAGCTGCCTGTCGTGGTACATATGGGCACCAAGGGCATAAGAAAATGTGAGAGGGAGGTTCTGGAAGCCAAATTTAGGATTTTAGATAGAAAGCCGAAATTCAGAACCTCCAGAGTTGCATTCTCTGAAATGCTTCCTGTTCCCCGTGCAGGTCCCCAGAGGCAGACAGAGCTCCGGAGTGTCAATATGTGGATGAGACAAACATTCAGGGAAGAAGGATTCAGTTTTGTAAGGAACTGGACAACCTTTTGGGGAAGAAGGAGACTTTTCCAAAAGGACGGGCTCCACCTTAACCAGAGTAGAATCAGGATGCTGACGCCAACTTTTAAAAAGGAGATAGAGCAGCTTTTAAATGAGAACAAGGGAGAAAGCCGACAGTCACTCAGCAGTGTATGGTTCAGAGGAATGTATCCTTGAAGGATATTAATGAAACAGGAGAGTTATGGCATCCCAACAGAGAGATTCCAATGAAAGAAAAAGTTGTCCATGTGTCTATAAATAAAGAATCACCTGAGCTAAAGGATTCCAAATTATCCCTATCAACTGAAAAGCAGGTTGTTAATACAAACAAAAAACACACTTTGAAATGTCTGTATGCCAATACCAGAGCTCTAAGAAGTAAGATGGGAGAGTTAGAGTGTATAGCAGTGAATGATGAGATAGACATAACTGACATCTCAGAGACCTGGTGGAAGGAGGATAGCCAATGGGACAGTGCTATATCAGGGTACAAATTATATCATATTCGGGCCGATACAGTAAACTTCGCAGGAGAGCCGGCGCTCCGAGGCGAGCGCCCTCTCTCCCAACGCGCGCCCAGGCCACTCTCCTGGGCGCACGATCGAGTATGCAAATGAGGGCCTGCAGTAAAAGGAGGTGCTAGGGACACTAGCGCGTCCCTAGCGCCTCCTTTTTGACAGGAGCAGCGGCTGGCAGCGGATTTGACAGCCGACGCTCAATTTTACCGGCATCGATTCTCAAACTCGCTGACAGCCACGGGTTTGGAAAACGGACGCTGGCATAATTGAGCATCTGTCTTCTGTCCCTTAGGCCGCCGGCCGATTTAACTTTTTTTTTTTTAATTTTGATTTTTTTTTAAATTTGGGGCCTCCAACTTAATATCACTATAATATTAAGTCAGAGGGTGTACAGAAAAGCAGTTTTTTCTGCTTTTCTGTACACTTTCCTGGTGCCGGCAGAAATTAAAGCCTGCCCAAATCTGAAAGTAAAATGTGTGGCTTGGCTGCACATTTTACTTTCTGTATCGCGCGGGAATAACTAATTGGGCCATCAACATGCATTTGCATGTTGCGGGCGCTATTAGTTTCGGGGGGGTTGGCCGTGCATTTTAGACGTGCTATTACCCCTTACTGTATAAGGGGTAAAAATAGTGTGTCGAAAATGCGGCCAATCGCGGGCTAACAGTGCGCTCCATTGTATCGGCCTGAATGATAGGGAGGATAATCTTGGTGGGGGTGTAGCACTTTATGTCCAGGAGGGCATAGAGTCCAACAGGATAAAGATCATACAAGAGACTAAATGCTCAGTAGAATCTATATGGGTAGGAATCACATGTGTATTGGGTAAGAGTATAGGGATAGGAGTTTACTACTGTCCACCTGGCCAAAATGATCAGATGGATGACGAAAGGCTAAGAGAAATCATGGAAGCTAACCAATTTGGCAGTGCAGTAATAATAGGAGATTTCAATTACCCCAATATTGACTGGGTAAATATAACATCAGGATATGCTTTACCCTCTGTTGCCTCAGGTACAAAATTAGATTGTAAGCCCTGTGGCGATAGGGAGATACCTATAGTACCTCAATGTAATCTACTTTGATGTACACTTTGAAGTGCCAAAAAGCAGAATATTAAAAAAAATGTAAAGTTCTGGATGGAATAAAAGACTGCTTCATGGAGCATGGAGCATGGAGCATAGAGCATGGTTCAGGAACCAAAGAGAGATGGAGTTATTTTAGATCTAATGCATTGTGGAATGCTGCATTTCATGAGAGAGGTAATGATGGTGGGGCCACTTGACAACAGTGATCATAACATGATCACATTTGAACTAATGACTGGAAGAGGGACAATATGTAAATCTACAGCTCTAACAATAGATTTTTAACAGGGAAACTTTGATAAAATGAGGAAAATATTTAGAAAAAAACTTAAAGGTGCAGCTGCAAAGGTTAAAAGTGTACAACAGGCATGGACATTGTTTAAAAATACAGTCTTAGAAGTATAGTCCAGATATATTCCACATTAAGAAAGGTGGAAATAATGCAAAATGATTACCGACATGGTTTAAAGGTAAGGTGAAAGAGGCTATTTTTACAAAAAAAAACCCCCATCTTTTCAAAAATGGAAGGATCCATCCGAAGAAAATAGTAAAAAGCATAGGGATGTGAATCGTTTTTTGACGATCTAAAATATCGTCCGATATTTTTTAAATCATCATTAATCGTTAAAGAGTGTGATACAATATAAATTCCGCCGATTTATCGTGAAAAAATCGTTAATCGGGTTAGTGCACACTAACAGGACACAACCTAAAAACCCACCCTACCCTTTAAAACTGCTCCCTTAGCCTCCACCACCCTCCCGACCCCCCCCAAAAAAATGTTTTAAAATTACCTGGTGGTCCAGTGGGCCCCGGGAGTGATCTCCCGCTCTCGGGCTGTCGGCTGCCACTAACAAAAATGGTGCCGATGGCCCTTTGCCCTTACCATGTGACAGGGTAACCGTGCCATTGGCCTGCCCCTATCACATGGTAGGAGCACTGGACGGCTCGCACCATCTTTAAAAATGGTGTGGGTCATCCAGTGGATGGCCGGCGCCATCTTTAAAAATGGTGCGGGCCGTCCACTGCCTTCAGAAGCCTGCAAACTTGGAACAAACGACGCAGTAATCTCCGATGCATTAGCACACATGTACATGCGTATGCTGGCTTATGCCAAAGGATGCAGCCATTTTATAACATATGCAGATATATGCACACATGATTTTATATGCGCACTGACACCATTACTAGTTTTCCCAGTTCATTCTCAGTTCACCCAGTAAGGGATATGACTTCCAAGCCCTCCTAGGTTACTTTCCTCCCTTTCCCCCTGTTAGCCCCAACACTTAAAACTCCACTGACTAGCTTAGTTTTTGTTTTGTTTTATTACTTATACCCCATCTGTTGCGCTTCCCAGCCGCGTGCGCTCCACGGCTGGTCCTGCTCACCTCTCCCGTCCATCTACCAGCTCCAGGCTCACTCCCTCTGCTGCTGCAGCAAGTTCACGGTGACCCGGTTCCCCCACTCACCCTCCGATGCCGACTACTCCTTGATTGCTGCCTGAACGGATCTTTGCCTGTTCTCCGACTACTCTTTGATTGCTGCCTGCCCTGACCTCTGCCTGAACTCTGACTACTCTTGATCGTTTCCTGGAACTTGACCTTTGCCTGACCTGACCATGCCCAGATTGACCTTTGTTACTGACCCTGCTTTGGCTGACAACTCGGGACTGATACTCTGTCCTTGATCCTCGCTATCCATTCAGACACTCTCTTCTGGCTTCCTGCGACCTCTGGGCTTCCCTGTTTGGACACCGACCACTCACCCTTGTTTGTGGTGGGCACTCCCTTGAACTTTCTCTCAAGGAGACCCTGGGAGGCCCACCTAAGACCAGGTGGCCCGGGTAACCAAGGGCTCAACCTGAGGGAACTCCGGGTTGCTATTGGCGAAGCTCCAGCTAGCCTCTGTCTCTTCCTGTGCTGTGCCTCCTGGTAGCAGGCGCTCTCCGAGTCTCACCGGCCGTACCAATCCTGCACCAGGCCAAGGGCCCACCTCCAGCGCAACAGGTTGCCAAGGCCATGGACTCGGCGGAGTCTCCCGCCTTGCAGGCCATTCCTGGCCTAGCCGCTCATGTCCGAAAACAACAGCGAACCTTAGAAGATTTGACTTCGTCTGTGGAAAGACTACGGTCTCATCTTGAGGATTATGTTAAGGCCAACTCGAGGGGCTGGGTTCAACCCGCGCCTTCAAGGGCATCTCTGGCCCTTCCTGCTCCACCCGTTTCAATGGGGATTCGCACCTCTGTCGAGGTTTCCTCAACCAATACTTTATGCAATTTGCTCTACTGCCTGAGTTGTTTCCAAGTGAAAATACCAAGATCACCTTCATCCTCTCACGCCTTGAAGGAAAGGCCCTGGCATGGACTTCCCCACTTTGGGAATGTTTGGATGACATCCTCCTTCATCTCTCTCACTTCATCTCCGGGTTCAAGCAGACCTTCCAGGACCCCGGCCGACAGGCATTGCGGATCACCAGCTTCTTCATCTCCATCAAGGCTCCCATTCACTTACTGAATTCACGGTAGAATTCAGGACACTAGCCACAAAACTGGGATGGCAAGAGGACTGCCTATGGGCAATCTATCTGGATGGCTTATCTCCTGCCCTCAAGGATGAGCTGGCTGCTTGCGAGATTCCTACATCTCTAGATGATATCATCTCTTTGGTTGGCAAGATCGATCACCGACTATGTCAGCGACATCAGGAGGTAAATATCTCTCGGCCGCCTGCCATACACCCAGTTCATGTCACCAGTCCTCAGTTAAAGGCCCTACTGGTGCCTCCTCCATCACCAGAGGAGCTGATGCAGATCAACCGCGGACGCTTGTCTCCTGAAGAGACAAGCGTAAAAAGGAAGGCCTTTGTCTGTACTGTGGCGGTTCCGGACATCTCCTGCAAGCCTGTCCACTTCATCTGGGAAACTGCAGAGCCTGAGCCCAGCTTGGGCGCTACTGTTACTGGCCCCCAATTACTACTTCCTGTGTCTATCTACAGAGAGTCATGGTCCTTTGTCACAACAGCCCTCGTGGACATCGGGGCGGGTGACAACTTCATTCTGAATGATATTGTCACTCTCCTCCAGATCCCGCTCCAGCCTCTGGACATACCTTTATGCATAGTGTCCATCCAGGGAGAGCATCTTCCTGGACGTATCACGCATCGCACTGTAGACTTCCATCTCTCCATGGGAACCCTCCATGAAGAAGAGATCTCCCTATATGCTCTGAAGCATTCTATACACCCTGTAATCCTCGGACTTCCATGGCTCCAGGTGCATGGACCTCACTTCGACTGGCAATCCCTACAGTTAATTCAGTGGGGATCCCAGTGCCAAAACCACTGCCTTTGTCAAGTCTCTTCAGCAGTCACCGCTTTGAACTCTACAACCCTGACTGGGTTACCTGCTCCATATGCAGACTTCCAATATGTATTCTCTAAACAGAATGCTGACATCCTACCTCCACTTCGGGAGTTTAATTGTCCCATTGAGCTCCTACCTAGTACCACGTTTCCCAAAGGAAGGACCTACCCTCTCTCACTACCGGAAACTAATGCAATGTCTGAGTACATTAAAAATAATCTGGACAAGGGATTCATAAGACTCTCCGATTCCCCGACAGGAGCCGGATTCTTCTTTGTGAAGAAGAAAGATGGCAGTTTACGTCCTTGCATTGACTACCGTGGGCTAAATGCCGTAACCCGCAAGGATCGCTATCCTTTCCCCCACTCATCAGCGAACTCTTTGAGTGCCTCCAAGGAGCCCAGATCCTTATGAAGCTAGATCTCCGAGGGGCCTATAATCTCGTAAGGATCCAGCCAGAGGACATTTGGAAGACCGCTTTCAATACCAGAGACGGCCACTACGAGTATGTAGTGATGCCCTTCGGACTTTGTAATGCCCCTGCGATCTTTCAGTGCTTGATGAATGAGATCTTCCAGGACCTACTATACTCGTTTGTCGTGGTATATCTAGACGATATACTGATCTTTTCCAAGGACCTGAAATGCCACCGTTCACATGTTCAGACAGTCCTTCAACGTCTCAGGGACAACCATCTCTATGTGAAACTAGAGAAGTGTATCTTCGAACAGACTCGTCTCTCATTTCTAGGCTACATTATCTCTAATTGTGGTTTTACCATGGACCCTGAAAAACTTCAAGGAATCCGAGATTGGCCCCAACCAGTAGGCCTCCATTCCCTACAAAGGTTCTTTGGATTTACAAACTATTACAGGAACTTCTTCGCCAATTACTCTACACTAGCTGCTCCACTCACTGCCATGACTAGGAAAGGTAGTAACCACCAAGTATGGAGTCCCAAGACTCAATCCGCCTTCCACGCCTTGAAAGAGGCCTTCTGCACTGGACCTTGTCTACGTCACCCAGACCCTAACTACCCCTTCGTCGTCAAAGGGCAGGGGAAGTTCTCAGCCAGTATTCCTCCAAGGGAGCCTTAGTACCCTGCTCCTTCTATTCGCACAAATTTTCCCCTGCAGAGAAAAATTATATGATCAGGGATTGTGAGCTCCTAGCGATGAAGTTAGCGCTTCAAGAGTGGTGCCCCTGGTTACAAAGAGCACAACATAAGTTCACGATCTTTACAGATCACAAAAACCTTGAGCACTTGAAGGAAGTCCAATTATTGAACCCCAGACAGTCCCGCTAGGCACTGTTCTTTGAATGTTTTAATTTTGAACTTCGGTATCGTCCCGTAGCCAAGAACACTTGAGCGGATGATCTATCCCACTGTCTTGAACCAGAGGATACACCTGACACTCCTAGGCACATCATCGACCCAACTTGCATAACCCTCACAGTCACCAAAACTATGCCATCTGGGAAGACGGTGGTTCCACGCCATCTACGTGAATGTGTCCTTCGCTGGGCTCATGACTTGAAGTTGGCCAGCCATCCTGGCCGAGCTAGGATACTTGAGATGTTAAGAAGATACTACTGGGGCCTAACATGGTCAAGGACTCCCGCAGTTATGTGGACTCATACCCCATCTGTGCACAACACAAACCTCCCACTAGCCATCCTTGGGGCCTTCTTCAACCCCTTCCAGCTCCCACTGAACCCTGGTCAAGCATCTCTACTGACTTCATCATCGATCTGCCCCCATTAAAGGGCAACATGGTCATCTGGGTCATCATCGACCGTTTTTCCAAAATGGCCCACTTCGTTCCACTACCGAGTCTTCCTTTGGCACCTGAACTGGCAAAGCTCTTCCTGAAGAACGTATTCTGTCTACACGGTCTTCCCAAAGAGATTGTTTCCAATCATGGGCCACAATTCGCTGCCAAATACTGGAAGTCCCTGTGCAAAAAATTTGATATCTCATTAAATCTGACTTCAGCCTACCACCCTCAGGCGAACGGCCAAGCCAAGAGGACCAACAGGTCCTTGAAGACATTCTTAAGGATGTACGTCAACGATCAACAGGACAATTGGGCCGATCTCTTGCCCTGGGCTGAACTATCCCACAACACCCACATTGCTTCAGCCACCGAGATGTCTCCCTTCTCTGTGGTGTTTGGTCGCCAACCATGTCTGCCTTTGCCTGTACCTCTCTCTATACCATCACCTGCGGCCCAGTCTACCGCACAGACGATTTGTCGCCTCTGGAATCAAGTCAAAGAAAGACTGGGCCAAGCCGCTGAGAAAGCCAAACGCTTTACTGATGCCCTCCGTCGCACTGCTCCACTATTCTGGCCAGGCCAGAAAGTGTGGCTCAGCACGAAACACATTAAGGTACGTTTAACTTCGCAATGCTTGGCCCCCAAGTTCATAGGGACATTTCCTGTTACCCGGCGCATCGAGGCCGTAATGTATCAGCTACAGCTGCCCACTTCCATGGGATTTCACAATACATTTCATGGCTCCTTATTAAAGCCCTTGGTCCTGAACTGGCCCTCTCACAGATGGGCTGTGCCACTTTTTTAAATGTCACAGGTCATCCTTTGCCCCTACCATGTGACACTGGCTGGCCAATGGCACCGGTAGCCCCTGTCACATGAAGGGGCTAAAAGCCACTGGCGCCATTTTGTTTAGTGGCAGCTGATGGCTTGGGAGTGGCAGATCGCTTTCGGACCCTCCACTGCAACACCAGGTGTTTTCATGAGTCTTGGTGGGTTGGGAGGGTAGAGGGGTTATTTTATTTAAATTTGGGTAGAAGGCACAGGGGGTGGGGAAGCAGCAGCATGTGGTGTCTTCCCCTGGAGTCGGGGCTGCGACCGGGGGCGGGGCAGTGGGGTGTTAGCGCGAAGGTGCCTAGGGTGCCTAATCCCCTTGTACCGGTCCTGCAAATATAAGACCTTTTAGAACATTATAGAACCTTCCTAGCATTTAAAAAAGATTTTAACTGCTCAGGTGAAAAGAAAACAAAACTGTCTGAGCAATACTTTACAAAACATTTGCGGGGATAACACAAAAGAAACAAAGCACCCAATTCCACAGTATCCTTCCTAAGAGATAGCAACCACTTTCTTCTCAGCTGAGTAAGCCTAGAAATATCTGGGAAAATTCTCATGTTCTGACCATAAAAAGGAATATGTATAAAGACATAACTTTAGATAGGTCTGAATCAGAGACAAAGGAAACGAGTAAGGTCACCCTTTCAATAATCTCAGGCCTTGAGGATTCCAGGAAATCTGTTAAATTCAACAAATGCAAATTATTCGGTCCGAGACCTTGCAAGGAAACTTGAGGAGATAATGGCAAAAAGGTTATTGTGTTGATGGAAGGGAAATCTTCAAATGAAATTCTTAGGACATCCAAAAAATATTTCTTCAGAGTAACAATAGGAAGTTCTCCTATAATCTTTAAAAAATTTTGAATCCTAAGGTTGAGCATTTTCCAACAATCCTACAAGATAAGAGGCCTCTGTTCTGAATTAGCATTGATTGGACCCCTTGTGTTTTAACAATATCTTGCTTAACCTCAGCAATTTGAGGTAAGTGTTCTTGAATTAAATTTTCATGCTGGGTAACAATGGGGTCTAATCTTGAAACAACAGAATCCACTTTGGAGACAGAGACAGAATCCTGCTGAAATTCTCCATTAGCTCCCATAATGATTCTAAAGTTATTACCACTGGTTTATCAGGAATCCTAAATGCTTCCTTCGGCAATGAACCTGCAAAATAAGAAACCATAAAGATAAGGAGAAAACATCATGGCTCTCAAGGCCTCTTACCAGCCCGGAGTGTTACGTGTACCGTCCACAGCAGACCCGCGGCACGACCCCCTCACCTTTCTAGAGTGACTCCAGCCTCTGGTTCCTCCTCGCTGGCTGTGGTAGGCCGTCAGCTTCATCCTTGGGCCTCCCCCGGTGCCGCCGGCTCTGCCACAGTCCCCAGGGTCTCTGGTCCTGCCTCCACCACTTGTCGGGCCTCTCCGTGTGGCCCGCAGAGAGTCGCTGCTACTCGCGCCATGCCCCTCCCCAGGTGCGTGCGCATCACTGACTCTTAAGTAGGGACCGCGGCGGGAACCTAGTCTTACTCCTGATACTGAGCAGGAATAAATGTACGTGAGTAAGGTGCCACATTTACATGCCAAATTGCTTATAAAATATCTACTTACACAGTAAATGCCGGCCCCTCCCCAGAATACCCGTTTTCCACCTCTTTTTTACATGCATAAATTTACTTGCGGACCCTGATTTGCACATGTATGTTGAGGTTTTTAAAATAACATACTCATTTATAAGCAATTTGACATGCATAAGTGCTAATTTTTACGCACACAATTTTTCAAAATTTATCTTTAAGGGTCTAATATCTATGTAGGAATAATTGTTAGGCTATTATCACCTACTACCTCTCACTATCTCAAAAGGAAGAAGCCATCCAAAGAATAGCATGCAAAGGAAAGGCACTATTAATGGGTGACTGAAATCTCCCAGATGAAGAGCTTCAGCTGCAGGATCAACTATAAGTAGGAGAGGATACTAGAATCCTTGCAAAAGTATTGTTCAAGCAGCTAGTTGAGAAGCCCATTCATTATGAAGAGACAATGGGCTTGGTACTGACAAATGGAGACTGAGGTTATGGTATGGGACCACATGGAACCAATGATCACTGTATCTTGTGGTTCACTATAAATACTGGACCAGAACCAAGAACATAGAATAGGTATGTAACACAGAGTGAGCAGTCTTTAGCTTAGCAGAGGACAGAGGAAATTGGACTCCATTATTCTTCTACAGACTTTATTTACAGGCAAATTAAATAATCAAAAGCCTACTTACCCCAGCAGTGCTGGCAACAGAAATGTAGAAGTTTACAGATATGAAGTAAAATTCTAGCTTTCTTCTTCTTTCATCTGGGGCCTCCCTTTCCCTTTGGCACCTGGAGTCTTATTCTTCTCCCCAAGGGAAATGCCCTGAAATAGGATTCCTTTGTTGCTGTCTTAAGGTGGGCTAGGCTAAAGTCTGGTCTTTAACTTTTAAGAAGGGTCTTATGTAAACTCCTTTACATGGTGACTTCAAGAAAATGAATAACTATGTTAAGGAAGAACTATGAGGAGCAGGAAATATGAAAGATACAGTAATAAAAGGTGAAATTAGAAACTTACCTGTTAATTTCCTTTTTCTAAGTCTTATGAGACCAGTCTAGACAAGTGGGCTATAGTCTCCTTACCAGCAGATGGAGACAGAGAGCAAAACCTTTTACTGATGAGCTCTTCCTCTTTATAGCCTGGTACAGCAGGTAAAGCCATCATTAGACCACTGCCCAAGCTACTGACTGAGCCTCCCTAGAATATCTTGATAATAAATATCTTTTTTTTTAACAGGCAATGAGCAACATAACCATCTCTTCCTCCCCTGAACTGCACAGTCTGAGTTTGTGATACTTATTAGAGACAGTCTTAAATTTTCATTTTTTTCCAATCCTCAAGTAACTATCGTCCGAACAGACTTCCGACTTGGTTTCTTGGTGGGCTTTGGATTGGTCTGGCAGAACTCAAGGAAATGAAATTAACAGTTAGATTTCTAATTTCACCTTCCTTATTGTTCTGCCAGTCCAATCCAGACATATAGGATATGCCCAAGCAGTGCCTAACCTGGGTGGGGGAAGCCATGGCTGCTTCAAGGATGCTTACTCCAAAGGCTGTATCCTTCTTGATCTGCAGTTCCAGCCTGTAAAGCTTCATGAACAAATATAAGGAGGACCAAGTTACTGCTTTGCAAATGTCCTCCGGTGAGACCAACCTGCACTCAACCCACAACATGGCCAGTGCTCTAGAAGAATATAACCTCAAACATTCTGGGACTTGTCTACCTTTCACTTTAAACACTAATGTGATCACTCTCTTTATCCAACAGATGATGGATGCCTTGGATCACACTTCTCCCTTCCGTGGGCTACCAAACAAAATAAAAAGTCTGACTTTTGGAATGCATTTGTGACCTTCGGGTAACATAGCAGTGCCCTACATATGTCCAGAAAATAAAGATCCTTCCATCCCCCCCACCCCTACATAGTCTGATGACCTGAATGCAGGAAGACAAATAGCCTGATTCAGATCAAAGTATGATATCACATTAGGCAAGAAATATGGCCCCAGGTGAATTGTGACCGTCTGTCTTGAAAATTCTTGGTAGGTATCCTGGTATGACAGTGCTTAAAGCTCTGAAATTCTTCTAGCTGAACAGCAGCTACCAGGAACACTGTCTTCAGTGTGAGGTCATTTTGTGAGTCTCTTTCTAAAAGCTCAAAATGAGCTGCTATCCGCACCTTCCATACCAAATTCAGATCCCATGCTTGGACCAATCACAAGATTGGGGGGAAATGTGCTTCATTCCCCTAAAGAAGCAAAACACATTGGGGTGGGATGCTACAGAGCCTCCTCTAATGTGATGCCTTTAACAAGCTAGGGCTACTGCTTGTACCCTCATAGAATTCATGGTTAATAGGTTGTCTAATCCATTTTGAAGAAACTCCAGGACTGAATACAGTTGTGCTTTAAACAGAGTCAATCATTTTTCTCAACATCAAACCTCAAAATTTCCACTCCCTGATATAAGCCAGGGATGTAATACTTCCCTTACCTTCAGCAATATTTACATCACTGCTTCCAAGTAACCTCATTAGGGTATCCTTGCCTGCTCAAGAGCCAAATCATAAGACAGGATGGAGTGGAGGCTAAGGCTTCCAATTCTACTGGGCCCTGGTGAAGTAAACCTCTAACCTGAACAAATTTGAGAGGGTCCCCTTTTTGAAGTCTGTCTAGATCCACATTCCATGTCCACTTGGACTACTCTGAGGCCACCAACATATCCAGCCTGGTCTGATCTCAGTCCTCTTAAGTACCCTTCCTACCAGCGGCCAAAGCAGGAATATATAGAAGAAGCTGTTCTGTGGCCATGGCTGTAATAATGTGTCCAATTGCTTGGATCTTACTTCCTTCCAGTGACTGAAAAAGTTCTCCACTTTGGCATTCCTAAGAGTGACCATCAGATCCCACAGAGGTCAGCCCCATTTGTCTATGATTTGTGTGAATGCTTCATAAGCTAACTCCCACTCAACTGGATCCAGGATCTGCCAGCTCAGAAAGTCCATGTGCATGTTGTCGGCCCTTGAAATGTGCACTGATGAAAGCTCCATGAGATGTCTTTCCATGTAAGCCATTAACAGCTTTGCTTCCATTGCCACCTGGGGACTCTTGGTACTCCCTACCTTATTCACATTAGACAACCACCATGGTGTTGTCTGACAACACTTTGGCCACCCATTTATCTTACTGATTAGAACTAATCTTACCACTCTTATCTCTAATCAGATTGACCATGCTGCTTTCATGAAGGCCCACCAAGTCTGTGCCATCTGTCTCCCACAATGGGCCCCCCCCCCCCCCCCCCCCAGCACAGAAGGCTCATGTTTGTCATGACTGTAACCCATTCTATGGCTCAGATTGACTCCCCTTTGTGCACCCCTTCGTGCATCCCGTAGTGTTAGCTGTTCCCCATGTTCTTTTATATCCCTTGTTAACAATCCCCATAGTTGAATGTTTAATGTATTTGACAAAGGTAACGTATGAGTTCCTGCAAATTTTGTTTAAATATAAACCGATGTGATATGTAAAATTGAACACTGGTATATAAAAATAAATAAATTTTATCAGGTTGGTTTTGTCTAACAACTATGCCTTGCTCTTCCTGACCTGTCCCATGATAAGGAGAATCATTTCTTTGCAGAGGAGGCAGATAGGATCTTACCTAGGAAACCAAATCTTTGGCTTCTGCCATCAATTCTGGGATCTGCAGATATGACCAAACTTGAGGAACTTGATAGCCTGTATCTTCCTTGCCTTTATTTTTAACTTGACAATCATTTCAGCCATCATAAATACCATTCCTTGCCTTCATATTAAAGCATGTTCGTCGGTAAACCAGGGACTGAGAGTGTTGAAGTTGTCTCTTGGACATGTTTACCACTCAGGACAAAGTTTCTAGTACTTGCAGGACTTTGAGTGGACTGCCAACTTTCCCATCAGGATTTGGCCCTGATCAGCCAATTGTCTAGGTAAGGGAACATACAATTCCCTTCTCTGTAGAGAAAAGCTGCCACTACCTCCATTATCTTGGTAAATGTTTGTGGTCCCATGGCCAGACCGAATAGCAGTGCTTTCAACTGATAATGTTTTTCTGGTACTGCAAATCTTAGATACTTTTGATGGTCTTTCTTGGTAGGGATATGAAGATATGCCTTAGGCAAATCCAAAAATATTAGAAACTTTTCTTTTCTTACTGCCATAATCACCTCAATGTTTCCATGTGAAAATGGGAAACCCTGAGAAATGTTTACCTGTTTTAAATCTAGCACTAGGCAAGAAATCCCTTCCTTCTTTGGAACAATGAAATAAGTGGAGTATATCCTTTCCCCTCTTCTGAAGGGGAAATGGGCACCACTGCTTCCAGTTGAAGCACATGGTTTATTGTTGCCTGAATGCCCAACCTTTTTGCTGGTCACTTGCAAGAGTACAAGACGAAAGCATCTGAAATAGGAGCAGCTGACTTGAATGCATGTCATTGCTGGATGGCCTTCTAGAATCCACTTGTCTCTTGTGATATTGGGCCACTCTTTGGAATAGCCCCCAAGTGACTGCCTATGCACAGGAGCAAGAAGTGGCCTCGATACCATCATTGTGAGCACCTGGATCCCACCAGATCTAGAAAGCCTCACTTTAACACTAAAATTTATTAACAATAAATGCATTCATGTCACTGATTATGCAAGAATCATCAACTTTTAATCTACAGTACAGCATATACATAAGCTGCTCTCCTTTTTTTTCAAAACAAATATTAGGGTCTTTCCACAAGCTGTTATTCAGAAATCAGTTAGCTCTGGGAATGGCTTCTACTGCAGACCTCTACTTATCTGCCATAGCAACTAACTCACAGGCAGATCCCTAGTGCTGACTGAAAGGTCTGTGAAACTTTTAAAGGGACTTCACTTGTATTAGTATGTCAGAGTAGAAATTCACAGTAATTCACATCTAACCAGTCCAATTTTCAGGCAATCCTGAAAATTGGACTGGTTAGATGTGCCTCCAGGATGAGCTGAGAACCACTGCTCTACTATCTTTACAAAAGAGATGAGAAGGGCTTTCAAAGTAAGAAAATGGCTGCACTATTTTGTGCAGTTGGATTTAGCTGGATATTCAGCCAAAAAATTAGATGGTTAGTGTTGGCAGGCTATCTAGAGCAACCCACTCAGTGGGTTTTTTAAATTGACCCCAATTGCTTTTAGATCATTAAAAAAAGGGTAGACCTAAAAGTTGAATTTAACTGTTCATTTAATTACATAGTAAATATGAAATTAATTATCTTAATTTCTTCAAGAATCTTTACAATTCTCAAAAGGCTACTTCCATACAATGTTAACTTCAATTCCATATATCATTGCTGCTCTACCAAATTGTCTAGGAGTGTATTGGAATGACCAACTCATCCTACCTTCTTATAAACAAGTCTTACATTTTCAGTCTCATCTTTGTGTTGAGATTGTCTAATATGTAAATGATCTCTTAATCAAACAAATCCATATACATACATAAAATAAGCATTGTATTGTATTGTATTTATTGTACTTTGATGTTAGATACTTTGAGTCATTGCAAGAGAAGCAAATAACAAACTGACATATGGAATGGAATAGAAAGTACTCTGTTTGATTAAAGTGTGTATTCCAATTACTTGGCCAATAATTGAAAGCCATTTTTTCCTTATGGTTACATTATTGCTCATTAATTAAAAAAAAAAAACCAACAACCCTTACAATTAAACTCAAGAATACCAGTAGCATTAGCTGTCATTGCTAGTACAAGGTATATAAAAAGCCAGGAGCATAAAAAGACAATTTGCAATGAACCCATAGATGTTGTTCATAGTCCCTAGAGAGAGAAGCAAGAGGAAATTAACTCTTCTTTTGTTCTTTTCCTTTTTATTTTTATTTTTTTTAACTATAAAAGCCTTAATAGGAAAAAGTGCTTGTTTGCCTCCACTACTCTCTCCTAGTCTCCAACTCCTTATGTAAAATACAATGCTGTTTGTAGAAAGGCATACAGCTTTTCAAGTTCTTAAGAAGGCAGCTTCTTTTTCATTTGTGAAATCTACAGGATAATGGAAAACATTAACATATACATTGCTTTTGTTGTCTGAGATGTGGACGATGTTGATGTGCATCTTGGGAATGCTCTTACAGCAACATGTCTCTAATGGGCTTCCTGCCTATATAGTCAGTCTCTTCAAACTCAGTACAGCTGGGATAAACAAGTAAACCATTTCAGATCATTAAATTCTATTTTTCCTGTATTAAGCCAAGTATACAGTAGGTGTACTATGGTGATCAATATAATAGGGAGGTTAATTTTATATCTGTCCAGGTACGACTAAAGTGTGTATGTAAGTTATACACACAGACTTTAGCCACTATTTTCAAAGTGAACTTATATGCATAAGTTCAGTTCGAAAGTGTGTGGGTAATTGCTTGGGTATGCACACAAATTATCTTGCAGAACATTACATATGCTCAGCTTTTCACAGTTCAAAACTTGTGCAGGGTAACCAACGCACATACTTCTTAAAAAGAAAAAAGTATGCACATAATTCCCAGTGCGACCCCCAGCTTCAACCTCCCAATGCATCTTCTCAAGGTGGGTAACAGTATGTGGAAAACCAGGTTACAGACGCTCGTTTATGTACACCGATTCCAAGACGATTTTATAACAGCCATTACACTCATAAAACTTAAGTGACGCTGAATATCGGACCCCAATGTAGTGATATGAAAAACTTGGTTGAATGAATGCTGCTGCAGCACATTTCTTTTTGCCAAGCTGTAATAGTGTTGGAAATGGCCACAAATTTTACAGGCAACAGCTAGCACATCATATATACTCATCAATTTTCAGGATAGCAAAACAGATAAATGAACAAAGTGCAACGCTGTAAGTGCACATAGATTAGTTGCTTCATTGAATGCAAAAATAAAGCATGTTGACAGGTCATAAGAGGTTCCTCTGGTATCCACATAATGTGGTCTATGGTAAGCTGTATTCTAAAACCATCAATAACTGAGATGGTTATTATATACCCTGGGAGAGGCTGGATGAGGAGGCCAGTGGGGGAATCTGTGCAAGAGAGGAAACCTGGGTGAAACCTTCAAACCCCAAGAACCCCCAGGTTAGGGGGAAAGCTCTTTCTCTGAGAGGCACTGAGAGAGGGGGAAGATTGGAGAACAAAGAAAGAGGAGCTGCACAGCCTTTATCTCAGTCAGGGGAAGGGGGACATCCAGGTGGACTGGGAGGAGAAGGGGAAGTGGCCTGCAGAGGGGGGCTAGACAGGAACAGGAAGAAGTACTGCTAAAGACAGAGAGAGACATGGAGGAGATGGAAGTGTTAGAGAATCCAGAGCCGGGACCAATGCCGACGGAGGTGGGAGATGAATGGTGGAAAAACCCTGCAAGGAGACCTGGATCGTTAACAGTAAACAGGTTAGAGTCTGACAAGGAGAAACTGCCGTGGGGGAGGCTGTAGCAAGGCAATTGTATAAATTTCCCTCTGCAAGATACGGTGGGTGGTGGCAGTAAGGTCTTGGTTTGCCTCGAACCAAGCCCACAAGTTCTGGAATCGGTGCTTGAAAAGTCTGGTCTAAGCCAGAGACTGCCAAAAACAGAGAGGTTTAAACCCCATGGCAGAAGCCAGAGACTGTGCCTGAAATAGAGAGGTTTAAACCCAGTGGCAGAAGCCAGAGACTGTGCCTGAAGTAGAGACTTGAACCCAGTGGCATAAAACAGAAACTGATCACTCAGCAGTTCTCTTCATGAACTGCAGATTGGCCTGTGCAGAGAAGGCCGGACCTCTTTACAATAAGCCTGCCACGAATTGGAAGGGAGACAGTAGAAGGAAGTATTTACTCCCTGTTGTTTAAGCTCCCTGCAGGGTTAAAGTATCCTTGGAGGCAATGGCAGTGTTTTGAGGTTGCCATGCTGCACAGAAGAATCCTGCAGAGGAGAAGTGGTTACAGAAACTGGCTGTGTTGGGGAATCGTACAACCTACTCTTAACCCGTGGGAAGGTGGACCTAACGACATAATACAGTAACATATATAGAGGTCGATGTAATAAAGTGTGCAATTTTTAGTAGATAGAATCTATGTTAAAAAAATGTGCAAATGCCATGAAATGTGCAACACTGCTATGTTGGCATTTTGTGCATTTTTTACATGTAGATCCTGTTTGAAAAATAAAATTGCAAATTCCCATCCTTGCAAGTAGTTAACTTTTGTGGATAGTTGACTGTGCTTGAAAGTTTATTCAAATTCTGAATTAGTGAACTGCTGCAAAGCAATATAATAGAAAACAGCCAATTAATTCAGAATCAAGTGAAAACTGGCACACAAAGATATTTTTGCATACCGGTTTTTACAAAAAAGATAGCTATACCACAAAGAGTTGTAGTTATGTTTTTTGGCCAAGTCCAGTAGAAAAATGTACTATGTAGTTCATTTGCATCTATAGAAAGCCTTTGCAAAACCCTTTGCAAAGTTCCGCAGGTTAGCATATTGGCCCAAATATTAATACAGTAAATGGCTGCAAATAAGTACAATTTGGCCCTTTCACCATTCTTAGTTGTCCCTATCCAGATTGTTTTATATAAGGACATCTCTCAACTATCAGCCATACAAGTTTCACTGCTTGCAGTGTTCCAACTCTTGTCATCTCCTTTCCTTGTCATTACCACCATTCACTGCACTATGGATATCTCCAAGTTGTCAGTCACACAAGCTTAACTGCCTGCAGGAAATCATTCATCTTCCTTTTGTCCTTAGCTGGAAATTATAGCTAAGTCAGCCTGCTGCTCATGCTAGGAAACTTGCAATCTTCCCTTGATTATATCTGAAAATGTACTAAAGCCCTTCTAGTAATGCTTGCCAGTTGACCTGGCATTATCGTCCTGGGAGCTTGACAATAAAATAGTTTGTCATCTCATATGTTTTATCCAGTACCCTCTAACAGGCCAAAAAAAAAAAAAGCATGCGTGTGCCCATACACATATGTATTTGTGTAATTGGAGATATACTAGAATTTTAAATCATGCATGCGCACTTAAGATTTAAAATACACCTACCATGCTTAAGTATGCTCCTAATTTTAAGAGGTTACTCGAGCAAACCTACTTCATGTATCTTCCATAGGACTTTGCCAGCTTTAACAAGTTTATGTAAGCAGATTTTAAAACATGTTTGTGGGAGTCACATGATGTGGTGAGCTGGGCAGGAAGGTCGTGCCTGAGCTCTGAGGGACAACCCCGCAAATCATCTGCAATCCTACCCTCTCGGAAGGGACACAGTCCCCTCTTTACCTCCATCTGTTAGAGCATATGTCCATTGTACAATATATGCAACGACCATCCCCAGACATGTCAACAAAGGGAGGAAGGAAAGAAAAGGAGAAAGTGAGAGGCCCCGATCCCAAGATGGCACCGGGCCCTGACTCTGAAAAAGATCTCCCCGCTACCACTGCGACGCTCTCAGATATAAAAAAATGTATTCATGAGGCTCTAGATGAAAAATTAGCGACCATCGTCTCCCAAATCACTGAGGTGAAAACAGCACTCGCCGAACTGAACCCCCGGCTTGACCATTCATCTGCTGGAAGATGATGCCACATCGTCTGCTGTAAAGATGGCGGAGCAAGGGAAAACTATCAGTGATTTACAAGCCAAAGTAGATGAATTAGAAAATAGAGAAAGACACTCCAACCTCCGATTTCTTGGGTTCCCGGAGACGGTGGAGGACCGGGCGATTGGGGCTCTGTTAGAATCATGGCTCCCTGAGGTACTAAGGCTGTCAGGCCCTCATGTACCGGTAGATTTCATTATTCTATTATTTTTTTCATTCAACATTCCTTTGCTTATATAGATATAAAGAGCTGTTGGTTGTGGCAGCACCAGAATAGATGGGAGGACGAGATCTTACTCATGCCTAGTAGCCCCAAAAGCTGGAGAATGCAGACCCACATAGCGCCTCGGGAGTCTGATCTAGGCTGAGAATTCAGACACCAGTGAATGTACTCATATAGACTATTCCATACACAAAATGGACATTTATTCCAGATCAGATCAGACACAATGGTGACAATGGTATCACTGAAATATAGTAACATATCAGGCTATTGAGGACTGACTAGGGAAGGGGGGAGGGAAGGGGACTGTTGGGGATATTAATAAATAGAGAGCTGTTGTAGGTGTTTCATTGTTATGTATATGGTTTATTGACTCTCAATAAAATATAATACACAAAAAAAAAACATGTTTGTGTGAGGGACGCTCCCAGTTTTTCCAATTAGTCTACCAGTTTGCCCAGTCAATCTAGAGGTCATTCAAACCCCTCTGGTTCTTCATCTTGCACACCCCCTGTAGACCCAGACTCCTCACCCTGTTGTGTAAGCCCTAAATCTCATCAGGAGCAGCAGTAAAGGTACATGGCCAACAAACTGCCGTATGCTGCGGTCTCCGGTTTTAAAATACGGAGTTGTGCGTGTAACATTTGGTCCCATCTCACAACACCCATGCTCCACCCCTTTTCCTTTTGCTTGTGCATGTAAATCACAGCTTTTAACCTCTGCTTTGCTCGCGTGCTGCCCACATACGTGCATATGGGAGCATTGAATCACGAGCAATGCTTTTAAAATTGATCTCTAAATTTACTTACCTAGTCCAAAACCCAGGTGCCTCATTTTTTGAACTATACCACTTCACCACCCCCTGTTTTTACCACTGGAATATGTATTTTTCTATCAGATTAAATTCCATTATGATTTTGATTACTAATAGCTCTGCCAGTAGGTTATCCCAGTCATCTACTACATTCTCAGTAAAGTAGTATTTCCTTATTTTTCCTCTGAGTATTTTTCCCTGCAATTTCAAATCATGACCCCTTTTTCTTAAATGTATTTATCTATATAACTTGCCACCTTGTATTTTATTAAAGATGCGCAGCTAACAATGCTCCATCCTCAGGAACAATTCTAGGCTAAGGAACAGTTCATTGCCTTCAGTTGTCTGCAATAAAAAAGGAGCTGACTCTTCTGAAAGAGGAATTGTCCAGGTTTCAAATAACCTTCCCTTCTTTGCAGTATCCAGAATATCTCCCCTAACTCTCACAGAGAATTCAGAAACCCAGGAATAAATGGTTTACAGTGAGCTCTGGTAGAACAAGACCTGTGGTAAAAAAGATACACAATTTCCCCAACTGTGCATCATCCTGTATATCAGCCCCTATTTCAAGAGAGGAATCAGATATCTAGGATGCAGGAGCCGAGGAATAAATGGATTACAGTGGGCTTGAGAGAATAAGGGTTTTGTTGAAAAGACCCCCACTCTCCCGGCTTTTACCCTTCTATAACAACTTTTCTGCTTTGGAAAACAAAGAAGCTCCAGCAATGAATATGAAGTGATGTCTGAGAGGGATGTAGTCACCCAATGCACCCAGAAACCCTGAAACATTATCGAATGTCATAGAAAAAACGTTTCTTCTGCTGGGAGACTCGGTCATCAGAGTAATCAATTTGGGAATTCATTTTGATGGGGACACAAAAGATAAATGCCTTTCAGGATCCTCGGCTAGTAGAAATGCAAACCAGGTAGTCAAAGCAATGATAGAAGAAAGAAGGGACTCTGATATCAGTGTTATCATTACTTGCTAGAAATGATATCCATACAGTATAGAGAGACTTCCAAAATTTAAGGAAGAAGATTAGACACATGGCAAAGACTACTGCAGGTTACCCACTTGCCATTTGTTTAGGGTTGCAATTCCTGCTCCATTCAGGTTATCTCCATGCAGAAAATTTACCACAGGTTATTCCAGTGGTTTGTTTCCATCCTTTTGCCTCTCTCTTAGACAGACAGACACACACACACACACACACTCTCTCTCTCTCTCTTTCCCTTCTCCCTAAGCCTATCCCCAAACTTTCCCCATTTCCTCCCTCAAAGCCCAACCCAGCTAACATCTAACCTACTTGTTCTGCTGGTGCTGCTGCCACCTCGTTTTTCTGGCCCATATGGGCCAATGACACCTCCTTTCTCCCTCCAGTCCACACAGACCAATGACTCTTCTTTCTGCCTTAAATTGATTCAGCTGGCACCCAGAAAGTTCCTGTGTTTCTCTGGAGATCCAATAATTAATACAAAAAGAACCTGTATCTCTGGGTGAAACCAGAAAGTCCCGAGGTACAAGGATGAGGGATTCAGAAATAATGAGTTTGAAGTGGAAGTTGAACTAGTTGACAGCTGCAGGCTTCCTACTGTATTTGGTTTTTCTTTTTATTATCCCATTATGAAACCTAAATAATAAGTAAATAAATAATTAAACCTTTTATTTCACATTGATAGTAAGCTTTCTATACTCATCTGTAACTCCTTTCTGAAATACTAGGCACAAATAGTCAAGGTCTTCTTTTCCCACCGCTTATTCTGCAGATTATGGTCCCATTTAAAAGGGGTCCTATGCTGACCTCTCATTTTTCCAGCACACAAAGTTGAATTTCTACTCATTGCAAAATATTTCATTGATGAATGGTTTTAGGCAATGCCATTGTTCAAGAGAGCTGTTTATGCAGATTAGGACTGAATTCAATAGGGTTTCTGTTAAGCATAGGTATCAATGCTTTGTCTGCAAATGAATGTTCAAAGTTCTGCCAGCCAGTATGAGATATCCTTAATACAAGTGGTTTAGTTGTGGTTCACTTGTAAAGTGATACCCACTAAATTCTTTGCACTCCATGCTTGGGACTTTTTCTTAAGAAATTTTCTGGAGAGCTGGAGGTCTTCTCAAAGATCCAAACTGATTCTGGATTATCTCCAATTGTCATAACATCACCAAAATACAGACTGAAGGGTTGTGGCCAAGGCCATGGAGCAATGAGGGCCCACGTGCTCCAGACAAGAATCCATACATTCTGAGCTCCACTGGATTTACGTGTGTAGGGGGGCGTTATGTGCGCCGGGCCTATTTTAAGAAGCCACGGCGACGCGCGTAAAGCCCCGGGACGTGTGTAAGTCCCGGGGCTTGCAAAAAGGGGCATTCCAGGGGCGGGGTAGGGGGCGGGATAGGGGGCGGGGCCAGAGGCTTCTGACACAGTGACCATTGCTGCTGTGTTGAAGGACCGCGTGCCGACAGGCTGCCGGACGTGCAACTTGCGCCTGCCCAGAGGCAGGCGCAAAAGGCATGATATAACATTTGGGGGGGTTAGAGTAGGGCTAGGGGGGAAAGGTTAGGGGAAGGGGTGGGAAGGTCAGGCTAGGGGGGAGGGAACGGGGGAAGGCAGTGCGGCTCAGTGCGCGCAAGGTGCACAATTGTGCACCCCCTGGCGCGCCAACTCCTGATTTTATAACGTGCATGCGCCTGCGCACAAGTTATAAAATCGGGTGTATATGTGCGCGCGCCAGGTAGCACGCGCACATGTACGCCCGCACGCACTCTTTTAAAATCTACCCCTATATCTTTATTATAGCTTCACACATGCACAACAGTAGACTGTCTTCCCTTCAGAAGACAGTACTCACATTTCAGCTTCGTCTCAGGTCAGTGTTTGGACAGTGTTACATTACTGGAGCTGCCTTCCTTTTGGAGACCTGGGCTTGGCCTGGTTATCCCCACCTGGTTCCCAGCTGTTATTCCCCAATCTCTCTTTATGCCCCTGAGCTCTACCTGCTCTGCAGGATCCCGTCCAAGGAGCAGACTCTCCTTAAAGAATTTAAGGTAGACTAGGAGTCTAGCCCAGTCCTGCACAAGTAAATAGAGGAACACCAGGGGCACTGCCTCACAGCATCCTATAAGCCCTCACTAGAAACACAGGTAAAAAGCCTCAGAGTCTAGATGGATTCGGAATTAGCCATGTTCCTGAAAATCCAGATGACAGTAAAGAGTTGCTTCTTCAAACTACACAGACTATGAAGTCTCTGAACCTCTCATTGAAAAGACAAACCTAATCACAGTAGTCCATGCAATGGTGTCCACAAGGCTGCAGTTCTTTAATATGCTATACAAGGGTTTTACCTATAATGCCCTCCATAAGCTGCAGATCATTCAAAATTCTACTGCACAGCTGATAGAAGGATGCAAGCTTCCTGATCATATCATGCTGGTTCTACACAAATTACCCTGGCTTCCAGTCCACTTCAGATTCAAATTTAATGCCCGACACTAATTGTCAAAGCTTTAGGAGGAGATGAACCAAACTGCTTGAGAGAAAGACTATCCTTATACATGCCCCCAGGTCATTACGGTCTTCACATGAAACCTCCTCTATAATGCTAAAAATAAAAGAATTCAAAAGTGCAGATACAAGATGATGATCGTTTTTGGGAGCGGCACCTGTTTTATGGAAATTCCTCCCACAAGAGTTCTGCCAAATAAATAGGAATCATGCAAAAGTTTGGCTTTTCTGCCAGGCCTTTAATGTCAAACTCTACACCTGTGGAAACATGCATTAAAAAAAACTGTAATAAACTGCCAGTGCACTACTTTGGTTGCCTGAACATGCTGCTAAAACATAGTATTTGATTGAAATGCTTATATATTTAGTTAAAATTAATTATTTTTTGTTTTTTTTAAATTTTATTTTTATTGCATTTTAATTATTACATACAATAAACATTGTGATAGGAAAAAATAAGCAGTATAAACAGTAATTTTACTAATTTCCACATTACCATTATTATTCTTATACAATAAAGAAATATTTAAATTTATGCCACTTTTAATTAAGTAATCCAGGGGGTTGGTGTGAAGATTTAAATATCAATTTTAGCAAAATGAAATATAAGGGGGCTGAAAGAAAGCCTACTCATGCCATTCTGTGCTAATTATGTCGCTATAGAGTGTGAGTCAAGGAAATATTGGAACTATGTTGGCTCAAAAAATATGTAAATAGCATCTTGAAATTTTATAACGCATTTACAAGGGTATTGTTGCGCGTCTGGCCCGCGTACGGTCCTGCTCACCTCTCTGGCTCCTCTGCAGGTCCTGGGTTAGCCTCCCCAGCGGCAGCCGCGAGCTCCTCCAGGCCTCAGGCATCCTGCAGCGGCTGTCGCCGGGCCTTCCACTGCGCACCAAGCCTTGCGCTGGAGATCGGCGTCTTCCGTGGTGTTGGCCACGCCCCTACGCGCGCGCTTGCGTGCGTGGACCTCCTGGCCTCTTGCAGGGCCAGGGGCAGGTCCTAGCTCCGCGGCACGCCCTGATTGAAGGAACTACTTAAGGAAGTCACTGCCTGCACTTTCTTGCCTTGGCAATCGGGTCGGCATTGTGTTGTGTGCTAGATTATCACTGCATACTAAGCCTTGTTCCAGTCTTGTTCCAGTCTCGTTCCAGGATCTTACTGTTCCAGCCTTGTTCCTGCATCCTACTGTTCCAGCGTTCCTCTGTTCCTGCATCTGTCTGTCCGTCTCCCAGGTAGTACCCTTGGACAGTCTCTCTGGTACTGACCTCGGCCTGTTCCTTGACCACTCTGTCTGCTGCCTGCCTCCTGACCTCTGCCTGCCTTGTGACCTCGTCTGACCTCCAGAACCTGACCTCTGCCTGATTGACAATGCCTCCTGATTCTGGCTCTGTCCCTTGCCTTGTCATCGCCTTCGCTGTTCTGGTCCTCCCTGGTCCATCAGACCTACAGCCTCGAGTCCGACCACGCTCCCTTGCTGTCTGTGGGCACGCCTGTCTACTATCTCTCCAGGAGACCCTGCGAGGCCCACCTAAGTCCAAGCGGCCCTGGTCCTTACGGGCTCCACCCGGGGGGATCGCGGGCTTCCAGTGGTGAAGCTCATCCTAGCCTCTGTCTCCTCCAGTACTCTGCCCCCTGGGGGCAGGTGCTTCCTGGTCCCTACCAGGGAGCCGTTCTCCACTGCTCCAGGACAAGGGTCCACCCCGGAGCGCAACAGGTATCGTAATGTAAATCTTGAGCATTTTGACACTGCTTCCTCTCTCATCTCTAGAAATCTTTTTCTTCTTTCCTGTGTTGCCTTTGTGATGCCTGGGAATAGCCAAAGTTTCTGCCCATAGAACAGCTCAGTTCTTTTTTGAAAAAATAATCTCAATATATTATTTTTCTCAGTATGGAAAGCAAATGTGATGAACAATGTTCCTCTCACAGTAATGTCATCTTCATGGGATAACTCCAAGAAATGTGTGAGATTCATCTGTTGTTGCTGGATTTCCTGACTTCCCCACTCAATCTCTGATCTTTTTTGTGGCAAATAATATACCTTTGTAATTAAAGGTGTCGCTTCCATAGGTATTTTTAGAACCACATTCATATATTTCTTGAACAAGTCCATCGGTAAAATCTGATTTATTATTGGAAAATTGATTACCCTTTAAACTACGCAATGAGTTTTCGATAATCTCAATTTTCTTATTTTTCACATTTTCATTTTGTATCATATGCTGTTGTAGGGTTTCTACAGCTTTTATCTTCTCTTCTATAGCATTTAATTTCCTTTCTTGAGTCAGAATTTTTTCTTCATTGCAAATATTTCTTTTACTCATCTCTAGGACGGATCTGTATGTTCCATGTATGTTACATGTATGTTCCATGTAAACCGCCTTCCCGGCGATAGTTTTCTCTGTTAATTGTGAACCGGAGTGATATGTATTGTATACAGGAACTTCCGGTATATAAAAACCTAAAAATAAATAAATAAATAAATCTGGATAAATTAATAATCGCAGTTTCAATGGCAGCCAGCGCATCCCATATTGAGTCTATTGTAACGATAGCCGGCTTAACAAGAAAGGGGAATATAACTTGTAATGAGTCACCCCTTTTTGCGGCTACAGCAGCAGAGTCCCTTTCAAATTCCAGCGAAGAAGCAGCGAGACTGTTGTTTTTCAAGGCTGAAGGTAAATATGATCCCAGTTGAAGTCTTTGTACTTTTGATGCGACTCCCAGCTCTACCTCCTTTAGAGCTCCACACTCATCCGAGGTCTCTGGTAGAGTTTTCGCCTCTGTTTCACCCGCTTGCCTCTCACGCTGAGGTGGGGACGACATCTTTGGTGCACCAGCACTCACCGACATCTCGTTGGGCCAGTGGTGAGGACGCTCGCTCAGCGTCCTGACCCTCCGCGGCCCTCGTCCCCGGCTCCTTCGGTGTGGAGGCGAAAAAGGTCTGTATAGACATCTGCTTTCCATCAAGATTTTCAGATACCGCAAGGCTTTCGCGAAGCCTAAGCCTTGCGTTTAGTATGCGGCATCAGGGAATTTGAATGAACGGCTATTTTTTAGGAAATAAGTTTAAGGTGGCAAGCAGCTCCTTCTCCGAATTCTCATTCAGCCGTCATCTTAAACTCTATCCCGTTAAAATTAAGTTTAAGGTGTTGTTATGTATTTATCTAGGCATTAATAGTGATTTAAATTTTAGAAATTCTATATCAGGTTGCATATAACCCCAAATTATATATTGCCACTTTACTTGTTGCATTCTACCTTGGGTGAATATTTTATTCAAAAAGATGGGTAACAAATCCAAATAATTAATAAATAAAATGAGAAGCTTAGGAGTAAACTCTAACTGGAGTAGAAACTGGTTGAGGGATAGATGACAGAGAACAGTAGTAGTAAATGGAGATCACTCTGAGAAAAGATGAACTGTTAGTGGAGAGCCTAGGAATTAGGTCCTAGGATTGATTCTGTTCAATATATTATGAATGATATTACAGAGGGAAAGGTTTGTCTTTTTGAAGAGGATGCTAAAAACTGTAAAACAGTAGACATTCCAGAGACAGTAAACAATAAGAGGAAATATATAAGAAAAGTGAGAAGTGATTATATGCTTAGAGTTATTATTCAGTGCAAACATTCGAAATGCAGAAATCCAAGGGAAGAATACATGATGGTGAGTGAGATGGGAATCAAGCAAGTAAGAGATCTGTGTACACAGATTTAGAGGTGCAAAATAGAACCTAGGTTGGAGTGTTCCATGGATGGAGTTTGCAAGTTTAGCAGTTAGCACAATATTCAGCTAAATTTGTCCCCCTAAGAATGTCCTCTCAAATGACTGCCCTAAATTTAGCCATACAAGTTATGAACAGTTAGATTTAACTGGCTATTCAGTAGCAACTTTAAACAGTCAGCTGTGACTAAATATCCAGAAAAAGTTAACCGGTTAAAATTAACTGGTTAAATTTATCACTTCTTTGAAAATCTACCCCATGTTACTATGTTACTATGAGTTTTGTTATTGTTTACTGAAATTTTACTCTTTCATGTAAGTAATCAATATATTAATCCAGTTTTGCCTTATGTTCAGTGGAAGAATTCCAATTTGATGTTTTTTTAGTGTTGTCAAGCTATGATGATCTTTGTGTGTTGTATTGCCCAGTATTAGAAAAGACTACTTAAACTGTGTAGTAATATCTAACTATAATAAAGTGGAAAGGTGCCCTGCGTGTGCATCACCAGTATACAAATTGAGCTCTGCCCATCCTACCCTGTACTCTCCAGCTCCACCCCTCTCCATCTCTGTTGGAAATTGAGCTTCTCTCCTCTTTCTACCTGTACTTTCCAGTTCTGCCCAACCCTCTTTGTATTGTCCAATCCACTCTCTACTATCACATATTGAAATTGAGTTTCTCTCTCTCTCTTTCAGTCTGCACTCTCTACTAGGGATGTGAATCGTTTTTTTGACGATTTAAAATATCATCCGATATATTTTAAATCGTCAAAAATCGTTAGGGCCACGATACAATACCAATTCCCCCGATTTATCATCAAAAAATCGTAAATCGGGGGAAGGGGGAGGGCAGGAAAACCGGCACACTAAAACCCCCTAAAACCCACCCCCGACCCTTTAAATTAAATCCCCCACCCTCCCGAACCCCCCCCCCCAAATGCCTTAAATTACCCTGGGGTCCAGCGGCGGTCCATAGCTAAATCGGGGGAAGGGGAGGGCAGGAAAACCGGCACACTAAATCCCCCTAAAACCCACCCCGACCCTTTAAATTAAATCCCCCCCCCCCAAATGCCTTAAAGTACCCTGGGGTCCAGCGGCGGTCCGAAACGGGCCAAAAACCGGCACACTAAATCCCCCTAAAACCCACCCCCGACCCTTTAAATTAAATCCCCCCCCTCCCGAACCCCCCCCCCCAATGCCTTAAAGTACCCTGGGGTCCAGCGGCGGTCCGAAACGGGCTCCTGCTGTTGAAGCGTGTTGTCTTCAGCTGGCGCCATTTTGCAAAATGGCCACCGCAAAATGGCGGCGGCCATAGACCAACACGATTCGACCGCAGGAGGTCGCTTCCGGACCCCCGCTGGACTTTTGGCAAGTCTTGTGAGGGTCAGGAGGCCCCCCAAGCTGGCCAAAAGTCTCTGGGGGTCCAGCGGGCGTCCGGGAGCGATCTCCTGCCGCGAATCGTTTTCCGTACGGAAAATGGCGCCGGCAGGAGATCGACTGCAGGAGGTCGTTCAGCGGAGGTCCGGAACCCTCGCTGAACGACCTCCTGCAGTCGATCTCCTGCCGGCGCCATTTTCCGTACGGAAAACGATTCGCGGCATTTGGGGGGGGTTCGGGAGGGGGGGATTTAATTTAAAGGGTCGGGGGTGGGTTTTAGGTGGATTTAGTGTGCCGGTTTTCCTGCCCTCCCCCTTCCCCCGATTTAGCTATGGACCGCCGCTGGATCCCAGGGTAATTTAAGGCATTTTGGGGTGGGGGATTTAATTTAAAGGGTCGGGGTGGGTTTTAGGGTGTTTTAGTGTGCCGGTTCACGATTTTAACGATTTTCACGATATTCTAAACACCCAAACGGCAACGATACGATTCCCTCCCCCTCCCAGCCGAAATCGATCGTTAAGACGATCGAGGACACGATTCACATCTCTACTCTCTACTACCACACATCTCAATTATGCACTTCCTACACTTATTTATTTGTTTTATTTATTTAGCCATTTTATATACTGTCATTCCAAGTGAAGATCACAACAGTTTACATCATGACTCAAATATTATAGGTAGCCAATTACATTCAATTGATGCATTCATATGTCATACATTTTAGCGAAAGACATGTACATTAGTTAAGGTGGTCAGGGGAGGGGAAATATACAGGAACAGGGTAGCAGTACTTGCCCCATCCTTGGATGGGCTTTTACTACGAGTCTTTCATGTAATGTATATAAAATGATGTGTGTTTCTGTATATGTGTTCACTTGAGAACAGCCGGCCCTATTTATTCTAAACATGCCTAAATTAATGAATGTCACTCAGAAAAATATAGGTAAGTCATGTTTGACTTGACCCTTTATGGGGTCTTCCATTTTGTCTGTAATATTTAAATATACAGATTTGCTGTCTGGAGTATTGTGTTCAGTTCTGGAGACCATGTCTCAAAGGGTCAGAGACAGGATGAAGGTGGTCCAGAGAAGGGCAACAATAAAGGTGGGGGATCTCCATCAAATGACTTATGAGGAGAGGTTGAAGGACCTAAATATGTATATCCTGGAGGAGAGGAGGTGCAGGGGGATACAATACAGACCTTCAGATACCTGAAAGGTTTTAATGATGCACAATCAACAAACCTTCTCCATTGGAAAGAAATTAGTAGAACTAGGGTTCATGAAATGAAACTCAAGGGAGGAAGGCTCAGAACCAACATCAGGAAATATTTCTTCATGGAGAGGGTTGTGGACACCTGGAATACCCTTCCGGAAGAGGTGGTGAAAGATTTTAAAGGGGCATGGGATAAATACTGTGGATCCCTAAAGACTAAAGAATGGAAATGAAGAAAAAAGTGCATGGGAGTAACTTGCTGGTGTGGTGGTTACTACCCTTAAACAATAAGCCTTTGTACTGTTGATATATCTCCAATATTGATACTTTTTATGCTACTATAAGCTTGCTGGGCAGACTGGATGGACCTTTGGTCCTTTTCTGCTGTCATTTCTATGTTACCTTCCAATGAACTTTGGAAAGACAATCAGAATAATAAGAAAAGCCTGTTTGCTTCCCCCCCCCCCCCCCCTCCAAAATATGTTAGCTGATTTATGTCGCTTAGGGGAAAGGAACAGCACATTTCAGTTTGTACAGGCAGTGGAAGATATGGCCTCTTAACTAAGAAAACACAACTTGACCAAATGTTTAGACCAAGATATTTTAAAATAATTTAGCCTGATTTATCCTAATTTAAACATTCTAATACTAATTTATCTCTGTTGTCTATAAAGTCTGGTTTAGTTAATGTATGCTTTATTACTACCAAATATCTCTTCATCTATGATTAGATTTTTATTTCCAAAAAATCCAGAATTTGTGTAACCCAGAAACCTGGCTTAAACCAGGTAATTCTCTTATGTCTTATTCAAGCATGCTCACCAAACTTCTTGGTTTTCTACAAGCTAAGGATTTCTAAAACAGGTAGAGGTGGGGTATTCTTTTTCCAGAAGGCTTTGAAAATCAAAGAGTTGTGTCTTAAACCATGTTTTGGTATTGAGGCACTTTTGCTTCATATTGATCCATATTTAGATCTCAACCTTCAACTAATCTGTAACCCTCCTGATTTATTTAGTGGCGTTTAGAATCTACAGAGCATATACAGTCAGGAGTTCTCAGTTATTCATCATGGGGAATTTTAATGTACATGCTGAGAACCTTACTAAGATAGCTGCTAATCAATGACTGACCTCAATCTGACCCAATGAATCTACAAGCCCACTCATCAAATTGGCCATTCCTGGGATCCAAATATTTCATTAGAAAAAGACTAATTTATGCATAACTCTCTTTACTATTTTCCTCTATCATGGACAGATCATATTTTATTAACTTTCTCTCTTAAGAGTTCAGTTACCCCCTCTTCATTTAAGTTCAAGCTGTTAGTGGAGTTATGAAACTGCAAAGCTATTGATCTCATAGCCTTGGCAGTTGACCTGGACCAGTTTCAGGGGGACTTTGATGAACTGCTTCTTGATCTTCAAATTAGTAGTTGAGATAATATTCTGAAATCAGCTTTTGAAAAACCTGCCTCTAGTGTCCTTCATCCAGTGAGAGAGATAAGTGGGCAACCCTGGTTTAAAGCTGCTCAAAAGAAAAGTCAGACACTATGAGAGACTATGGCACTATCATGAGTCTAAATCAAATAAAGCCCTTTGCAGATCCAGCACTGCATTTTTTCAAAAAGAGATTCAATGTGCTAAGAAAGAACATCTATACAAGAATCTCAAATTGGCTGGAAATAGACCAAGGCAACTTTTCAGACCTATTCTTTGATTTTCCAATAAGTATATGAAGCTCAATTCAGAGATCATTCCTTTTTCTGCAGAAGCATATGCCAATGCTTTTGATCTTAAAATTAAAAAATCTCAGGCTGGATTTTCTCCTTAATCCTTTCTAATATCTGAAACATAGAAACATAGAAATGACGGCAGAAGAAGACCAAACGGCCCATCTAGTCTGCCCAGCAAGCTACGCACTTTATCCATTTTTTTCCCTTTTTTTTTTCTCTCCCACCTGTTACTATTGGCTTCCAGTACCCTCCAGCCCTAATTCCCCTCCACCCCAGCACCAATTTAGAGAGCAGTGCCGTATCTGCATCCAAGTGAACGTCCAGCTCAATTAGGGGTAGCAACCGCTGTCACAAGCAGGCCACACCCTTACCCCATACTCTTACCCACCCCTGTTTTTATTTTTTTGTTTGTTTTTTTTTTGTTTTGTTTTGTTTTTGGAGATAGCAGCCCTCCATCCTTCCGCTCCGTGAAGGTGGAACACCAACTACTGGCCACTGGCATCCCACTCCGTGAATGCCTCTGTGGCTACTGCCGCTCCGTGCAGTGTTTGAATGCCTCCTCTTTATTCACGCCCTCTAGACTTGATGGATCCACAGTGTTTATCCCACGCCCCTTTGAAGTCGATCACAGTTTTAGACTTCACCACTTCCTCCGGAAGGGTATTCCAGGCATCCACCACCCTTTCCGTGAAGAAATACTTCCTGACATTGGTTCTTAGTCTTCCTCCCTGGAGCCTCAGCTCGTGACCTCTGGTTCTGCTGATTTATTTCTGACGGAAAAGGTTTGTCGTTGTCTTTGGATCATTAAAGTTTTTCAAGTATCTGAAAGTCTGAATCATATCACCCTGCTCCTCCTTTCCTCCAGGGAGTACATATTTAGATTATTCAATCTCTCCTCGTATGTCATCCGATGAAGACCCTCCACCTTCCTGGTCGCCCTTCTCTGTACCGCTTCCATCTTGTCCTTGTCTTTTTGTAGATACGGTCTCCAGAACTGAACACAGTACTCCAGGTGAGGCCTCACCAAGGACCTGTACAAGGGGATAATCACTTCCCTTTTCTTACTCAATATTCCTCTCTCTATGCAGCCCAGCGTTCTTATGGCTTTTCCTATCGCCTTGTCGCATTGTTTCGCAGACTTCATATCATTAGACACTATCACCCCAAGGTCTCTCTCCTGCTCCATGCACATCAGCCCTTCTCCCCCCATCGAATACAGTTCATTCGGATTTCCACTCCCCATATGCATGACTCTGCACTTCTTGGCATTGAATCTCAGCTGCCATATCTTCGACCTCTCTTCCAGCTTCCTTAAATCCCGTCTCATTCTCTCCACTCCTTCCGGCGTGTCCACTCTGTTGTAGATCTTAGTGTCATCCGCAAAAAGACAAACCTTACCTTCTATCCTGTCCGCAATGTTGCTCACAAATATATTGAACAGGACCGGTCCCAACACCGATCCTTGTGGTACACCACTTAAAACCTCCCTCTCTTCAGAGAGAGCTCCATTTACCATCACACATTGTCTTCTGTCCGTCAACCAGTTTGCAATCCAGGTCACCACCTCGGCACTCACTCCTAAGCTTCTCATTTTATTCACCAGTCTCCTGTGTGGGACCGTATCAAAAGCTTTGCTGAAATCCAAGTAGATGACATCGAGTGCTCTTCCTTGATCCAATTCCTTAGTTACCCAGTCAAAAAAGTCAATCAGATTTGTCTGACAGGATCTTCCCCTGGTGAATCCATGCTGCCTCTGGTCCAGCAATTCTCCTGACTGTAGATAGTTCACTATTCTCTCTTTCAACAGTGACTCCATTACTTTTCCCACCACTGAAGTGAGGCTAACCGGTCTGTAGTTACCAGCCTCCTCTCTGTTCCCACTCTTGTGAAGTGGAACCACCACAGTTCTTCTCCAATCACTCGGCACCAATCCCGTTTCTAGGGATCTATTGAACAGGTCACACAGCGGACCCGCCAGCCCATCTCTGAGCTCCCTCAGTATCCTGGGATGAACCTCATCAGGTCCCATGGCTTTGTCTACTTTCAGTTTCCCCAGCTCTTCCCATACATTTTCTACTGTAAATGGAGTTACATCTACTCCACTCCCCTCCAGTATCTTGTTAACTAGGGACGGTCCTTCTCCAGGGTCCTCCATAGTGAACACAGAACAGAAGTATTCGTTTAATATTTCTGCCATTTCTTCGTCTCTCTCCACACATTGATCCTGTCCACCTTTCAATTTCACTATACTACTTTGAACTTTTCTCTTTTCACTGATGTATCTGAAAAATGTTTTGTCACCTCTCTTTACTTCTTTGGCAATCCTCTCTTCTGCTTGACTTTTTGCTCTCTTGATTAATTTCTTCGTCTCCCTCAGTTCTACCAGATATTCTTCTTTGTGCTCCTCTCTTTGGGATCTTTTGTATTTCTTGAACGCTGTTCTTTTAGCCTTTATTTTGTCAGCCACCTCCTTTGAGAACCAGATAGGTTTCATTTTTCTTTTGCTTTTCTTTACTTTTCTAACATATAGATTAGTTGACTTGGCAATTGCTCCTTTTAAATTGGTCCACTGTTGATCCATATCTCTCACATTCTCCCAGCCTTTTAGTTCTGAAGATGATAAAAATGATCCACTGATACATTCTCTATATAAAGTAAATTTTTGACCGTTGGGAATCACTAAAACTTTGAGTCTGATGAATACCAGTATTTCACATCTTGATCCTCCACTATCCTCTAAATTCATTGTACAACCAAAGTTGGTTATATTGCAGCATCAACAGTGAATTCAAGCCTAAAGAAGGGGAATGTTCCTGAAGTGTTGAAAAAAGTGAAAGTGCATACTCTTTTGAAGAAGCAATCCCTGAACACAGCAGATATTAACAATTTTAGGCCAGTTTCTAATTTGTCACTTCTTTTGAAAGCTCTGGAAAAAGTAGTGCTTAGTCAACTTTCAAAATTTTTTTAGACAAGACTTTGGCATACCATCCTAGGCAATCAGGTTTTTGTCAAGGCTAAGTTGTAGAATCTGCCCTGTTTGCCTTGATGAACGAGGTACGATCCAAAAGTGACATAAAAAAAGCTGAGCTCATTGTCTTTTTAGGCATGTGCAGCCTTTGATACACTCTGTCATTTGCTATTGATTCAAAGATTTAAGGAACGTAGAGTCCAGAGAACTGTTTTAGACTGGTTTATCTCCTTTTTGAGATGTTCATACCAAGTAAATTAGAATATGGAATTGTCTTATTCTCATCCATTATTATGTGGAGAATTCCAAAATTCTGTTTTTTCTTCTGCTTTATTTAATCTCTATTTAATCCCTTGGTAATTTTAATTGAGGATCTTGGTTTTACTTATTTTTTATACATAGATGATGTTCAGGACACTGTATACTTAGATGCTGAATGCCCTGAATAATTATTTAAATTCAATGAATGCCTCAACCTGATTGTTGCATAGCTTCATTTTCACGTTGAAAGTTAACCCTAGAAAGTCCAAAATATTATGGTTGACAAGGAAGACTGAATCCTCAAGTCTTCTCCAGAGATGAGTGGGGACTAACATATTACCTAAAGAGGCAGCTACCACTTTGGGTATTAAAATGGATGAAAATCTCACTTTTAGGAGCCACATTTCTATGTTAGTCCAGCATTTGTTTTATTAGCTCTGTAATATATGCCATTTAAGATCATTTTTAGATTATTGGGATCTTCATACTTTTGTACATGCTGTAGTGCTTAGTCATTTAGATTATTGCAGTACTCTTTTTCAGTGACTGTCTCTGACTACTATTAGATTGCAACTTTTATAAAATATAATGGCTAAATTAATCTTTGACTCCAGTGGTTGCCAATTGGGTGCAGAGTGAAGTCTAACCCTATCCTTAACCCTAACCCAACCCTAACCCTAACCCAATGAATAGCTTTTAAAACTATTCATTGGGGCCATCTCACTTATTTTTCAACTTGCTCAGTTACTATAAACTAGCCAGAACACATTGATCTTCTCAGTTAGCTTTGCTGCAAAATCCATCTCCAGTAGGAATTAGACTGGAACATTACAACATTGTTTTGCTCTGGAAAACTTTATCATTAGACATATGCCAAGAAATGACTTACCCAAAACATAGGAAAAGTGAAAAATCTGACTTTCTCAATAGGTGTATCAAGTTTTATAATTTTAATTGTGATATCATTATTATATTTTCTCTCCATTGCTAGTTTTATTTTCATTATTAGGCTTATATTTTATAAGGAAGATGTGACCTTGTTGTTTTAAAAAGTTTATTTATTAAGATGTTTATTATGATGTTTTATAAGCTGATCTTTGTTGCTACATCTGTTATTTTATTATGTGTAATAGTTTTGTTTTGCATATCACTTTGATTTTGTTCTTGAAAGGTGATTTAGTATGACAATTAACTAATCTGCCTGAGAAGCTATTCTGTCTCCTTTATATTTATATGTATTTATCTTAGATTTGTTTGTGTTATAGTTTTATTGTGTATTATTTAACTATTGTTATTTTAATAATTATATTTAATTGTATACCATTTTTAATTTGTTGAAAACAGGTATGTCAAAATTAATTTACAATTATTATTAGTCAGATTTCCATGCCAAAGCTCCCCATGATATAAAGGTGCATTGACTGCATACCTTTTCCTTTGAGGATTATAGACAAAGAAAAATCTCTGAATTCATTGCCAGAGTATGTGGTAAAGGCAGACAGCTTATCTGGGTTTAAAAAAGGTTTGGACAAGTTCCTGGTGGAGAAATCTATAAACTATTAGTCAAGTTAACTTAGGAAAGAGCCACTGCATATTAACAGCATTAGTAGCATGGGATCTATTTAATGTTTAGGTAATTGCCAGTGGGAATATACATTCATTTCAAATGAATTTCAAAAACATGATAAATCAGGGCTATTCTATTCATTTGAGGGCCCCAAACCTTATTTGTTGCATTTGTTTGAAAAGAATACATTGGGCCTAAGCCTAGGCCCAAAGCCAGGGCTTCGGCTAAGGCATCGGCTGAGGCCTAAAGCAGGAGCCATGGCCTACACCCTAGCATGACACTGATGCCTCGACTTAAGCCTAGGCCCGAAGCAGGGGCCTTGCCTAGGGCATAGGCTGAGGTCCAAAGTAGGGGGTCGCAATCTAGGCCCAAGCACGATTCCGGGGTGTTGTCCTAGGCCCAGCCCAATGCCAGGGCCTCAGCCGAGACCTGAATAAGTTCTTACCTGATCCATCAGGTATCCAAAGGCAAGGCCGGGCCTCCGCCCTGACCCAGGCTAGATGCTGTGACCCAATCTGGAGGTTGAGTCCCGATGCCTGGGCCTTGGTCTAGGCTGGAGCCCAGACTCAGACCCACAACTGTGACCCAGCACAAAGGCTGGGTCCTGACACCAGTGCCTCAGCCTGGACCCAGGCCCAAATACACAACCTGATCCAGATGCCAGGTTCTGACACCTGGGCCTCAGCCTAGGCCAGAGACCAGACATAGGCTTGATGCTGTAACCTGCATGGAGGCTAGATCCTGATGCTGGGGAATTGGCCAGACCTAGGCCCAATGCTGTGACCCATACTGGAGGCCAGGTCCCATTGCTGGGGCATCGGACCTGACCCAAGCTGATATCATGACCTTACCTGGAGGCTGGGTCCCGACACCATGGCTTCAGTCCAGGCCCAAGCCCAGAGCCCAGGCTTTGTATCTGTTTCCATTTTGTTGTACTTGTCTGATACCATCCACTGGCATTGTAACAGGGTTAATAAACTATGGTGCATTCATCCCAGTGGGTGCTGCCTAGCCTAGGTCTAGGCAGCACCCACTAAAATTGGCATTAGAGGAAGACAGCAGTACTAGCCTGGGGAGCCACTTTGCTACTCAAGGTAGAAGCAGTAGAAAAAGGGGATGAAAAAGGGAAGCCTTTTCCAAGCTATCTTCACATCCCTTTCCACCAGGCAGGTGGCAGGACATCAGTAGTGGCAAGCCATCATAGAGCAGATGAGGTAGAGTTCTATATGTTTGTCCTTCGGCAAGAAGCAGGCAGCATCAAAAGTTGTGATGAGGTGCATTGGGCAAATGACTTTCCTGGATGGCCAGACTCTGCAAGTAGTGAAGACCTTGGGCTTTAAGTGTCTGCTGCACATCTTGCCTCAATTACAAATTGCCCTCCTGAACTACATTCAGTAGACAGGTAATCTACACCCTGTATAATCAGTTCTGTAGTCGCATGCAGGTGCAGCTGGCCAAGGCAGAGGGGAGTAATGCAATTCACCAGCAACATCTGGAGCAGTACAAATGCTATGTAAGTCTACCTCTCCCTGATGGTACATTGGCGGGAGCTGGCTGAGGCAGGGACACATAGTAACTCTATCAGGGACCAAGAATCAGAGTGGAGGTGGGCTGTGCTGCATAGTGCACCTAGGCAATAGATACCACTTAAACATCATACAATATTCTAACGGCAATAAGAAAGATGCTGGATAGCTGGCAGCTAGACAAGGGAGGCAGGAATGTTCTTTTTTTTTTTTTTGTGACAGACAGTGGTGCAAATATAAAAAGAGAACTGGAAAATGGGAGCTCTCACTAGATCCATTGTTTTGTACACTTGCTGAACCTGGCAATAAAGGATACCCTGGGACTGGGGCCCATGGAAAATGTGATTCCAGTCCTTAAGAACCCGATAGGGAGGTCCTGATAAAGAGAAAAACAGTGGAGCATTTTCATCATAGCGTGAAGGGTAGTCAGCTTCTCTATGAGAAGCAGGAAGAAGATGGGATACCTCATAAATGGCTGATTCAAGACTTATATAGATCTCCAAAATAAGCAAAATATTTGTATCTTTGTCTCTTAGATATTTGAAAAATTATACTGACTACCCCTGAAGAAGTAAATGAAACACGAGCCATGTCGGGTTGTTCCTAAGACTCTCCAATGTTCTGCAACACTGAAATGATGTGTCCTTTGGCTAATTACAAAAAATTAAAAATTTCAAAAAAACCTATAAATATCGGCATTCTTGAGTGTGTGTGTGTGCTTGGAGACCAATGATTAAAACATTATCACAGTCATATAATAGAATTTTGACTGCAAAAAAAGCAAATTGAGAATTGCAAAGAAGCAGTACGGGAGCTTTTTTGTAAAAAAAAAACAAAAAACCAAACGGAGAAAGCTCTCAATGTTTATGATGTTTCCACTCACAAAAGAATAAGAATATAAAATCAGTTTCCACATATGATGTTTTCTGGGCTATGATTCAAGATGTTGGCACCTGATGGAATTCCTCCTGTTTGATGCTGCAGAGGTTAGTGGAGCAGCAGACATCCCTTCATGATCTGTCTCTAGAAACAGATATAGGTGGGTATCGCCCTCTGGTTCATCATGATTTCGTAGTGATCAGGCAGTTGATACAAATCCTGCAGCCCTTCAGGGTTGCCACAGAAGATATGAGTTCCTGAAGCACCTCCCCTGGGTGGAGGTCATCCCCATGGTAAATATTCTGAAGAAGAAATTAGAGGTTTTCATGATCAGAAGGGACTGAAAGCAGAAATGTTACAGTCTGTGCACTATTTACAGCAACAGGTGCAAGAGAGACTGAAAGTTCTGATGGAAAACAGTACTTACATGCTTGTTATGGCTTATACCTCTGTGTGGCTGCCACTTTCCCTTCCTTTGCCTTTTGAAAAATGGTGTGGGCTGTCCATTGCCCCTACCACATGACAGGAGGTCACTCCCAGACTCCCTGTTAGACAGCTATGGATTTTGGGTGAGTCCTGGTCTGGTCAGGAAGATGGGTTGAGGGGGGAGGGGGCTTCGTCTTTTAATAAATGGGAAGGGTTGTAGGGGTTCTGAGGTTGTTTGTTTTGTAAACATGATTTTACCCCCCCCCCTCCAAAAAAAAAAAGAAAAGAATAGGAATAACCACACAAAATTTCATGGTTTTTAAATTCCCAAAATGCAATGAAATAGGAAATATCATTTGTATTTCCTATTTTGTTGCAAATGAATACCCACCCCTAGTTACTATTATCCCCAGAGATAAATTGCAGTGAACACCATCCTGAGTCTTATCTGTTTTTTTTCTCTTTCTCAGTTTGTGAGTATATGTAAGACATTTTTTCACACACTGTGAGAGGTTGCTGGAAGAACTATTATACTCTATAACCGTGGTACACTACAGAGACATAGCCAGCCAGTAGACAATGGGGTCAATACACATGTGATGGACATTGAAGATATAGTTTATATCTGTATACTTGATCGTGAATTTGGATGGCTATTGGAAGTTAATATGGATGTTATGGAGGGCAAATAATAGGCTCTCGTGGCAACGTTGGTGGGTTTTGAGATATCAAGGATAGAGGTTGGTGTTGAAGGGATTTTTGGTTTTGAAATGGGTGGTTTAGAGGTATTGAGGGAGAGAATGATTTTGAGAAGCCCTTTTGCTGTATATTTGATACGCGTTTGGATGTTGAATCATACGTCCATGGTTGGTTTTGTAACTCTTGCCTGCTATTGAAAGAGATGAGTAAGGAATGTGTCTTGGCATTCGCAGATAGGTTGATTTGGATAATATAAGGATGACATTTTGAGACTCATGTACTTAGACACCGTAGAAGCATCGGTTGGAGCCAGACTGCCATGACAAAATTAATTTTGTGAAGCTATAATGGAAGAGAGCTTGGATTTAGATACTATCCATGTGAGTAGTTTTTTATTCAGATGCTTTGTGAGGTTGGTATTTGAGCTAAGATTAGTAAGTTTATGTATATGGTTTGTAATTGTAGCTGCACCATAATGCTGCTGTTGATGCACTGGGAGGTGGACCCTTGGCCTGGTGCAGGATTGGTAGGCAACCTGGTCAGACCCAGAGAGCACCTGCCACCAGGAGGCGGAGCACAGGAGGAGACAGAGGCTAGCTGGAGTTTCACCAATAGCAACCCGGGATTCCCTCAGGTTGAGCCCTTGGTACCTGGGCTGCCTGGTCTTAGGTGGGCCTCGCAGGATCTTCAAGAGATAAAGTTCAAGAGTTTGCCCACCACGAACAAGGGTGTGTGGTCGATGTTCAGCTCAGGGAGTCCAGGAGCCAGAGAAGGCCAGAACAGAGTCTCTGAATGAAGAGCGAGGATCAAGGCCAGAGTCAAGGATAGCGTGATCAGCCAAAGCAGGGGTCAATACAAGTGGTCAGTCTGAGGATAGTCAGTCAGGCGAAGGTCAGGTTCCAGGCGGTGGTCAGATGTGGTCAGTGATCAGGCAGAGGTTGGGTACAGGCAGCATGCAGATGTGGTCAATAGAAAGGCAAAGGTCAAATCCAGGCGGCGATCAAATGTAGTCAAAGTAACAGGCAGAGGTCAGTACCGAGAAGACAGTCTGAATGATACTACCTGGGTGGATGCTGGAACAGGAGACTGGAACAGGATGCTGGATCATGAAGGCAAACTAGCTATCGCAATGTGATCGACCCGATTGCCAAGGCAGAGATCAATCAGGGTACGCTGCAGAGCTGGATCCCGCCCTGGCCCTTTAAGAGGCCGGGCGGTCTGCGTGTGAGTGCCTAGGGGCGGGGCCGATGCTACAGAGGACACCGAGCCCCGCCATGAGGTCTGGTCAGGAGTGGGAGTGTAGGGAGACCAGAGACGCTGTGAGCTGGGAGAGGCTGTGGAGGGGATGTGCTTGGAGCTGGTGGAAGGCTTAGCGAGGTGAGCAGTCCCGGCCACGGAGCATACGCAGCCGGGAAGCGCAACAGTAACACCCCCCCCCCTTTCTAGGCCTCCCCCTTACTGGCCTTGGTTTGTCAGGGTGGCCTCTGTGGAAGTCCTGGAGGAGTTGTTTGTCATAGATGTGGTGGGAGGGCTCCCATGACAGGAGCTATTCCCAATGGCCATGGCTCTTGCAGACATCTAAGACCTCTCGTACCTGTAAGGTTTCTTCTGGTTCTGCGGAGACTTGAGGAGGAGGAGGAGTCCTGTGAGATGGCCACGATAGTACGAGAGATTTCAATAAGGAAATATTTTATTTATTTATTTTTTATTATTTTTATATACCGACATTCGATCTCAATTGAGATATCACACCAGTTTACATTCAGGTACTGTAGGTATTTCTCTATCCCCAGAGGGCTTACAATCTAAGTTTTTGTACCTGAGGCAATGAAGGGTAAAGTGACTTGCCCAAGGAGGGACAGCAGGACTCAAACCCTGGTCTCCTGGTTCACAGTCCACTGCTCTAACCACTAGGCTATTCCTCCTCCCCTATGGAAGGTATTGTGGATACCCATGGATCTAGGTAGCTGGAGTTAGTACATTACTGCTCCGACACGGCGGAGAATTGGGAATGGCCCAATAAATTTAGGTGCCAGGCGCTGAGAGGGTAATCGCAACCTGATATGTTTGGTACTCAACCTGTCCTGGTCGGAAGAGTGGGGCCAACTGTCGGTGAGTATCTACTACTCTCTTGGACCATTCAGTGGCCTGAGCTAGACACTCTTTGACTTAATTCCATATGCATCTGATGGTTTGTGCTGTGAACTGAGCCGCTGGCAAAGGCACGGAGAGAGGCACAGGCAGAGGCAAGCATGGCTGGCAGCCAAACATCACTGAGATGGAGAGACATCAGTGGCAGCGGCAATGTGTGTGTTGTGTGACAACTTGGCCCAGGGTAACAGGTCTACCCAGATATCCTGCTGGTCATTTGCATATGACCATAGGAAGGTTTTCAGCATACGATTGGTTCTCTCCGCTTGGCCGTTTGCCTGAGGGTGATAGGCCGATGTGAAGTTCAGGTTGATGTTAAACTTTTGGCATAGTGATCGCCAATACTTAGTGGCAAATTGCAGCCCTCAGTCTGAAATTATTTCCTTGGGCAGGCCATGCAAGCGGAAGATGTGTTTCAAGAACAGCTTGGCGAGTTGTGGAGCTGATGGAAGACTTCGCAGAGGAATAAAATGACCCATCTTAGAGAAGCGGTTGATGATGACCCAGATGACAGTGTTATCTTGAGACGGAGGTAGGTCAGTAATGAAATCAGTTGATATACTAGACCAGGGTTCGGTGGGTGCTGGAAGCGGTTGGAGAAGTCCCCATGGTCGACCAGTTGGGGGCTTCTATTGAGCACATATAGGACAAGAATCAACATAGTTGCGTGAAACTTTTACCATACTGGGCCACTAGTAGAACCTCCTCAGCATCTCGAGGGTTCTAGCTTGGCCAGGGTGTCCGGCTAGCTTTGAGTCGTGGGCCCAGCGGAGTACGCGCTCACGTAGTCAGCGTGGGATGACTGTCTTTCCGGCGGGTACCGTGGTAGTAACCACGAGGGACACACAGGCTGGATTGATTATGTGTCTTGGGGAGTTATTGAAACAGCTAATGGCACAAAAAAATAATAAAACAGGAGTCTGGTGTATCTTCTGGTTCGAGGGAACGCGAAAATTCATCTGTGCGGATGTTCTTCGACGCTGGCCGGTAGCGCAGCTTGAAATTGATTCGTTTGAAGAACAATGCCCATTGGGCTTGTCTTGGGTTCAACAATTGTGCTTTTTTTAGATGGTCAAGATTTTTATGATCTGTGAATATGGTAAACCTGTGTTTTGCTCCTTCCAGCCATAGACACCACTCTTGGAGTGCTAGCTTGACAGCGAGAAGTTCACGATCTCCAATTGTGTAATTTTGCTCCGCTAGTGAAAATTTGTGGGAATAAAATGAGCATGGTACCAATGTACCCCCGGTTCCGATGGAGGATGCATCGACCTCAATGACGAATAGGCAGTTTGGGTCTGGATGTCGCAGACAGGGACCAGAACAGAAAGCCTCTTTTAATGCATGAAATGTAGCTTGAGCCTGCTTGCAGTCAAATTTGTACTGGAAGAATGGCAGCTCTTGCTGGAAGGAGCCAAGCATCCTATAAACATTTATACAGGCCATAAGAATCTCGAACACCTGGCGCAAGTTCAGAGACTGAACCCAAGACAACCCTGCTGGTCTATTTTTTAACAGCTTCAAATTTGAGCTGTGCTACCACCTTGCTGAGAAGAACCTTCGAGTTGATGCACTATCCCACTCCTTTGATGCAGAAGGTGCACTGGAGCTGCTTCAGCCCATCCTCAACCCAGGCAAGACTATACTCATGGCAGCTTTCACAGTTCCTCCTTGTAAGTCTGTGGTTCCCTGGCGTTTTACAGAAAAGGTTCTAGAATGGGTCCATGATTCCCATCTCTTGGGGCATCCCGGCATCACCTGCACCCTGGAACTCATTGTACACCATTACTGGTGGCCCCAAATGAGGAATGACATTCGATGTTATGTGGTATCCTTCCCTACTTATACCATTCAGAAGAGTGACCAAACCCGACTGTGGGGGCTCTTACAGCTGCTGCCGGCTTCCATGGACTCATGTGACCACCAGGTTTATCTGTGATCTCCCTCCTTCGAATGGCCACATCACCATATGTGTGGTTGCGGAAAGGTGTTTGAACATGCCACATTTTGTTCCTCCCCCTTGGACTCCCATCCTCACCCAAACTTGCTCTACTCTTCACTCAGCACATACTCAGAATCCATGGACTTCTTCTCCACATTCTTTCAGATTGGGGGGGGGGGAGATCTAATTCACTGTGAAGTACTGGAGAAGTCTATGTCAGTAATTTGGGATTGTCCTAGACTTCACCTCAGCCTACTACCCACAGAGCAATGGTCAGACCAAGTGAGTCAACCAAAGCCTCAAAACTTTTCTGCGCTCAAATGTAAGAGACAAGACAACTGGACTTCCTTGCTTCCATGGGCCGAATTTGCCCATAACAACAATCTCAACAGCTCCACTTGATTGTCACTATTTTACCACTACCCACAGACCCCATGACCTGTTCCTGTTACATGTGCCATCCGCGGCAGACCCGCAGCACGGCCTCCTCACCTTTCTATAGTGACTCCAGCCTCTGGTTCCCTGCGTTCCTGTTCCTCGTTGTTCCTGGTTCCTGCCTCTTCGTTCCTACCCTGCCTTATGCTTCGGATTGACTACACGGATTTTGACTTTGCTTTGCCTGACCTTGCCATTGATCATCTCCAAACCCAGACCTCTGCTTCGCTTGACTACGCTACTGCCTATCTCCAGACCCAGACATCTGCTTTGTCCGACTACGCATTTCCTATCTTCAGACCCAGACCTCTGCTTTGTCTGACTTCATATTGCCTATCTCCAGACCCAAAACTCCTCTTTGCCTGACTACGCTTTGACCATCTCCATGATCAGACCTCTGCCTTGCTTGACTATGCTCTAGACTATCTCCGTGATCAGACCTCAGCCTTGCTTGCCACTGCCTTCGGATCGCTGCCAGCCCTGACTCAAGCCTACCATTGGATGCCTCTTCAGCTTACTCCCTGGACGTGGTTTCTTCAGGCTTCGGCCTGCTTTTGCTCGAGCGCCCCCTGTCTGCCTTTGTTCCATTGGTGCTTGAGTTTCCAGGATATCACCCAGTCCGGAGTAAGACTGTACCATCTCTCACCTGCCGTCTCTGGGATGAACCAACTCCTACTGCAACTACAAACAGAGGCCCACCTAAGTCCTGCGGCCCTGGCACCCAAAGGCTCAACCCGCGGGGAACAAGGGCTGGTATAGGTGAAGCTCCAGTGGCCTCTGTCTATCAGCCCACTCTGCCTGCCGACGGTGGGGACACGTAGGTCCTTACCTACAGGTTGCGTCAACCCCACCTCGGCCCAAGGGTCCACCTCAGACGCAACAGTTCCTATGCCTGAAACCTGCCCAGATGCCACCCTAGTAGGACAAGAACTCAAGAGTCTATGGGAAAAAACTTTCCAACTCATTGACCACGTTGCACGTTGTGCTAAAGCCCAAACTGATAAGAAATAGCGCCCTGTGCCCACTCTCCAGCCTATTATATTAGTGTGGCTCAGTAGCAAAAATTTGAGGCTTAAAATGCCATCCAAAGAATTTACACCCTGATTCATGACACCTTTTCCCATTGAGTGACAGTTAAGCCCAGTTGCCTATAAACTCAAGCTTCCTGCTTCCCTACAAATACATGACGTCTCTCATGTCTCCTTATTAAAACTTGCCATCCTCTCCTGGCCAGGCAGAACTCCATCCCAAAAGCCTGAACTCACTCTGGAAGAGGACAACCAATTTGAAGTAGAAGAACTTCTTGATTTCCGCAGAATCTGAAACAAGTTGCAGTATCTCATCACCTGGAAGAACTACGGCCCTGAGGAGAAATCATGGGAACCTGCCACCAATTTTCAGGCTCCCCAGCTGGTGGCAGAATTCCACCACAGGTTCTCCTTGAAGCCCATGCCCAGAACACTGGGGGGGAGGGGCTTTGGAGGAGGGGTACTGTTAAGCTCCTCACCTCTGACTCAAAGTGACTCCCGCAAAGCCTCCGTCAGCATGCTTTTCAAAGGACCCAGATGGAACTTTCTCCAACTCTGGACTGCCTTTATAGGTCCCCTAGCCAGGACTTCGTGTGGCACTTGCTGATGATGTCACAACCTCCAGGAGTTTATAAGAAAGTCTCTTGCTACCAGCCAGTGCCTCAGCAACAGGTCTCCTGGTGCACTTGTGTTCCAGGGTGTGTTGCTGTCCTTGTCTTGCTTTTGCCTTGTGCCTTGTTCTGTGTTTCTGCTTTGTTTCCTTGTGTTGCCCTTCCTTGCTTGTACTGTTGGCCTTGTCTGTCTTGTCTATCCTGTTTGCCTTGGACTGACTACCTGGATCCTGACTCTGGCCTGGCCCCTGACCTTCCACTGTCTGCTGCCTGCCCTGATCTCTGACCTGTTATCCATTCTGCTGTCTGCTGCCTGCCATGACCCTTGCTCAGATCGGACTCTCATTCAGCTTAGTCCCAATGATCCACCTAAGTCCAGCTGGCTGCCAGAACCCAAGGGCTCAACCTGTGGAGGAGGAGACTGGTGTAGGCGAAGCTCCAGCCAGTCCTGCCTATGGGATTCTCTGCAAGCTGCCGGCGTGTGCCCAGTGAGTTCATTCACTAGGTGGCGCCAACCACGCTGCAGCCACAAGGGTCCACTTTCTTGACAGTGTCACACTACATTACTTGTATGTACTTTTCAGTTGAAGGTTATTTTCAGTCAGAACATTTTTACGTGGGTAAGCACCTTTGAAAATTGTCCTCTTAATGTCTGTGATCATTTTAATGTCCACAAATTATTTTGCTTAAGCAGAATTTTTTGTTTCAGAGACAAGTGAATTTAAAGCTGTTTCAGATAATATTTTATTTGGAAAACATTGTTTTTTCTGTCTTAGGAAAACCAGATCTATTAAACAAAATTGTCATAGTAAAACTATACTTATAACACTGAGGATCAGCATTTGTTTAGATCACTCAGTTAGCTGTGCGTATTTTCCCTTAGAGATTAATTAATAGGTGGCAGAGATAGGAGAGCATATTAAAATCATTCTTGGTTAAACACACGAGAGCTTTGATCTCAAGAGATATTGAAAGCATCATTGCACAGGAAACTTTGCCATAGCCTGCTGCAAGTGAGGCACACACTCTAACTTGTTTGCTCCAGAGGCCAGTAAATAGCAATAACATGAATCACTGTTCCATTTTCTCCATGCAAAATTGTACATTTAAAAAAGAAATTAAAGAATATAGCAGGAACAATTAAATGTTAATTCAGGAATCCTCTAAAGTTTCAGTAATACAGGCATCCAGGACATCACTCGCTCGCATCTGTCCTTTCACAATACAAATAATCCAACAGACAAGAAGTTTGGGTTAACAGGGCCGCAGCTTTAATAACCTGGAGGCCGGAGGCCCCTTTTATTAACATTACAATTTCAATCAACAACTTTCCGAACAATCCGCCGCTTCGCCAGCAAGACGATTCATTCCAGCCTCACGGCTCGCCCTTTGGCCTCCGCACCGAGTTCAGACTCCCACCGCCTGCCAGCAAAGGAGCCAACCCAGTGGGCCTCCGCCGCCAACCAGCAAGAAACCAGGCCTGCCAAATGACTACCTTCACCTGCCAGCAGGGAGCCCGCAACCAACAACTTCCAGTTGTCCAACATTTCCAATTGCCAGGTATATCCCTCTTAACAGGTAACCAGTGTATTAAGCAGAACAGGCTCGGGCCATCCGCTGCGACAAATAACTCGCACACACAACAATAACAGAAGCAATAAGGGCGGGTGGGAGGGAAAACGGCCGTCTACGCTCCCGGAGCAGGCGTGCCGAAAATGCCGGCCGCGTCACACCGCTCCGAGACTGCCCAGAGACTGCCCACTGCTGCTGGCCGACCAATCCTGACCGGCCAGCACAGTAGGAGTTCTCTGCTTGCCGACCAATCACCTTTGTCCCCACCTAGCCCTGACTTCCCTCCAACCTCCTGACCCTAATCTAACCTCACTTCCCCCCCCCCCCAGGGGTGCACACCCCGCGGACCAGGCCAGCTCCCCGAGCGAGCCTGGGCCTGCATTACTTTGGCCTGCCGGTCAGTAAGACCGACAGACCTCTCAGAAAAGGGACACACAATATTTCAAACCATAAAATGAAATGGAAGGGAACCCCTCAGAGCTTGCTGAGTGGGGGAGGGCGGAATTCCCTCTGAAATTAATGATCAGTTATTTCTGTTTTGCAAAAATTTTGGCTTTGCAAAAAAAAAAAAATTATTTTTCTAAATTTGTCTCTCTTTTGTTTTCTGCCACATTTATTAGTAATGATACAGGGTTAGCATCCCAAAGAGAGAGGTAGGACAGCAGATCTCAAGGGCTAACTAGTTCTCTTTGTTGACACTTTAATGTCTATATTTTGTTTGTTGTGGTGTCGTCCTTTTATAAGAACATAAGATATGCCATACTAGGTCAGGCCAAGGGTCCATCAAACCCAGTATCCTGTCTCCAACAGTGGCCAATCCAAGTCACAAGTACCTGGCAAACACCCAAACATTAAATAAATCCCAGACAACTAATGCTGGCAATAAGCAGTGACTATTCCCTATTAATTAACAGCAGTTTATAGATTTCTCCTCCAGGAACTTATCGAACTCTTTTTTAAACCCAGCTATACCAACTGCCTTAACCACATCCTCTGGTAATAAATTTTCATTTCATTTATGTATGTTATGTTGTAACCCACAGAATTTTGCACATCAGTGGATATAAATGCTTATAAAAAAATAAAATAAATAAACAGCATCTCCCCTAGTTATGCAAGAAATTATTTCTTTTTTTTTTATTTCTCATACATCTGCTTTCCCCTTCCGCCAGTATCATGCCTTCCTTGCAGTATGTCTCCTCTCCCTCCCCCCCTTTCCTCACCTGTCTTCATCCTCTTTGTATTTGTTGCAGTTAAGAACATAAGAACATAAGAAAATGCCATACTGGGTCAGACCAAGGGTCCATCAAGCCCAGCATCCTGTTTTCAACAGAGGCCAATCCAGGCCATAAGAACCTGGCAAGTACCCAAAAACTAAGTCTATTCCATGTTACCATTGCTAATGGCAGTGGCTATTCTCTAAGTGAACTTAATAGCAGGTAATGGACTTCTCCTCTAAGAACTCATCCAATCCTTTTTTAAACACAGCTATACTAACTGCACTAACCACATCCTCTGGCAACAAATTACAGAGTTTAATTGTGCGTTGAGTAAAAAAGAACTTTCTCCGATTAGTTTTAAATGTACCCCTTGCTAACTTCATGGAGTGCCCCCTAGTCTTTCTACTATTCGAAAGAGTAAATAACCGATTCACATCTACCCGTTCTAGACCTCTCATAATTTTAAACATCTCTATCATATCCCCCCTCAGCAGTCTCTTCTCCAAGCTGAAAAGTCCTAACCTCTTTAGTCTTTCCTCATAGGGGAGCTGTTCCATTCCCCTTATCATTTTGGTAGCCCTTCTCTGTACCTTCTCCATCGCAATTATATCTTTTTTGAGATGCGGCGACCAGAATTGTACACAGTATTCAAGGTGTGGTCTCACCATGGAACGATACAGAGGCATTATGACATTTTCTGTTTTATTCACCATTCTCTTTCTAATAATTCCCAACATTCTATTTGCTTTTTTGACTGCCGCAGCACACTGAACTGACGATTTCAATGTGTTATCCACTATGACGCCTAGATCTCTTTCTTGGGTTGTAGCACCTAATATGGAACCCAACATTGTGTAATTATAGCATGGGTTATTTTTACCTATATGTATCACCTTGCACTTATCCACATTAAATTTCATCTGCCATTTGGATGCCCAATTTTCCAGTCTCACAAGGTCTTCCTGCAATTTATCACAATCTGCTTGTGATTTAACTACTCTGAACAATTTTGTGTCATCTGCAAATTTGATTATCTCACTCGTCGTATTTCTTTCCAGATCATTTATAAATATACTGAAAAGTAAAGGTCCCAATACAGATCCCTGAGGCACTCCACTGTCCACTCCCTTCCACTGAGAAAATTGTCCATTTAATCCTACTCTCTGTTTCCTGTCTTTTAACCAGTTTGCAATCCACGAAAGGACATCATCACCTATCCCATGAATTTTTACTTTTCCTAGAAGCCTCTCATGAGGAACTTTGTAAACGCCTTCTGAAAATCCAAGTATACTACATCTACCGGTTCACCTTTATCCACGTGTTTATTAACTCCTTCAAAAAAGTGAAGCAGATTTGCAAGGCAAGACTTGCCCTGGGTAAAGCCATGCTGACTTTGTTCCATTAAACCATGTCTTTCTATATGTTCTGTGATTTTGATGTTTTAGAACACTTTCCACTATATTTCCTGGCACTGAAGTCAGGCTAACCGGTCTGTAGTTTCCTGGATCGCCCCTGGAGCCCTTTTTAAATATTGGGGTTACATTTGCTATCCTCCAGTCTTCAGGTACAATGGATGATTTTAATGATAGGTTACAAATTTTTACTAATAGGTCTGAAATTTCATTTTTTAGTTCCTTCAGAACTCTGGGGTGTATACCATCCGCTACAGGTGATTTACTACTCTTCAATTTGTCAATCAGGCCTACCACATCTTCTAGGTTCACCGTGATTTGATTCAGTCCATCTGAATCATTGCCCATGAAAACCTTCTCCATTACGGGTACCTCCCCAACATCCTCTTCAGTAAACACCGAAGCAAAGAAATCATTTAATCTTTCCGTGATGGCTTTATCTTCTCTAAGTGCCCCTTTAACCCCTCGATCATCTATATTCCCCTTCTCTAAGTGCCCCTTTAACCCCTCGATCATCTATATTCCCACCGGATATATTCTCCATGCATTTTTCCAAGATGCAGTCAATTCTATCTAGTTAGAATGCGTAGTGGCAGCAGTGGTGGGACAAAAAAGTAGGATAAGCAGACAAGTACACCTTTGTCTTCTTACACATGTTAAACAATTTTAAAAAGATTTAAAAACATACATCTTTTGTGAGACTTTCAGTTAAAGATTCAAGTGGTAGTATTGCTCTTTTGTAGATATTTAATTTGTGTGGTTTTTTTCTCTGTTTGAATAATGTTTGTATCTTTAATATTTTTTTTAGCTTATGGATGTTCTCTTGTAACCCACCTTGATCATTGGGAGAATGCAGGAAATAAATTTGGTAACAAATAAATAATAAGTAACAGAGGGGTTTCTATTTGCACAGCCTCCAATGATGGTCATTTTCTGGCAGCCACATTCCGATGATGCACTCTCCAATGAAGCACTGCCCAAGCTGCAAGCTTGCAGCTACTTCCTCCCATGGTGGAAGGTGACTTTCTTGTGATGTGCTGTAAAATACATTACCTATTGTGATTCATGAAATCGATGATTATTATTATACTTTTAGCTTCAAGCTTTTTATTTTACCTAAACCTTTGGAGGTTGAAACAGAACTTGTTTTTAGTTTTATTGATTTCACAGTTATCAATTTTAGTTTATGATTTATGTTCTTGTTTGTTGTGTATAGCAAGCTACTATAAACCAGGTTCATGCCTCCATGAGCTTATTATGTGTTGGAGCCTTACAATGTAGACCAAGCTGCATGGGTTCTGAGTGATATGTTTTTGACCTGTCAAAAAGCGGTTTTGAACCCTACAGAGTCTGCAAGCTGCTGCAGCTAAGGTAAAGGAATATAAAAATACTCTAGAGAGTCCATCAAGCTAGGTTGAGAGAACATTGCACAAATCTCATCTTTGGGTGACTTTCCTCACTCCGAAGGCCATCAAATCTTCACAAGAGAGCACTGTTCTGTTCGTATGTCTCAAATTGAATGTCAAAGTGGCCCCTAACCCCCTACACTAATACCTAAACCTCACCTCGAGTTAGTAGGTGGGCCTACCATAGGGATACAAATACCTGTCTAGGGAGAGGACATCATGGCTTCTCTCTCTCTCTCTCTCTCACTCAGCTAGCCTGGTGCTCTGGGAGCTTCAAATCAACTAAAACAGGCTTTGTAGGAGACAATGTGATACAACTGTAACACATGCAAAAATGCCTTAGTGCAGTTTGATAAATGACCCCCTTAGATTGTAAACCCCCTGGGGATAGGGAAATACAGTACCTGAATTAAAAGTGTGAAAAGCAGAATATGAAATTTATTTATAAACTTTTCTATACCGATATTAGTGGTGACATCATATTGGTTTACAGCAGAACTATAGGGTGGAAATTGCAATAAACAGGTATCGGGGGAGGGATTACATAGGAACAGAGAAGTAGCAATGAAATGTAAGAGTACAAACGCGTCGGGCTGCTTGGAAAACAAGTGAGACCCCATAAACAGCAAAATAATTGTATAACAATTGTGACAAAACTATGTGCATGGATTCAGTTATATGCTGGAATGGCAGGAGAGAAAGGGGGCAGGAGAGAAAAGGGGAGGCAGAAGGGGGACAGGAGAGAAAAGGGGGGCAGAGGGGGTATTGAGGGTAAGCTTGTTTGAAGAGCCAACTCTTTAAGTTAGCTCTGAATTTAGAAGTGCATGTCTCAAGCCAGAGGTTGGTAGGTAAAGAGTTCCAGTGTGTAGGCCCAGCAATGGAAAGGGCTCGTTCCCTCGTGGAGGTCAGGTATGCTTTCTTTAGGGAAGGCACATGAAGGGTCCCATTATTGGAGGCTCTGGTGGGGCGGTTGGAGCATATGGGGCGGAATGGCTCATCAAGCCAGTTAGAGTTATGAGTTATTATGGCTTTGTGGATCATGGTAAGGGTTTTATAGAGGATGCGAGAAGGGATCGGGAGCCAGTGCAAGTCTTTAAGGATAGGAGTGATGTAGTCATATTTACGGGCGTTAGAAATGGTTCTCGCTACTGCATTCTGCAGCATTTGGAGAGGTTTTAAAGAAGAGTAAGGGAGGCCTAGGAAGAGGGAGTTACAATAGTCCATTTTTGTTGAGAAGGTGGCTTGGATGACGGTGCGGAAGTCACTGGAATGAAGTAAGGGTTTTAATTTTTTCATTACATTGAGTTTGTAGAAACCTTCCTTGAGGATTGTGTTGATATGCTTTTTTAGGTTCAATTGCTGGTCAATCTGAACCCCGAGGTTTTGTGCACAAGGCTGCATGGGAAAGGCGTTACAGGCAGAATCGTTTGCAAGGGCGGGTTTGGGGGGTATATGTTGTGAGATGAGGAGCAAAAGGAAAAACTACAAATTGATAGTCAATAGGGAAGTACACTTAATTGAAACAAACAAAGAATCCAAACCCAATATGGCCATTGTTGATTCAGATCATTTCAAACAAAACAAACCCCACATACCTCTGAAAGCCTTGAAAAATTTCTAGTGTTTTTATTTCAGGAACTAGTACATGCTATTAACAAATAATGCACACTATTTGCCAAGCAAAAAATGCAGACTCTCCACTAAGCCAGGGCCTCCCAGGACCTCAACAAGTCTTCCCCTCTATCCAGGTCCCTTAAATGAACCAGGGCTGGGGACCTCCCTGGCCCCACTTACATCTTCTGTGGGGGTCCTGCAACAAGAAAGGGGCAGGAGCAATACCCATTTGCTCCTTTCCTAACGTAACAGCTGGCTGATCGGCAGTCTCAGGGCCAGCTGGTGTCATTTTTCTGTGTGATTCATTTAAGGAGGGTAGGGAGGAATTCAGATGGACTTGAGATGGCCTCAGTTGGGCTTGGCTTGGCTCAATCTATCTGAGTAGTTCTAGGCCCCAACATATTGACAGGGGGGGTGAGGAGTCTGAAGGCCCTGAGAGGCCCTGGAAAGTGGAAGCAGATACCTAGGGGTTTAGTGAGTCCTATTTCATTTTGATTTTTAAAAAATGTTTATTTTGGTTCAGCAAACAAATCAAACTAAAATAAACATTAAAACAAACCAAAAAAACTATTCCCCTTTCCCCAGGACAAAAAACAAAATAAAATGTTGAGGTGCCGACGTCCTAGAGTACATGCACCAGATACTACATTTTTTTCATACTAGCTAACTTTATCTATTGTATTCTAATGCAGTATTTCCCAACTGGCATGCCGTAGCACACTAGTGTGCCCTGGATGAAGTGGCAGGTGTGCTGCAGTTTCATTCTCCTTTTCTCTTTCACTCCTGGCCTGCAGGATGTCCTCCCAACCAGCAGGGAACATGGAAGAGCAGCACTTATCTGCAGCTGTTCTTGCTTTCCCCTTTGCTGGCTCTCCCCAGCAACAGAAACTGAATGGGGCTATGTAGACTTGTGAGACTTGCTGTCCCCATGCAGTTCAGATTGCAGAGGGAAGCTGGAAAAGGAGGAAAAAGCAGCACTCGGTAAGCCTGCTCCCAGAATTTTGCTGTTCAAGGATTGGGGGTGGAGTGGGGAAAGGGATGAATGTGTCACATGGTATGGGGGGAGGAGAGAGAAGGAAAGGTGATGATGCCAGGAGATGAGGGGCAGGGAAAGTGTTGACGCCAGGGGTAGGGAGAGAAGGGTGGAAGGTGGAGGGAGAGGGAAGTTGATGATGATTCAAGGAGGTAGGGAGGAAAGGCGGAAGGAGAGGGAAGGTGATAATTGTGCCAGGGAGTGAGGTTGAGGGAAGGTGATGCCAGGAAATGCAGGAGATGTAAGATTGATGATGTCAGTGGGGGAAAGGAGTGGCGAGAGAAGGTGATGGGGTGAGGAAGAGTGAAGATGATGAAGATGCCAGGGAGAGGGCAAGTGATGCCAGGGGGTGAAGAGAAAGGGAAGAGAAGGTGATTGGCATGGAGATTGGAGGGAGATGAAGAGAAAGTGATGATGCCAGGGGATGGAGAGAGGGAGAAATTGATGATGTTAGGGGGTGAGGGAGAGGGGAGGAAGAAGGAAGGTGATGATGCCAGGAGGTGGGAGAGAGAGGTAGAAGGAAAGGGAAGTGGTGGTGATGATGCCAGGGGTAAGGAAGTGGGGAGAGAAGGTAAAGTTGATGCCAGGGTGTGAGGGAGAGGGAAAAAGATGGTGGCAGAAGGAAGGTGATGGTGATGATGCCAGGGGCATGGGGGATAGGGAAGATAAGAAGATGATGATGCCAGGGGAGAGGCATGATAATGATGTTGGGGGAAGAAGGAAGGGAGAGGGTGATTATGGCAAGGGGTGGGGGGTGTTGCAGGAGTGCTAAGGAGCGGTCCTGATTCAAAAGAAAAAGTGTGCCTTTGGGCCATGGCACAACCCCAGAGGAGGACTCTGGAGAAGTTCCGAGGCAGGCGAGATGCATCCGAGCATGGGCAGTCAGGCTAGAGACTCAGGACCCTTACCTCTGCTGAACCCGATACACCAGAAGAGACCCAGCAACTCTGGGGTAGCCCTCCGGCCACTCGATAGCCCTTTTGGACCCGCTGCCTTGGAACTGCAGGCGTGACAGGATGGACAGAGGTCAAGGACAGGCGGTGACACTGGAACAAGGACAAAACATAAGCACTAGGAAATTTAGAAGAGATGAAGGCACTTGGAGACTTGGATGAGACGAGGCACTTGGAGACTAGGACGAGACATAGGCAGGACTGAAGCTCAGGATGAAGGAGGGATCCAGGCAGCACTCGCAGAAGGATCCAACCAGAACGGGGCTCCAATGACTGGGAATAGACACCGGATCAGATACGGAATTACTCACAGGATGGTCATCTGGAGACTGAGTCCGGCTAGAGAAGCTAGGCTTAAAACCCGGAGCCAGGAACTAAAGGATCAGGGACCACTGGGCACAGGGTCAGAAGTACTGGAATAACTGGAGACGGGAACTGAAGGGCTGGAACATCCGAGGTCAAAAACATCCAAAGAGGAACCGGAGAGGACTAGAACATCTGGAGACAGGAACATCTGAAGGCAGGACGGATGAGGATGCAGGATCTGACGAGAGACTAGGAACCATGGACAAAGACAAGGGAGCTCCCACGAAGAACAGAAGGCCTTGAAGAAGCGAAGATGGACTTCAGAGCCTCCTGAAATGAAGAGCTGGAACAAACGAGGAATTCAGGAGCGAACTGGCTCCTTACGAAGGCGACAAGGAACTAGCAAGGGGCCTTTTATAGAGCTGAAGAGGAGAAGCCAAGATGTGGTCATCAGGTGGGGCCACGGGGCCTTTCCTGCCGCGGGCCCTTTAAATAATCAGAAGAGGCACGGCCATGCACCTAGAGAGAGGCCAGTACCAGGGACAGCGGTGGCGGCATCCTTGCGGCGAAGAAGAGGGCTGGAGGCGGCACAAGGCCGTGAAACATAAGGAGGTAAGCGGCAGCCTCCCGTCATGAGGAAGCACGGCGACGCCGGCTCTGCCTGCCGTGAAGAGCAGGTGGCAGCGGCTCTGCCTGCCGCAGAGAGAGGACGGCGGCACTGGGCCACACAGGGCAATGGCGTCGGCGGCGTCCAGGCCACGAAGGTGAGAGACTGCTCGCGGCTAGGCCTGCGAGCAGAATCACAACAGGGGGAGAGGGGCGAGAAGAGAAAGTGATGATGGGGAAGTGAGTGGTGTGCAACAATGAATTGACCCCTCTACTAGGTGTGCCAAGAAACGAAAAAGGTTGGGAACTACTGTTCTAATTGTTACACCCGTTGGTCGCAGATGGCTGCGACCACTGTTGCTCACCTCCTTCTTTGCAGCTTTGACTCCTTTGGGAAGACTTGCGGCCTCAGTCAGCTATCGCTGGCCAGGCTACCACTCCCAGGCCTCCCTGGATGCCGCGGATGCTGCCAACCGCCATCTTGCCCTTGGAATCCCTTAGGCGCATGCTCGCATGGGCCAGTCTTAAGCACATCATGGCGGGAACCTCGGGGGCATCCCTTCCTGATGACGACATTCCTCTTCGATATGCCGGCTGGCCCTGCCTACCAATGATTTGGCAACAAGTTCCCTCATTGCCAAATCTGCTTTGCTCACTACGGATCTCCCGTTCCTGCTTCGTTGGCGTGAGATGCTCTGGGTATCCGTTCCACAGGGGCCCTTCCCTCATCTCTGGCTATCCAATCCTCAGAGGGCCTATTGCCTTGGACTATCGCTTGCCCCATCTCCTGGGGCTTCTCCTGGAACCTTCATCTACTGTGAGTACCTCCGCTACCGTACCATCTCTAGTGTGTAACCTCTTCAATGTACCCCACGCTGCGGGCCACTACAGTACCATCTCTAGTGAGGAACCCTAATCGGTGTACCCCGTGCTGCGGACCACTACCATAATCATCTCTTCTGAGGACCTCTCACCTGTGTGCCCTGCTTCACGGACCACTACCGTATCACCTCTACTGAGGAGCCTCATTGGTGTACCCCACTCTGTGGACCATTGCCGTATCTTCACTACAGAGGTATTCTCCTTGGGTATACCCCACCTCACAAACTCTGTGACTTTCTCTGGCACTCCACGCTCCATGGGCAGTGCTTCTCTATTTCTCTAATAAAGACTCTATTCCATAGCTGTGTCTGATGTCAGCTGAGATCTCACCTCCGGACGATAAGGCTCACAGGGCTCCTCCCTGTGGGCAGTACCATCTCTCATCTCGGCCCAGGGCCCACATACCTACAAAAATCCTAACAGTAATGAATAGTACATTGATAGATCTTTGAATAAATCAATATCAACAGAACGAGATCCTGTTTCCTCTAAAATTATTCTTTCAAGGAAAACAATCCAAGCCTATCCAATGAATTCTTATACATCAAATCCATCTTCTTGATGAACTTAATGATGTTATTATGAGAAAAGTTGAGTGATCAATTGGTTAAAGAATTGAATGAATCAGAACAGTTTCTCTGACACATCTTCAGTAGTCACCTTTGTCATGGGCAGGTCCCTTTATCTACCTGTGCCTTCAGGACCCAATTGAAAACAAAGCCTGTGTCTTCTAACATTTAGTCAAGACATTAAAAAAAATGTTTGCAAAATGTTTACTGTTAATGTAAGGCCTATAACATCATTAGATTTATACCGTTGAACATAGCAGATGGCTACAGAAAAAAGACACTGGACCATTCAGTTTGCCCGGGTATTCTATCCACTAGGGATGTGAATTGTTTTTTGACGATTTAAAATATCGTACGATATATTTTAAATTGTCAAAAATAGTTAGAAGCGCGATACAATAGGAATTCCCCCGATTTATCGTCAAAAATCGTAAATCGGGGGAAGGGGGAGGGGGAGGGCGGAAAAACTGGCACACTAAAATAACCCTAAAACCCACCCGACCCTTTAAAATAAATCCCCCACCCTCCCGAACCCCCCCAAAATGCCTTAAATTACCTGGGGTCCAGAGCGGGGGTCCCGGTGTGATCTTTTACTCTCGGGCCTGCGGTGCGTTGTAGGTAACTGGAATCAGACTAGGACAGTAGTGATACTGTAACTGGGTACGGGTTCTGGAACCAGGCAGGAACTGTAGCGAGACTCGGGTACTGGAACCAGGCAGGAACTGTAGCAGGCTCGGGTACTAGAACCAGGCAGGAACTGTAGCGAGACTCGGGTACTGGAACCAGGCAGGAACTGTAGCGAGACTCAGGTACTGGAACCAGGCAGGAACCAAGCAGGTACTGTAACAAGAACGGAGCGACGTAGCCAAGCAGGTCACTCCGGGGCGCAACGCAACAGGAAACCAGAATTCTAACCCGTTGCAAGGCAAAGGCTGGATTGCCGCGGCCGGCTTATCAAGGCCGCGGCGTCTGATGTCAGGAATTGGATGGAGTCAGTACTGGCGGGAAACAGACTACAAAGGCGCCCAAGTGGCGCGCGCGCGCCTAGGAACAGAGCATCCCCCGGAACCTTCACGGCGGCGCTGCCCCAGCGGGGACGCCACCAAACAGGCCGCAAGCCAGGACTCCGGAGGCGGGAGCAGGTCCGGGAATCAAGAGGTAAGGGCCTGGCTGTGGTGCTCGCACATTTTACTTTCTGTATCACGAGGGAATACCTAATAGCGCCATCAACATGCATTTGCATGTTGATGGCGCTATTAGGTTCGGGGGGGTTGGACGCGCATTTTGGACACGCTATTACCCCTTACTGAATAAGGGGTAAAGCTAGCGCGTCCAAAACGTGCGTCCAATCATGGGTTAACAGTGTTCATTTGTGCTTAGATCATAGATCATAAATATTGTATCCATTCAGTATCCAGTTGCACACAACCTTTCATGAAAAAGATGAACTTGTCACTACAAAATAGTCTTCATTTAACTTTCCATACAGTGAGTCTTGAAATGCATTCCATTTATTTTTTCATTCTCAATTATCTTTCTCTTAAAAAAGGTTCGTTTGCATTTTCCATTGAGATTCATAAACATTAGAAGTGAGTTGTTCAATGAGAGAGAAAAGCATTTTGTAATTCACCTCAAATGACTTTCATACTCGACTAGAAATGGATTTTAAACCCTTTCAAGACACCGTTAAATGAGGACTTTACTGCATGCAACATACCTACCCATGTCCTGCTTATGGGGGAAAATACAAATTGGAGAGAGCTGAATAGCCACATTGGCTGTTTATTTTTATTTTCTGTCATATGTGGAGGATATCTGCTGAAAATAAGAATTTAAACCATAAGGACTTGATATTTGTATTCATTTGAGACAATAAAAAATATCTTCTTGATGGAATTTTTTTAAAACATTGGAATTTTAGTTCATTAGGAATGTGCATTCTTTTAAACCAAATGAGTAATCTGAACCAAAATGGCCCATTTTTCTTTCAATTAATTTTACCTAAACTGAATGCACAGGACCATGAAAAACCTGAAAATTTTTGGTGGCTTTTATTTCTACAAATAGTTTTCCTATTAGTAAATAGCACACAGTATTTGCTGAGAAATTTTTAAAAACCACTATAATGGCAGGACCAAGGACTACTCAGCCAGGCACAGCCAAGCCCAGTTGGAACCTTTCCAGGCAACTCTGACACCCCCATCCCTCACCGACATCAGAACCCAGGCCTACTGAAAGGAAAGGATAAAACTCAATGAATATGGTTGGGTTTTTCTTTTCATTTCATTTTGGAATGATATGATATGAAATAAAATAGAGCATTTCATTGTGTTTTCATGTCATTTCAAAATAAATTCACACCCCTACTGTTAACAAAGACCCCATGAAAAATGGCTGACATTGTATGCAATATTGCTAATAGAGGACTGTTTGCCAAAGTCTTATGGAAATTGGAAGGTTTTACATGCTACATCCAAATGGTTTTACATGCTACATCCAAAAACAGGCTACCAGGGAACCTCCAGACTTAAGACACATCAGGACTCTAAAGAGATACTTGCCCATCCATTACTTCCTTAACATAGTCCTCCGATCATGACTCTATGCCCCACTTCCTTCCTCCTCCCTCCTCCCCCTTCCCGCCATCCTCTAGCCAAATTCTAATTGCTACCCCATACCTTAAAGCCCCTGCCACGCCCTACCCATGATGCAGTCCCATAATGATACTCCATTAAACGTATTATTGTATGTTACGCCCACAGCCGCCCCAGTTGCTGCGGCTCTATATGTTATGTTATTATGTGGCTCTATTTATTATATTACAAGCCGTTAAGCCCGTTAAAACGGGCTACATTACATTTTTTTTTCAGTCCATTTTCTAACACAGCACCCTTCTACACTTTTTCTCCCTCTCTCCCCCTTCCCCTCGTTCACTCCTCCCCTTTCCTCCACTCAGTCTTACTCACCCTGTCTCCCACTGCCTCCTTCCCCTCACTCTCACCTCTCTCCCCTTCCCTCAGTCACTCCCACCTCTCTCCCCTTCCCTCAGTCACTCCCACCCTCTCTCAATCCCATCCCCTCCCCCTCAGCCCTCCTCCACTCCCTTTTTCTCTGCTCCACAACTTCTTACCCTTCCACTTACTCACATCCCTGTCTCTCACCTCTCCCTCATTCTCCCTCTCCCCTCACTCTTCCCCACCCCCTACCTCCCTCCCTCCCACACACTCACCCACTCCTCCCTCCCTCTCACTCAGTCCCTCCCCCTCCCTCCCTCTCACTCAGTCCCTCCCTCAGTCTCTCTCTCTCAGTCCCTCCCTCCCACTCAGTCCTCCCCCTCACTCAATCCCTCCCTCCCTCTCACTCAGTCCCTCCCTCCCCCCTCACTCAGTCCCTCCCTCTCACTCAGTCACTCCCTCCCACTCCGTCCCTCCCTCTCTCTCTCCTCCCTCCCTCGATACTGGCCGCCACCCGCTGCCGCCGCTGCCACCCGCCGCCGCTGCCACTTGACGCCGCCATGTTTTTTTTTTCTGATGCTGGCTGAGACCGATGTGCTCGCCCGCACATGCGCGGTAGAGCTGGTCTCTACTGCGCATTTGCGGCACGTCGGTCAACCTTCAATTATTAGGTTGATTCCCTCTTATCTTCCCTTTCCTTTTCACCTTATCCACATCTACTTCCGTCTCCCTCAGTCCTACTCCTCTTCCTTTTTTTTTCTTCAGCAAAACTTCTGAGTCATTCCACTTCCATTCACCGTCATCTTCTGTTTCTTTCCTCTGAGACCTAATCCACAACCCCTTCCTGCTTTCTCAACCCTTCTAAACTGTTTTTGTTTTGACTATCACCCAGGGGCATGCGCGGGGGGGGGGGGGGAGGGGACTAAAGCAGTGCATAAACTTAATTACTTGCAGGGATCCCGGTTCTCGCTGTGGCTGTCATTTTTTTTCCAGCCTTCTGATGCGTGTACTGGCGGCGGCGGTGTCATTTAGGGCCACAGAATGCAGAAACAGATCGCGCGAGGCAGCCCGGTAACTCATGCAGTCAAAGCAGGGAGAAAGCGATGCGGCAGGGTACGTCAGCCAGAGGTCTCTCATCGCGCGAGGCGGCAGCATAACTCAGGAAGAGTCAGAGCAGGGAGAAATTGAACGCGCGACGCGGGCACAGAGTCAGAGCAGGAATTTCTCCCTGCGAGAACCAGGATCCCTGCAAGTAAGTAAGTTTATGCACTGCTTTAGTCCCCTCCCCCCCCCCCCCCCGCGCATGCCCCTGGGTGATAGTCAAAACAAAAACAGTTTAGAAGGGTTGAGAAAGCGGGAAGGGGTTGTGGATTAGGTCTCAGAAGAATTTCTCCCTGCTCTGACTCTGTGCCCGCGTCGCGCGTTCGATTTCTCCCTCCTCTGACTCTTCCTGAGTTATTCTGCTGCCTCGCGCGATGAGAGATTTTGTCTGATGAGCCCTGCCTGAGCTCTCTGTGCCGCACATGCGCAGTAGAGCTGCTCTCTACTGCGCATTTGCGGCACGTCGGTCAAGCTTCGTTTATCTAGTTAGATTCTCTGACAAATTATTTTACTGTTGCCTGTTATTGTTGACTTGTTATTGTTGACTTGTTCTATGTGCATTGCACAAATGTTCAATTGCTCAAATGTTCTATGTAACGCCATAGCCGCGACTGTTCTGTTCTATGGAAACCGATATGATTTGATATTTTGTTCAAGAATGTCGGTATAGAAAAATTCGAAATAAATAAATAAATAAATAAATAAATAAATAAATGTGAGGGAAAACTATTGATACTGGGTGCTCACTCCTATAACCTATTGATCTACAAGTACATGGAAACAGTCCATAATAGCTAGTTTCTTGTCAATATCATTAAGAAGACTTTATGTGGAAGAAACCGGAATGAGTTTATATAGAAATGATGGGCAAGTTAAACATAATTGGGTAAGTATGTAACATTGCGGATGAATTAGTTAGCAAGTATGCACATTTCCTCACAGTGATTTAAGATTGGAAGAAAAAATCTTAAAGTCATTTTCAGTAGCATCCCCAAGTTTGTGGAACACACACAGTACCAGCACAGATGAGAGTTGAAGTTGATTACTTAACCTTTAGAAAATTAGTAAAGACAATGCTGTTTTGACAAGCATGAAATTAGGCTATTTCTTGCTGTAAAGAGAAAAAGTTATTAATTTGCAGGTTGGATTTTTATCATTTTATCATTGTGTTAAAATGTGATTGCTAAAATTGTAATCTGTATTGTACAAAATGTTTGGATTTTGTGGAATGTAAGAATGCTAATCTATATAAATAAAAATGTTAAATAGTTTGTACGTCGTCGCTAATCTCGCCAACCGCTTAACCGAATGCGTTCAAATTTGCACACAACATTCACTTCCCATATGGGAAGGATCTTATACACTTACATTACATATAGGTCACACCTGTGACAGGTAATACAAGTTTAAAAATTGCTTACACAAAACAGCGACATCTGGTGGCCGTCAGCGCAAGCGCAACCTTTTACACCTTTCACACACACTCACACACCACACCCCACCCCCACACAGGGCTATTGTCTTTCATTCACACTCCCTCATAACACACAGAAATCCACACTCATCACACCACACACCCCCACCCACATGCCTGCCAATGTCATTTACTTCATTCACCCTCCCAAAACACACCAAAACACGAATTCCTGCCTGCTACATTGGGAAGCCACGCATTTCACACACCCTCCGAATTTAAATTAAAGTACCCTCTTCCACCCACCCTCACACTGCACTCCGATCACACACTACACCTGATACAAGTCCGTGCTTCTCCGCTGGCACCACAGGAACGGTCTGGGACACATCGCATTCAGTAGGGCCGTCGGATGCCAGCAACCAAAATGGCGCCGGTGGACCTTGCTCTTACTATGCTATACGGAGACAACAATGACGTCGGTACACCATGTGACATAGTAAGGGCAACAGCCCATCAGCGCCATATCCTCAGCGGACATTTGCCTTTACTAGGTCAGGAATCATGACGCATCCCTTTCACCGGTGAAGTTTTGCGACATGGCAGCCGGTGGAACAAACCCTAGCACACACCCTCGCCACCGGCTGGCAGTTTACACAGGTAGCCGGGGAGGAGCACGGTGGGGGACCGTTCTTATTTTCCGCCGCGCGTTTTTCACAGGGGGGGCCACTGATTCTCCATATCTCCCGAGAGGGAAGCTGTAGCGTGGGTTGCTCTATTTCACCGGGTTGGGGGGGGGGGGGGGTCAGGAAGGCGTGCTTGCATATTTAAACTATTCTTTGCTGGTGCTGTTCATTTGGGGTTAAAAAAAACAAAAAAAAACCACAAACTTTAACCTTTACTGCTCAGTTCTGTTTTTACAACTTAACCAGGCTCAGCTACTGCACCAATTGCTTTCAAATTTGGACACAATCTTGCTTTCACTTTCGGCAAGGTTCTTCTCTATCTAGATTACATAGATGTCACACAGTTACAGAAAAAAACATGTTTTTACATGTGTGTGGGGAAAACAGCGACATCTGTTGGACAGACATGCAACACACGCTATCTACCTTGGGAAATGAAGCTGCTGTACTGCGCATGTGCGGGCGGGAGCACATGTCGGGCACAGCGGGACCAACATGGTGCTGGGAGGGGCAGCAGCGGTGCACGTCGCGCACAGCGGGACCAACATGGCGCTGGGAGGAGCAGCAGCGACGGACCAGCGGCAATATCGGGCGTGGTGGTGTCGGCCGGCCGAAATTCGACACCTGGGAGGAGCTGCGGCGGCGATCTGGTACGGCTCACGTGCACGACAGGGAGGGATCCTCGCTGACCTCGCGATCTCGGGAGCGGTCCACTCAGAACCGCACACAAGGGAGGGGGACGGGGGGGGGGGGCAGCTGGGAGGGCATTGCGAGCCGGAGGGGATCAGAATCAGGGAAGGAGATTGAGAGAGGGTGCGGTGTCACTGACAAAAGGGTAGGGAGTAGGCAGGGAGAGGTGACAGTGAGGGGAGGGTGAATGAAGGGGGCAGTGAGTGTCAGTGGAGAGACACAGAGGGGAGAGGTGAGTGTGAGGGGTGAGAGTTGGAGTTGGGACAGGGGAGTGAAGGGGGGGTTATTGACCGAAAGGGGAGGGGTGAGTGTGAGGGGAGAGAGCTGGAGTGGGGACAGGGGAGGAAAGGGGGGATGAGTGACCAAGGGGGAAGACGATGTGTGACTGAGGTATATGAGCAAGGGGAAGGGGGGAAAAGAACCTGACTCTGCCACTGCAACGCGTGGCCGGGCACAGCTAGTAAATAAATAAATAAGTTGCCCCAATTTCCAAGCCTACTTTGAAAATTATCCCATCAAATCTACTTGTAGATACTTTATCCTGCTAAAATGTGTGTAGAATGTTTGGAAAAATGTATGTACATGCTTTTTAAATTCCAAAAGAATGCTTAGAAATGCAAATCCCTCCTCTAGGAATGCTTCTAGTCAGTCTGAGTAAAGATGAGATCTTCTTGGTGTTTGGGTACTTGCCAGGTTCTTGTGGCCTGGTTTGGCCTCTGTTGGAAACAGGATGCTGGGCTTGATGGACCCTTGGTCTGACCCAGCATGGCAATTTCTTATGTTCTTATTAAGTGCAGACATAACATATGCTCATGTTTACCTGCATAGCTGGTGGGCAATATTTTAAAAGGCCAATTATGCATACAAAACAATGTTTTACCCACCAAACTCCTTTTGCAAATTTCCCTCAATATTTATTTACTGGCGCTTATAGGCCACTAATGCCTTGGCCTGAAGCAGCTTACAGGTCAACATACATCGTGCAATATAAAACAAGACATCCAGCTAAAATAATAACATTTCTCACAATAAATAAAACATAAAATCAAAACTGGGCAAAGTCTTAAAAAGCAAAACAAAAATAGCATTTCAAAAATTGAGACAAAGTCATCAACTAAGATAGGATCTGATCCTGGCTAAGATAAATTAAAAGCCTGCTTAAAAAATATGTTTTTAAAACAGATTTAAACATCTTTGGGCATCCTATTACCATAATTTCCAGAGGAAGGGTATTATTCTATGATGTAAAATGCACATTATCTGTTTGCAGATAGCTTTGCCTGATTGGTGCGAGGAACATCAAGCAGTGTCCTCTGAGAAGACCGTAAAATTCTTGCAGGGTTATTTGCCTGCACTATTGCATTAGCCCAAGGCAGAGAATTTAAGAATATGTATTCTGTTTGTATATTTTTGAATGTTTTGTGACTGAATGCTTTATGACTGCAAGAGTATCTTATTTCCTAGGTAAGCAGGATAGCCAATGAACCTCGGGAAGCTTGGATAGAAGATAGGTGTCTTGTTTTGGCAGAGAATGGAGAAGAAATTATGATGATGTGATAGTATCATAAATATGATGAAACTCCCAAACACAAAGGTCAGAGTAAGAATATTAGAAGAGAATTGTTATGAATGCACTGCCCGCGGGCCCCCCCCCCCCCCGCGAGCAGGCACGGACTCACCTCGCAGCGTTATCTTCGCCGAGGCGGCAGGAAGCCGCCTCGGCGAAGATAACTCTTGTAGAGAGTCGCGGCCGCGACTCTCTACAAGATTTAAAGGGCCAGACACAGGAAGTGTCTGGGCCCCACCTAATGACTGTTTCCTGGTTCCAGCCCTATAAAGGGGCTGCTCCGTCAGTTCTTCGTTGCCTTGCATCGTCGTTGGTTTTCACCCTGGAGGCTCCCGCCTGCCAGGGCCCATGTAAGGTCTTCTTTTCGGAGCGCCGCACCTTGATGTCTTGTTTTATGTTCCACGTCTTCGCCTGAGGTCCATGTCCAGGTTTCTTCGTCTTCATCCTGGTGTTCCTGCCTTCCTGATGTTCTTGCCTTCACTCCGCCTCGTCCTCGCTCTGGAGCCTTCTGGTCCGGTAGGCCGGGGGTCCCTCAGATGCAGTATTCCTGGGTGGACTAGCCTGCCGGTGGACGGTCATCCTGTGCTCCTGAGCCGTGAAGCCTGATGTGTGTTCCTGCGCTGTCCCGCTCCTGTCGTGATCCGTGACCAGACTTGGGGCTGTGTAGGGCGCGTAACGGACAGGGTGGTCCACGACTCAGTCCCGCGGGTGGCCTGAGTAGGGCGCCCTGAGAGACAGTGCCAATGTCCTTGCCTTGTGTCTTGCCTTGATGCCATGTGTCTTCGTCTGCCTTGTCCAGCCATGTGTCTTGCCTCGGATGCCGTTCGCATCATCCCAGCCATGAATCCTCGTCTTGGATGCCGTCTGCATCAACCTCGTCAAGTGTCTCGTCTGCGATGCCGTCCGCATCGATCCTGGTGTCTTGTATCCACAGCCCTGGTGTCACGTCTTCTGCCAAGTGTCTTCGTGTCATGTGATGCCGTTGCATCAACTCCAGTGTTTCTATGCCAAGGCCCGTCTGCCCTCAACCTCAGGCCAGGCCTGCTGCTCCATGCTGCTCGCAGCAGGTCCGAAAGGACCCGGAATGGTCGGAGGACCATTCACCTTCCAACATCCTCGGATGTTTGGCCATGGGAGCTTGCCGGCCTGGCAGAGGGTAGAGCGTCCAGCCATGCGGAGCCACCGTCAACCCTTGGTTCGGCCCTGGATGGCCGGGGTTGGGCTGAGGCCCATGGGCACACGAAAACCACCCATACACAACAAGAATGGAGGACAATTTATAAATTCAGAGGGAATGACAAACTTGAGAAACTTCTGTCTGTGAACATTAAGATCTATACAAATGTTGCACTATTGTAAATGTTTGTGAAAAATAGAAACCAAGATTTTAAAGTATTAAAAGAGCACTCATGGAAATGAATGTGGTTGTATGGGCTGGTATTCTTTCTGTCTGAGGACTCTTGGAAATAGATAAAAGGTGTGCATGCATTTGTGTGAATCAATCCTTGTGAGAAGGTCAGTAGGCAGAGTGGAAGGCATTAACAGTGTCTGTGATGTCTCTTCCTACTTCATGAGTTGAATACAATTTTTCATCACTTAATTATTTTTTTCAGTTGATTATCAGACAACTATCCCCTTTTACAACTGCAATTTTCCAATATTCACCCCTTCAGAGGCCAAAAATATTTTGGGGAATCGATCTTTAAGAAAATAAGAATAGCATACACAATTGATCATAGCAGAACAGTTAACACAGATTTTGATTAAAATATAAACTACACAGCCATTCAGATATCAAAGTGTTGACTCATCTAGAAGTTACTGTGTCAGTCCACACAGCTGACATTAGAATTACAGTGTAGTTATTTGTTAATTGCTCAATGTGCTAGTTAGGCTGAAGTGCTATTGTATTTAGCTAATAGTGTTTCTTTTTATGTCAACATAAAACTACATTGACCTATAATCTTTAAAGAAATTGCTGATAGGATGAAAATATTTAATTTCAATATTTCTTGAAGAAACTGGTCCCTAATGATTAAGTAATTACTGCCAAGGAATGAATGCATGGTACATCAAAAAGCCTCTTGGTCTTAGTCAATAATTGCAATCTAGCAAACTCTCCCTCCCCCACCCCCACCCCCACACACATAAGACAAAGAAAAGGAGAAAAACCTTAGTAAGACAGGCCTTTAGGAGCATAATGGCATGGGACTCTAACCTGTGTGCTTCACCTCTTTAGGAATGCATCATCTATCTGAGACACATGGCTGCAGAGTCAATGAAACAACCAGTATAATAGATGTGTTTTAAAGGCTATTTTTTCCCTTGGTGGATTGGAGTGGGATTCGGGAAGGGAATCCCCAGGTAGGAAGTAGCAGCAGCAGCAGGAATGATAGTGTGGTAAGAAATGACAATAAAATGCTAGGTGATAGTCAAAACCATCCAATGGCAAGGCAGCAATCACAATGTTTGAGAGCATCACAAGGGATCATCTATATATTAATCTGCTTTAGAAACGACAGGTAATGCTTGCATGATACTCACTGGTTCTAACATGGGCATTATATCCCACTTTAATGCAGGATATATGGAAGTAATGATATGCACAATGAGGTGGTGTTAAAATGGAATCATTAAACTGAAAACTCAGCTCTTAATTCTTCTGGAAGGATGGTCCACCACACAGGGCCAGCTACAGAAAACATTCTATTGCGAGACTTGACTCACTAAATTGTCTTTGATGAATAAACATCTAAAAGATTATGCCCTGCAGACCTCAATAATCAAATAGGCTTATATGATTTTAATATCATGCTTAGAGAAACAGGCAGTCTGTTATTCAAGGCTTTATGCACCAAGGGAAAAAACCTTAAATGTTATCCTTGCTGCCATTGGAAGCCAATGTAGCCTAATTAACACAAGATTAATATGCTCCCTCAAAGGAAACTCTGTCAAGATCTGAGTGGCTGTATTTTGGACCACCGTACTTGCAGAGCTTTTAGTGTCAATGCAGGGAGTCCAAGATAGAGCATATTACAATAATCTAAACCTGTCAACATGAGAGTTTGAAGAACAGTATGAGAATTTTCTCTAGAAAGAAGAAATTTCAATTTATGTAAAAAACATAGCTTGAAAAATGAAGTTTTCACGACCAATCTTACTTATGGGCAGAAAGATAGAGAAGAGTGAATAATTACTCCAAAACTCTTAGCTTGATTAGAGATGGGTATCTTAGCATCATTCACTATAAAAAAATGGCAAATCAAGCATTGAAAATGAGAAACATATATTAATTCTGTTTTGTCCATTTTTAAGGCTAATCTAATTGTAGTCATCTAGGAATTGAGAGTAAGAAGACATTCACTCATTTTTGTCAGTGAATTTGTTAATTTTGCTCACTGCTCTTCTACTTCCACTAAATTTTCCCTACAGTTTTTTCCCCTTTATTACAGGGGGGGGGGAGGTTGGTTCATTTAATGTTTATTTTGATTCAGGTCATTAGCTGAAATGAAATAAACATTAAATAAAAAAAACAAAATAAAAAAGTAAAACAGGCCCTCTCCGGGTCCCTCTGAAACCTCTCCCTCCTTTCTCCCTGAAAAAGTTGCTGAGACCAGGAAACACCCTGGGTCTCCCTTACTCTTTCTGAGGAGATCTTATTAGTGAAAGGAGCAGGAAAATGCCCACTCACCACCTGCCCCCCTGGATGTGGCTTCAAAATGGCACTGGCCAGTCCTGAGACTGGCACTATAGCAACATCAAAATGCAGATGATCTCTGAGTTGTCCAGCAATATGTTTGTATAGCCAGATAAGAAAATGGTGCTGGCTGGTCCTGAGACATGTGCCATTTTGAAGTCACTGGTTTCGGTGTCAGAGCTGTCAGGTTCCATTTTTTTTTCAGTTCAAATCTTTTTATTGAAACAGAAAAATACAGAAGTAAAAGTTCAGGAGGTGTCAAATTTCTCATAAGAGCAAGAGATAGCAAGTGCCATTTTTAAATGGACATCCTAAGGGCAGGAGTTGAGTGGGCATTCTTCCTGCCTTTTTCATTAATAGGACATCCAGAGAAGGGTTAAGTGGGGGCCTGGATGGTTCTTAACCTTTTTCTTCATAAGGGTGGGAGGGGAAGGAGAGGGGATAGAGGATCAGAGAGGCGCATAGCTGGGGAGGTCTCAAGCCTCGGCAAGTATTTTTTAGGGGGAACCCCAAGGAATGCCCAGAGGAGACCTCAGGGAGGCCATGGAGAAGCCTTTGTAAGGCCCTTACATTTACATTTATTAAAATTTATGAATCGCCTAACACATAAGACCTAGGCAATGAACAAGTAAACACACATAATCATGGAAATCAACAAACTAGTTAACTAGAGAAAACCAAACAGGAAAATAAGTAAAATAACAGTATAAAACAGTATAAAATAACTCAAAATAATATTAATAAATCAAAAATAAAAACTAATATCATCAACATTAAAATTAACAAAGAGTAAAAGAAAAAAAACAAACTAATTAAAACAAATCAAAAGTTTAAAACGCTCTAGGCTTCTAAAAATAACCTAAGTTAAAGAGAGAGGTTTTGACGAGCTTCCTGAAATTCTTAGGGATGTGAATCGTTTTTTGACGATTTAAATTAATCGTCAGATATATTTTAAATCGTCAAAAATTGTTAGAGCCGCGATACAATAACAATTCCCCCGATTTATCGTCAAAAAATCGTAAATCGGGGGAGGGCGGGAAAACCGGCACACCAAAACAACCCTAAAACCCACCCCAACCCTTTAAAACAAATCCACCACCCTCCCGAACCCCCCCAAAATGTTTTAAATTACCTGAGGTCCAGTGGGGGGGTCCCGGCATGATCTCCCGCGATCGGGCCACGGCTGCGTTAATAGAAATGGCGCCGGTGGCCCTTTGCCATTACCATATGACAGGGCAAAGGTAGCGCTGGCGCCATTTTGATTCCTGTCACCTGACGTCACGAGTGCAGGAGATCGCTCCCAGACCGCCGCTGGACCCCCAGGGACTTTTGGCCAGCTTGGGGGGGGCCTCCTGACCCCCACAAGACTTGCCAAAAGTCCAGCGCGGTCCGGGAGCGACCTCCTGCACTTGCGCCATATTGCCAATATTCAAAATGGCGCCGGCGCTACCTTTGCCCTCACTATTGCCAATATTCAAAACCCAAGCCGCTGCATGTGCGTATAGAGCTGGAATCCATTCCACGAACACCGGATCGAGGTTAAAGGTATGCAACACCTCAAAAAAGAAAGACCAATGTAGCCTATCAAAGGCCTTTTCAGTGTCCATCTTCATAACCAGTCCTGAAATCTTCTGTGTATGAGCAAGTGAAATGATTTGAAAAGCCCTCCTGGTGTTAGCAGTGGATAGTTATCCCTTAACAAACCCTATTTGATCGTTCTTCACTAACTGAGGGATAATATTTTCTAGTCTTAACTTCAACACCTTTGCTAGCACTTTGCTATCCATGCTCAGCAATGAAATGGGTCTGTAAGACCCCAGATCTATCTTCTCTCTGCCATTTTTATGAATCAACACAATAGAAGCCTCTGTTAGTCTGTGTTGACATTGTGGTCAAATGCTCTATCCATTGGCAAAGTGATATCTGAGAAAAATATCTTAGAAATCAAGCAGAAATCCATCCAACCTTGGGCTCTTGATCAGCAGAAGTGATTTCACTGATCTTTGCATCTCCTCTAGAGTGAGAGGTGCCCTCAGCCATTTGTTTTGCTTATCAGAGTTCCTAGGTAATTGTATCTTTCCCAGGTACTCCCTAACCTAAAAAGTGTACACATATTGGCACATGAGCAATGATACACTTAGGGGCGGATTTTCAGAGCCCTGCTCGCCTAAATCCGGTTCAATAGGCCTACCGGCGCGCGCAGACCCCGGGACTCGCGTAAGTCCCGGGGTTTTCCGAGGGGGGCGTGTCGGGGGGCGGGCCCGATCCGCGCAGCGTTTTCGGGGTGGGACGTAGCGTTTCGGGGGCGGGCCCGGGGGCGTGGTTACAGCCCGGGGTGGTCCGGGGGCATGGCCGCGCCCTCCAGACCCACCCCCAGGTTGCGTCACGGCGCGCTAGCGGCCCGCTGGTGCGCGGGGATTTACGTCTCCCTCCGGGAGGCGTAAATCCCCCGACAAAGGTAAGGGGGGGGTTTAGACAGGGCCAGGCGGGTGGGTTAGGTAGGGGAAGGGAGGGGAAGGTGAGGGGAGGGCAAAAGAAAGTTCCCTCCGAGGCCGCTCCGATTTCGGAGCGGCCTCGGAGGAGGTAGGCTGCGCGGCTCGGCGCGTGCCGGCTATACGGAATCGATAGCCTTGCGCGCGCTGATCCCGGATTTGCGCGGCTACGCGCGTATCTACTAAAATCCAGCATACTTTTGTTTGCGCCTGATGTGCCAACAAAAGTACGCCAAATCGCGCTATTTGAAAATCTACCCCTTAATTTATTCCTTTACATGTTTGACAAAATATATTTTTGGCTCTCTTTCTAGAGTAATATGTCCTTCATGTTCCTGTCCTATAGTGCTCTGTATCTTAGTGGAATAATATTTATTTTATTTATTTATTTATAAAATTTTATATTCTGTTATTTGGAATATAATTTTATTTTATTTTTCCCCTGTTCTCTCCCCTGCTTAACAAGTTTATTGTAAAGCACTATTACATATGTTTGTTAACAAGTTTATTTATTTTTATATACTGACAATTAAGAAATCACACTGGTTTACATTCAGATACTGTAAGTATTTCTCTATCCCCAGAGGGCTTACAAGCTAAGTTTTTGTACCTGAGGCAATGGAGGGTAAAGTGACTTGCCCAAGGTCACAAGGAGTGACAGCAGGACTTGACCTCTGGACTACAGGTTCACAGTCCACTGCTCTAACCACTAGGCTATTTCTCCTCCCCAAATGTTTATTGTTTATTGTAAAGCACTGTTGCACATGTTCGTTCTAGTTGGCACAGCTGCAATGTTTCTGTTAATTGTGAACAGATGTGAGGTTACTAAACAAATGTCGGTATATAAAAACTGCAAATAAACAAATAAATAAGACCCGGGACCAGGATAGTCCCACTGGACACATGGCCTGGCAATTCTGTTGCCCTGCGGGTGGCCTTGAGCATGGGACGCTTGGAGGCCGTGGCGAATCTGTTGCGCTGCGGTGGTGGAGAGCGCTAGGAGCACTCCCCAGCGTGGGATGAGGGAAGTGTGCCCATGCGGTAGGACTAAGCCTAGTCTGGGACTGGGGCTTGGAACTCTGAAGACAAGACGTGGAGCTTGGAACATAGCGGACGAGACAGGGCGAGCAACGTCCCTCAGGCGCCCTACACAGTCCATAGGCTGGTCATGGAGCACTCTGTCCTCACCGCGCCCTACCAGCCAGAAGGCCGGTCGCGGACCAAGAGAGGAGTGGGCAAGTTCTGGACGAAGGGACAGATCAGGACAAGTTACCCTTTGGATCCTCCGGAGACAGGTACAGGAAACAGTCTTAAAACCATGGAACTTGGAACCGGAATCTCAGATCAGGTAAAGGCAAGGATCCTCCAGAGACACAGGTACTCAGGACCTACGACGAGATGAAGACATCAGGACTGGAACAATAGAGACATCAGGACCGGAACAATGGAGAGGAGTGCAACAGGTGGCTGATAGGGAAGATCCATGTGGGACTCCTGTATTCAGTTCTTTTTTATCTGAGAGTGTATTTTTAATTTTAACTTGAAAATAACTATTTTTAATGTAAGAAGAGAACCATTTGATTGTGAAGTCAGTCAACCCTATTTCAGTTAATCTTTCAATAAGTACTGAATGATTCACTGTATCAAAAGCTGCAGAGAGGTCTAACAATTGTTGCGCCTGTCGGTCGCAGATGGCTGCGACCTCTCATGCTCACCTCTTTTTTCCCTGCACCATCAATCATTGGGAGAATGCAAGCGTCTGCCAATCAACACCGACTCCTCCAGCGTCCCTGAGACAGTTTGGGCGCTGCCAACCGCCATCTTTCTTATGGCATCACTTAGGTGTGCGTGCACAGGGTCTCCTTATGAATACGTCATGGCGAGAACCTCGGGGGCATCCCCTCCCGATGACGTCAACACCGCTGTGTACTCATACTGACTGGCCCATTGCGAAGACAAGTTAGCAAGGAGTTACCTCGCTTGTTAAATCCGCTCTAACTTGAATCTTCTGTTCCAGACTCTACTCCTGGCATTCGGACGCACTGAATACCCGCTCCTCGGGGGCTCTCTCACATCTTGGCTATCCCCTCCTCGGAGGGCCCTCCTGCCTGGGACTTCTTTACCCGCTCCTCAGGTATCTCTGCTGGGACTTCCTTGTGTGAGTACATTCTTCAACTTCTATCAACCTTACTGAAGATTCCATGGTGTACCCCGTTCCTCGGGCCACTACCATTCTTCAGTCTGTTCTCACTACTCTATCTGTACTTCGGGATATTACCATCTCTACGGGATCTGCGACCTGATTCCTGTATCACTGACCTCTGTCATCTAGTTCAGCTTCCATGGCATATCCCGCGCTGCGGGCCACTACCGGATCTGTGCTCAGAGGTATCTACATCAGCCTACAGGAATGCCCGGGTGTACCCCATGCTGCGGGTCACTACAGGACCCTTGTATCTACATCATCACCCTGACTACAGCATTTACTTAAAGTGTTGCGATCCCCCCTGTTGCTGCGCTACAGGAGGTATCTTACCTTCCTCCAGAGGCCGCTTTGAAGCCAGGGCCTCGCCTGTGTTCCATCCGGGACTTGCTCCAGGGCCTGAGAGGCCTAGCTGTTCCTGTGGCGTCGTGCCTGTGTTTGGACTTCCTGCTTCCAGCCACGCCCGTTTCTCTAGGGGCTGGCCCGCAGCTCTCTTCCCCAGTTATAGGGCCAGCAAGGGGCGGTCCTGTCTAACTCCGCCCAGGGAGTTGCCTCAACCTCCAGTATATAAGGACTTGCTTGTTAGTTCCTGTTGGCCTTCGGATCAGGTCCTACAGTCGTCTGTAACCGTGCTGATCCAGGTCTTCCGTGATCTCTTTTGCTTGATGGATCCCTGTCCAGTGTCTCTGCCTTGATGTCTGATCCTGTTCCTGCCAGCCGTAGGGCTTCGGATGTCAGTATCCCAGCATCGGAGTTCCTGTTTGCCTGGGTCTTCCCCGCACCCTCCTTCTCAGCGTGGTCCGCGACCAGCCTTCCTGGGCTGTGTAGGGCGCGTCTGGGACAGGGTGGTCCGCGACTCAGTCCCACAGGTGGGCTGAGTAGGGCGCCCTGATGGACAGTGCAATGTTTCCGTCCAGCCTTGTCTACAGTGTCTTGCTTCAGCCCTTGCCCGGATGTCTTCCTGTCTCTGCCTTGACCTACGTCCTCGTCTGGTTCCTGAGCCTTCAGTCCTGTTGGGCCCTGGAGTGGCCAACAGGAGGGATTCGTCCCATGGGCTCTTGAGCTTCTGCCAGCCGAAGGGGCTTCGGATGTGAGTATCCCAGCATCGGAGTTCCTGCTCGCCTGGACCTTTCCTTCTTGCTTCAGCCCTTGCCCTGATGTCTTCAGTGTCTTGCTTCAGCCTGTCTTGGATGTCTGCTTCAGCCCCCGTCTGACGCCTTCTGTATAAGGACTCTGTCTGCCCTCGCCTCTGTCCGGCCTGCTGCCCATTGCCGTTCCCAGCGGCAGGTCCAAAAGGGCCAGGAACAGTCGGAGGACCGTTCATTAGTCAACTTCCCCGTGTTGGCTACCATGGGCGTGCAGGTCCGGCTGAGGGTCAGACTCCCTGCTTCTGTTCCTGCCTGCCTGGCTCTCCATGCCTGCTCAGCTCACCTCCCACGGTGTGGCTTGGGACTCCTCCTTGAGTCCTGCCGTGGCCCAAGGGCTCACCACCCGCTTACGACGACCGCGCCCGCGCGTGCTCGTAACAGTAAGACTGTGTTTTATTACATTTCCTGTTCCTTGGGTTATGTACATTATTCTCTCCTTAATAAAGTCTCTCTCATAGCTGTTTCCTAATTCGCTGAGACCACGCCTACCAACGGTGAGGCCCACGGGGCTCCTCCCTGTAGGCGGAGACACCTCTCTCCTCGGCCCGGGATTCACTAATTCTTCAAAATCATAACAACAATATAAGGAAATATTTTTGTCCGCTGTTGAATCCTCTGAGAATTGTATCAGTGAGTGCAAGCAGTAGTGTTTCAGTGCTGTGGTGTTTTCTGAAGCCGATTTGTGAGGGAAATAATATATTATTGCTTTCAAGATGATCTGTAAGTTGGTTTTTGTACTACTTTTTCTAATAATTTTGCTAAGAAAGATAAGTTTGAGATTGGACGGTATTTGTTTAGTAGTAAAGGATCAAGCAAGGGGGTTTTTTTTAGAATTGGTTTAATTATTGCACTTTTGAGTATTTGGGGGTAATGACCTTCCTGAAGGGGAAGATTGATTATTTTTACTATGGGAGTGAAAATCAAATGTACAGTTGCTTTTAGTGCTGGAATGGGAATTTTATCAAGAGGATGCGTTGCAGGGTTCATGTTTTTTATCACATTATATTATTGGCAGAGTTAGTCTGAAACCCCTATGACTTAATTCACTGTGAAAATAATGACAAATTCACATTCTTCTGTAGCTTATTAAAGTCTTTTAATGCAGCATGAACAAAATTTAAACTGAAGTTAGTGTTGCAAAGCTAATAAGCAAGTTAAATATGGATTAACACATTTAGGGGCAGATTTTAAAACCTGTGCGGGATGCCAGTGGCGGGTGTTCCCCTTCACGGAGCGGAAGGCGGATTGGCATTCACGGAGCGGGGTGCCAATGGTGTACCACCTTCACGGAGCGGAAGGATGGAGGGCTGCTGTCTCCATAAAACAGAGGGGTGGGGAAGAACAAGGAAGGTACCGGTGAGGGCGTTGGCTTTAGTTAATGCCAATTGCGTTTAAGCTGCTGCAATATAAAGTAATAATGTTATAATGTTATTTTGGCTGTGGCCGTTTTCTTCCACTCAATAAAAGATATCATGGTTTACCTTACTCTGCTGTCGTGTGGTCAAGGGTGGGAGGGGCGGGCATCCGTAAGCTACGGCGTGCCCAAGTTATGACAAATTCACATTCTTCTGTAGCTTATTAAAGTCTTTTAATGCAGCATGAACAAAATTTAAACTGAAGTTAGTGTTGCAAAGCTAATAAGCAAGTTAAATATGGATTAACACATTTAGGGGCAGATTTTAAAACCTGTGCGCGGGCGCAGATTTGTTTGCACAACCCGGCGTGAACAAATCTACGTCCGATTTTATAACATGCGTGCGCATGGTATAAAATCCAGGGTCGGCGCGTGCAAGGGTGTGCACAATTGTGCAACTTACGCACGCCGAGTTGCGCAGCCTGCCTCCGTTCCCTCCGCACCCCGCACCTTCCCCTCCATTCCCCTACCTAACCCGCCCCCCGGCCCTACCTAGAACCCCGCCTTAACTTTGTTGAAGAAGTTGCGCCTGCCTCCCGGCAGGCGTAACTTACGCACACTAGCCGACGGCCGGCCCGCGATCCCGGGCACAGCGGCAAATGGCCCCTGTGCCTGGAGGTCCAGGCCACGCCCCGCCACGACCCGCCCCTTTTTGCAAGCCCCGGGACATCCTGGGGCTTGCGCGCGCCACCGAGCCTATGCAAAATAGACTCAGTGTGTGGTGGGGGAGGCAGGGGGAGGTTTCCTTAATCTAGTACATAAAAGTACCCAAGCAATGACATTATCTTATAGTCTGTCTTGTTGATACCTTGATACCTAGGCTCAGCAGAGTTAGATTCCAAAGTTCACAGAAGTGCATACAAGTTAGCCCTATTATAAACTATTAAAATGTTTTGACTAGTGTTTCCCCCCCCCACCCCCACCCCCAACCTGCAGCAAGAATCTGTTTATTCCTTGATTATTATTTTATCCCTAATATCTTCCAAAAATATACGTAATCGTTATGTTTTGGCCAGATTTCTTCTACTCCTTTTGGCTTCCAGATCAATAGGACCTGCCATCTATTATTACTGGTGCCAGTAGCTTTCCTTCTGTACTACCCTGGAGGTTTCCCCTCCTTTTAATGTTCTTATGCCTTCCAGCTAGCTCATGCATCACAGTGATAGTCCTCAGCCAGAGGAATCTGTCCACTAGGTGTCACTAGTGTGCATGACTGAGATAACCCCGTCCCCTCCCCGCAGCAGGAGCCGTGAACACTGCCTTGGCAGCATCCCCAGTCTTAACTGGCCCAAGGTACAAAAGTCAGGCTTGGCAATCAAACATTGGTTTAGGCAGCATACTGCACAGCTGCCACTGAGCCCTCAGGCTGGCTCTTTTTTGCTGATTTAAAAAATACAAATGGTAAATCATTATTTACTTGAGCACACATACTTGTATATCAGCAGATGCCAGTGCTCGTCCCCAACAGTCCAAGCTTTCATTGTGGTTGTTAAGTAAGATTGTTTCTGACCTATCCCTGGAACTGAAAATCTATTAATGCACAGTTCTCTCCTCAGTTCATGAAAATCAAATAGCGCCCTGAAATAAGTGTCTTTGCACAAGCTTTTTTTCATTCCTTTGCATTCCAAGACTCTGTTGTTCCTCATTTTAAATAATTGTTCTTAATGTTCCAGTTCATTTTTCTCTCTTAGAAGCTGCTGCTCTCAGGGAATGTGCTATAAGTGGAACACTAGCAATCAGAGAAAGCACCAGAGGTGCAAAGGCTTTCCCTTTCCCGGTGCATAAATTATAGAGCACAGCTGCGACCCTCAAAAACCAGCATCTGTAATTTACTGCTTTTGTGCAAGGCAACATTGAGCTATGACCTCATCTTTAACTCTTCTAACAATGTAATTCACTGTGCAGTGTGGATCCACAGGAAGCAGGAAAGCTGTGTGCTGCTGCTATACTCAAGTTACTTGCTCCTGAACTGAAATCATAATTAGGCAAGATAATGAATGCAACAATGTGTGGGAAGGTAACTCCATGAGGAATCACAAGTCATGCTTTTGATTTCTTGTCACTTTGGCAAAGAACATTGTTGCCTTGAAAATCTGAAATTGGAACTTGTACTTTTGAGGGTGGCATATTCTTTAGAGTTGCTGCATGCACAGAAAACTGTATAACGTTTCAGACAAAAGGGGAAAAAATAACAGAGGTCAAGATGGAGCACATGTCCAATAAAATGATTTTGTCTACCACACAATAATAAAAAGGCAGGAGTGTTGCAAGAAGGTCAGCTAGTTCCTGTGGGTCGTACTGGTTCCACATACAGAATACCCAAGCAATACTATGCATTTTATGGTTCAATGCCCCATGTTGGTGTGTGCTGTAGAATTTCATTTTATACCGGACTATAAACTCGTGTCACTAATTGCACTCGTATCTTCCTGTAAATCCTGGGTTGGGACTATAAATGGTCCGTCTGGGATGATCTGGGCATGGTCCAAGAATCAGACAGTGTACACTAGCCAGAGAGTCGGCGTGGTTGCAGCAGTCTGTCAATAGCAGCCGCCAACTTGAAGACAGCACAAAAGTTCCCGTTCCTTAGTGGGCAGCTTTAAAGTCCCTATTCAGGTACATGCACACCACCTTCTGGACTCTCCATTCTAATAATGGTGCTTCATTGAGTGAGTGCCACGGGGTCCTTCCAATAAGGATGTGAGAGTTGGAATTTGAGTACTGGTACAATGTACAGAAAGGATTCTTGTCATTTGTATAAGTGAATTTAATCAGTTCAAGGATGTTATCCATTTTAAAATCAAAAGTAACCACCCACTGTTTTTCTATGGACCTTGAGTCTGCGAATGTAGTTAATAAGGTTAAATAGCTTTGGAACCTCATTCTTTGTGCAAAAATGGGGTGGGGTTGCCAAAATAGTATCCTAAAGGGGCTATTTTTTTTTCCCTGCAAAATCTTTCTTTTTCCTTACCTGGTTGACAATGTTTCCTTCCAAAGAGTGACTAAGGTGTATGCAAATGTTTTTCGTATGAGCAACAAATGTTTAGACCAAGAATTCTTGAATGCCAATATTAGCAATACATTTCTGTATGTAGCACAAAGAAAAATGCATTATTGATTATTTGTGTATTGTATATTTAATGTTAAGTATCGAAAATTTAAGAGGACTAATATGATACTCTCTTTCTCTCTCTCTCTCTCTCTCACACATACACACACACACACACACACACACACACATTTCTCTCACACACAGACTCTCATACATACCCCTTCTCTCTCTCTTTCTCACATACACACACAGGCTCTGTTTCACACACATAACCTCTCTCTCTCACACAATAGGCTCTTTGGCTCTCATGCACACACACACACCCACACAGACAGACACACAGGCTCTCTGGCTCTCATAGCATACACATGCATGTACAGGCTCTCTGGCTCTCATACACACACATATGCACAGGCTCTCTGGCTCTCATATGCATGCATTCATGCACAGGCTCTCTGGCTCTCATACACATGCACAAACTCCCCAGCAGTCTTGCTCCCAAACCCCCTCTCCCATCCCAGACCTCCCATTCCCCAGCAGTCTTGCTTCCCAGTCCTTTTTCCCCTCCCAGAATCTCTACTTCCCAGAAATCATGTTCCCAGTCCCCTCTCCCTTACCAGTCCCCAGCAATCTAGTGTTCTCTTCCACACTTCCTCACTAAGTCACTATTCATGCTCCCCCACAAAGCCCTCACTCACAGTAGGTCCATCTCATCCCAGTGCTGATATAATCCCCTCTCACTCACTCTCCATACTTCGGTCAGAGGATCATGGCCTTGCAGCATTGCATCCTCTTCTTCCTCGGCTGTCAGCACCTGATGACATCTTTCAGGTGCCATCAGCCATGAAGGAGTAAGCAGCCCACACTGCAAGGCTGCAATCCTTCAATTCCTATGAGCAGGGTGGCATGAGTATGGGGACCATGGCAACCCTGCAGCAGTGAGGAGGCTGCAGCAGAAAGGAAATAATACCATGGCCCCTGCGGACCCCCCTCCCCCAGTTCTTACGCCTATGCCTGCCACTCCAGTCTCAACCCAATGCTACGGACAACCCTACCTACCATATTGAGGGTGAGACACAGATAATAGACAGCAGGCACAGCACAGTATGATAAGACTCAACCTCAGACCGGAAGCTACAAATAAGCATGTGAGCAATCATGTAAAACCTGTGAGCTACACTAAAATGTATGAGCAATTGCTCACACTCTTATCTTAGAGGGAATTATGCTTCAAGCCATGGTGAAGCAAAGGGGCAAGTCATGTGTGTTCCCTTCTGCACCAATAACATTTCAGGTCTCATTGATAAATTTACCATTTCTCCAGCAAGTGCTTTTGCCCCCAAGAAAACACCCATGGTGATGGAATTGGGCCATGTGGAGCCGTGTCTGTCTTCCAACAAGATCACTCTAAGCTCTGGGGGATCACACACTACCACTACCTTCTCCCAGTGATTTTTTTCCAGCCACAGAGGCCATAATACAGTAGGGATGTGAATAGTTTTTTGACGATTTAAAATATCGTCCGATATATTTTAAATCGTCAAAAATCGTTAGAGCCACGATACAATAACAATTCCCCCGATTTATCGTCAAAAAATTGTAAATCAGGGGAAGGGGGAGGGGAAGGGGGAGGGGAAGGGGGAGGGCGGGAAAACCGGCACACTAAAACACCCTAAAACCCACCCCGACCCTTTAAAATAAATCCCCCACCCTCCCGAACCCCCCCAAAATGCCTTAAATTACCTGGGGGTCCAGCGGGGGTCCGGAATGACCTCCTGCAATCGAATCGTGTTGTCTTCAGCCGGCGCCATTTTGCGCCGCCATTTTGCAAAATGGCGGCGCAAAATGGCGCCGGCCGAAGACAACACGATTCGATTGCAGGAGGTCGTTCCGGACCCCCGCTGGACCCCCAGGTAATTTAAGGCATTTTGGGGGGGGTTCGGGAGGGCGGGGGATTTATTTTAAAGGGTCGGGGTGGGTTTTAGGGTGTTTTAGTGTGCCGGTTCACGATTTTAACGATTTTAACGATATTTTAAAAACCCAAACGGCGACGATACGATTCACTCCCCCTCCCAGCCGAAATCGATCGTTAAGACGATCGAGGACACGATTCACATCTCTATAATACAGTAGTCTCGACTTGATCAGCAAGGGAAGGACCCTGGTACGATGGTGGGAGCAGTGACAGGAAAGCTGAGTTTTGGTGTAGCTGATTAGAAAGGAGAATGATCTTTTCCTCCCTCCACTAAGACTGAAGGTATAGCAGAAGTAGGGCTTGGGGTTGCAACACTGTCTTTGGCTATGAGAATGGGTAAACTTGATTTCATGAATAGTGCCAAGAGTCCTTCATTTTGCCATTCTTGGATTCGTGTGTGAGGTGCCCCAAAATCACCACCACCCATCACACCCCAAGAAGTTAAGCTGAACGATATTTTAACGTTCCTTTTGTATTTGGTTACCCACGTTTCAAAACTGACTATGACTATACCAGATTTATCACCTAAGACTCAGAAAATTAAGGAAGACTCCCAGGCTGATAGGACCTGTCTGGATACACTGGAAAAGAGGGTGGATCAGCTTCAGGAAGATGAACAAACTCTTGAACTTCATAATAAAAATAAATAAAATAATTAAATCAAGTAGTTTTGAATAAACTGGAAACTTTGGGAAATTCTTTGCTAAAGACATGTTTAAGAAATATTTAGCTTGTGAAAGAAAGTACTGGTAAATACTTGGTCTTATGGAGCATCTTCACTTTTCTTTGTGGGTCTTATTCAAGGTTTTCCATTGCCTCCTTATCATTTCATCTTTTTCCTAACAAAGGGAAGAAAGAAAAAAAATAGCATTGAGCTGAATAGAACAGTTTCCTGTCATGGCAAGTAACAGGTAACGCTTCAGAACATGATTCCTCACCAGAGCTCCAAATATCTTGTCATGCTTAGATGTTCTCCTTCTTAAACCATACACTATTTCTTAATTTAGTTCATTTGACTTGGTTTGAGTTGAGGTACTTCTTGTAGATGACAAATATACTTATCTGTCTCAGCTACTGGCTTTATAAGGTTCAGTGACTGTTATGCATACAAAGACCTCACTTCTCCATGAGGTTCAGGTCGTGTCCCAAACTGACATTCTTTCAGGTTCCCCTAGTAAGGAGCCTGCAGCTTTCAGCTCACAAGGAACAGGTCTTGTATTCATGTTGCCAGCAGCAGTCCCACTGAGCTCTTTAGGGCTGACGTGACCACTTTCATGTTTACTGAGCAGGCTGCACTCTCTGAGGATCCAGAGGTCCTGCTCAGAAACAGCACTCTAGCCCCAGGTGCATCCACGGGTGGTTGTCTAGTCTCCTCCAGAGTAATGAATGTGCTGGGGGTGGCAAAAAATCTTCTACCAACTCTTTGGCAAACAGTTTCTCACGGCAAGCCTCACACTGGAGAATAATCGGTACTTATTCATAGCTAATGCAGGGTAAGGTATCTTCCAGCCCCAACCGTACGTGGTTGCAGACACGGTACAGGATGGGAGCTTCCTGATGGTTCGCCATTCAGGCATTCTGCTTCTTGCAGGTCTTTACTTGCCTTCAGAATGTGGTACCCAATGGTGCCTCCCTTCCCAGATCAGCACGGCTGCAGTCTCTCAGTTCTAAGCAGCCCCTTGCTGGGATCATGGTTTTAGGACATTGATTAGTGGCGGCAGTCAGATTAATGGTAGCTTGTTTTTGTCTTTGCAATGCCAAGAACAACACAGAGAACTATCACACATGCCAGCACCACACCCTGTCTCATGCCTTCCACATGCTGCATGAGGCATCAGATGCATAGATTAAGTGATGGCATTGCTCCCTACAGTCTTGCTTGCATTGGGTGGCAGAATAACTACGTTCAGTGATGATGATATGACATGCACATTAACTTGCCCTCTTTGACTACATTTTGTGCCCTTTTGCTTTGCTATGCTCTTCTGGCAGGATACGTTGGGCATCTTAAATCTATGTCACAGTTCTTAATACACATCATGGTTTCAACTCTGATCATAGCAAAAATGTCTTAAACAATTTCAAATGTGATTTTTCACATAAAGTCACATTTCCAGTGCCTCGGAGTTCCTGTTTGGGCTCCAAACGTGTAACCCCCAGGCTGATGTCCTAAATACATGACCCCAAAGTTCACCTTTGAAATCGAGGACTCACACTGCTAACTACTTGTACTTTCTTTAAGCCCACTTATTTCCAAGGGGGGGGAGAGGAGGGGGAGGAGGAGGAGAGGAGGTTTCTTTCCAAGGACTGGAGCATTGTTAAACCAATCTTTAAACCTCACAGTAATAATCCTACAGAAAACTGATAGTAGTTTCAACTTTATTTTAATGATAATTAATTGAGAGTTGATGAAAATGTTCATTTACAAATCCTTGTTCACTCCAGTACAGTTCATTTACACTTATAGCTTTTGCAAAACATCTGTGACTCTTTAAGTTGATTTAATATGTTCCTTCATTTCTGATCCTTTCCAATTGTAGGTGTAGTTTTAAAGCTGCCTCCCAAGATTTGATGGATAGGATTCATGAAACCAATTTAGATGACATAAATTACAGTTCCATGTTGCATACCTTTATCTGGATATGCAGAATTTATTTCTGACTTCTTATCCATCCTCGTCGCTATCCTTGCTTGTACCTGGAGGTTACCTTCCCACTCCTTTCCTCAATATCCAGATAATATTTTCATGATTAACACTGGATGGATGCCACTGGTCTTCTATGAAACTGAACTTCCAAAGGTCAGTGAATCTCTTTGGCTAAGAGTCCTCTAAACTCCTTCATGATGTTGCACACTGAGTCCCTAGATCCTTAGAGAACACAGACAGGTGATAAAAGTAAAATCAATTTCACAATGCAACCCAAAATAAGGAAGGAAAGATGTTACATTTGCTGGCTCACATGACAGACCTTGAAGCATGGCAGGACATTGCAGATGTGCAGCCAGATGCTGCCGCTCCTGCAGCCTTCTGATGTGCCAAACTCAGGCACATTTAAAAGGCCCAAGGCAGGAAAAGACCCGCATCGCCCTCAGATGACATCACATACCTAGTCCTATAAAGGGCTCGCTCTTCCTCTTCCTCACTGCCTCACCAACGGGTTGATTACCATCCAGGTAGTGTGAGTTACTGCTTCGGTGCCTTGCCTTGCCTCTCCATCTTCAGCCTCATTTAGCCTTGCCTTGCTTCTTAGTTTTCAGCCTTGTCCATCCTTGGCACAGCGCCTGCTGGAGCAGCAATAGTTGCTCAATATGGGCCCTGCAGCCCTGGAAAAGTTGGCACCCTGAGACAAGAACCCACATCAAAACCAACGACTCCTCCTCCTTAGGTACCACTGACAACCACCCAATCCTTACCTCAGCTACCACCACCCCAACATTTCATGGGGGATCCCAGACAATGCTGTGGTTTATAAACCAGTGCCAGATGCACTTCCAGCTACAGATTGCAATGTTCCCTGATGTCTGGATCAAAATTACCTATGTTCTCTCTCTTGGTCAGCACAGCCTTGGTGTAGGCTTCCCCTCTTTGGAAGCATGAGGATCACAAACTCCAGAACCTGGCTAGCTTTCTCCTGGAGTTCCACCTCAGTTTTGACTAGCCAGAAAAGGATATCACCAGAGCCACTGACATACTACAGATCCACTATGACTCTTGGACCCTCTCAGAGTACACCATTGAGTATAGGATGCTCATCTTGGAACTGAATTGGGGCAAAGACAGCCTCACAGCCATCTTTCTGTAAGATCTGGCAAACCACATAAAAGACGAGCTTGCAGTCCTGGAACTTCCTACTTCACTAGATGGTCTCATCACCCTGGTCAGGTCTCTAGACTACAGACTCCAAGAGAGGATGTATGAGTACAAGTTTTGATGCACCATCCCCTTGCCACACAACTTCCAGCAGCCTCTCTCTTCACCAGTGATTCAATCCTTTGAGCCCAAAGCCCAGGGCACACCATAGAAAACAGGGCCTGTGCATGTACTATACTGCTCCAGGGCACCTGATGGCCCACTGCCAGAGAAATCAGGAAACTTCCATGCCTAGGATTAACTGGAGAGATAACCCTAGGCCAGACTTCCTCTGCTCTCCAACTTCTAGTTCCTATAGCAATCACTCAAGACAAGACCCATTTCTTCTCCCAGGTGTTTTTGGATTCCAGTACAGGGGGAAATTTCATAGATCAAACCTTGGTGAAACACTGCCATTTACCTACATTTTCCTTGGAGCAACGACTTATTGTTTCCTCCATCTACAGAGACCCCTTAATAGGTAGGATCACACAACACATGGTTCCACTCACCCTCCACATCGGCGTACTTCATTCAGAGTCGATCACTCTCAATGTCCTACTGCTAGTGATCCATCCAATTGTCCTGGGTCTTCCTTGGCTGGAAAAACACCAACCCATCATTAATTGGTCCACACTGGAACTAGCCCACCAGGAGCTGCCCTGGTGTTTCTCGTTTGCCCCAGTTGCTCCTCCAGCTGCCCTCACCATTGCTGATACCCAGACTAGGCTACTGCCACAATATTCAGAATTTGGGGAATTTGGGGAAATGTTCTCCAAACAGAGAGCTGAGACATTGCCTCTTTACTGCTCTTACAGCTGTAGGATTGAGCTCCTCCCAGGCAAGGACTCTCCACAAGACAGAGTGTACCTGTTCTCAGGACTGGAAACCAAGACCATGACCAACTACATCCAAGAAAATCTTGCCAGGGGCTTTATTCGCCCATCTTCCTCACCTGCTGGTGGTCTGACCCCGTATGGTATCTTCTTATGTTCTTATGTAGGGTTCTTCTTTGTGGTGAAGAAAGATGGAACACTGTGACCCTGTATTGATTACAGAGGCCTGAATGCTATCACCAAAAGGATCTCTCTCCCTTGCCATTGATATCCAAGCTGTTCGACTGACTACAGGAGTCTTCACTAAGCTAGATCTTCTGAGCTCATACAATTTCATCTGAATCAAACATGGGGATGAATGGAAGACTGCCTTAATAAAAGGGATGGACACTATGAATATTTAGTCATGCTCCTCAGCTTGTGCAACGCCCTGGCAGTCTTCCAAAAAATGGTGAACAACATTTTCTGGGACCTGTTATACTGTTCTGTGGTAGTATACCTCAATGACATTCTCATCTTTTCTCATTCTCTGTATGCTCATAGGACCCAGGTAAAACAGGTTCTCCAATGCTTATGTGAAAATCATCTTTACACCAAGTTGGAGAAATGTCTTTGCAAACAAGAGAGCCTGCTCTCCTGGGTACATCATCTTCACTACCAGACTCAACATGGACCCTGCAAAACAAAAGGCCACCCTGGAATGACCCCAGTCTGTGGGCTTGCGGGCCGTACAAAGATTTCTTGGATTCATCAATTACTACCAGCAATTTATCCATGGATACTTCATTCTGGCCACTCCACTCAGGTCTTGACCTGAAAGGGTGTGAATACCAGAAACAGTCCACCAAAAGCAATTAAAGTCTTTCAGAAGCTCAAACAAGCTTGCACTCAAGGACTCTGTCTTCAAAGAGCTTGCACTCAAGGACCCTGTCTCCACTTCTCGTCCTTTTGTGCTTGAGATGGATGCCTCTTCCTTTGGGGTTGGGGCTGTCCTCACTCAACACATCATAGAAGGGAAACTTCTCTCTTGTTCATTCTATTCTCAAAAATTTTCTCCAGCTGAGAATAATTATATTATCAGAAATATAGAACTTGCCCTGGAGGAGTGACAGCAGCTTCTGGAAGGCTCCCAACACAAACTCAACATCTACACTGATCAAAAAAACCTGGAATACCTTCCACAGGCGCAATGTCTCTATTTTCAGCAGACCTGCTGGTCTCTCAGTTTTACTTTGAGCTCAGCTTCTGTCCTGCCAAGAAGAACTTCTAAGTAATTGTCTTATCTTATTCCTTTCTGAAGATATCACAGAAGCACTGCAACACATCATCGATCCAGCAAGGGTCCTTCTTGCCTCCACCACCTCTGTCTCAGCAAGGAAGACTTTTTGTTCCTAACAAACTCCAGGAAAAAGTGTTGAAATGGACATACAACTCCCATATAGCAGGGCACCTAGGAGTATCTAGACCCCTTGAACTCCTGCAGCCACTACTGGTGGCTGCACTTCAAGCAAGATGTAGAAGACTATGAAAGATCCTGCCCAACCTTCACACAGAACAAAATGATTTATGCCTGACCCTGGGGACTGTTACAGCCATTGCCAGCCCCCAGGGAACCCTGGACCTATATATCAACTGACCTTGAGGTGGATTTTACCCTCTCACATGGCTCCATGGTGAAGTAGGTCATCATGGACAGATTCTCAAAAATGGCTTACTTCATACTTCTTACTGGGCTCCCTTCTGCTCCTGAACTAACCCATCTCTTTGTACAACATGTCATCCAGCTACATGGCTTGCTGTCTCATATCCTCTCCAACAGAGGGGTTCAATTTACTGCCCATAATTGGAAAGCCCTCTGCTGTAAGTTCGGCATCTCTCTGAACTTCACCATGGCCTATCACCCCCAAGGGAATGGACAGACTAAAAGAACTAATCAGAGCCTCAAAACCTTTCTCAGAGCATATGTCAACAAAAGGAAGGTTGATTGGGCCTCCTTGATACTCTGGGCAGAATTCTCCCACAATCATGTCAATAGTGCCACCATTCTTCAACCTTTCAGATCGTGAACAGAAAACATCCGTGGATACCATTCCCACTACCTCTTGCTGTCGATTGCCCAGCAGCCCATCTCACTGCTCAGGAACTCCATGCCCTCTGGATTTAGACCACCTGCTAATATCACAGGCTGCTGCATGACTAAAAAATATGATTATGCCAAATGCCGTCCAGCACCACAACTCAAGGAGGGTGATTTGGTGTGGCTGAACCCTCAACATTTATGTCTCAAGGTTACTTCCCTTCTCCTGGCCCCACATTTCATTGTTCCATACCCTATTTGAAAATATATGGGTCCCATCACTTTTCAACTAAAGCTCCCCAAAACCCTCGGAATCCATGATGTGTTCCACATGTCCTTGATGAAATCATTAATCCTCTCCTCGCCTTCCAGAAAACATCCCACTGCCATGTATGTAGTGGGATGTTTTCGAAGTGGAAGAAATTCTGGACTTCCATAGGTGGAAGGGCAAATTCAAGTAACTTATCACTAGGAAAAACTTTGGCCCAGAAGAAATCACTGGGGAACCTGCCACCAACCTTCAAGCACTGCATCTGACAAGGGACTTCCATAGACAAATTCCCTCAAAACCATAGCCTCAGACCATGAGGAGGGGGCTTAAGAGGGGAGTAGTGTTACAATTGCTGGTGTGTGGGACAGGCCACAAGCCAGCTCGCTCATCTCAATGAGGACCTCCCTGAAGCACGGTAGAATGTCACTGCTCCTGCAGCTTTCTGATGCACACCAGGTGTGTGCATGCCGAACTCAGGGAAATTTAAAGCACCCACGTATGATGTTGCATTCAGATAACATCATATGCCTAGCCTATAAAGGGCTCTCTCTGCCTCTTCCTCCCTGCTCAGTAATGGGTTGACTACCATCCAGGTGGTGCGAGTTACTGCTTTGGTGCCTTGCTTTGCCTCTTTGTCTTCAGCCTCATCCAGCCTTGGCTTGCCTCTTTGTCTTCAGCCTCATCCAGCCTTGCTTTGCCTCTTCATCCTCAGCCTTGCCCAGCCTTACCTTGCCTCCTTGTCTCCAGTCTTACCTTGCCTTCACAGCTCCAGTCTTGCCATGCTCCCCCCCCCCCCCTTTGGACTGGCCCACAGTATTGACCATAGCCTGAGACCTAACCATCCTTCTCTTCCACCTGCCTTGACCACAGCTTGATTACAGAACCTCTCTTCACTTTCACCAGAGACATTCACTTAAGATCTACCAACCCCCAGAACCCAAAGGCTCAACCCATGGGAAAAGGGCTGGTATAGATGAAGCTCCAGTAAAATCTCAGCACATTTTCTGCCCATTGGCAGTGAGGACCTACTGGGCCTTCCCAGTAGGTGGTGTCAACCTCACTCTAACACAAGGGTCTACCACTTTGAGAAAGGGTGGGTAAAACTTCCTTCACCCAATTAAAGAAAAGGGCAAAAACAGGTATCCTTGAATGTGGGAAAAAGCAACTTTTCTCCTATTCCAGTTCGTGGTCTCCGTCCATGAGGCATAAAGATCCTTTCCCAAAGGAAAACACAACAAACCCAGAAGCAGGAATAGGGACAGCCTACCCCTCTAAGGGCTAACAAAAAATCCACACTTTAAAATGCTGTCAGTAGTTTTTATAGAAGCTTTTCCACATGGGATAGCTATACCCACTCAAATCTGCTTCTGTTCCCCCTGCAGATATAGTACACTCTTCTTAGTAGAGACCCAGAAGGGTTCTACAAATATAAAATAAAGATATAGGCCTATATGTTTTATTTTCCTATGCCTTGTATTCTTTATTATTCTACTTTATTACCCTGGATCTGTTTGTCTTTTTCTAACTGAGATGTAATGTCTTGAGTTATTAAATTAATAATTCAATAAATATAAAAAATAAAAAAAAATACAACGGAAGACTACCCTGAGCAGTGAGTTAAAAACTGAAGATCATATTAGTTAAGGATCTCGGAGCCATGTCAGGTGCTGAGACCAGCATCAGCTACATTGTGTTTTCTGTTCCTAATGGAGCAACTGCATCTAATTGTTCTTTGAGCAGTGCCTAGACTAATTATGTGGCTCACTACCTTTTAAATTTCAATTTCAATTTTACATTTAATTCTTCTATATATAGACTGCTTTTTCAACAATGTTCCAGGTAGAAATATGTGAATCGTAAAAAACACAGGACAGAAACAATAGGACAAAACATACAGAGGAAAAGAAAACGGGAAAAGAATCAGATATTACCAAAGAAAATAAATAAACTTAAACCAATGAAAAGAAAAGGAGAAACATAAAACTCAGTGCTGTTTATACTTACCATTCTTTTTAGGGTTTGGGTTTTTGTGTATCTGGTACAGTCCAGCAACATTTGACTCCTGCAATAACACCTGTGGATAAGAGCTCAGACATAATCAAATTATTTTATAACATTTTACATAAACATCATATTGCGATATTAATGTCAAAAGTAAAAAACTGGTATACTTATCTGAGATTGCCATCCAAAAAGATACAGAACCAGTTATGCTTTTTCAAAGAAACTAGAAAGAAAATTAAAGGACTCTGATTCAGAGTTTTTTTTATTACTTGTTATTAATACAAACTTATCTCATGTGATCACTTGCTGCTAGTTTGTTTTTTTTTCTTATCTCCTATTTTAGGAGGCCCAGTAGGAAGGAGAGTTCTCATTTCTAGCTCCAACTATTGGCAATAACATCTCGTGACTCTATTGTAATCATCAGAAACCCCATTACATATAGCCACCTCACTCACCATAGCAGGAGGGTCACTATCACAAGAGGGGTGGGTTTTGACTATGTTTCCACCAAAGGGGTTGAGCCAATACTGACAAAGAGTAGGGTAACTATAAAAATCAGGCCTTTTCCTTCAGACTCCAAAACAAAATGCCACACTGACTCTGGGGATCACCTGATTATGTGCAGGCAGGAAGCTATCTTTGCAACGACATCCAGAGGGGGTTCTGTGGCAAGGTGGTACATTCCTCTAACCACTAGGCCAAAATCTCCTCTGGAAGTCTCTTCATTGGTAAAGGGACACCATACACGCAGAGGAAATCCATTTATCCACTTTAGGGAAAGGATTCCCTGTCCAGTTAAGTTCACTCTCTGAGCCTGGTCCACTACACCATCTGCTCAAACAGTTTCAAATAACTCCAGTTCCCTACACTGCTTGCTCCTAACCACTGGGCCAAATTCACTAGTAGAGATCCCAATGGGGCTTTACATGTATTTATTTAAAGGTTTTTATATATCACTTATATTGGAGCTTCCATACTAAGCAGTGTACAATAAAACATGCACAATAAAATAAACATAAAATTATACAATGATCATGGACTGGCAGGGATTTCAATGCCTCTTGGCTCTCTTAACTTCTGCACCTTTAAGAGACTGACTCAGACAGAACATGACTCTAATGCTACGGCTGCATTGTCTTGCCTCTCACACCTTGTCTGGCTGACCGGCCCACCAGGGAATGCAGAAACAAAGAAGCCCAGGGTAGGGGCTTGATCCAAAAGTGAGGGAGCATAGGCCTCAGAGGCTCATCCATGGCCACTGCTGCCAATATATGTTACTATGTTCGTTAAAGATTTGAGTAGGATAAAAAAGATGACGTGTATATTGCAGAATGTGTTCCAGATGTTAGAGCTGACTAAAGATATTTTCAAAAGTTTAACACCACAATCCCCAGCAGGAAAAGTGGCACTGGCCTTTTGAAATTAAAACTTCATAAATAAAACTAAGGGAATGATGTTAACATTTTTCTAGCAGTGTTATGTGAGAAGATGAAAGAAGAGGGTTCGATTCAGCTAGTTTCCTATTTTTAACTTAAGCATAAGAAAATATTGAGTGCCAAACTAGCATCGAAAGAAAGCAATAGGAGCAGTGCAGCCAGGTCAGCATTCAGAGGAGGAACAGCCTAGTGGTTAGAGCAGTGGACTATGAACCAGGAGACCAGCGTTTGAGTCCCACTATCACTCCTTGTGACCTTGGGCAAGTCACTTTACTCTCCATTGCCTCAGGTACAAAACTTCAATTGAAAGCCCTCTGGAGATAGGGAAATACCTACAGTACCTGAATGTAAACCAGTGTGATATTGAGATTGAATGTTGGTATATAAAAATAATAAATAAATAAATACTTCTGTCAATACCTCCTGACCATCTACTTTTAGGAAAGTTTGCTATATGGCTTTTTGACTTCATTTACCTACCAGAGGCCAAACAAAAGATGGGTGAGTCAACTCCATTGTTTTCAGAATTGTGCCTGTATGAAGAAAAGCTATTCAGAGTTGTGTTTGACCTCCAGTCCTGCAATCATTACCCGTGTAGTTTAATCAAGCTGTTTCTGAAGCAGAGTGCTGTGCAGCAGAATACAGCATCATGCTGGAAGCTGTGCAGTTTTTGGAGCTTGGCAGCAAGTGATGAGGACTATCCCAGCAATAAAAGCACCTGCGGTGTGTGTGGGAAACTCCTTGGGGACACGTACAGTACAGCTGTTAAATCACCCCCTCTTTCCTCACAGATCTTCACCAGCCTTACTGTTTCTTTTCCAGGCCTAAGATTGGTGCACTGTAATTAAATGTGCTTTCATTTCCTGATTTATAACAGGATTTTTGTCTACTAGCTGATAACACCGTGAAGTCTTTGCAGAACAATTCTGTCTTTGTTTTTCTTTTTCTTTCTTTTTTTTTTTGGGGGGGGGGGAGGGAGTTGATTTTTGGCTTTTCTTCTTGTTGCGGCAGTTCAGCACCCTGGGCTCATTCATCTAAACTCTTTTTAGCCTCTAGCAGAAAAAGAAAACCAAAACTCCATATAGGAATTGCCATAAAAACTGGTTCTTTGGAGATATTTTGCAAAAAATTAAATAAATATCATGGCTTGAAAAAAAAAAAGATTCAAAGCATGCAAGAAGAGAAGGCACCACAGACAAGGGCTACTTAAATCCCAGGTGACCATGATGACTGGAAACATAAACATAGAAACATAGAGATGATGGCAGAAAAGGACCAAACGGTCCGTCCAGTCTGCCCAGCAAGCTTATGGTGGTATCTGCTGGCGCTGTACAGGTCACCCCCATACTTATCAGTTTCCCAGACCATAAAAGTCAGGGACCTTGTTGGTTGCTGTCTGAGTCCAATTCCCGTTACCTCTTGCCATTGAAGCAGAAAGCAATATTGGAGTTGGATCAAAAGTATCAGGCTTATTGGTTAAGGGTAGTAACAGCAGGCTCAGCAAGTTACCCCCCTGAACGCTTATCTCATTTTCATCCTCTAACCTTTAGGGATCCACAGTGTTTAACCCATGCCCCTTTGAATTCTTTCATTGTTATCGTCGTCACTACCTCTTCCAGAAGGGCATTCCAGGCCTCCACCACCCTCTCCGGGTAGATAATATTTCCTGACGTTGGTTCTGAGTCGTCCTCCCTGGAGTTTCATTTACTTTCTGTTGACTTGGCTGACGTAATCTTTTCTGGACCCTGCTCAGTCTAGTTTATGGAATGGATTTTCCACCGAGGCCTCTCTTCTGGCCATGTCTGATGATTTGCAAAGGAGCCTTGACAGACTGTAGATTTAGCGGTAGTCTTTTGATACCCGGAATCCTGACATTTGCTTACAGTGTCTGGGGGTCCTTGGTATCGAGAGCACTATGCTAGCCTGGTTTGCCTCATTCTTTTCTAAGTGCCCTATCTGGGTTAAGGAGAGATGCACCCTTTCCCCTGCCTGAGAATTAAAATATGGTGTTTCCAAACGATCTGCACTTTCCCCTATTTTATTTAGTATCTGGGTTAAGTGATTAGGGGATCTGGCCTTAAATTTCTCTCCTATGTAAAAGATGTGCACTTGCAAACTGGGCTCTTTATTCACTTGATTGATACATTATAAGTAGGCTTTCAATTAGTTATTGAATACTTTAGAAAAAAAGCTTAAGATAAGCACTCAGAAGTCAATATACAAAAGGATTTGTTTGGCTAACTTTGAAATCAGCAAGACAAACCCAGAGTTCTGAATTTCCCATCTCTCTCTACAGTTACATTTTAATCGGGTGAGTCATTACCCATTTAAAATTAAACTAGATAAAAAGGAGGTGGTGTGGGTGGGTATTCTGGGGGCAGGGCTTATGTTTATCCAGCTAGCCCTGATATTCAGAGCTAGCCAAATAAACTTGCCCGATTATGTCTGGTCAAAGAAATTGCAGGCCTAAAGTTAAGCAGTTAAACCACTTAACCGGCTCACCACCTTCTTGAATCTTGCCCTCATTTTCAAAGACACTACGAGGGATCAGAAAGCACCTGTGAGATCTCCCTCCATTCTGCCAAATTTAGAAAGTAGCATGGGGGAAGTCCAGCATCTCCTTGTGGGATCCCCCTCCCTGCCACCAAGTTTAGCTGGTAATGCAGGGAGCCTGACAACCGTTTCCATGGGATTACCACTTCTTTATGGCCAAACAATACATGAAAATGTGAGACATCATGGCTCCTTCCCCCTCACTCACCCTTTCAATGCTAGAGAAAAAGGTTCTTCCCCAGTTTACCTTCCTAATCCTGCCCCCTCCCTCCCCAATATATTTGAATAAAAGACCATGGCTCCAGGCTCTCCTCTGCCCTCATCTCCACCATTCTGATTCACCTGAAACCCCCCCCCTCCCCAAAGCCCCCAAGACCAAGAAGATAGAGGTGGTAGAGGCTACTTTGCTTGTGGCGTTGGTCTGACAGCAGCACTGAAGGCTACCATGAGGAGAGGGGAGGGAGGGGCTGTAGGCTGATGTTCTCGCAGCGTCTGTTTTCAAATCCTATTCACTTCTCAATAATGACCTGGTCAGGAGGACATTTGAGACTTACCCTGGACAAGTAAATTATTACCTGTGGCACCCCTAGGCCACACTTCCAGAAGACAGGGACAGGCAGTGAACCCCAGGGTGGCATCACACACTGACCTTATGTGCAATAGAACAGTGTCCAAGGGCCTACAGCACTCTCCCCTAGCCTCGGATGGGTGGTTAGAGGCCAATGAGGAGTCAACGACCCTTATCGCCTGAGGATCTGGTTCACTGTCAGTCCACTCCCACAGAAAACAAGCATACTTTGTGTGATGATCCCTTGGGATCACTACTAGATTACCTTAGTTTAAGACATGGAGTTAAGAGAGGAGAGTACCATCTCGTAGTAGTACCTCTTACAAGATTATGGCATGATGAGCTCCTGCCTGCACAAAGGCAGGCAGAGAGAACTGTGAGGCATTTTGAATTGGCGTTTGAAGGGGTAGGGGCTATTCTAATCTGTTTCTGTGTTTTCCCCTCTTCCTGGGTGCTGCTAAGCCTCATTTCCCCAATAATACAGAATAGGAGGGAAGCAGATACCTTTCCAATATACAACCTGTCTGATAGGGTTGTCTCAAAGCTTAATTAAGAGATTATTTTGGAATTTATTTTTGGAGCTTTCTTATGAATCAGGGAGAGAAAGTCCCTGCCCTGGAAAGAATAGGAGTAGAGAAAACCTGCTGATTCTATCTCATATCCACTGGATGGAACTGTGGTGACTTGCTGCAAAGTAGCCCCATTTTTTTTTTTTTTGGAAGATTTTTTTGGTTAGGGAGGAAGGTTTTGCTGCCACTCTTCCTGTCCAAGAGCTGGGGAAAGGAGAAGAGCTGACCCTTTCCTTACTGCTTGCACCTTTTAGTCTGAAAGATCTAAATGTACCATCTGGAAAGGAGAACTGTGAGAGAGAGGGGGTTTTTTTTTCATCTAGAGACATGCACCAGAGTATCCGCCCTGAAAGAGAAGAAGAAAATGAGGATTCTGGAGAATATGAAGCACAGCTGGACCTCGGGTATTGTTTGGGAAGGGATTCTGCCACATCTCAGTTACCTTGCCCCACTTGAGATACTTATTATCATTCCAAGCCCTGGATGGTAAGACGATCTTAGGACCCAGCCTTGAGGGACACTTAGAGGAAGAGTTGAGATTGGAATAATGTTTGGATATGGATGTAACTAGAATCAAGTATGTCTCGTGCCGATCTGTGCCTTGTAAGATTTATAGGAAAGTCCGAACATCCAGCCAGAGTATCTGGCTTTATATTTGTGTACCTACCCTCATCCAGGTTGCACCCACAGAGTCACCCCCTGAGCTTTGGGCCCCGTTGGTTTGTCCTTCCCTTCTATCGGAGAATCCATATCCCAGGGTTGTACAGATTTAGGGACTGCGGTGCAGGGACTTAGCCCAGGACTGAGAATGACCCCTGCCTTCCAGGATAATATCAAAAGAGGGACTACATTTGGATCAAGAAACAATTCCTTTTTCTGTACCACATTTAATCCTAGGTTGCCTCTGAAATCAGAAACACTAATTTTAGGGGTAATTTTAAACTCTGAGCTGTCTTTTCACAGACAAACATAATCAGAGCTTGCTTTGCCCAATTACATGTGATATGCAGACTGCATCCCTATCTTTCCTATGATAATCTAGGACAGTAATTCATGTGCTGATTACAAGACATTTGGATTATTGCAATTCGCTTAAATTTATTCCAACTTCATAGGTTACAATTAGTCAAGAATATCGCAACCCATATCTTATTAAATCTCAGACTTCCTTTCCATATTTCATCAGCTCTGAGTTCTGTGTATGAATTGCCAATTTCATTTAGGATTCAAGATACTGCCACTATCTTTAAATTTTTACAGAATCAAGGTTGTCAGTATATTAGAGATCGCTTGCTACGGTATGTCCCCAAATGTAGTTTTCATTCTTCTCAAGAAGTGATAGCTGCATTAAAGGAGACAAAACTGGTTGAAAGCACAATGAAGGCTTTCTCTTGCATGGAGCTTTTTATCTCAAACTCCTTGCCCATTGATATTTGTGCTATTGGAAATTATCTTAACTTCAGGAACGCATGTAAAGCATGGCTGCTGGTATCTGCATTTGACTGACTATAATCAATAGTTTTTTAATATTGTTTAATCTATTGTTTACATAATGTTCATATTCATATTTGCTTTCATTGTATTCCTTTTTGGCTAATATTAATTTATTTTTATTCTGTAAAGTATAGTATGTTTTATAATGATGTGATTATTTGTATGTGCCTTTATTATATTACATATTTCTGTTGAATGTTCTGTTACACCCCCCCCCCCCCCCCCCCCCAGAACCTTTGCTGGAATGCTGGTCTACAAATCAAATAAAACAAATAATAAATGGAGAGGAAAAAAGTGAAAAGGTGGTGATCGACAGAAGGACGAAAGATTAAGAAAGGGAGAGGGAACGAAGTAGCTTAAAAAAGAAAGATGTCAAAGAGGGAGAAAGGGAGAACTGACAGACATACGTAAAGAAAAGCAAGAAAAAAAGAGTCATAAGAGACAAAAAGGAGAGAATAGCACCATGAGGAAAATACAGTTTATTTTCAATTAATTTGCATTTAGTTATTTCAGTGTTCATATTACCTATATGCATGGGGCCAATTTTTAAAGGGTTTAGGCTCCTAAATTGGCTCTTTTAAAAATTTACTAGGGCTAAGGACGAACTTGCTGCAAAAGAACTACCAGAGTCCCTAGAGGCTCTGGTCAGATTGACCAGAGTCTCCAACAACGAGCCCAGGAACTTCGGGGTCCTCACAGGCACATACCCCTAGCATCCACATTTTCCCAACCTCTCCTCCCAATGGCTCATGAAGTCGCCACCATGGGACATCCTGAAGAACCTAAGCAGCTGGGCTGAACTCATATTTCAGCTGAGAAGAAACTTCACCACTGCCACCGCCACCTCAGCCTCTGCTTCTTCTGCACCGAGAGGGGACATCTGGTGGATCATTGCCCACAGAAGCCAGGAAATGAACCAGCCTAGGAGCTGAAGTGGATACGATCCTAGGCAGTACCAACACAGCCCCACTGATGCTTCCAGTATCCATTGGGGAAGAGGGCTGATAGTTCTCTACACTTGCCCTTGTGGACTCAGGGGCTGGTGGGAACATTATTACCCGCGCATTAGTAAAGGAACTGCAACTGCCCATGAATGCCTGAGATCGGCCAAGCCACGGTATATTTCTTCCATCTATGGATAACCCTTGCTGGGACACATCGGGTATATGACTAACCCTCTACAACTCCGTACAGGCCTTCTGCATGAGGAACACATCACCTTTTTATGTTCTAGAGAAGGTTGTGCACCTCATACGCCTGAGGTTGCCCTGGCTCCAGTTACATTTGCCCCAGTTTGACGGGGGAACTTGCTGTTGCATTAGTGCCTCTTCTCTCCCCTTGCTCCACCCTCTCTACCTTGGGAGCAACTCCCTTAGGCTCTGACAGACACATGCAGCCGCGGCTTCTCCCTGCCTCTTGATTCCGATGTCCCCGTGCTGGCTTGACGCTACGGATCTGCCATGTTCCTGATGACGTAAGGGCGCGCGTGCTCCAGTCTTTGTACCAGCAAGGGCGCGAACCTCGGGGACGTCCCCACCATAGTGATGTCATCCATTTTCACTTTAAAAGGCCTTTGTTTGCTAACAACGAACGAGTTAGCAAGGAACTCCAACAGGATTTGCTTCGGCAGTCCACGATACTTGCAACAACGCTCCGAGTCAGCGAGGGGAATCCTTCTCCACTGCTCGGCCTTTTCAAACTTATCAGGAGTACCTGCTCCACGGGGGCTCCACTCTCTCTTCTTGATTTCAGATTGCCAAGATGGGATCCGGTACTCGCTCCTCGAAGGCCTACGTCCCTGAATACTCAGAAGACTCCTCATTGCCTGGAAGCAATCACAGACGTGAATACAGTGAGTTCTATTGTAGATAGGAATCGGTACTCGCTCCACGAGGGCCTACATTCCTATAGCTCTGAAGACTCCCTTCCGAACAAGACGCTATCGCAGGTAACGGAGATTGAGAGTTATATTGGCAAGATTGCAGATAGGAACCGGTACTCACTCCATGAGGGCCCATGTTCCTAGAATCCTTTACAGACTCTCTTCTACTCTAGAAGCCATTTCATATACAGCTATTGTGAGTTCTTATTACAGACCGTTTAGAGGAACCAGTGCTCGCCTACGGCTCCTGTTACTGAATATACTGAAGACTCTTGGTGGCATAGAGACCATTGCAGACATCTACTATTGTGAGTGTACCACCTTGTATCCAGTATATCCTGTCTACTCACTACTTCTAGTCTCTCTCTACAGCTCAGCGACCCAGAGATTATATTCCAGTATTAGAAGGACTTCAGCTCTACCAGACACATCGATTCACTACTGCCACCACTGGTGGTTCAGCTTCCAGCCTAATAAAGAATTATTTGCGTTTATTTCATATTCAAGCCTAGCCGGTGGTTCCTCTCAGGATCTCTTCCTGAGGGCGCTGTCATCTGCCATCGGCCCAGGGATTCACCATTTCCTCCAAGTGGTCATTCCTTACACTACTATCACTCTGTGGGAGCTAACCACTACCGACCACTAACTCCGCTTACAGAAGTATTATATAGATAGCTACCTTCTCTTTCTATGGGACTTGCCAGCAGCCTATATATAACAGATTGCTACTCCGTAGCGGAGGCATGATAGATTGCTATCTCAGTAGCGAAGTACAATATACCTGTTGTTAGCTCTTCTCCTCAGAAGAGTATCATTGAACAGATTGCCAACTCCTCTTCCCTGGGGAGTTGATCCATAACAGATTGCTACCTCCTTCCTTACAGGAGCATCTAACAGCAGTTCACTAACAGATTACTAACTCCGCTCTCTTGGCGGGGTAAAGCACTACAGATAGCTAACTCCTCCCCTCTGGAGGAGCAGATCATGACAGATTGCTACTCCTCCCCTTTTCAGGAGAAAAGCAGAACAGATTGCTAACCCCGCCCTCCTGGCGGGGTGAGTGATAACAGATTGCTAACTCCTCCCCTCTGGAGGAGGAGAGCGTAATACCTGCTAGCTCATCAGTTGGGGTCCTCACTGTTTCAAAGATTGCCTATGACGGGTCCAGCCTGCGACCACCATTCCTCTGGCTACCACTCCCTTGGGCCTTCCACCTCAATACCAAGACTTCATGGAGTCTTTTCTAAAAGCAAGGAGGAAATTTTGCCAGAGCATCAGCGCATCAACTGCACCATCAACCTTCTTCCCAGAGCCATCCCCCCATGGGGCAGGGTATACCCTCTTTCTCCTCCAGAATGTGCAGCGATGTCACAATACATTCAGGAGAAACTTGCCAAAGGCTTTATTCGACCTTCTACCTCACCGGCAGGAGTGGGGTTTTTCTTTGTGGCCAAAAAGGACAGGATCTTATGCCCCTGTATATAGATTACCAAGGCTTAAATGCTATCACAAAGAAAGACAGATATCCCCTGCCACTTGTCTTGGAGCTATTCAATCACATCAGGAGTTCCAAGGTCTTCTCAAAGCTGGACCTGCGTGAGTTTACAACCTCATCCGTATCTGGCCGGGAGATGAGTGAAAGACTGCCTTTAACACCCGGGACAGCCATTACAAGTATCTCGTGAAGCCGTTTGGTCTCTGTAATGCTCCTGCATTGTTCCAGCACATGATGAACGAGATCTTCCATGACCTCCTATATGTCTCAGTGGTAGTCTACCTGGATGACATTCTTGTGTTTTCCCAAAACATCTGGACCCATCACCAACATGTGCAGGTAGTCCTGCAACGTCTCCGCAATCACTGACTGTACGCGAAACTTGAAAATGCTCATTCGAGCAAGGAGGTTTACCCTTTTTAGGGTACATTGTATTCTGAAAAGGTTTGAAGCATCCAGGAATGGGCTCAACCTTCCGCAGACTCCAGAGGTTTCTTGGTTTTGTGAATTTTTATCTCCAGTTCATCCCGCACTATTCTCAGCTCATGGCTCCTCTAACCACGCTCACTTAGAACGGGGCCGACACCAGGAATTGGTCACCTGAAGTGGTTTCAGCCTTTTCCAACCTCAAACAAACTTTCCTCCGGGACCCCTGCCTACAACACCTGGACCTGAATCACCCCTTCATCCTTGAGGTCGACGCCTCATCCATAGGTGTAGGAGCAGTGTTAAGTCAAGTAGCTGACTCCGGAACTCTCCATCCCTGTTCGTTCTTCCCACACAAATTCACTCCTGCCAAATGAAATTATAGTATCGGGGACAAAGAACTACTTGTCATAAAGTTGGATCCTGAAGAATGGTGACACTGGTTAGAGGGGACTCATTACCATACCTTGAATCTTCTCAAGCAGTACTGCTGGTTGCTTCGTTTGGCACACGACATCAAGGCTTATGTGGAATCTTGTCCCACCTGTGCCCAACACAAGTCAGTGGTGGGATGACCTTAGGGACTGTTACAGCCATTGCCAGCCCCCAAACAACCATGGACTCACCTGCCCACCAACTTTATGGTGGACCTTCCGAGTTCTAATAGCTGCAGTATCATTTGGGTGATAATAGACAGATTCTCAAAAATGGCCCACTTTGTGGTGCTTCCGGGTCTCCTCTCTGCACTGGAACTTGCCCGCCTCTTTACCACCCACATTTTCCGGTTACATGGTCTCTCGCACCACATTGTCTCTGACCGTGGAGTATAGTTTACAGCAAAGCACTGGCATTCCCTCTGCCAAAAATTCAATGTCTGCCTGGGGTTCACCAGTGTGTATCAAAACCAGGTGAATGGACAAGTCGAGAGGACCAATCGCACACTCAAGACCTTCTTACGAGCCTTCGTCAATGCCCATCAAGATAACTGGGCAGAATTACTCCCATGGCCCTAGTTCTCTCACAATTTGCATATTAACTTGGTCACTGGTTCCTCTCCCTTTCTGTTGGTCTATGGAAGACAACCAGCACCACCGCTTCCCTTACCTCTCTCAGTTGGCTCCCCAGCTGCCCAGTTAATGGCCATGGAACTACACAACCTCTGACAGCAGATCGAAAGTCTAATCCAGAAAGCAGGTCTCTGTGCAAAGAAGGTAACCAACTGCCTCAGATGAGCAGCCCCCCAATTCAAACCAGGGGAAAAAGTCTGGCTGAGCACACGGCATATCTACCTCAGAGTCCCCTCCATGAGGCTAGCACCGCGCTACATTGGTCCCTTCACAGTCGCGCGACAGGTGGGCCTGGTATCCTACCAATTGCGATTGTGAATCTTGAGAGACGCTGGCAATGTATTCCACATTTCCTTACTTAAACCCTTCATACTTTCATGGCCATCCCGTAAGATCCCTGAGCTCTCAAAGATTTCAGCAGAAGCAGACCAGATCTTCCAAGTTGAAGAGATTCTAGAAGTCTGACAAAGACATGGGCATTGGTAATACCTCATCTCCTGGCAAGGCTTCGGTCCGGAGGAGAACACATGGGAGTCCATGTCCCATTTTTTGGACAAGGATCTCCTACGACAGTTTCATGCCACCCACCCTCAGAAACATAGACCCTCAGGAGGGAGGCTTAAAAGGCCGGCGCCACTTATCACCACACCAGTGACCTCCTGGGGGATCTCTCCTGGAGGTGGGGAATCCCCACCAGCGTCTTCGGGGGGGCCTCCTCCAGCTCCAGTTCCACCGCATGGCAAGGACATTGTCCGCACGGCCTGCACCTGGTCCCATGGGCACATGCGTGCCGCTTCCCTATGTTTCAAGGGCCAGCAGCGGGAAAATGCCCGTGGCCCTCAGTGATGATGTCAGAGCAAGGGGCCTATTTAATCCCGGCCCTGGCAATCTGAAGACTCCTCAGCAACTGGTCGAACTCTGTTGGAGCTGCTGGTTGCCGTGCTCCTGCCTCCATGCTCCTGCCTCGACCCCCTTGGATTGTCCTCTGGCTTCTGACCCCGGCTCATCTCTTGGATCTTAGCTTGTCATCTGCCTGCCCTAACCTCGGAACGCCTTGGGGCAGGTGGTAAACAGGCAAAGGTCACGACCTTGGAACGACTTGGACTTCCACTGACTGCCACCTGTCTCGACTGTGGCCTGCCCAACTATGTCCTTGCTACTCGTCATGGGATTTGTCATCAACAGAGACCCCCGCCTAAGTCCATCTGGCTCCAGTACCCAAGGGCTCAATCTGCGGGGCACGAGGGCTGGTATTTGGTGAAAGTCCTGTTGGGTGTCCATATCAACCACCACCGCCTGCCGATGACAAGGACCTCTGGGGGCTTCCCCCCATGGGTAGCATCAACCTTGTCTCAGCCAAGGATCCACCAGCCTAACATAAGCGAAGGATTGTGTGAGAGAGAAAAGATAAAGTTTGTGCAGCCCACCTCCCTTAGTCCACAACAATCTTTGGGTGACTGGAAATCAAAAGATCCCAGGAATGGAGAGCAGGAGATTTGTATAATCCTTATCACTTTTAATTATTGAATGTTATTTGATGTTTCTTGTATTTTTGAAATATTTTATTGGTATTTGGGGAAATTTATAACATTTTTTAACTAATGGGAGTTTTCATCAGATGTTTTGTGTTGGAGATATTTTTGCCTCAGTTTTACTGGTGATATGTGATCCAGGGAGATATCGATTTCTCCCTTTCTCTCTCTACAAAATGCAATTCCAAAAATTGATCACGAATTGTGTTATGGCCACCCCACCCCTGCCGCCTGTAGATGCAATGTGAACCCCCACAATTAAATGACATCCCACCCCAGCATCATCCCACCTCAGCACCCCCTGGTCCAAATAAATTCATATTCTGGGGTCAAATGGTCCCCAGCCCCTCCTACACCCTCAAATTGAAAAAAGGTATGGTGGTCTAGTGGGGGCAGTCAGACCCTCACCCCACTCCCTGAATTCTCCCATAACTCAAATTCATCATTGGTGTTCAGTGGGGGCACAGAGTCTAGCTCTGGGCCTGGTTGGTGCCATATTTCAAAATGGCCCTTTTCTCTACCATGTGGTGTGTGGTGGGTCATTTCCCCTCCATGTAATAGGGGTAATGACTCACTTGATACCAGTACTGATCTCTAAGCAGCAGCTGGAGAAAGGAGAGGCAGCCTTGGCACCTATATAATCAGGAATGCAATGTTTGCAGAATCAGTTAGGCAATGAGGAAAATCATGTGATAGTGCAACACAATAGCCACATGTGTGACTACTTTTAGGATAGTCTCCCCTCCTCTAAGCGTAAATGCAGTAATGACTTGCAGAGAACATAGCAATGTAATAGCCTCTACAGCAGTCCTCCAATAGACCAGCATTAGGTCAAAGGACAAGCTACAGAAAGCAGTCAGTGCTAGTGAGCAACCACAGTTGCAGGCCTTATTTATAGAACCTGAAAAGAACAATTTAAGTTGTCAAAAAGCCGATGAGTCTGTTTGGATTCTGCAGAAGTCCGTGTACTACTTTAAACAAAGAAGCAGCATAATTTAATAAACATGACTGCAAATCTGATTTTTATCCCTGGGCCCATGTACATGGTAGGTGACATCTTCAACAACTGACTGTTTTTCAGAGAACAGTCGGAGAATGATATAATTGCACTGAAAAAGATAAGAAAATAAGGGTTCTGACCCTGCTAGCAGTAATGAGTAAAGACCTAAGACTGTCATATGCTGCAGAAGAAACTCTACATGCCACCATCAGACAGCAAAGATCCCTGCAACATTTTAGATGCACTTCAGAAGTATTTTCAGCCCATCAGAAATATGATATATGAATGCTTCCTCTTCTACAAATGTGTGCAGACATCTGCAGAAACAGTAGAGCAATATACTGCAAAAAATGACTGAAGAATGTGATTTTAAAAGTGGACTTGAGCCCCATGACCAGTTAGTCATAGGCATCAAAGACAAGGGAGTTTAGATGCAAATGCTCAGAACTCCTATCATAACCTTGCAATAGACTTTAGATATGTTCAAAGCAAGTAAAAGAGCATTCACTGTGATTCAAATGCAGAGCACATCAGATCCTGAAATGGTGCATCATCTGAGCAAACACAACTGCAGGAGTCTACCAATAATGCAGAAAGCATAAAAGCAACATAGTGAGAGAGACAGTATGCCTTGCTCTGAAAGCTGTGGCTAGTGTGTAGCCCAACATGAAGCTGACGAATACCCACTCTATGAAACAACATGTTGAAACTGTGGTAAGAAAAATCACTATGCCAGAGTTTGCAGACAAAAACAGCAAATGAAAATGTCATATCACATAGCTGAGAAGGACAATAATGTAATGATCATAAATCATGTGGAGAAGAAAACACGGATACAGGAGATCAGTAGAAAAGTTACTTTATTAAACAGTATTGTAATATAAAAATATATGCTAGATATCAGGATGGTGGAAATCACACTAGTAAGTGACACAGTCTACAGCATATGTGCATATAAGAAAATAGAGTAAAAACAAAACTATTTCTAATAACGCACTTATGTACTGAATAGAAAAACAGAAAGATAAGATAACATACTAAATCATAAGTTTACTTCCCTTATCTTGTCCCTGCAAGATAAGTAGTAGAATTCCAGTCTTGTCCTTCCAAGGAGTTGGCATAAAGTTTAAGAAATTCTCCCCCAAGGTATGAGGATGAAACTGTGCAGGAGAACAAATCTTGCTTTTTAGCTGTCTTCCATCTGTCTCAACAGTCAAAGCAGGGAACAAAGTCTTTATACTGTGTGCAGTCACAGCCATTGCAGCTCAGATTTGTTTGTCCCAAGCTAAGTTATAAATTATATTTCCTGCTGTCAGTTTTTCAGTTTTCAGGAGGGCTATTCTGTCCCTACATGTATATCTAGATCTTTTCCTGTCTGCTCTCCCTGATCCTAATATACTCCATCCCCATTTTCTATGGAAAGTGGAACACAAACTATTGTAATGCGAAAGGCAGCTGAAGCAAAAAGTCTGATGAGTAAAAGCTTGATAAGCAACAAAAATATGGCAAAACAATGAACAAGACAAAGGCAATGAAAATACAGAAAGCTATAAACAAATATCATGTAAATTTTCAAAGGCCTGTGCTCACAAATACCGGGGTTTACGTGCACAAGTGCCGGGCCTCTCCAAAGGGGCTGGCTGGGGGGGCGGGCTGGGACAGCACCATTCGATGCTGTCCCGGGGAAGCGCATGTCAGCAGCCACAGAGGAGCAGTAAGTAATAAAATAAAAAATTTGGGGAAAATTAGGTTAGTTTAGGAGAGGGGAAGAGGGAGGAAGTTTAGGTAGGGGGAGTAAGGAAGTTCCCTCCCAGTGCGCTCCTTAATTGGCGTGGACTGAGAGGGAACTGGAAGAGGCCTGATTGTGTCGCCGCTCATATTTAGCGAAAATTTGCCTCCCCTGCACGTGCACGTGTCCATCAGATTTTATGTTTCAATTTTAATAGTGTGAATGTGTGTGAATGAGTGAGTGAGTTTTATGACATACTTTTTATGTGATTTGGTAAAAAGTTTTGATAATAAAGATTTGTAACCTCTCATATGGTCTATGTATAAAATTGGTGAGTCCTTGTGTACGGGCCGGGAACCATGCGTACATGGTGGGGCGTGTGCTGCTTTAAAAATTGACCCCTATGTGTAGCAAGTTTCCATCCAACAGTCTGTGCAGTCATTGCTCATGGTGGATGTGTCTCATGAGAGGCAAATACGTGGTCAACAGACATGATCGGAAGGCCACCAGCACAGTATGACCTTGTCCCAAAGCAATAACTTCAGCAAGTAATGGGGGGAATGTTGGTTGCAGGTAAAATGCCCAAATTTTCAGTCTTGGGAAATGTGAATAGACTGGAGAAGCAGTATCAAACAGGTTAGTTTCACCATTGTGACAAACATCAGTACCACTGCTATCTAAAACATCCATACAATCAAAGTATTTCATGCTCTTCTCACACTACTTAACCCAACACCTAGTAACGTGTGTTCCATTATTTGCTTGTATCTCTTTGCAAACCCGATGAAAGTGAACTGCTTGCTTAAGGGCCTTTATGGTGGCATCTGGTTTGCAGTCTTATAGGGAAAACAATGGAGCTCTCCAGAAAAGGTGTCAACTGTGAACAGCATGTACCGGATTCCTCCAGGGCCTGAAGGTAAAGAGCCAATGTAATCAAGCTGGAGAACTTGCCATGGGATAGTCACACTCTTTATTTTCCCAGGGTCTTCCAAAGGGGGCAGGGCATAGTGTTTGACCTGCTGACAGGAGAGCAACAGGGAATCACTGCTGACTGGCAGGCATCATTGTCAAGCCCAATTCTGATATCCCTCCACCCCTAAATGTACTGAGGTCTGATGTATCCACAGTTCTAAGGCAAGAGAAACAGAATAAATCTGTGCTGCTTGGTCCAAGATAGTGTTATGATGTGCTTCTTCCATAGCGGGTGATGAATGAGCATCCACATGATGGGACTGTGTACGAAGAACCTGTGTGAGAACCCAGATCTCTTTCCAAGAGAGGCTTTCCCTGTATTTGCCAGGCAACCTTCTGCCATCAGGTCATCCAATCCACCAGGACCTTATAGACGGACCAGCAGTCCATGTAGATGATGCAATAAGGAAACTGATGCTCTTTGGCCTGAGAGGTGGCCAGATGCACCGCCCAGAGTTCATCATACTGACCACTCCTACCTAGCCCCTCATCCACGAGGAGGACATCTTCCTGGGGGTTATAGGTAGCTGCTTTCCATCCACATTGGCCTTGTACATAGTGACAGGAACCATCGGTGAACCAGGCAAACTGTTGCAGGTGAGAACAGAATGCATCAAATAGTCCACCTTCAAAGACATCTGTCTCAAGGGCTCTATTGATTCGGGGGCCAAGATTCTGTCAGTCGGGCTGTCCATCATCAACTCATACAAGCGAGAGGGAGCACCAAGGGCCGACTAGACCCAGGCAGCAATGTACCATTTCCATTTCAAAATGGAGACATTGAGGAATGGAGGGCAGAGCTGCTTTGGGCCACAGCAGCCTTGCTGTTAACCCATGACTTGGTAGGTATTTGGGTCAAGCTGTACAGGCTTGTTGCTGGTCATTTGGTTAGTTTCCACTAGGGCTCAGTAAGAATTCAGGAGCTTTTATTCAAATGGTATGTAGGAGGTAGCCATAGGGGTCCATTTGCAACATCAAAACCCAATGGGAAGTCAATGCTAATTCTTGCGTAGCCACAGACTCCACTCAGCAGAGTCTGGTGTGCAGGAGACCTCTAACTCCAATGCAGCATAAAAAATGCCCTGATGTCCCTGGATCTGGCTGATGAGGGACATCTAGGACCGCAGAATGAAGTGGCAGTGCAGCTTTGTTCAGCTGTCTGTAATCAATTTCATTCACCAGCTTCTATCTGACTTCTTCACCAGCCAAACCAGGCTATTGAAAGGGGAGGAAAGCAGGCTGTATCGTCCCCTGAGCCAGAAAGTCATCCACCACTGCCTGAATCTCCCCCTGACCACCACAGGTCTTATGTTGGGGCATATGAACAATCTCTGTAGGTGGGGGGCTAGGAAATATTCTATAGTCCTCTGTGGCCAATTCCCGGCACCCTGACTGAGAGTCATTGTGAAATGCTTAAGAAGGTCATTTCCTAATATAATCTCCTTCTGCAGGGCAATAATGACCTGGTGCTGTATAGGTGGGTGATACCCTTCAGGGGAAATCTACTGGGGAGGGGCTTCCACCTCCTGCCAGCACATCAAAGCATCAATCATGTCATAAGATTAGTTGGGGCAGTGGTACCAAGGACTTGCATGATGCCCATCATACATAGGGGGTGTAGCACTTGGTTAAGACAGTGTAATAAGTTGCAGTCAACCGGGTGAGTACATGCTGTGGTCAAATCACTGCCAAGGGAACCATGATCCATCAGAGCCAAAATCTTTAATGTTCTGATAGCTTCTGCCAAGGAGGACCAATGTTTCAGCAAGGATAGGGTGGCCACAAGGAAGGTTCAAGGTATGCAAAACCACAGGTGTGTAGGATATGGGAAAATGAGGCTATGGCTCCAGTTGCACCTGCCTCAACAGTTTCATTCTTTAGCTGAGAATCTAATCTATGGTCCTCACACAAGGTCCCCAGTTGATTAACCTCACAAGTATCAAAAAGCATGCCTCCTACCTCGCTTTCCACCAACCTCAGCCAGTCCAACACTGTTTCCCCTGATCTTGAGAAATAGTTATGGACAGCAATGCCTTCTGATGCCAGGGGCAAGAAACCTCTTCCCAAGAGGGAGACCCTCCCACATTCCATACATTATTCTGGAATTGGAAGTAAGTTATCAGCTCAGCATAATGTAGAGGATGGAGGCAGAAAAGACCTTCCTCGTCCTCCTCACTATCAGAAGCCTATCTATCTAAATCAGTTGTAATCCGTTCCGCATTCACAATGGCAGCAACGTTCCTTTCACCAGGCACCAAGCCACACCACACTCTGTTAACTTTCTCTGCTGCAGGTGCATGCATAGGCTTGTCAACTGGCTCCAGATTTTCAGGATAGGTTGATCCAGTCTTGTTGCATGCAGGGACTTGTTTTCATTTCCCAAGTGCATTCCCTAAGAAAAAGTGAGATTACAAATCGAAGCAGTTGAGTGCATGTTGAACAAGTCTAATGAGCTCCGCTCCTAGCGGGCTGACAAGCGGCTGCGGGCATTTGCCATGCCCATTAGTACTGCCACAAATCTGGAATCCTGTCATCTAACCCCTTACCGTGGAGGGGAACGAGTGGGGGCCTTTTCAGATCAGGCCACTGGAGGAAAGGAGGGATTCCTGATCCCTACCTCTCCTTTTGAAGTTCTTGCCGGCCCAACTTGAGTCGCAGCCCCCCCCCCCCCCCCCCCCCCACACACACACACACAAACATTTCCTCCTTCTTCGGACCTCCCTCACACACATGGCCATTGCCCCCCCCCCCCCCTTAACTTTATTTTTTTTTTTTTTACTTAAAACTGGGCCTTCAGGATTGTGCTGCTCACCCACTCATTGATGTTACTGATGACGTCATCAGCAGGTCTTCTGCCACCTGTATTGCACTGGGACTTTCCGCCGCAATTTCCCCAGTTGTCGCAACAGCAGTATCCCCACCGCTTCCATCTTTTGTTTATTTATTTGTTCACTGTCATTTCTGTGGCCCACCCGGGATCCGGAGCAGTCACGGCAGTCTCAGCTGCTATTCCGCTCCTGTCCCAAGTCATGAGGGCCTTTCAGTTAGTGCCACCGGGAGCTCCCCAGGCTCCTGCGGTGCAAGGGCCCATCCCCCACAAGGCAGCGATGGCATCGGGGAAGCCCAGAGCAGCAGTGATCAGCTCAATCATTGCTCTGAATTCCCTGATGCCCGGCCACCTCCTTCCCTCTTGCGGCACTCTGCTGCTTTCAGTTTAAACATGGTTGACGTCGCTGAATCAGAACCCGGCTCCTACTCTTCTTGGGAAAGAAAAAAACTAAGAAAAAAAAACTTTGCAGCTGTGCTGTCAAACAGCCCCAATCCCCTTGGACCTCCTGATTTAAAAAAAAAAAAAGGGGCCAGTCTACTTGGACATCCCAATCCCTCACTGCAGCGGGCACAGCTCCCAGTAACCCAGCGACATCCAGAGGACAGGTAATTAAACTACTTTTTTTTTTAATTTACCCAATTCACATAATACTCCCCTAGGAACTAAAACTGAGCAAATGAATGGAAGCAGAATGCACTGGGAGCAAACGGAAAGCCAATTCAATATCGGTCTTTGGCAAGCGTGCCCGCCGGTCAAGGCTGCGAATGAAGTCTAATGCCTGATCAAACGTTGCACAAGTAACAGCATACCAGTGAGGCTCTATCTAGTCATTGCCTGACTGGACTTCCGGGTAGGATTAACTGTAGATTAATCTACATTTCCCTGGTTCTTTTTTTGGGGTCCAGCCCTAGTGGGGATATGGTCAAATTCAGGATTAGTGGGTTTTGAAAAGGGCCAGCTCTCCTACCTAGAGTGACCTCCTGTCTAATCTTTTTTCCCTAGCTATCTCTCTGTGCTTTTCTAGAGACATTGCATTGTGAACGGGGCTTGATTTGATGTCATGGGGCCTATTGCATGGTATGATATAACCTTCAGTGAAGCCCATTTTTATCTCTCTGTCCTGGTACCTGCATTGGGTATTGTTCTAACCAAGGGGTCATAACCTCAGTGCTGACTGGGGTAGGGGCTCACTCCATCATTGCCCCATGGGAACTGTATAGCCCGTTGGTGTCTTTCTTTTGGGGAAGTACACTGGGTCACTGGATGCCCTGCGCCACACACAGAGTAGCTGTGCCTAAATTTAAAGTGTGCCCAGATGCAGCATCCTACGTTATGTTGCCTGTGGCTGTCACTCCTCCCCCCAGAAATGTTTGTTCCCCTGACCCTAGCCACCCTCTGCAGGAAACTGCTGGACCTATCTGAGGAGAAAGGTCTTTGCATTGTCATCTCATCAAGCCACAGGACTATCACTTGATGTCAGTCATAGCCAGGCAATTTGGCAACTATTGTTGTGGTTCTGGCCGCGAGCACCGCGGCCAGGCCCTTACCTCCGGGCTCCCAGACCTGCTCCCACTTCCAGAGGCCTGGTTGGCGGCCTGGTTGGCGGCGTCCCCGCTGGGGCTGCGCCGCTGCAAGCTCTCCCATGGACGCCTGGCTCCTAGGCGTGTGCGCACGCGCCATTTGGGCGCTTTCTAGACCATTTCCCGCCAGTGGTGACTCCGCCCAACTCCTGACGTCAGACGCCGCGGCCTTGATAAGCCGGCCGCGGCCATCCAGCCTTTGCCTTGCAACGGGTTAGCCTCCCGGTTTCCTGTTGCACTGTGCCCCGGAGTGACTCGCTTTGCTTCGTCGCTCTGTTCCTGCTACAGTACCTGCTTGGTTCCTGCTTGCTTGCTACAGTACCTGCTGGTTCCTGCCTGCCTGCCTCAGTACCTGCTTGGTTCCAGCCTGCCTGCTACAGTTCCTGCCTGGTTCCAGTACTCAAATCCTGCCTGGTTCCAGTACCCGAATCCTGCTACAGTTCTTGCCTGGTTCCAGTACCCGAGTCTCGCTACAGTTCCTGCCTGGTTCCAGAACCCGAGCCCAGTTACAGTATTGCTACTGTCCTAGTCTGGTTCCTGTTACCTGTCCTGATCCACAACCCGCCTAAGTCCCAGCGGCCGGGCCCCTACGGGCTCCTCCCGGGGGGGCTTCGGCTTCCAAGGGTGAAGCCACCTAAGTCCCAGCAGTTGGGCTCCTACGGGCTCCTCCCGGAGGAGTACCAGCTTCCAGGGTGAAGAGCATCTACGTCCTGCCTGAACATCTGCCTCCCGGCCTGCTATTCACTAGAGACATTGACCATATTTCCCAGTCTCCAGCAGGTCGGCCCAAGGGTCCACTAAACAGAGACTCCCATAACAACTATGGCCAAGGGAAAAAATGCACCCTCATCCATTACACACAAAATGACACCACAAGTTGGGAGACTCTAGAAAATGTTTGTACAGCAATGTCCAAGGCCGGTGCAAAGGTATTAGGTGCCCTAGGTGAATCTTACAACTTTGTGCCTCATCCCCGTTATGTTCTCCTCGCACACAATTAAAAATGATGCATTTATAATAGATTTTACATGAAAAATGATATTCAAAATACAGTTCTGAGGTAAAAACATCACTTACTTATATAGATATTGAATAAGTGATGTTTTTACCTCAGAAGACTATTTTAAATATAATTGTTCATGTAAAATCTATTATACATGCATGTGCCGTGCCATGTTGGCGCTGGCTGCATGTTACTGCCTTGTCTAGCGCATGGAAGCATATTCTTGCTGTCAATAAAAATAGTTTTGAAAAAAACAAAAATATATCATTTACAATATGAATATTATATTGATAGGCACTGCTGTGGAGCCAACCAGAAAACCCTGCAAAAAATTAAATGTTACTAGGAACTTTGACACATCTTGGGCATGTGCTTGGCCGTCAGAAAGCAACGAGAAAACAGAGTTATAATACAATAAGAAGATAAGACTTTGCCATACTGGGTCAGACCAAAGGTCCATCAAGCCCAGTATCCTGTTTCCAACCAGTGGCCAATCCAGGTCACAAGCACCTGGCAGGATCCCAAGGGGTAGATCAGTGGTTCCCAACCCTGTCCTGGGGACCCCCCAGCCAGTCGGGTTTTCAGGATATCCACAATGAATATGCATGAAAGAAAATTTGCATGTGATGGAGGCAGGTAGATTCCAAGCTGCTTATCCCAAGAATAAGCAGTGGACTTTTCTTCCAGAAACTTTTTCCAAATCTTTTTTTTTTTTTAAATATAGATACACAAACACATTTTACCATATCCTCTGGCAATGAATTTCAGAGCTCAATTATACAGTGAGTAAAAAAGGTTTTCTCTTATGAGTTTTAAATGTGCCAACTAGTAACCTCATTGTCTGTACACCTGGTCTTTGTACTCTTTGAAAGATAAACAACTGATTAATATTTACTCATTCTATTCCACTCATTATTTTTTTAAATTCTATCATATCTCCCCTCAGCCGTCTCTTCTCTAAGTTGAATAGTCTTAACCTTTTTAGCCTTTCCTCATAGGGGAATCATTCCATCCCCTTTATTATTTTGGTTACCCTTCTCTGTACCTTTTCTAATTCTGCTATATCTTTTCTAAGTTGTGGTGACTAGAATTGCACACAATACTCAAGATGAGGTTGCACCATGGAGCGATAAAGAAGCATTATGATATTCTCTGTTTTATTCTCCATTTCTTTCCTAATAAGCCCTAGTATTCTAGTTGTTTTCATGGCTGCTGTTGCAGCCTGAGCAGAATATTCCATCTTATTATCAATAATGATGCCTAGATCCTTTTCTTGAATAGTGATTCCTAATGTGGAACCTTGCATAATGTAGCTATAATCTGGGTTACTCTTCCCTATGTGCATCACTTTGTACTTGTCCACATTAAATTTCATTTGCTATTTGCCTGCCCAGTCTCACAGTTTACAAGGACCTCTTGCAATTTCTCACAATTCTTTTGTGATTTAACAACTTTGATTAATTTGATGTCATTGTCAAATTTGATCATCTCACTCATTGTCCCCACTTCCAGGTCATTTATAAATATATTAAAAAGCAGTGGTCCCAGAACAGCAATAAACTTTCTATATCAAAATAGCACTAACTCCCAGCACTCAAAGAGCAACAACCCTACCAATCAAAAAGCAACACTGCAAGTATTACACCAATACACTCCCTGTTAGGAAAACAGAACAAGTCAAGCTGCCATAGGTACCTAAATAGAAACTATACACTATTTTCAAAGGGTTACGCACGTAATATACGTGCGTAACCCCAAAAACCTACCCCTGGGTGCGCCGAGCCTATTTTGCATAGGCTCGGCGGCGCACGCAAGCCTCGGGACACGCGCATGTCCCAGGGCTTTGAAAAAGGGGCGGGAAGGGGGCAGGGCCGAGAGTGGCCCCGAGTTGTCCGGCACAATGGCTGTGCCGGGGGATGGCACCCGGCAGCCGGCCGGCGCACACAAGATACTCCTGCAAGAGGCAGGCGTAAAAAATAAAATAAGGTAGGGGGGATTTAGGTAGGGCTAGGGGGTGGGTTAGATAGGGGAAGGGAGAGGAAGGTTGGGGGGAGCAAAAGAAAAGTTCCCTCCAAGGCCACTCTGATTTCGGAGCGGCCTTGGAGGGAACGGGGAAAGTCATCGCGCCTCCCCTAGGGCTCAGCGAGCGCAAGGTGCACAAGTGGGCACCCCTTTGCATGCGCCGACCCCGGATTTTATAACATGCGCGTGGCAGCGCGCGCATGTTATAAAATCGGGTGTACATTTGTGCGCGCCGGGTAGCGCGCACAAATGTACCCCGCGCGCGTAGAATTAAAAATTGGCCTCTATTGGAATACCTCACTTTAGTCGCACATGCAAAACACAGATAGACCCTCAAATACAGAATAAAGAGATCATAAAATAGAAATAGAAATATGCAGACAAAAATTGAACTGGAAACTACAAGCCAAATTCCGTATGCAGTGCAACAATGGAAAAACAGAAACATCACCATTCCTCATAAAACAATAAAATTAAGAAATATAATTATAATGAACAGTAGTAAAGCCATACTAATAAAAAGAATAATTAAAAACAGATAAGGTACAGAATAATATTCAAAAATTAAAAACTCATATTAACATTTTTCAAACACCAATAAAATATTTCAAAACAGATACACCTAATAAATAATACTAATAAGAATTTTAAAAAATACCCCACTCTCCATACCTGGGAACTCTTGATTTCCAGATGCCTTGAGATTGTCATGGATTAGCAGGCAGGGGGAAGAGAGGTTGTTTTGTATAGATGTTCTTTTCTCTTTCTCACTCACATGCGCACACACTCTCCCTCTTTCTCTCACATACAGACGTGTTCTCTCTCATGCACAGGTGCCTGGCCTCACACGCATACACATGCGGTCTCGCATACACACTCGCATTTATCACTCATACATACACACATGTGCTCTCTCACTCTCGCACACATATAAAATATGCATGCTCTCTCACACACACAAGCTTTTACTCTCACCTACAAACACATGCTGTCATACATGTGCTCTCCCTCACTCCCACACACAGGCACTCTCTTACTCTCACACACACATATACTCATGCAGATGCTCTTTCTCACACCACCATGCTCACCCCCTCCATTCTTTCATTCACTCGAAGCAGCAGCAGTAGTCTTCTTCTTCAAAACCCCCCTCCCCTGTGGCCAACAGGACCACTTCTTTGGGCCACAAGGGCCAACCTTTCTGTGTCTGTGTGTTCTTTCCTGCAGGGGATTCAGCGCATCTCCTCCTCTTCCTAAGCCCTGTCAGCAAGGCTGCAGCTCCTGTTCTTCTTAGGTTCTGCCAGCAATACTGCCGCTTATGGTGGGGCAGCACAACACAGTGCAGCTCCTGCTCTTCTTAGGCCCTGCTGTCGATGTGGCCACTTCCGGTTGGGCAGCACAATGCAGTGCAGCTCCTCCTCTTTCTAAGCCCTGCTGGTGCGCATTTAATCTTCATCCTAGGCCTCACTGTCCATGTTTCAGTTCTGGTGGGACCAAGCTGCTTTTGACGGCTGCAACATGCAACATCTTCCCTTCTGCACTGGCGGTGCTATTTCACCCTTTGGATAGCGGTGCCTATGGCCAAGTCCATATTGGCCATAGGCATGCCTACAGCTCTGCTTGATGCTGCCACAATATTGTGCTGTTCTCCACCATGCTTCTCCTAAACTTTGCATCATAGTTAAGCTAAGCCCAACCACCATAATGCTTGTGTGCTTTCATTATTGCATTCAAATATCTAATTAAGAAAGTTGCCTGCTCTGGCTCACGCTCAACAACAATGCTCATAAAGATGTGCAATACTGCAGCCAAGGATTCTGAATGTCTACAGAACCCTTGGCTTCTTAACTCTGCTGCAGATATTGCAGAGGGGTTAGAAGGAAAAGTTTATCTTTTAGTGGAAGACATTAAGATTTCAACAGAGTGGGGACTCCTGTCAGAAGGCTTTGTCTTCAAATGCTTGAATAAATAGGTCCTTCAATACCTCTCACAAATTCTTTCCCCTCACATGCCCTCCAGGGAACAAAGGTCCACCAAAATGACTCTTCCTTCGTCTTCTCCACTCACCGCTGCCAGTTTGTTTTGCATGAGACTCCGTACTTTCAGCTGTCATGCACTAAATATTTGGAACAAAGTACCATTAATCCTGTGGCCAGAGTCAAACTACCTTAAGTTCAGGAAAAAGCTATGGTATGGCTTTTCAGCCAGGCCTTCCCTTAAGACCCATGTCTTCAGCCCAACTTCCTGAACTTCTGATAAGGGACAGAACTGGGTCTTGAAACTATTTACAAATGGATTTTCCTATGCTGGATCCCAAAGTTACGTTAATTGCAAATTCTGATTCAATTGTAAGGTGTTCTAATGCCTCTGTTCATTTAAATTCATTGTAATCTGCCTTGAGAACAACTTTGGGAAAAGGCGGAATATCAGATTTTAATAAGTAAGTAAACAAATGTGTTCCCCAAGCTCATACTTTACTTTTAATGGACCTCACCACCAGAAAATGCCTAAACTATTTTCACATCTTACTGTAATACTAGCCTTGACCACATCCTCCAGCAACAAAATCAACAGCTTCATTGTGGGCTGACTGAAAAATACCTTCTTAAATTTGTTTTTGTATTTGCTTTTATATTCATGGAGTGTTGCCTAATTCTAGTGCCAAACCTGGCGGATTAACCAGCACCCAGAGCAGTCCAGGGTGGGTGGGGGTTCTACCTCCAACGTTTCAGCTGGCCATAGGGGAAGGGCGTCATCCTTCGATGATGTGACCACTAGTGTGCTAGGACTTAAAGGCATTATAACAGCAGCAGCATAGAGCACCAGTGCCCCACCCCGACAAGGAGCGTTGTTGCCCTACAGACCTGTTAACCCAGGTGGTCGTCTTACCCTCCCCTTCTGTCGGCCCTGCCTAGTGCTGTTTGAAAAAGTAAATATCTATACTCTATTAACTCATTACATACCACTCATGATATTATCAACATCTATAATATTTCTTCCCAATCTTCTTGTCAAACTGAAGAGCCCTAACCTATTTAGCCTTTCTTCATAAAGGAGCCATTCCATCCACTTTATCATTTTTGTACCTTTCCTAGTTCAGCTATATCTTTTTTTGAAATGAGATGACCAGAACTACATATAATATTCAAGGTGTGACTGCAGTATATATTTTCAAAGAGGCATTATAATATTTTCAGTTTTATTCCCTATTCCCATTCTATTTGCTATTTTTTGGCCACTGCTGCACTTTGAGTTGAGGATTTCAATATATTGTCCAAAAGACTCCCAGGTCCTTTTCCTGAACGGTAACGCCTAATGTGGAACCCAACCTTGTGTACATACAGTATATTTAGGATTATTTTTTCCCATGTGCATCACTTTGCACATGTCCACATTATAATTTCATTTGCTGTTGAGATGCCCAGGTCCCAAGTCTCACAAGATCCTCCTGCAATTTCTCCCCATCTGTGCCTGTTATAACTACTTTGAATAATTTTATGTCATCTGCAAAAATCACCTCACTCATTGCTCATTTTTCCAGATCATTAATAAATATGATAAACAACACTGGTTCCAATACAGATCTCTGGTGCACTCTGCCAGTTACAACCTGAACCAGAAAGCATGGGGGTAACCAGCATGCAGTAGCAGTTATGACTATAAACAACCAGCTGGGCAGCCTTAACAGCAGCAGGGCTTCTAAGAACGATCTTGAGAGGCTTTGATAGAAGTACCAACTATATCATAGAGGCAACAGTACAGAATTAGAAGCCAAATGTCTGATCTGGATTCTTTATTGGACAGAGACAAATATCTTTAGACTAGCCTGACTCAGGCTGAGTTTTAGCTTATTTTCCAGATGAGGTTTTATTTTATTTTATTCATGTTTTGTTCACCCCGTGTTCATTTTTTATTTTTTATTTCAGTATCTTTTTTCTCACTTTCTTAACCCCATTTTTTCCTTTTTTTAAAGTTTAGTCTCTGTTAGTTAATATGTACCCGTTTGCCCTTTTAAAACGCGATGAGTTGTTACAATGGCAAGCCTTAGCCACTCATTCACTATGTACATACGGGCATTTTCGAATCCACGCCTCTTCTCTTGATGGACAACTTCTTTGGTGCCTTTTTTTCAGTGGTTAAAAGGTTGCCAGCGTCTGCAGTTTCTCCCTTTTTGATCGGAGAGATGCGCGTATGTCCCAGGGCTTTGAAAAAGGGGCGGGATGGGGGCGGGGTGGGGTGGTCCAGGGGGCAGGGTGGGGCAGAGTCAGAGGCTGCCGGCACAGTGGCCATTTGCCGCTCTGCCAGGGGATTGCATGCCGGCAGGCTGTCGGCAGGTGCCACACCCCATAATGAGAGAACTGTTTCTTTTTTTGATATCACTATTACAAAATGTGAAGAAGAGTTTTTTTCTTTATCTTTCAAAACCCCAATGATCGGAATACACTTCAAAGATATAAAAGTTGTCATCTGATTTGGCTCCAGGATATTTACCCTTTGGTCAGTTTTTAAGATTACGTAGGCTCTGTTCAGCAACTGATGAATACAAACTGAGAGCTCGTGAAATGTGAAACAGGTTCATAGCATGAGGGTATCCAGTGTCTGCATTAATATAGCTTTAAATTGTTCATGGTGGAATGATAGGGATGCCTTATTACACTCTAGACCACGAGATGGTCCTTCATGCAAAACCTGTGTTCTTCCATTTTCCTAGTCTATTTATAAAGTTGCTAACAGCATTAATAGATACTGGCATGTTTTGCAGTTACATTCAATATTCCAAGAAAGACTCTTAATAGCATATCACAGAGGGACGAATATAAGAGATCAAACTGTTAGATCCCAGTTTAAATACTCTGCTGAGCCAAGTGAGGATACCTCTGTTATTGGGAAGGGTCACTTTGCATGAGAGGGCTGTTCCTTGTGTGCGCAAGCTCATACAAATGTTAATCTTCCTTTCGAAAAGCTCCACACATACAAACCTAAAGCCAGAACTTCTTGTAATATCAGCAAAGTTGTGTATCTAATTTGGTGCCCTTACAGTTTGTTATATATTGGGAAAACTGTCTGGATGGTAAAAACACTTATGGTAGAACATCGTAGTGCTTTAAAGTTCCAAAGTCAGGAGGCGTCACTAGTAGAGCATTGCTTGCAGTTTAATCAATGTTTTGAAGATCTCTTTTTTACAGAATTTGAAGAACTAAGAATGAATGTATCTGGAGGCAATTTTGGACAGAGCCTTCTCCAATGTGAAAAAACCTAGACTTTTATGTCAAATACTATTGCCCCTTTTGGCTTAAATAAAGAAGTGGACTGGTCCTTATTTCTTTAGCACATGTTGACGTGGCAGAATGTGGTTGGCTCAATTTGAAACCAAGACATTCTTTCAATTACTGACAGTAGTGGTGTTTGAGCAATCTGCCATTATTTGAATTATTTTGTGCCTGTGCAGCCATTTTCTGGAGATGGATTTCCTCTAGGTAGTTGTCTTATTTTATCATTTGGTTGTTTATGATGTTTTTGTATATGTTTAATGGTGTATTTCTTTCTTTGTTGCAGGATTTTTGAATGATATCCCCTGATGCAGGCATCATAGGATGCTGAAACATTGGCAGTGCCAGGACCTAATGGGATTTAATTTTTCATGAAGAGAGAGGGATAATAAGCTAAATAGGTTTTTTTTAATGTTGTAAAAGTTAATAAGTTTATTGAGGTTTTAGGAATATTTTGGGAAAGGTACATGATATGAATAATCGCTTGATATATGATACTGATTGAAGCCCATTACAGGGAAAAGCCTATAGATTGCAGTCCACAAGAATTATTATATTTGATATAATTACATTTAAATTATTAGTGTCTATATTATAATATTGAATTTTTCTTTATGTGATAAGTATAATTGCTTTCTTTTCATTATAGTCAGATATAAAAAGTGTATATTGAGCTGTTTTTTTGGGTATCTCTGCTATGTTCAAGATTTAAACAAAAAGAAAACATTACAGCTTTTTTTTATCTGTTAGAATCTATTTCTTAGTTAGATTTAGTGTCACATATAATCTCTGTTTAGATAAGAACATTGTAGCATAAAGAGCAGGCTATCAAATTAAAACAAAGGACCAACTAAATTCCAGAAAGGTCCGGTTGTAACTAGCTTGACCAAGGTTTAACTGTTTAACACCCACCCCTAGGTTTGTGTTTCTAATATAGTCTGCCTAAATTCATAATTGGCAACAAGGTAAATTAGTATTTCCCTAATTGCTATCCATCAAACAAATTACCAAAATGAGGACTATCCAATGCAATTGTTGTGGAGCCTTTATATTGAGGGCAATCATATGGAAACTTAAGACTTGCCCCATTTGTTCAGAAATTTCTACCTTGGAAAAGGAGCTGGCTGAAGTTAAAGCTGAATTAACTTCAATAAAGAAAGTCTCAGTCACTTTACATTATTCAGGAATTAATTTCCCATTACCACAGAATAACCAAAAGTCAAGGAAAAAGAGATTTACTGTGGGCTCAGGTAGGATAAGACCTGTGACCCACAGACACCTATTATTGACAGCTGTGCAGCCCACAACTGTACCCCCTCCCCCCCCCCCCCCCCCCCCCCACACACACACACACACTCACACAGGGCATTAAGGAGGGTTCTGGTAGAATTAGACTTGTGATCCGCAGACACACATTGTATCAAGTGCAACAAGTACAAAATGCTTTCTCTGTATTAAATACTGAAGAAGTTCTTGAGAAAAAGATTGAAGTGTTATCTGAAAAGAGAGAAGAAACCCAATGCATACAGAAATTCCAGATCAGAAACCGAAGAAAAAAGCTCACTGTGATGGATGACTCTGTCATCAGAAGCACTAATCTTTTTCCTTGCACAAATACAAAGGGAAAAGTGGATAACAAAACTCAACTAAAGAGGTCACAAAAGGAGTCCAGGAACAGCAGAAACCTGAATGAAGAAAGCTGGAAAGCTATGAGCACAAATGCTCATAGTTTGGGCAATAAAATCCCAGATCTGCAAGCCCTAATGGTGGAGGCAGACTTGGATGTTGTTGCTGTCATGGAAACGTGGTTTATGGAATCTCATGACTGAGATACGGCAATACCAGGCTATAACTTGTTAAGGAAGGACAAAGAGGATAGGAAAGGGGGAGGAGTGGCTCTTTATGTCCGAAACAATATCCAAGCATGTGAGCTGCAAGGAAGATGGGGCAATGAAGAAGCACTATGGGCCGACCTAAAAAAAGATGGGACATCCATTTTTATTGGAGTGGTTTACAGGCATCCAAATCAAAAGGAAGAGCTGAACAGAGATCTGGTTGAAGACATTCAAAAGATAGGAAAGAAGGGAGAAGTGGTGATCGTTAAAGACTTTAATATGCCAGATGTAGACTGGAGAATCCCATCTGCAGAATCTAATAATAGTAGAGAAATAGTGGATGCCCTGCAAGTAGCTTTGATCAAAAAATGGTTATGGAAATCACGAGAGAAGGAACTATACTCAACTTAGTGCTCATTAATGGAGATAATGTCTCTGATGTCCAGGTGGGCGCCCACCTCAGCACCAGTGATCATCAAACAGTATGGTTTAATATCACAAAAAGGATATGGAATAGAAGCACAAAGACCCAAGTTTTACAGTTCAAAAACACGGACTTTGATGAAATGGGGAAGTACCTGGAGGAAGAAATAAAAGGCTGGGAGAATGAGAGAGATGTGGATCAACAGTGGACCAATTTAAAAGGAGCAATTACCAAGGCAACTAATCTATATGTTAGAAAAGTAAAGAAAAGCAAAAGAAAAATGAAACCTATCTGGTTCTCAAAGGAGGTGGCTGACAAAATAAAGGCTAAAAGAACAGCATTCAAGAAATATAAAAGATCCCAAAAGGAGGAGCACAAAGAAGAATATCTGGTAGAACTGAGGGAGATGAAGAAATTAATCAAGACGGCAAAATGTCAAGCGGAAGAGAGGATTGCCAAGGAGGTAAAGAGAAGTGACAAAACATTTTTCAGATACATCAGTGAAAAGAGAAAAGTTCAAAGTGGTATAGTGAAATTGAAAGGTGGAAAGGATCAATGTGTGGAGAGAGACGAAGAAATGGCAGAAATATTAAATGAATACTTCAGTTCTGTGTTCACTAAAGAGGACCCTGAAGAAGGACCATCACTAGTTAACAAGAAACTGGAGGGGAGTGGAGTAGATATAACTCCATTCACAGTAGAAACTATATGGGAAGCTGGAGAAACTGAAAGTGGACAAAGCCATGGAGCCTGATGAAGTTCATCCCAGGATACTGAGAGAGCTCAGAGATGTGCTGGCGGGTCCGCTGTGTGACCTGTTCAATAGATCCCTAGAAACGGGAGTGGTGCCGAGTGATTGGAGAAGAGCGGTGGTGGTCCCGTTTCACAAGAGTGGGAACAGAGAAGAGGCTGGTAACTACAGACCAGTTAGCCTCACTTCGGTGGTGGGAAAAGTAATGGAGCCACTGTTGAAAGAGAGAATAGTGAACTATCTACAGTCGGGAGAATTGCTGGACCAGAGGCAGCATTGATTCACCAGGGGAAGATCCTATCAGATAAATCTGATTGACTTTTTTGACTGGGTAACCAAGGAATTGGATCAAGGAAGAGCACTCGATGTCATCTACTTGGATTTCAGCAAAGCTTTTGATATGGTCCCGCACAGGAGACTGGTGAATAAAATGAGAAGCTTAGGAGTGAGTGCCAAGGTGGTGGCCTGGATTGCAAACTGGTTGACAGACAGAAGACAATGTGTGATGGTAAATGGAACTCTCTCTGAAGAGAGAGTGGTGTTAAGCGGTGTACCGCAAGGATCGGTGTTGGGACCGGTCCTGTTCAATATCTTTGTGAGCGACATTGCGGACGGGATAGAAGGTAAGGTTTGTCTTTTTGCGGATGACACTAAGATCTACAACAGAGTGGACACGCCAGAAGGAGTGGAGAGAATGAGACAGGATTTAAGGAAACTGGAAGAGTGGTCGAAGATATGGCAGCTGAGATTCAATGCCAAGAAGTGCAGAGTCATGCATATGGGGAGTGGAAATCCGAATGAACTGTATTCGATGGGAGAGAAAGGATGATGAGCACGGAGCAAGAGAGAGACCTTGGGGTGATAATGTCTAATGATCTGAAGGAGGCGAAACAATGTGACAAGGCGATAGCTAAAGCCAGAAGAATGCTGGGCTGCATACAGAGAGGAATATCGAGTAAGAAAAGGGAAGTGATTATCCCCTTGTATAGGTCCTTGGTGAGGCCTCACCTGGAGTACTCTGTTCAGTTCTGGAGACCATATATCCAAAGAGACAGAGACAAGATGGAGGCGGTCCAGAGAAGGGCGACCAAAAAGGTGGAAGGTCTTCATCGAATGACTTATGAGGAGAGATTGGCGAATCTAAATATGTACACCCTGGAGGAAAGGAGGAGCAGAGGTGATATGATACAGACTTTCAAATACTTGAAAGATTTTAATGATTCAAAGACAACGACAAACCTTTTCTGTCGGAAAAAATCAGCAGAACTAGGGGTCACGATTTGAAGCTCCAGGGAGGAAGACTCAGAACCAATGTCAGGAAGTATTTCTTCACGGAGAGGGTAGTGGATGCCTGGAATGCCCTTCCGGAGGAAGTGGTAAAGACCAGAATTGTGAAGGACTTCAAAGGGGCATGGGATAAACACTGTGGATCCTTAAAGTCTAGAGGATGTGAATGAATGTGGAAAAAAGGATTTGCATTCACAAAAAAGCGGGGAGTAGCTTGCTTGTTACGGCGCTTACTACTCCAAACCAAATAAGCCTGATACTTCACTTTCAATGCATATCCAGCATAGCTCTCTGCTTCAACGGCAGGGGAGAAAGACTGATACTTCATGCATATCCAGCATAGCTCTCTGCTTCAATGGCAGGGGAGAAAGTCTGATACTTCACTTGCAATGCATATCCAACATAACTCTCTGCTTCAGTGGCAGGAGGAATGAAGAAAAGTGGATCTATATACAGACAACAATCAACAAGGACTGAATTACATAGTCTGGGTAAACAAATAAGCATGGGTGTAGCTTGCTTATTGCGGCGGTTACTACCCCCTAACTAATTAAGCTAGATATTTCACTTAGATGCAGCTCCAACACTGCTCTCTGCATTAATGGAGGGGGTGGAAGGGAAATAGAACCAAAAGGTTACTAAGAGCCAAGAGTAACAGATAAGTATGAGAAAAAAAAAAGTGCGAAGCTTGCTGGGCAGACTGGATGGACCATTTGGTCTTCTTCTGCCGTCATTTCTATTTTCTATGTTTCTATGTTTAATGTCATCATGCAATCATATCCAGCATGCCAATAGTTGGATATTGAAGGTAAAGTATGTTCTTTAAAACAGATGCCATTCAATATCTAATTTTAACCAACCAGGTTGTGTAGTGTTCCAAAGAAAGATCCATGATTGTATTTTTGTTACTTAAAGCCTTCACCTATCTCTTCCCCAGCAATCTATGCATATCATCCAATATGTACCATTTAAGTTCACTGAAGTTATGTTGCTTTTGCAACAATGTGGAACCAAAGGGGCGTTCAAGTGACGTGTGTATAAACAACTTATATGTTCAATGAGTCTGGTCTTGATTTTTCTTTTTGTCTTATCAAGGTACAACAGATTACAGGGACATATGATCATGTAAATAACAAATGTAGTTTGACAGGTTTCCTTTTGTAGAACCTCAATCCTTTGATCTATTGCAGATGTGCTTTGACTGTTAGATCTGTTTACAAAAATTGTCTGCATGTAAGAAATTCTACTTCACAACTGTTGCCAGTGCAATTTGGAAATGCTCAAATCACCTGTTCCATGATGTTTCATCCCTGTGAAAAAGCAAGCATGGGACCTTCTCCTGACATTGAATGGTTTCGTAAAATAGGGCAATGTTTCTTAATTTCACATATCTGAGGAATACAGTTGTATGTCTATGTTCACAAATCTGGCAATCAGGTTTTTGCCTTTCAATGGATGACCTAAAAAAATTGCGATTGCTAAATAAGGCCCGATGAAATGCTTGCTTAATACATGACTTCGAATATCCCCATTACAAAAATTGATGAGCCATAATCTTGGCTTGGACTTTAAAATCGCTGATATCAGAGCATAACCATCTCAAGTGGAGGAATTGGCCCACCAATAAATTCCTCTTTAAATGATTTGGGTGAAAGCTAGAAAAAATGAGATTATTTCTTTCTTTTGGCTTTCAATACAATGATATTATTATTACTTGATGATGTTTTTTTGAATAAATTTGTCTAGAAATGAAATATCTTCCTGGTGAGATGAAAGAGAGAATCTCAGCAGAGTATCCAGATGATTTAACCACTCATGAAATTTCTTCAACGATGCCTGCAGCCCTTTCATACAAGGAAGATGTGATCGATGCATCTCTTTCAACAGCTGATTGAGTTCCACTATCTGCTAGGATTGCCACTCAGCAACAAAAACATGGATAGAAACAACGAACAAACTAGCAGACGAAATTAACCCAATGAAACACACTCTCATCAGAGAACCAAAACAAACAAATCTATGGTACAACCAAAAGATAAAAGAAACCAAGAAAAATCTGAGAAAAAAAGAAAAAGATTGGAAAAAACACAAAACAAATGAAAACCTAACTAGATACAGAAAACACCTAGCTTACTACAAGCAAATAATCCTTGATGCAAAAAAACAATACTATAGATCAAAAATTGAAAATTTTTCAAATAATCCTAGAGCGTCATTCACCATAGTCAAAAAACTAGCAAACGATAGAACAGAAGCTCCCACAGACTTACCTGAAAATAAATGTAATGAAATAGCACAGTTCTTCCATGACAAAATTAGAAACCTAAAAACCAAAATTCCAAATACAACAAAACAAGAAATTAAAATACACAAAAGTGAAGTAGAAGCTATGCTAAAAAAGATAAACACAGCTCCACATATAATTGACACCCTACCAATAAACAACATTAAAAAATTAGCAAACATTACCGCAGGAGATAAGTCCACATATTGCACTAACACGATTTGCAAATTTGTAATTCAGGGGGCAGAGTATATGTAAAGTTATCATGTGTGCTAGAGGCCAGTAAAGGTTTATCACAGTTCACAACAAGAGAGAGAGAGAGAGAGAGAGAGTTATGGGAGGCCCACCTAGTAACTTGAGGTGGGGATTAGGTATGAGTGTAGGGGGTTGGGGCCACTTTCACATTCAACATGAGACATACGAACAGAACAGTGGTCTCTTGTGAAGATTTGATGGCCTTCGGAGTAAGGAAACTCACTCCAAGATGAGATTTGGGCAATGTTCTCTCCACCTAGCTAGTTGTTGCCCAGGTAGAGTGTCCATCAAGCTAGTTTGAGAGACCATTGCCCAAATCTCATCTTGGAGTGAGTTTCCTTACTCCGAAGGCCATCAAATCTTCACAAGAGACCACTGTTCTGTTCGTATGTCTCATGTTGAATGTGAAAGTGGCCCCAACCCCCTACACTCATACCTAATCCCCACCTCGAGTTACTAGGTGGGCCTCCCATAGGGATACAAATACCTGTCTAGGGAGTAGACATTATAGCAAGTCTCTCTCTCTCTCTCTCTCTCTCTCTCTCTCTCTCTCTCTCTCTCTCTCTCTCTCTCTCTCTCTCTCTCTCTCTCTCTCTCAGCATGTGAAGTTTCCCTGCTGCACAAAAAAAGCCTCATAGTCTCCCCCACATTAACAAAGATCATAAACCTATCCTTAGAGGAAGGATCCCTACCAGATAACCTGAAAGGAGCAATAATAAGGTTTAATTATTGCTCCTTTCAGGTTATCTTGGACTCTTAATGCTAACGGGGGCCCTGACTCTCTGCCTGGAAGGATTCACTATCTACGTTCAACTCCTTTAGATAAGGAAATAACATTTTTACAGTATAGCCCAGCCCCACTGCCTCTTGCCTGAGGTTTAAAAAACCCCGATGCCTGGCCTGGGTGGCTGGGGCCAAATCAGGAAAACTTTTCACCGCAACTTCATAAAAATTAATCGGATATCCTTAGTGGTAATAAATGAAACCAGAAGTGTTCCTCTATTAATTACTTCTAATGTAGAATCCTCTAGGAAACCAGTTAAATTTCCTTGAAAAGGAACATTACTGGCATTCCCCATTCTTCTTGATGGAGGGAGAAAGAAGCAGGAGTTTAATAGATGGAAAGTTCCCTTCGCTTATTTCCAGTTTTTCCAATAAGAATTTCTTTAAAGTAGTATAGGGAATTTCCCCAGCTACTTTCGGAAAATTTATCAAGCGCAGATTTAAATTCCATACATCGGGACAAAACTTCACTGTCTTTAATTGCAGCTATCTTAAACTGCTGAAGCTCTTCCCCTTTTTTCTCCAATCCGGAAACTTTACTCCTTAAGGAATCGACTTGGTTTTGTAAATCTGCAGATTTTTGCAAACATTGTGAACTAGAGTGATCCATTTTGCTATTCAGAGAGTTTATAGCAGCAACCATCCCAGCCTTGAAATCCCATAAAGAGTCAAGCGTCACCTGTGTGGGCCGCGTTGGAATAACGAACAACTCTCTGCTATTAGCAACTTCTACGTTCATTCCTCTTTCCAGCAATATACTGGTGCCTGGTGACCCCGCAGACCATTGTCCTTCCACCGGACTCGATGTAGAGGGTCCCGGTTCTGTGCTAGCAGGAGTCCATGAGGTATTCTCCGGATTGGAACCGGCTTGAAACACTACCGGTTCCACTTTCCGTAATTCCTCCTCTGCCTTCTGAACAGGCGGTTGCCTCTGCTCGGGACTTAGAGACACCTCCCCTGCAGGCATGTTCAGCTCTCCCACGCTGCCATGCTCACCAGTTTCTTTGGTTCTCTCCTTCTGAACTGCTGGACACATAAAGCCGGTTATCTCTGGCTGAAAGCTTGCTGAAGGGGTCATCACGGACGGATAAGTCCAAACTTTCCCCTTCCTCTTAGCAGGCATTTTCAAAAGAAGGAAAAAAAGCAAAGTCTGCACAAGACCTCCAGCTTAAGGTTCACTCCGTGCGGCCATCTTGACTCCTCAAGACCCGGGAGCTGGTCTTTAACAACTACAGCACTGCTACCAGAGGAGTCGCTTTTCCAGCACCTGAGGGATACTAGCCCAGCCGGGCTACTTCAACTACTAATCACCGCCACCTCTGGTGGCTACACAACATTGTTTAAATAAAAATCAATCTCTGTGTTTGTGTGTCCTCAGCTGAGCCTGACCTGTGGCCCCTCATGGGACTGCCCCCTGTGGGCGTGGTCAGCTGCCACAATGTCCAAGGGTCCACCCAAACCTCACTAATTATAACAAGACTGTTCATAACACCCATGCATTAACTTAGTGCTTAACTACTGAATATTCTTCAGGTCACTCTTAATCATAACATTGTGCCACTATATTATTGTTCAATATTTTTTGAAAAACATTTTTTTTTTAGAATTATTGAAAATAAAATCAGGGGAGAAAAACATTACTTCCCTCTGCATAATTATGAATGAAGAGCTCATCCCAATATGGCACCATGTTTCACTCATTGCTGCTTCAGGGGCATTTGGTCAAAGTTGCTTCTTGACTTTCCAGTGAATTATACTAAAGATAAACAGACACATGTAAGTAAGGGACTGTTACATGGGATAATTACCTTCAAGTATTTACAGTAAACACCAGAAGTACCTTTGAGCCCATTCTGCACACTGCTGCAGGAAATACTGCCAGCATTAATTCCTTACAAGTAAAATACATATTTGCTGGTTCCCGCTTGCTCTTAGATGTTCAATTTGCCTCCTGCAAAGAGAATTCACTGACGGACCAGCTCAGAGTAAATTGTATTGTATCTTGTTAAGATACCACATCCTTGAGATTCCACAGTTCCTATGCTGGTTCCTGCAACATTAATCTACTTTTGGAACGCTGTATTCAAATGATATCAATCCCTGACCCCTTGTGGTCCCCCTTTGTTGGAAGCTTCTTCCATAATGCTGTCTCCACTCAAGAAACCATATACAGTTCTCATAGTGCAGAGTTACTGTGGTGGCCCAGAAAATGCTTTTTGTCTTTAATTGATATGAATACTCATTGCTCTCCCTGAAGCAGCCTTAGTGTGAAACACGGCCATGTCGGGGTGTCTGTATCTTTTCAGAATAAGAGTATATTGTTCAAACAAGTGTCCTTTCCTGTTGGCCTTTAAACAAATAAAGCAATAGATATATGTATTGAACAGTTTATATTGTAGTGCCACAAATTATTTTGAGATTCATCACTTTTCAAATGACATAAAAGCACAGCCCAATCATAGAACACTGTCATTCATTCAATTGTGATGGTGGAGCATATTGATGCTTGTTCACCATTACAATTGGGGTCAAGGGTATTTTTGGCATTTACTGGAAATACTTGAAGATAATTATCTTATGTAACAGTCCCTTACTTATGCATGTCTGTTCAACTTTAATTACATTCACTTGAAAGTCAAGCAGCACATTTTACCAGATTCCCCTGAACCAGCAATAAGCTAAACATAGTGTCATGTTGAACTGAGCTCTTCGTTTCATAATTATGCAGAGATAAGTAATGTTTTTCTACCCTGGTTTTATTTGCAATAACTCTAATTATTTTTTTTATTTTTATTTTTTTTTTAAAGTCATGGGATAGGTGGTGATATCCTTTCATGGATTACAAACTGGTTAAAAGACAGGAAACAGAGAGTAGGATTAAATGGTCAATTTTCTCAGTGGAAAAGGGTAAACAGTGGAGTGCCTCAGGGATTTGTACTTGGACCGGTGCTTTTCAATATATTTATAAATGATCTGGAAAGGAATATGATGAGTGAGGTTATCAAATTTGCAGATGATACAAAATTATTCAGAGTAGTTAAATCACAAGCGGATTGTGATAAATTGCAGGAAGACTTTGCAAGACTGGAAGATTGGGCATCCAAATGGCAGTTGAAATTTAATAAAGACAAGTGCAAGATGTTGCATATAGGGAAAACTAGCCCATGCTGCAGTTATATGATGTTAGGTTCCATATTAGGAGTTACCACCCAGGAAAAAGATCTAGGCGTCATAGTGGATAATACATTGAATTCATTGGCTCAGTGTGCTGTGACAGTCAAGCAAACAGAATGTTAGGAATTATTAGGAAGGGAATGGTGAATAAAACAGAAAATGTCATAATGCCTCTATATTGGTCCATGGTAAGTCCTTGAGGAATGTGTACAATTCTGGTTGCCGCATCTCAAAATAGATATAGTTGCACTGGAGAAGGTACAGAGAAGGGCAACCAAAATGATAAATGCAATGGAATAGCACCCCTATTAGGAAAGCCTTAAGAGGTTAGGGCTGTTCAGCTTGGAGAAGAGACGGCTGAGGGGGGATATGATAGAGGTCTTTAAAATCATGAGAGGTCTAGAACGAATAGATGTGAATCAGTTATTTACTCTTTTGGATAATGGAAGGACTAGGGGGCATGCCATGAAGTTAGCAAGTAACACATTTAAAACTAATCAGAGAAAATTCTTTTACACTCAATGCACAATTAGGCTCTGGAATTTGTTGCCAGAGGATGCAGTTAGTGCAATTAGTGTAGATGGGTTTAAAAAAGGCTTGGATAAGTTCTTGGAGAATTCCATTAACTGTATTAATCAAGTTGACTTAGGGAATAGCCACTGCTATTACTGGCATCAGTAGCATGGAATCTACTTAGTGTTTGGGTACTTGCCTGGATTGGCCACTGTTGGAAACAGGATACTGGGCTTGATGGACCCTTGGTCTGACCCAATAAGCAATTTCTTATGTTCCTATGTTCTTATGTGAAATCGTAGCAGAAATGTTATGATTAAGAGTGACCAAACCCATATTCAGCAATTTCGCGCTAAATTAATGCACGGGTATTATTAGCAGTTTGCCACATAATCTCAATTTCTTCTGGTTTCAATTTGCCAATATAAGATTAATGTGACATATATAAACTTTATGCAAATACTGTTGGGTTACGTAGTTGAAGAAGTGCATCATACATTTTTTCTGACTTAGTAGTGGGAGTAATTTTGTAAGTAAATATTATTCAGACCCATCCCTTTACTAGATTTTGCTGATGAGCCCATTGGATGGTTGTTTTGCAGGCTGATAGAAGTAAAAGCTCATTATTTCCAGAATCTTTAGTCTTGATCCTGTCAAGAAAATGGGTTCCTATTGTTAGCTGTGTCAGAAGCACTGAGATAGGTTTTCTTTGCCTGCTAATGGGTTCCAGTCTGGATTAACAACAAATTTGTGTTAAAAGAGCAGATCTTTCCACAGACCAGACTGCTTTCTTTTGCATCTCCAAGCAACACTCAGGATTCCCTCCAAACACTACATCGTTCCTCCTAACTCCTCCAACTGTACTTTACATCAATCTGGTTTATAATATGTTCCCAGATTTTGGGGGGAAAAAGGCAAAAATAAGAAACTCCCTACATATATTTTTTAATCATATTTGTTGATTTGTATTTTTTTATGCTGTAAATATTTCAGGCATATAAAGTCTTTTTCTTCTTAAGTAAGCCTTACAAATAAATACCAATCACATTGTACCTTGAATTTTGGACTTAAGCCAAATATTTGTGTAACCCTCTTCAGAGGAAGTTACTGTTTCCCGAAGGTAGCTCCTGGCAATGGTGTGATATTTGTTTCTTCCTGGATGTGTATGATGTCTGTCTCGCTCTCTCTCTCTCTCTCTCCCTCTCTCTCTCTCTCTCTGTCATGGTACTTCAGGGATCAAATAGTGTTGGGTGTTGAAAATAATTTATTGATGATTCTTCAAAAATGAAATCAATGTCTAATCATAACAATAATGTTCTCTTACATCTGTGATTTCACTAGTTTATTTACAAGAGTGGGCTCTGCTTCCTGTCTTCTCAAGATCATATCTGAGATCCTTGCGAGTCCGGTCCTTCCCCAGCCTGTGTCTTGTGTTCCAAAAGTAAAGATCACATTCTGGGTTTCCAAAGGCCCTGTCTCCTCTGCTCCTCGGAATCCTCTTTGTAGGAAAGGTCTGTACTGGAAAATCAGGTTAATATAGCCCACCTTCAATTGTGAAGAGGCATGACACATATAAACCTCCTCAATACCCAAAAAGGAGCAAAAGCATTTCATAGTCCAAAACTCTCTGGAGATGAAGAGTCACTACTTCCCTTCCTTTTCAGAGGAAATGGCCCAAAGGTCTTCTTTCCTTCTGGTTGCTGGATTCAGGGCTTTTCCCTCACCAAACTGGATCAGTGTATCACCTCAGAAAACTCAGACAAACCTCCCCAAAATGTAAGTCTCTCTCTCTTTCAACTGGAGATATACCCTCACAGACTAGGGGTGAACTGAAGAAATCTCCTCAAACCAATCTTTCAGCTCACTAAACCAGCTCTTTACTCTCCAGAAGCCAACTCAAAATGACCACATTCTGTAAGTCACTAGCCTCACCCGCCCCCCCCCCCCCCTCCCGAGTGAACTAAGGAGCTACCTTTTACAGCCAACCTCAAGGGGAGGTGCTGTTCATAAATGGCATCTTCCACTGAGCTGGAAAAACCCAGGGCAGGAATATAGGGCCATCTAGTGGAGATGAGTGGATCTCTATATTTGGTTCATCTTTCTTCACCTTAGAGACCCTAATAGTCTTTAAGATCTGCCATTGCTCAATATCCCAGGAATGACAACTCAATTTGGATGTTGAGTGTGATTTTGAACAGAGATATACCATCATAGTAACACACTCATAGAGATTAGTTACTTTTCCCAAAGTAAGAATTTCTATTTTTACATAAGTCACATTTTTATATCCATGCTGTTACTAATCTCCTTATGGTCAGAAAACTGACTTGAATTTTCCAGATTCTCTTTTTTCTCTTTAGTTATTTATATGGTCTTTCTGGCTTTGCAGGAAAACTCCTTTGCAAATCCATCTTTGAAATCCTGTGGTAGGAGAATCTTGTCAGTAGCCCCTGCAACTTTAATTCAGAATGAAGTGTATTTAAATGAAAGTTTCAGAAAGTACATCCTTAACTATCTTCACTCTAAAAGCCTCTGGGCTTCTTCTTATGAAGAGATAATTCATTGGAACTACCTCACTTGAAACCAGCCAGGCTATATTGTCATATCAATAGCTTGCAAATTCAAGACTTTTACTTACAGGGTGGCACTGGGCTTTCCCAACTCTGAAGAAATGCACAGGTGTTACATGAAGGTTGTAGCACATACTGCATATAGCAGATACTAGAGATTGGTTCTGGGAAAATTCAAACTTAGATCTGGATGTTCTTTCTATTGCCTTTGCATGTTTTTAATTTGTATTTTTTTAACATTTAATTTAGGTATGTATGCTTTGTAAACCACTGTGAACTGTTATGGAATATGCGACTTATAAGAATTGTATTAATAAATAAAATAAATTAATGTTATCCAATCTTGTAAAATGAGCTGCCTTAAAAAGAAAAAAGCCAGAAGTGTTGCTGTCAGCAGCAGATGAAATGTGTACCAGGTGCAATTTATTTCTGAGTGCAAGATATATATTTCTCTATCAATAGATGTTATTTCAAAGATGCATAAGAATATGTTGTGTTATATTTGCTTGTCAGTGAATGTTAATTGTGCATGCCCATAGTACTAGCCCAGTGTGAAGTGTTAGTTTTCAGCAACAGTAGGCATTAATATACAAAATATCCTGTCATAACAATGTAAATTACGTCTCCTAACACAGCATATTATTAATGCCAAAAATACTTTTCAAGCGTAAACTAATTGCTGAAAAGCTAAAGAAGAAAATTAAGCTTGCTATCTATGAATTCAGCAATAGTGCATCTATATTCAATGCTAGGGTAACAAATCTATATAGTCCTGGCTCAAATAAAGTATTTTGCTGTCCATTTCATGGAGATACAATATTAGAAACTGGGAGGATTATAAACAGAAAATCCTTCCTTTTGTCCAGCCTTATAAGCTTAGAACCTTCACCTTTGCTGCCAGGATGTATTTTTAAAAGGTTGGCAAGTTTACTGATGATGTCATTCTACTCTTAAACTGACAGACCACGCAGAGAGGCAACCTTCACATGAAGTCATTATGAAGGGATTATCTCCTCACTAGCAATTCAGTTTGCATCTGTAGTTCAAAAAAATGCTGTGTTGCAGGGAACTCTTGGGACCCCCTTGTTAAATTATTTTATGAGAAACAAAGGCAACTCATCAAGTACAACAAAGTTGGCTAGGGCTCCCTGATACAAAATTGGCAGCGCATCACTGGCTCCATGCATTCTAAAATGGTTTTAATGTAGTTGCGTGAAAAATAAATACTCATGTTAGACTTTGCCAGACACCTGCTCTCTGTAAGAATAGAATCCTGTGTGATAATATGACTCGGAGAAGCACAGAGAGCTGACAGCAATAGAAGCCAAAATGCACAAGAGAAATAAAACTCAAGGAGAAATGAGCATTATGACTGGAACAAGCTGGAGGGATCCCTTGTTTGACTGAGATTTTGTTCTGATCTTTGGGCCAATGATTCAGATTTACTCTGAATTCTGTAACAGACAAAAATCATCAAGTACACTAATCTTGGGAGCTAAAGATAGAATAGGGTATTGAAAAATATCCTGTACCTACATATAATTATATCAGATGTATTGGGCACAAGTGTAATTTTTCTTTAATGAGTCATCACATGTTAAATTCCCCTCCCTCAAATAACTAGTGACTCAACCCAGGGGCAGTAGAAAATCTTTGTGGTTGGGGGGGACCAAACCTCTGCCCCCCCCCCCCCCCAAGTTCCTCAGTTGCTGATGCCATGTGTGCAAAAAGTTGGTCAGACCATGGCCCTAGTGGTCCACCCCATTCCACTGCCTATTAATCAACCAAAGAAATGTATTATACTACAAGCAAAAATGCATAATTGTATTTCTCAGTACCTGGAATTGTGCATACTGCAATGCTTTGATGAATACAAATACAGTATATTGAGCATTGATTTCTAACCTGGGCTCTGGGGACCCCTAGGATTCCATGAGACCATCTCGAGGGGGGGGGCGGGGTAGTCTGTCAGAAGGGAGGTAACCAAAGTGCAACCACTGAGAAACAGAGCAGGCTGACCTCATCTCTGAGGAGCTCTCTTGTAAGGCTCCTGATCCCATCGCTGAGGAGAGGAAAATCACAGCCTTAAGAATTTCAAACTGGTGCGGAGAGGAGGCGGGGAAGACTGCTTGTCACCAACCGATGCCAAGAGGGAGAGGGGAAGCATGCTGCTGCCACCTGAGCCTTCACCAGCTGCTGTTCCACATAACCAGAGGCAGCAGCAAGCATGGTGATAACCCTAAGGAGCATTTCTAGCCACTGCTGCACGTGCTCTGGCTATCCTGCTGGCCTGGCAAACAGGGAAAAAAAGCTGCTATTGTAGGAGCGAGAGGGTAGGAGAGAAGCGGCCATAGTGGAGTCTGTACTCAGAAAGATGTGGAGAAGGGGGTCACGGGGAGGAGAGGACAAGAGGGACAGAACAGGAATGAAAACATTTGGAAATGGCCTTAAGAGGGAAGGGGGAGTGTTATAAACTGCTTGGCACCTTATAGGAGTGCCTTGAAAATGCTGCTACAACCTATTGTGCTGAGATGTTTGTATTACTTAATTAGTCTTGTGTTGATTTTACTGAGATGTGCTGTATTATTAATCCTGTTGATTTATTTTGAGTTTCGTCCTATTCTACATTTTACCTAGTTTGGTCCTGTCATTGATGGATATTTAGATTAGTCCTCCTTACTGAAGTCTCCTTCAGATTAGAACTATTTAGTCTCCTTCAGACTGTATGTTACCTTCCAAATATGTTGTACCCTGCTTTGGGTGAATTTATTATTCATAAAGGCTGGTAATAAATCCAAATAAATAAATGAGTGAACATTTAGCATGGGGCCATGGGGAGAGGGAAGGAGGGCCAGGGAAGGGACCATAGGGGGGAAAGGACAAGAGGCAAGGCACTCAGGAATGAGTCAAGGAGGAAGGATGGAGCCTTGGGGGATGCAGCATTCAAAGAGGCCGTGGAGGAAGAGCAGGAGGGAGGAATAAGCACAGGAAAGAAAACATTCAGGCCTTGAGGGGTAGAACCAGGGAAGGCACACAGGAGGAGAGAAGAGAAGGGAAGACGCAATGGGTAGGAGCAAGCAGGGCGGAAGGCAAAGCACTTGTGGAAGGGAAAGGGCAGGAGGGTGAGCATTGAGGAAGGGGGTCACAGGAGAAAGGCAGGTGGGTCAGAACCAGAGAAGGGGCTGCAGAGAGGAAAGAGCAGGAGGGAGAGCACTCAGGAAGGTGGAGGGAAGGCACTTGGGAAGGGGCTATGGTGGAGGTAGAGGTGGAGGGAAGGTACTTGGGAAGGTGGAGGGAAGGCACTTGGGAAGGTGGAGGGAAGGCACTTGGGAAGGGGCTATGGTGGAGGTAGAGAGAAATATTTATGAAGGGGCCCGTAAGGGGAGGGCAGAAGGGAGAGCACAGTTATTTTAGCAACTCTTCTTTATTTAATATTCATTTTAATACATTACAAATCATTCTGACATGATTGTTATTATTATATTAATCAGTTTTCCATATGGCATTTAACTGTAGTTAAAAATTAAAGAGATGCATGCAAGGATCCACAAAAGTTTTGGAGACTGAAAAGGAATCCACACTCCCTAAAAGGTTGAGAACCTCTGATATAGAGCTACATTCAAGGTATTATAGAGAAGACATATTAAAATCCCAAGAGTTCACTTTTATATATTGATTAGATAACTGAAGTCTTAAATTACTTGCTTCGGCTTTGAAAACATTCTCATGGAAACATCTGTGTCTCTATTTAAAAATTTATGACTGAAAGCAACACATTTAACTATATCTATCATACTTACAATATTCCATCCGTTTCTGAAAGGAAAACTTCTCACTTACCCACAGCAGATTGGCTTGAGAGCAAAGCTGATAGCACATGGATCCATGCTTGTTGCCAAACACACACATACACCCATGCAAATATTTGTATAAGCCTGAAACCATATACTTATTGCATGGCTGTATATTTATTTTAAAAAATGTTATATTCTGTTATATCAGAGCAATTGTGTTAAGTTAATTACAATAAACGTTATCTGCAGCTTTACGCAAACAGGTTTGGTGTAAAACTTTTAAGAAACAATTAAAAACCCATCTCTTTCAGCTGGCATATTTTGAGAGCATGCTGTTAAAGCCAAAATGTGGGAATTGAACTAATGCTGGTCTTCATCTTTTCATGTTAAATTGAGTTATTTGTATTATTTGTTTGTCTTAATTGTTTTATTTATTTTGGAAAAAAGTAGGGCCTGTAGAATTGTTCTAAAGTCTCCAAATGATAGTAGCAGTTTTAATTTCTTCAACACATGCAATTTATAAAAAACATCTCTAATTATCATATTAATATTTTTCTTAAAGTTCAATTCAGTATCAATAATAATCTCTAGGTCACGAGCAGTATTCGTAAGGGTAAAATCCTGTTGGCCGACTTTGTAAGACCATTGAATATTAGAATTCAAATTATTATCCAAATAGTCTTGGCCTCTGGGCTGGACCCCAGCATCTAACCTGATTCTGGGCCAAGGCCCCAGGCTCGGTACTCGGCTTACAGGCCAGGCCGCAGCGTCGGGCCTGGGTCTGGGTCCTATCCTATGCTGAGGCCCAGGCATTGGAACCCAGACTCTGGACTGGGCCATGGCATTGGCTGAGGTCCAGGCATCGGGTCCAGGTCTCCAAGCCTGCGTCTTGCATAGGAGCTAGATCTAGGTCATGATGACCTACCGCTGCCTAGGCCTACACAAGCTTGAGACTTTGGGACCAGCTGGCCCCAATGCCTAGGCCCAAGCCAAAGCTTCAGCCTTCCATAGGCTTAGGCCATGGTAGGTGGGAGCCTAGGCCTCATTTACGGATTCCCCCCAGACCGGGTAAGTGGGGTACAGGTCATATCCCAGCACCGGGATTTTTCCATTTGGGAGGAATAGGTAAGGGGCACAAAAGGCCTTGGGAGACCTCATTTCTTTTTTTTCCCATTTTTTGGGGAAGTTCAATGTTTATTTCTTTTTTTTTAAAACTAAAAAAGAAACAAAATAAACATTCCACAAAACAAAATTCTTGGGAGAAAAATGAAATGAAATTTTCTCCCTTCTCACCCCTAGCAAATAGATACTTTGTCTTCTATCCCTTCCGCAATGTCACCCATGAATTTATTGAACAGAATCGGTCCTAAAATCGATCCTTGTGGCACTCCACTTGACACCATTCTCTTTTCAGTGTAGGTTCCATTTACCATTATATGCTGTCTCCTATCAGTCAACCAGTTTGTAATCCACTCCACCACCTTGGCAACCACTCCTAAGCTTCTCACTTTATTTATTAACTTCCTATGTGAGCTTGATAGTACCTTGGTAGAGAGTCTATCAAGCTAGGGTGAGAGGACATTGTAGAAATCTCATCTTTGTGTGACTTTCCTCACTCCAAATCACATCAAATCTTCACTGATATGTACTGTGCTGTTTGTACGTCTCACTGTGCATATAAAACTGGCACCAAAACTCTAAACACCACCAAAATGTCACCTCGAGTTACTAGATGACTCTCCTATAGTGGTATAAATAGTTGACTACTATGAAAGCCTTATAAAGAGTCTCTCTTTCTCTCTCTCACTCTTTCTCTCACATCCTTTTGAATACATTGCAATAAACATCACAGATGTTGTTGCTTAACACATTTTTATGAATGACTCTGTATGGTTATCTGTAAAAATGCCCCAATGAACTAAACTTTAACAATTTTTGCTCAAGATATTATTCACACTGAAACTTTGAACCTCCCAAGTTATGTCCCACTAATATTGCATATGATCTTCACTACTGCATATAATGCAATGTAATGCAATCATAAAAATTGTCCCCATTCTATATTAATATTCAAGCCTTGTGATTCCACACTCACAAATTCAAAAATACATCATTATTCTTGCTGTGTAAGATGCTTATTTCTGTTGCCCATGCATGGATGATGAGACCATTTCTAAAGCAAAAAACTTCAATTGTTCAAATGTATGGCCAAGATTAACACAAGGGTGCCTCTAGTCTTCTCTTCTTTAAACAATTGCGGTGTTCAGATATCCTAATCCTCAGACTCCTAGTGGTTTTACCTACATATATATAACCACATGGACAGAGAGCAACATATACTATAAAAGAGGAAACACAGGTCGTAAAATATTTCAACTTATAACATTTGTTGATACTCAGATGCATAAATTCAGATAAGTTGATGGTAATTTGGCATACTTGACAATGTCCACATTTGAAATGACCGTGTAAAGAAGTTATCTTTTCTTTTGTAGTTGATAAAAAGTTGGAAATATAAACTCCTTCAAATTCCTTCCTCCGGTGTAAGCCTTTGTTATCAAATTGTTTGTGCAATTGCAAAATATTGAATTTTTTTTTAATTGTCCTAATTTCTCCAGATTCTGAGTTATATCACATAATACAAGCTATGGCTTCCTCATCCTTCTCATTATAGTCACCTTCTTCAATGTTCCTACAGTAAACTGACTCTAGGATAATATAATGTGCGCTTATATGCTCTACGCACTATATTGAATGGATATTCATACTGTAAAAAATAATCAGATATTTTCTTCAAATGTCTTTTAAAATCAGAAATGGATACTGTAAGAAGATAATGTTAGGCAGCATAGCTAGATCCCCGGAAGACTTTGTGATGTGAAGAGAGCTATGGATAAGAACAGGACCCAAATATATATATATTACATATGATTTAAGAACAAGGACATTGTCACCGTCTTTGTTTTCCCTTCATTCCTGAGACTCCCTGGCACCGATGATCTGATTATGAGTTAAGAAACTCAAAAGACATCTGGTGTCTCTTAACAACTGTTTTGTAAAGAAATAAAGCAGAGGAAGGTCAGAGACTAGTACTGAAATACCTTCCTAATAAGGTGGTTGTAAATCTTTAGTCAAAGTGCAACAGAACACCTAACTTGCAGACACCAGACTAAAGTCAGAGAGAATAAGATATATAAAGCTGTGTGCAATAGTGAGTCATTGAATGATCTTCGAACAAGAGAGCAAATAGCTTCTATTTGAGAACAGCTGCACCCCCACTACTCAGCATACCATTCCACCAACCACACAAGTGAGAGACTTAGGAATGATTATTGACAATCGCATGAATTTGAAAGCTACCATCAACAGAACTACCAAAGACTGTTTCCACAAACTCCAAGTGCTGAAAAGGATAAGACCCCTCTTCCACACTCAAGATTTCAGAACAATTCTTCAAGCAATTACCTTCTCAAAGTTAGATTATTGTAATTCAATCTTTCTAGGTCTCCCTTCCTCTTACACCAAACCGCTTCAGATGGTACAAAATGCGGCAGCACGAATTCTAACAAACACCAGGAGGAGAGACCACATCACTCCAATCCTAAAAAACCTCCATTGGCTGCCAATACATTTCAGAATCATCTACAAGTCCATTTCCATTATATACAAAATCATCCACCAACATGCTCCAATTGACCTACAAATCCCTCTCCGATTACATAACTCCTCAAGACCGACAAGAGACACATACAAAGGATCACTCCAGGTCCCTTCCATCAAAACCACCAAACACATCACTTTAAGGAATCGAGCCCTCTCAACAGCTGGTCCCCACTTATGGAACTCCATCCCCCCAGATGTGAGACAGGAGCCCTGCCTCCCAACCTTCAGGAAAAGACTTAAGACCTGTCTCTTTAAGCAAGCATTCCCGGACCCTACTTAATCTCTCGTCATATCATCATATCTAGCTCAGTCATCCTAGTTCCAGGAATGTATAATCATCCTTACTGACGTTATTCTTTCCTTTCATTTCTCTCTTCGCCCAGTTCAATATGCCTTGTTATTTGTAACTGTTTTTCTCTGTACTTTAGTTAAAGTTTGAAGTTATTATGCACCCCTGTTCATATGTAAACCAGCATGATGTGATTGTATCATGAATGCCAGTATATAAAAAAACCTAAATAAATTAAATAAATAAATATGTGGAGTTCCCAGCATCGTATAGTCTTTTGATTTTGAGAATACATAATTCCATATCAGGGAGGTCCTATGAGTAGAGTATTCTTTGTATAATACCTTTTCTTTATTCTTATCTCTGTGATTGAAATCTTATTTACTTGATTAATCTATGTAATGCCTACTGTGTTGTGTGCTTATATTGATATTCATTATGATATTGTTTCTCTTTGCTGATTTCTTACCATATATTTACATTTAGCAAACTAAGGGCCTCATTTTCTAAAGTATCGCAGGCCTGCGATACTTTAGGAAATGAGGGGCGGGGGTCCGAAACGGGGGTCAGGCCTGCACTAGCCGGCAGCGATTGCACCGTCGCGATGCGATCGCTGCCGGTTTCGCACCCGATAGCGCCACCATAGGAGGTGTAGCTATTGGGAGCGAACGCGGACGCAAAAACGGCCTTACCTTTTTGTCATCTGCAGTGTCTTCACAGAGTCGGCCCCGGTGACGCCCTGACTTCTCCTCTTCCAGGGCCTACTCCACCCCCATTTTGGTATCGCACGCGAAAAGGGACATTTCGCCTGCGAAACGTCCCTTACCGCGTGCGATACCTTTAGAAAATAAGGCCCTAAATTTTGCTTTACCAGATTGAGAGTTATATGACGTAATATACAATGACTCAGCCTAATTTTCACAGATGTGCATGCTCTTTCAACTCTCAGAAACTGATTATTCCTAAGTAGCTGTAGATGAAAACTATCATAATATAAAGATGTATTATGATCCATTGATTTCTTACACAGAGACGTGGAAAATTCTCCATTGTTTCCCACATGTACCATAACATTTAGAAATTCTAGCTGCATGAAACTATGTTCCATGGTGAATTTTATATTATCAATGCAGGTATTTAACCAATGATAAAAAAAAAACTATATAGATCTTCTAATGACCCAGTCCACAGCATAAATACATCATCTATATATCTTACCTACAGTTTTATTTTGTAAGAAAAAGGAGAAGCATCAATCCAATTTCTTTCAAAATTGGACATGTACGGATTCACCAACGATTGTGCCATCATTGAACCCATTGCTGTACCTCTTGTTTGTAAATATATTTGTCTTTGAAAAAAAAAATTATCTTGTAGTATAATACCTGCCAATTTTAAAATGAAGGATATAGGAACTGTGTGTGATCGAGTGCGTTCTTTTAATACTGTTGCTATTACTGCCAATGCCTCTGTGGAATGCTCTTATATAAAGAACACACATCCAATGTGACTAGTATAATGTCATGAACATCAATCTTCATTGAATTACAATGCATTTTTGGAGCATTGTTATCTATCACGTAGGTCGGCATCTGAGTCACAAAAGGTTTGAGAAATATGTCTACATATGTAGACAATGATTCTAATATGGATTTCTTTTCAGAGACTATCAGTCTCCCTAGAGGACTTACTAATGTTTTACGTATTTAGGGTAACATATAGGGGAGGATTTTAAAAAGGGCGGATTTTAAAACCCGCTCCTGCACGCGCCAAGCCTATTTTGCATAGGCCCGGTGATGTGCACAAGCCCCAGGAAGCGCGTATGTCCCGGGGCTTGAAAAAAGGGGCAGGGAGTGGGCGGGGTGGGGAAGTCCGGGGGCGGGGGCAGGACCGAGGCCTCTGGCACAGCGGCCGTGCCAGGGGATCGCGCACCGGCACTCAGCTGGTGCATGCAACCTACACCTGCCCAGATGCAGGCACAACTTTTAAAAAATAAAGGAAGGGGGGGGATTTAGGTAGGGCTGGGGGGCGGGTTAGATAGGGGAAGGGAGGGGAAGGTGGGGAGAAGCGGAAGGAAAGTTCCCTCCAAGACCGCTCCAATTTTGGAGTGGCCTCGGAGGGAACGGGGAAAGCCATCGGGGCTCCCCTAGGGCTCGGCGCATGCAATGTGAACAAGTGTGCACCCCCTCGTGTGCGCCGACCCCCGATTTTATAACATGCGCGCGGCTGCGCGCGCATGTTATAAAATCAAGCGTAGCTCTTAAAATCCGGCCCATATATTGTAGCCATATGTGGATGTTAAACATTCAAACATCTATACTCCTTTTGGGTCAGAAAATTGGCTTCCAATGCTGTACTTGTAATCCGTTTAATTGTAGATTGCAATCTTCTGGTCGGCTCAAGAGCCAAAGGTTTATAACAATCTTTATCAGACAATTAGCTCAATACTTCTTGTATGTAATCCTCACTGTTCATTATGACTACCCCACCTACCTTATCAACCGGCTTGATGATAATAGATGTATATTGTTGTAGATCTCTAATAGCGGCATTCTCAGCTTTTGTCAAGTTGTAAGGTAAATATCTCTTCTTACTCTCCATGATGTATATATCTCTCATTACTAATTCTTTATAGGTATGCAAAATAGGTTCAACCACTCTTGCTGGTATCCAAGTTGATTTTGGTCGAACAAGGGATGGTTCTCTGTCGAGTGACATTTTTCTCAAAAAATAATTTCAACTGTAAACCTGATAAACTGCTAAATCTATCCTCATTTGAAAAGGAACATAAGATTTTGCTGTAACAAGTGATACACCTTTTTGTAACACAGAATAAGTTACTACCCAGGAAAAAGATCTGGGCATCATAGTTAATATTACATTGAAATTGTTGGCTCAGTGTGCTGTGGCAGTCAAAAACCAAACAGAATGTGAGTAATTATTAGGAAGGGAATGACAAATAAAACAGAGGATGTCATAATGCCTCTGTATTGCTCCATGGTGAGAGCAGAATTAAACTTTGAATATTGTGTGCAGTTCTGGTCGCCACATCTCAAAGAAGATATAGTTGCACTGGACAAAGTACAGAGAAGGGTATGGAACAGCTGTTCAGCTTGGGAAAAAGATGGTCGAGGAGGGATATGATAGAGGTCTACAAAATCATGAAAGGACTTGAATGGGTAAATGTGAAATGGTTATTTACTCTTTTGGATAATATAAGGACTAGAAGGCACTCCATGAAGATAGCAAGTAGCATATTTAAAGCAAATCAGAGAAAATTCTTTTTCACGCAATGCACAGTTAAGCTCTGGAATTTGTTGCCAGAGGATGTAGTTATGGCAGCTAGTATAGCTGGTTTTAAAAAAGGTTTGGATAAGTTCCTGGAGGAGACGTCCATAAACTGCTTTTAATTAATAGGAAATAGCCACTGCTTGTTGCTGGCATTAGTAGCATGGGATATATTTAATGTTTGGGTACTTGTTCTTACTTGTGACTTGCATTGGCCACTATTTCAGATAGGATACTGGGTTTGATGGACCCTTGGTCTGACCAGTATGGCATATCTTATGTTCTTATGTCTTATGAAATCAGCCATTGGGTCCTCCTGCTCCTCCTCCTCTGGCTGCTCATCCTCCTACTCCAGATGCTTCTCCTCATTCTCCAACACCATGGGCCATTGCTGCACCACAGGGACTCCCTCTTCCTCACTCTCTTCATCAGAGGTGTCACACATGACTTGAAAATGATGGTATGGCCTTTGTGGACCCCTAGGTGCAGGACCAGCACATTCCTCAGCATGCTCCCCTACAAAATGAAATAGGTAAATGCCAAACAATGTCATTATATATGTGTTCTCCTTATATACATATCCCCAGTGATCTCCACTAGATGGTCTTAGTACCTAGCACTCGGGCACAGAGCTATAAAGGGGCATACCCTTCTCTATGGCACCTCCCCAGTAGTAGACTGGATTTGGGAGTCTTTGAGGAAGAAGGAGGGGCGAATCCAGACTAGATAGTGACAGGATATTTTGGATTTCAAAGGAGAAGGAGCTGTTCGGTGTGCTCTACATGTTAGGCCCGCAGTCTAGCATGACAGTGAGACACTGCCCTTCTTTTGAAGAGGAGTGAAATGGAGAGAAGCAGAGAAAGTAACAAAATTACCCCTAATGGAGTTTCCACTTATTTTGTATATCTATATATTAGATGCTAGTTTTGCATGATTTAAAAATGTGACATTTTAAGCTATTTTAAGCTATTGTACTTACTAATTTAAACTGCTGTATACTGCCTTGGGTGAATCTATTTTTTAAAAAGCAGTTAACAAATCATAATAATTAACTAAATAAATAAATAAGGCCTGGATTTTCTAAGGTCACAGACCTTAGAAAATCCGGCGATAACGGGAGGCTGGGTGGTGAAGCGGGAGGTGGGCCTGTGAAAGCCGGCAGCGATCGCACTTCCGCGGTGCAATCGCTGCTGGCTTTCGCACCCAATAGCGCCATCGTAAAAGGTGGTGCTATTGGGCGCGCTAGTGGCAGCGAAAAGGGTTCCTACCTTTTTGCCATCTGCGATGTATTCGCGGCGTCCACCCTGGTGCTGTCCCGACTCCTCCTCTTCTGGTGCCGACGCCATCCTGACTCTGCCCCCATTTAGCGATCGCACTCAAAAAGGGACATTTTGAAAATGCCCTGCTAAGTTAGTTAAGTTCTCTAGGGCAGAGGAGGGGAATCTCTGGTCTTCGAGGGACATAAACCCATTGGCTTTTCAGGATATCACTAATGAATATGCATGAGAGAGATTTGCATGTATGCAGACTCCATTGAATGCAAATCTCTCTCATGATTATTCATTAGGGATAACCTGAAAACCTGATCAATTTATGGCTCTCGAGGATAAAAGGATTCCCACCCCTGCTTTAGGGTACTTTCTCTTCCCAGCACTGGATGTTTTAGTATTTGAATGGGTTTGAATTCCATCTCTGTCGTGTCATTTTGATCCTTCCTGGAGGCAGAAGGGTAAATTAGATGGTCTCTTGAAGATTCTACACAGGAAGAGTCTGCAGTGATGTCAGTGATTAACAATTGCTATGCATGTACAATGGGGAGAAAATAGTAGAACTTGGTGAAAGAAATTTACTCTAAGTGCCTACTTGTGGTGACCTTACTGTGTAATAGGGATATGCAGGGGAAAAAATTTGTTTTCATTTTTGGGAGTTTTTTTTTCCCATGAATTTCAGTTCGTGGATGCTTGATTTGTTTCATTTGCGTGAAAAAATGAATCAAACAATTTCAAAAAATAAAAATGGTCAAAAAATGAAAACCAAGCCTCCCTCCCACCCTCTGCGAAAAATGTCTCGGCCAGGATCCCCCCTGGCCCCCACTTACTTTGGTCTAGTGGGGATCCATCGGCTAGAACTAGGCCAAACCCTCAGACTTGCATAGGCCAAGGCTGCGATAGGTCATAGCTCAGCCTGGATCCAGGCCCGATGCCATGGCATGGACTGGAAGCCGGGACCCGATGCTGGGCCATCAGCACAGACCCGAGCTTGATGCTGCAACCTGCCATAGAGGTTGGATCCTGATGTTGGGGCCTCGGCCTAGGCCAGAGCCCAAGCCCAGGCTCAACATCGTGACCTGACCTGGAGACCGGGTCCTGACACCAGGGCCTAGGCCCAGATCCAGGTCCGATGCCAGGAAGATGTATGTACTATAAGGGCCTGATTTTTAAAGCATTTACATGCTTAAAACTGGGTTTTACCCATGTAAATGGACTTTGCTCGAGTAAATGGGCTTTTGAAAATTGCTACAATATAGGCCATTGAATTGTCAATAGGACTTACTCGTGTAAGTGCACATTACTGGAGTAAATGGCTTTTGAAGGTTGCTATGACAATATGGTACATTTACTCGTGTAACTCCTTTGAAAATTACCTCCTAAATATCTAGGGGCAGAGAAAGATGCAACAATCCAGCATAAATTACTGAGAGAAAAGACAGCCAAGACTACTATAGGAGACTGAAAGTGATAATGGAAAGTGCATTAACAGAATAATAGAATAAAAACTATTAAGTATCAATCAATTTGCAATCCCTGCACTCTCCTTCAGTTTTGGAACCATAGGCTCTAAAAAGATCTTGAATACTTGGATATAATAAGAAAACGTTTGAATGCCCTCCAGGTAATCTATATGAACCAGGGTATGCCAATATTGTATATACAAAGAGGCGAAGGCAGTATCAACCATATAGAAATAGATTACACATAAAGACTTGCTATAATAGACCTTAAGGCATATTTAATAGCATCAACAGAACTAAATACTTGATAAATAGTTGATTTATGTACATGGTAAATTTTGTATTTGTATATAATTAAAATATTGTTTAAAAACAATGTGAAAGGTTTCCTGTAGAAATTAGGATTTTCTTGCATAGTAAAACAATATGAAAAATTCTGCAAATTTGCTATACATACATTTTTTTAAATAAATACAATAAATAAGCATATAATTGCTGCAGAACTTAGAAACATCTGCCACAGAATTTAATTATTGCCACAGAATCTTGAAAAATCTGCTGTGGGAAAACGAGGGATGTGGCTATAGGTTGGATGGAAACACCAACTCGTAACATAGCGTGATTTCCGCCTTAAGGATAAAAATGGGAGAGCACCTTTCCAAAGGTTTTTCTGGGGGTAAACATGAGTTTATCTGTGGAGTCACTTCTTTTAAAAACTTATCACCATGGAAATCCCCCCCACCCCCATCTCCCCACATATGCACGTTTAATGCTGTTTCCCGTTTCGCTGTAAACCGATCTGATATGTTCTTTTGCACATGAATGTCGGTATAAAAAAGTTTAAAATAAATAAATAAATAAGAGGGCAATTTTCAAATGCAGTTTGCCTCGGTGGATACTGATTTAGCAAGGTAAAATATCTATCTGGAAAAGCCCCACTCTTAAACCAGCTAACAGCATGCATGGGGTTCCACAACGTGGGCACTTTTAGCTTCCTTAGAAGGAGGCATTCCTGTTGGCGTGGTTATGTTGAGGGAGGAAAATGATGCATGATGATTGTATTTTCAAATCTACAGGCATTATTTGCCATTCAGAAAGTACCCACAGAAAGAACAGGTGCAAAGGCTTGTAGTAGGGAGGTGCAGCAGGGACGGATTCGTCCCATTCGGTATTCGTCGGGACCCAAATCTGTTCCATCCGTTCTCGGGGGACCCCAATTCGTTCATTAGTTACATATGTATTCATTTCCCCAAAAAAACCCCATCCAAACCCTTTAAATTTAATAACTTTAACCCCTCACCCTCCTGCCCCCCCCCCCCCAAGACTTGCCAAAAGTTCCTGGTGGTCCAGCGGGGGTCCCGGAGCGATCTCCTGCACTCGGGCTGTCGGCTGCCGGTATTCAAAATGGCGCCGATAGCCTTTGTCCTTACTATGTCACAGGGGCTACCGTGCCATTGGTCGGCCCCTGTCACATGGTAGGAGCAATGGACAGACGGCACAATCTTGTGCTCCTACCATGTGACAGGGGCCGACCAATGGCACCGGTAGCCCCTATGATATAGTAAGGGCAAAGGTTATCGGCGCCATTTTGAATACCGGCAGCCGACAGCCCGAGTGCAGGAGATCACTCAGGGACCCTCGCTGGAGCACCAGAGACTTTTGGCAAGTCTTAGGGAGGGTCAGGAGGGTGGGGGGTTTATTCATTAGTGGTATGTTGTATTCGTGTGGGTTTGCCATATGTTTCGTGACCCCCACGAATACAATGAATATGGCATATAAGAACATAAGAACATGCCATACTAAGTCAGACCAAGGATCCATCAAGCCCAGCCTCCTGTTTCCAACAGTGGCCAATCCAGGCCATAAGAATCTGGCAAGTACCCAAAAACTAAGTTTATTCCATGTTACCGTTGCTAGTAATAGCGGTGGTTATTATCTAAGTCAACTTAATTAATAGGAGGTAATGGACTTCTCCTCCAAGAACTTATCCAATCCTTTTTAAAACACAGCTATACTAACTGCACTAACCACATCTTCTGGCAACAAATTCCAGAGTTTAATTGTGCGTTGAGTGAAAAAGAACTTTCTCCGATTAGTTTTAAATGTGCCACATGCTAACTTCATGGAGTGCCCCCTAGTCTTTCTATTATCCGAAAGAGTAAATAACCAATTCACATCTACCCATTCTAGACCTCTAATGATTTTAAACACTTCTATCATATACCCCTTCAGCCGTCTCTTCTCCAAGCTGAAAAGTCCTAACTTCTTTAGTCTTTCCTCATAGGGGCGCTGTTCCATACCCCTTATCATTTTGGTAGCCCTTCTCTGTACCTTCTCCATCGCAATTATATATTTTTTGAGATGCGGTGACCAGAATTGTACACAGTATTCAAGGTGCAGTCTCACATGGAGCGATACAGAGGCATTGAGACATTTTCCATTTTATTCACCATTCCCTTTCTAATAATTCCCAACATTCTATTTGCTTTTTTGACTGCCGCAGCACACTGAACCGATGATTTCAACATGCTATCCACTATGATGCCTAGATCTCTTCCTTAGGTAGTAGCACCTAGTATGGAACCTAACATTGTGTAACTATAGCAAGGTTTTTTTTCCCTATATGCATTATCTTGCAATTGTCCACATTAAATTTCATCTGCTATTTTGATGCCTAATTTTCCAGCCTCACAAGTTCTTCCTGCAATTTATCACAATCTGCTTGTGATTTAACTGCTCTGAACAATTTTATATCATCTGCAAATTTGATTACCTCACTTGTCGTAGTTCTTTCCAGATCATTTATAAATATATTGAAAAGTAAGAGTCCCAATACAGATCCCTGAGGCACTCCACTGCCCACTCCCTTCCACTGAGAAAATTGTCCATTTAATCCTACTCTCTGTTTCCTGTCTTTTAGCCAGTTTGTAATCTACGAAAGGACATCGCCACCTATCCCATGACTTTTTATTTTTCCTAGAAGTCTCTCATGAGGAACTTTGTCAAATGCCTTCTGAAAATCCAAGTACACTGCATCTACCGGTTCACCGTTATCCACATGTTTATTAACTCCTTCAAAAAAGTGAAGCAGATTTGTGAGGCAAGACTTGCCTTGGGTAAATCCATGCTGACTTTGTTCCATTAAACCATGTCTTTCTATATGTTCTGTGATTTTGATGTTTAGAACAATTTCCACTATTTTTCCTGGCACTGAAGTCAGGCTAACTGGTCTGTAGTTTCCTGGATCGCCCCTGGAGCCCTTTTTAAATATGGGGGTTACATTAGCTATCCTCCAGTCTTCAGGTACAATGGATGATTTTAATGATAGGTTACAAATGTTGCCAGAAGTCTAAGAAGTAAGATGGGAGAATTAGAATGTATAACAGTGAAAGATGACATAGACTTAATTGGCATCTCAGAGACATGGTGGAAGGAGGACAACCAATGGGACAGTGCTATACCGGTGTACAAATTATATCGCAATGACAGAGAGGAGCACCCGGGAGGCGGTGTGGTGCTTTATGTCTGGGAAGGCATAGAGTCCAACAGGATAAACATCCTGCATGAGACTAAATGCACAATTGAATCTGGGTAGAAATCCCTTGTGTGTCGGGGAAGACTATAGTGATAGGAGTATACTACCGTCCACCTGGTCAAGATGGTGAGACTGACAGTGAAATGCTAAGAGAAATTAGGGAAGCTAACCAAATTGGTAGTGTGGTAATAATGGGAGACTTGTGTTTGATCATAACTGTTTATAGTGTGTGGTTTCCACGAAAATTACAGTGTTACAATATGGCACATACACCTTGGGTCAACATCCTGAGTTTTTCTCAGGACCAACTCAACGATGCACTACGAGGTGAATCTTTGTTTTCTGATGATCAACCCGTTCCATCAGTCTCCAGTTGGTCTGAAATTACTATGTTAAATAAAAGATTGATCCGTACGGAACTTCATGGAGCCACTATGGTGGAATACTTAAAACATCATCGTATTCCCAGAGGACTCAGGATGGTTAAGGAACCTAAAATTTATACAGAATATCCTGAGTTCCTGGAACAATGGTCTTTCATCTTGAACAAATGCAGTATGGACTTAATGTTGCTAATTGTTAAACAAACCCATACGATTATGCAAGAATTACAAGACCAATCGACGGCCATGTTGGAATCCTTGAAGCAAGACGCAGCCTTAGAGGCTTTTGATAATGCCCATCAGGAGTTTAAACGCAACATGGAAAAATTTAAATCTGATGCTAAGTTAGCCAAGATCAGCAAATTTCAACGAGATGAGGGCGATTATAAAGAAGGTCCCATTTACACGTGGCTCAACCGTACTGCAAAACCAAGACAAGTCACTTTTAATACATCTGACCAGTCCTCAGGTAGTGAAGAAGAGACATCATCGGGGGACGGTTTCAAACAAGACCCCCAACGTGGACAAACAGGCAGAGGCAGAAGACGGGGGTCCCGAAATTACCACAACACAGATTGGAATCGCCCAAGAACAAGGTCCCAGTACCAACCAAACAATCCTCCCTTGGTGACCCAAAAAGGATGGAAATAAGATCTGCTGTCATCAACATATCAGGATGCTCCATTACAGCCATTGAAGAGAGTGTCTTAAATAAAGGACTAAATTTTGTACCTACCCAACGTCATGATCCTTTTCAGTTCCGTTGTGATTTTTACAAGTTTATCAGGCAATTACAGCATAAAGTTTATCTGTCACTTAGTCCCTTCGAGACTCCCCCCGACATCTATTACGTCCATTGTCAAAAATAAATCAAAGTGGAGTCCACCGCCTCCCAGGGACGCAGCTATTACTACGTTCCAACAACTCGTGATGCACGAAGTGGAACAAATTGAAAAAACAAGAAAACATAGTTACTATAATTTGACCAAAGAAGAACATCAGGCACTTCAACATCTACGTGACCGACAGGACATTGTCATTAAACCGGCAGATAAGGGGGGTGCAGTGGTTATCATGAGTTATACCTCATACATTGAGGAAATACAGAGGCAACTTTCAAATACATCGTTTTATCAGGAGTTGCAATCAGATCCAACTGATGAAATACTTGCGGAAGTTACCCAAGTGGTGAACAGGGGACATGACTCAAGATTTTTGACCAGCAGTGAGCGAGACTTCCTCATCAACAAACAACCCACCATTCCGGTGATATACATCGTTCCCAAAATTCATAAAAATGTAGATAAACCTCCTGGTAGACCCATCGTCTCTGCCAAACAATCAGTGTTGGAACCAATTTCAATTTTTTTAGATAAATTGTTACAGCCTTATGTTTCCCAAGCTGACTCATATATTAAAGACACGTCTGAAATGTTGCAATTTCTTTCTACAGTCACATTGACTAATGATAGTATCCTCGTCACCATGGACATAGAATCTCTCTACACAGTCATACCACAAGAAGAGCTGTTGACAGTAATCTCCACAGTATTAAATAATCGCACCCCTTCACAACACATTCCAACATCATTTGTGATTGAACTGTTACATTTAGCATTAAGTAAGAATTACTTTATGTTTCAGGACAAATTTTACTTACAAATCTGTGGCACCGCCATGGGCGCAGCCATGGCGCCGGATGTGGCTAATTTATTTGTCACTGCATTCGAGTTACAGTACATACATCATAACCAGTGGGTTGCTCAGATTAAACACTGGAAACGATATATAGACGATGTGTTCATAATTTGGCAAGGCTCTGTTGAATCTCTACTAGAGTTTCATTCGTGGCTAAATAATTTGAATTCATGTCTAAAATTCACAATCAATTACGATCAACATCAAGTGGCTTTTCTGGATATTCTTATAACCAGAAGGGCAAACATCGTTATCACTACGCTCTACCGGGAGCAGAATGAGCGCAACAATTTTTTAAGATTTGACAGCTTCCATCCGCATATTTTCAAATCCAACCTTCCTGTGGGACAATTTATGCGCATTCGACGTTTATGTACTGAAGAGGAAGAATTCAAATCACAGGCTGAACATTTAGCAAAACGATTTTTGCAACGGGGGTACCCACTGTCTTGCGTGAAGAAGGCGTATCGACGCACATTATATTCCAATCGAGACTATTTGTTCCTTCCTAGGAGGTTGTCAGATTCGAACCCGCAAACCTTGGTTATGAGACACTCATTGGCGTCTCCTTCTATTAGCAGAGCCATCAAGACACATTGGTCAATCTTGCAGGATCTTCATCCCATGTTTAATGAACCCATACGAATAGCCTACTCTAGAGGCATGAACATTAAGGATCAGGTGGTGCATTCAAGCCTACGTGAATTATCAATTTCTCACACCACAGCAACTAGTTGTACTGGTTGTATGTTTTGTACTCTCAAATCATCTCAGACTACAATTTGCACTGCAACAGGACGTACTATGCTGTTACCCCAATTATCATGTAGAACATCACATGTTGTCTATGCCATATTCTGCCCTTGTCCTTTAATCTATGTGGGCATGACAAAGCTCCCCGTTCGTACCCGCTTAACAGAACACAAGTGCTGTCTAAAAACAGGAAGAACCGAGGAACCACTGGTCACACACTTTTTGGAACATAAACATGTGTTCACAGAGATCAAATGGACAGTCTTGGAAATTATACCTCAACACTGGAGGCGGGGTGACAGAGTACAGCGTCTTCGCCAAAGTGAGCAACGATGGATTTTCACATTAAATACAGTGCATCCTCACAGACTCAATAAAGAAATTGAGTGGGTCCATTTTATGTAAACGTCATCTTTACAGCTGAATTGCACTGATTCCACACACAGCTGAATTGAACTGATTTCACACAGCTGAAAAATCATTTAAATTCAGTGGACTTCTCGCGGCAACTTTGCTCAGACGCCGGTAAGAGGAAACGGCGGCAAGGTTGGGTGAGTTTATTGTTGCCTTTATTCAGCATCACCAAGGTATGTGCCAAACAATTTTTACATTAATATAATGTGCTCCATTAAGTAACTACAAGTTGTTTGTCCTTTGCAGAAAAATAATAGCCAAGCAAGTAATCTGAGTAACGGGGCAATCCGTAAAAAACTGAAGCGGAGTGTGTTTCAGTCCCTGATGCAGCGATGCGAAACGCGCGTCGGACTGATTTGTAATTCTGACATTTAGAGTCACTTCAAGGAAGATTTAACCCCGACACAGAATTTTATGGAAAAATTCAAAAACCTAAAAAATACAAGTAGTAGAATAAAGGACTAGAGCCAATGATTAAATGTGACCTGAAGTGGCAAGACCTCAAAGCAAAAAACGCTGGTATGCCTGCAGGTGTTATGATGGCTCTGTAAGTAAACAGCACATTAAGCAAAATCATATTTACATGACGTCTTTTTAGTGAAGATTTGTATTCGTTGTGTTTGATCATAACTGTTTCTAGTGTGTGAGACTTCAATTACCCCAATATTGACTGGGTAAATGTATCATCGGGACACGCTAGAGAGATAAAGTTCCTGGATGGAATAAATGATAGCTTTTTGGAGCAATTGGCTCAGGAACTAACGAGAGAGTGATCAATTTTAGATCTAATTCTCAGTGGAGAACAGGATTTGGTGAGAGAGGTAATGGGGGTGGGGGCTGCTTGGCAATAGTGATCATAATATGATCAAATTTGATTTAATGAGTGGAAGGGGGACAGTAAGCAAATCCACGGCTCTCGTGTTAAACTTTCAAAAGGGAAACTTTGATAAAATGAGAAAAATAGTTAGAAAAAAACTGAAAGGAGCAGCTACAAAAGTAAAAAGTGTGCAAGAGGCGTGGTCATTGTTAAAAAATACCATCCTAGAAGCACAATCCAGATGTATTCCACACATTAAGAAAGGTGGAAAGAAGGCAAAACAATTACAGGCATGGTTAAAAGGGAAGGTGAAAGAAGCTATTTTAGCCAAAAGATCTTCATTCAAAAATTGGAAGAAGGATCCAACAGAAGAAAATAGGATAATGCATAAACATTGGCAAGTTAAATGTAAGACTTTGATAAGACAGGCTAAGGGAGAATTTGAAAAGAAGTTGGCCGTAGAGGCAAAAACTCACAGTAAAAACTTTTTAAAATATATCCGAAGCAGAAAGCCTCTGAGGGAGTCAGTTGGACCATTAGATAATCGATGGGTTAAAGGGGCACTTAGAGAAGATAAGGCCATCGCGGAAAGATTAAATGATTTCTTTTCTTTGGTGTTTACTGAAGAGGATGTTGGGGAGGTACCCTTACTGGAGAAGTTTTTCATGGGTAATGATTCAGATGGACTGAACCAAATCACGGTGAACCTAGAAGATGTGGTAGACCTGATTGACAAACCTAAGAGTAGTAAATCACCTGGACCTGATGGTATACACCCCAGAGTTCTGAAGGAACTAAAAAATGAAATTTCAGACCTATTAGTAAAAATTTGTAACCTGTCATTAAAATCATCCATTGTACCTGAAGACTGGAGGATAGCTAATGTAACCCCTATATTTAAAAAGGGCTCCAGGGGCAATCCAGGAAACTACAGACCGGTTAGCCTGACTTCAGTGCCAGGAAAAATAGTGGAAAGTATTCTAAACATCAAAATCACAGAACATATAGAAAGACACAGCATTTATAGCAATTTGTGCTAATTACCTGTGCGAAGAGCTAAGTTAGCGCAAATTGTGATACCATTTCAGATTCTGCGATAAGTGCCAGACCTGTTGTATTTCTGTCATTCAACCACCAGGGGACCATTGTTAATGGTGAGAGAGAGAGAGAGAGAGAGAGCAAGCCTGGCCATAATATCATGGCCCATAGGTAGGTATTTGTATCCCTATACACAGTGTTCTCTCAACCTAGCTTGATGGACTCTCTACCTGGGTAACATCAAGCTAGGTTGAGAGAACATTGCCCAAATCTCATCTTGGAGTGAGTTTCCTCACTCCGAAGGCCAGCAAATCTTCACAAGAGACCACTGTTTTGTTCGTAGGTGTCACGTAGTACGTCAAAGTGGCCCCTACACTCTTACCTAAACCCCACCTCGAGTTACTAGGTGGGCCTACCAAAGGGATAGAAATACCTACCTATGGGCCATGGTATTATGGCCAGTCTCTCTCTCTCTCTCTCTCTCTCTCTCTCTCTCTCTCTCTCTCTCTCTCTCTCTCTCTCTACACCTGTCAATTCACCTGAAATAGGACTTACCACACAATCATGGCAGCTATTGCACAGCCTAACGCAATCCAAAGAGGTGTAGTTAAAATTGGCATTATGGCCGTGCGATAGCTCTTCGCAAACAGGCTAGCCCACACTCCTCCTATTTTCTGAATTTGCATCACACCATACGATATGGTGCAATTGCATGCGATAAACCCTTAACGCATGCAAAAACACCTTATCGCATTTTGATTAAATGACCCCCTAAGTCAGACGTGCCATAGAGCTGGTATAAACTTAGCTGGTTATAAGTTATATGATTAAGTGTGAGTATATACACGTATATTCTGCAACATAGCCGTGCCACTGAATATACCTTGTAACTTCACCAGATAAGTTATATCCGGCCAAGTTACTTAAATGGCCAGCTGTGAATATTGATCTCATATATTTTTTTTAAATAATTGCAATCCTGCTTCCTGCAAAAATGTTACCTTCTTCATATTTCCTATATAAATGTCATTACAAATATCAAAGACAGTGATTTTTGAATGTGAAAATATCCTGAGAGCATTTTAAAATGCTGTCTTTAAACTGTGATTAGTAATAAGCCATAGTATCAGTTGTTTGTATTTCCCCAGGCTTGGCATATGTCATCATGATATCTTGACATTTAGGATGCATGCAGACAACTGCTAGAGACTAAAATGCAAATGAAGAAGCTTATCTCAGCTTGTTTATAAAAACTCCAGGGCAATCCTTTTTTCCTGCAATTAAAAAAATCAGCTGTTCTTGTCTTATTTTTTGCAGGTGCTTTAGGAAGTGCACAGACATTGACAGTCAGTGCACAGAGTGGCTCATTAGTTCCTTCATTGCACGGTGCAGGGCAAATTTCAAATGCATTTTTTTTCAATGAATTTACCCAAGTTAGGAGCAGGAGTGACAACTCATTTGTGCTCTTTGTAGCTTTTTCATATATTACATTTCTTGTAGTTGCAAGGCAAACAAGTAAATCCATAGAGCCCCAGGAACCGTTTGTAGAGGAAGATCAGTATAAGCGTACAGAGAGTAGAGAGGGTGTGTTTAAAGTACTGTTTGCTATGATTAGTTTAGTTCAGAGCACAAGCCCCTCACATGCACTTGGTGACCCTGACTGGAACAGAAATTCATGACTACTCATAGTGCTATATAATTGAAGATGGCTGATGGAAGTAGACTTCCTTAACAATGAGTAGCCAAACCATGCCTTGAAAGATCTGATGTGTGATCCTGAAAAGTATTGAAAGTATTTTGGTGCATTCTGGATCCTGCTTCGTCCATCGACTCCGACTTCAGCTTCCGCCCTTGGTTTTGGCTTTGGACTTCTGACTTCTGGCTTCTGACCCTGCCTCGTCCATATCATATCCTGAGCATGAGGATAGCAACTGAGAGGCCCTCTGCGACTGCACAAACCAAAGTAAAACCCCATTATGCAGGTTTTTAGACTTGCCCTGCTCCTTGGCGAGGACTATATTATGAATGTCATTATAATATGGATCAGGCTCATTATTCCTTTCTGGATATGAAAGTTGCTCTGGTGATGGCAACAAAATCTGAAATAGGGTATAAGACGTGCACAGAGTATGCTCACTGCATGACATTGGTGCCATCTTGAGGGCAAGAAATAAAAATGCTTTCTCACGCTGCAGCCATTGCTTGTTCTCATTTAAATATGCTCTGAACCACTTGTATAGCAAGCAATGGAGAAAGTGCAGCATAAAAAAAAGACTACAAAAGTATAGCAGCACCAAAGTATTGAACCATGCATATAAACTCATTTGTATTAGCGGAAGTTTTAGAAAAATAAAGTGGAAAAAAACCCCCACATATGGAGATCCATTTTCAAAAACTTAAGCACCACTTATCTGGATAAAAAAAGGCACTTAGCCGGCTATATAGAGGTCCATATTCAGAACCAGATAACTCAGATGTTATCTGGCTAAATTTATATTTGGGAACTTATCTGGATAAATTCTAGCTGGATAACTTTTTATCCAACTAAAATTTGGCCGGATAAGTCAGGGGCATTCTGGGGGTGTAACTGGGAGGAGCTGTTAGCCTGATAACATATCCTGCTAGCTCTTGTCAACTTGCACACCTGTCCTAAAGTTAGCCTGATAAACTTATCCGGCTAACTTTAAGATAACTGGATATATTCAGTGGCATGGCCACAATGCTGACTATATAGGCTAAGTTAGCCGGATAAGTTAATCCGTCTAACTAGCCGAGATACACAGCAGTGGAATGTGGACCTCACTGTTCTTATCTGGCTATAGAAGATTATCAGCGGCTATTCGAATATAGTAGATGAACTGCACCAGTTAGCTGGATAGAAAAAAAGGGTGTTTCGGGGGGAGGTGTCCAGAACATAGCCAGATAAGTCAAATTTTAAGCTTCTCAGAGGCACATAACTCATGATGTGTATCCAGCTAAACTTAGGAGAGCTATTTAGATGGCTGAAACAGTGGCCCTTTCACAATATCCAAGTAACTTTGTCCGGATACCGTTTTAAACAGCTGTGACAACTATTATATCTGATATAATACACTTTCAAAGACGCGGCATGCTTCCCATTCTGTGGCAGTGGCACCAGTGGCAGCGAAAGAGACAGACTCAGCAGCAGAGGCACCAGTTAAGAAGGAGATATCACCCACAAAGGGTACAAGAACCAGAATAAAGTAGTTTGACCTATCTGAAAAGGAAGTGTTCACCGGGAATCACTTCAATAAGCAAATTATATTGAATCTTTGTATTTTGGTGAAAGAGGATCTTGAGAAAACCACGCCGAGAAGCCATGCTTTGCCAGAACACATAAAAGTCACCACTGCCTTGGCCATTTTAGCCACTGGCAATTTCCAAACTACTGTAGTCAACACTGCTCCCATTACTTAGTCTGCTACATCCCATTGAATACATCAATTTATTACAGCTCTGTGAAAAGAACAAATGACTTTATATCCTTTCCACTTACAAGACAGCAGAGAGAAGAAACTATTAGGGGCTTCTTTAACAAGGAGGATCTACCTTCTGTGATTGGGGCAATTGATTGCACATATGTGGCTGTAAGGCCTCCAATGCAGGAAGAAAGAGCAAATAGGATCAAGAAAAGTTGTGACTCTATGAATATGCAGGTTATTTGTAATGACCGGGGCATCATCACAGATGTCCTTGCTAAGTATCCAGGATCCTGCCATGATGCATATATTCTCTCATAGTCTGGACTGGCTGAGGATTTTATCCAGGGTCTGGCTCCTAGATAAGTCTCAGCTGCCAGACTTCATATATGGATTGCTATTTCAATGACATAAACTTCCTAATTTGAATAGGTGACCTTCAAGGCCATCTGTGCAGAAAGCTTCTCACCCTCACTGATATAAGTTGCTGCAGATCTTAATGAGCATCCATTTATTGGACAACCTTTATGCTGTATTACGTTATTTACCTTTCCAATAACATTGGTACCTACCTATACACTCACACACTACATTCTTGGGACTCACATTCATGCTGCTATACTTGTGACCATGCTTTCTCCTGGCATCCTAGATACTGCTATTCTCCACCCTTTCACTCTCTCTCCCTCTTACAGGTGATAGAGGATACCCATTGAAACATGGCTATTAACCCCATGTAAGACAGCCACTGACACGTGCTGAAGACACTTATAATATTGTTCTCTTTGGGAGAAAGACTTCTTTCTGCTTTAGATGGGGTGAAACATCTTTGTTAGTTTTGATTGCTTTGTCCAGTGCATTTGATCTTGTTGATCATTTGATTTTATATTGCATTATTGTAAACTTGTGGGAATCAAAGGCCAGGTTTTAAAATGCTTATCAAATTTCAAACTAGAGAACAATTAGTTGCTTTTCGAGGCAGGTCTTCCTCCTCATACAAAACAAGGTTGAGGGTCCCTCAAGGTTCGACCCTCTCCCCTCTCCCCTCTTCTTTTTAATTTGTTTATTGTACCGCTAAGGAATATAATAAGGTCATTTGGATTTATTCCATTTATTTATGCTGATGACATCCAAATTTTGGCTCATTTAGGAAATTTACCTATAGATGTTATAAATAATTTAAATTTATGTCTTCAAACTACAGCTCAGTGGTTTGTAGAAAATAAATTGGTTCTCAATTCAGAAAAGACAGAATTGTTGAAAATTGGATTAGGGGAGATTCCAATGGGTCTTACTTTGAATGGACCCCAGTTAGTGCCAAAAGACCATGTTAAATCTTTAACGTTGCATCGGCCACTTGCTCCGACGTCCTCCATCCACTTCATAGTATCCCCCCTCGCATGCCAATTTACCCTTGCCCCTTGTGTAATAACTCAGTCTAATTCCATTTTTGGTAAATAAATGGCCGCAGCTTTTATTTGAACTTATAGCAAGATAACTCTCTCGGCTACCCGAGCCGGTGGCTTCCCTGTATCGCTGCCCGCCACCGTAAACCAAGCAGGGCAGCCTGTCTCTGTCAGCCCCCCGCCGTACTCCTAGCAAGGGGGCCATCGCTTATCCGCCTTTTTGGCGCCACCGGCTACAATGCCATTCTGTGGTGTCACCAGCACCACTTCCAATTCTTGTCCAACCGGCCCGGGTGCCCGCATGCCTCACTGCTGCGACAAACGTGTTAACATTATTCAATCATCCTCGTAGCTAACTAACATCGTAAACTGACTATTATTGATCCAAACAAATGTCCCAATTGCTCTTGGACCCACCCACCCACCCACTTTCCATGGGTGGGTGGGTGGGTCCGGTGCTGCGGGCGCTCTCGAAAAGAGCGTGCTCCTCTCGCTGTGTCCTTATAACTGGTGCGCTGACGTCACTGGGTCGCGCCGCCGGCACTCCTGCTGACGACGCTCCCGCTGACGTCGCCATGGCTGCGCTCGAGCGGGCCGCGCTCGGTCAGGTAGGTGTGTGTGCTTACCCTAGGAAGAGGGGGAAGAAAAATGAGTCCCTGCGCGCGGCCCCTCTCCCCTCCCCCATTCCTGGCCTCCGGCGTCGATGGGCGGGCTGCCGTTAAAGGTGTGCTCCGTACATCGGCGCCGGGCCCACCTTTTAGGGGTAATCCTTGATGCAGATTAGGGATGTGAATCGTTTTTTGACGATTTAAAATATCGTCCGATATATTTTAAATTGTCAAAAATCGTTAGAGCCACGATACAATAACAATTCCCCCGATTTATCATCAAAAAATCGTAAATCGGGGGAAAGGGGAGGGGAAGGGGGAGGGCGGGAAAACCGGCACACTAAAACAACCCTAAAACCCACCCCGACCCTTTAAAATAAATCCCCCACCCTCCCGAACTCCCCCAAAATGCCTTAAATTACCTGGGGTCCAGAGGAAGGGTCCCGGAGTGATCTTTTACTCTCGGACCTCCGGTGCTTGTAGAAATGGCGCCGGCGCTACCTTTGGTTTTTCCATACGGAAAAACGATTCACGGCAGGAGATTGCTCCCGGTCCCCCGCTGGACCCCCAGGGACTTTTGGCCAGCTTGGGGGGGCCTCCTGACCCCCACAAGACTTGCCAAAAGTCCAGCGGGGGTCCAGAATGACCTCCTGCAGTCGAATCGTGTTGTCTACGGCCGGCGCCATTTTGCGCAAAATGGCGCCGGCCGTAGACAACACGATTCGAGCCAGCTTGGGGGGGCCTCCTGACCCCCACAAGACTTGCCAAAAGTCCAGCGGGGGTCCGGGAATGACTTCCTGCATGCGAATCGTTTTTCCATACGGAAAAACGATTTGCGGCAGGAGATCACTCCCGGACCCCCACTGGACTTTTGGCAAGTCTTGTGGGGGTCAGGAGGCCCCCCCAAGCTGGCCAAAAGTTCCTGGGGGTCCAGCGGGGGTCCGGGAGCGATCTCCTATGCTCCTGACCTCGGGGGACAAAAAACAAAATGGCGCCGGCGCTACCTTTGACCTGTCATATGACAAGGCAAAGGTAGCGCCGGCGCCATTTCTACAAGCACCGGAGGTCCGAGAGTAAAAGATCACACCGGGACCCTTCCTCTGGACCCAAGGTAATTTAAGGCATTTTGGGGGGTTTGGAAGGGTGGGGAATTTATTTTAAAGGGTCGGGGTGGGTTTTAGGGTTGTTTTAGTGTGCCGGTTTTCCCACCCTCCCCCCCACTGGACCCCAGGTAATTTAAGGCATTTGGGGGGGGTTCGGGAGGGTGGGGGATTTATTTTAAAGGGTCAGGGTGGGTTTTAGGGATGTTTTAGTGTGCCGGTTTTCGATTTACACGATTTTCACGATATTTAAAAAACCCAAACGGTGACGAACCGATTCCCTCCCCCTCCCAGCCGAAATCGATCGTTAAGACGATCGATCACACGATTCACATCTCTAATGCAGATTTTCTTTTGAAAAACATGTCGCATATTTGGTACATAATGCCTACTCCAAATTGAAAATGTTGAGACAATTGAAACCATAGCTGGGGTTGACAGATCTTAAGGTGGTTGCCTGTGTTTTGATCCTTTCATCTCTGGATTATTGCAATGCAATTCTTTACAAGGTAAATTAATTTGTAAACTACAAGTGATCAAGAATACTGTGGCAAGAATCATTCTAGGCAAATCTCGTAGAGTTCTGCCAAACCTTGTTATACAATTTACATTGGTTACCTATTATGGATAGATCCGTGTTTAAGAATTTGGTGATGGCATTTAAAGTCTTAAATGGCTTGGGCTCTCCTTCTTTAAGGGGTACTTTGGAATGGAATGTCCCTAAAAGAAATTTACGTTCCTCAGGAGGACGATATTTACAACTTCCTTCAGTGAGAAAATTTAAACATTCATGTTTGGGCCTCAGGTCATTTGTGTAAATGCCATCCCAAATATATGGAATAGTTTGCCAGTGGAAGTGAAAGGGGAGGACAATTTGTTAAGATTTCATAAAAAAATAAAAACTTGGTTTATGTCAACTAGGCTGTTTTAAATATTTATAGGGGACAGGGTGTGTTGGTTCACTCTTTCAAGAAATTGTCTTTCTTTTCAGGATGGATATAAATTTTTAAATTGCTGCCTATTGTGGTTGTATTGCTTTACTGTTTGTGATTTCATGTATTTTATGTTTTGATTATTTTTGTATTATTTGTTTTATTTTGTACATCGCATTGGGCGATAAGATTCTTATCTGGAAAGCGATTAATAAATGATAAATAAATAAATATTAGGTCTCACCTGCGCACAAGGTCTGTCATAGAATAAACCTTTGGCATTTTGCAATCCCAGTTTAGATATTTGGAGAAGACTGAGGACATCTTCAAAGTCTGTCAGATCTTCATGGCCTTCTGTGTTCTCCAAAACATAGTTACAGTATGAGGCATTGCATCACCCGAAGGGGAGACTCAGTCATATAGTGATTCTGATTCAGAAGTTACTGACTTTCTGACACAATCACCAGCTGGAGCTCTCTCTCTGAAAACATCATTGAATCAAGAACACTTTGAGGTGACTACAGCATATTCATTACCAGTTCTAAATAAGGATATACATTATTAGATGCCAACTATTTTTTAAATCTTCTCCCATTACCACCCTCCAGGTAACTCCTTCATATAGTTCTTGTGCTTCTATGTAAAGTCAGCCTTCAAGATGGTGCTCTCTTCAAGCCCTTCATCAGCAATCCCAGTGCTTTAAGAATATCCACTGAGGGCCTCAGTTCTGAAGGCAGACTCTATGGTTGTTGTTGTTAGATGAGAGGCATCAGAAGTGGGGCATTACTGCAGATGAGCAGCTGCCACTCAGCTCTGTGGGCCAGTTGCTGTGTCAATAGCTGAAGTTATTTCGCTATGGACCCCAGATATTGACTTTGCTACTCCATTGCTGCCTGCATCCCCTTGACATCCTCAGATATCTGTCTGGTGTAGACCAGCATCTCTCAGTCACTTATTTCCAATGCATCTTCACCAGGCACTCCTGCCTCTTGTAAGTGTTCTTCCAAAGAGGCAGGAGATACAGCTGCCTGTCACCTTGTGCCGCTTATCAAAAGGGGAAAAAGGGTCACACAATTCTGAATAGGTTCAGAAGTGGGAGGAAGGACAGTGGCATCATTTTGACAAAGAAAAAAAACCCTTTCATCTTGCTACATGGTATGATTCCACAACTACTTCTGAGAATTATACCTCACTGGCAAGTATAATGAGAGCTGCAGTTTACATGAAGCCATCTAGTAGCCTAATGAAAATATATGGGATAAAAGATTAAAAACTACAGACAACCTCTCGTATCAACTGCCAAGTGAGAAAAACTGTATAATGATTATGTTACTCCCCCACCTCTGATCCAAAGTGACTCCGGCATAGCTTCTGGTACTCTGGTAGCATGCTGTTTCAAGAAGCCAGGATACAACTTCCTCTAACTCTGGTCTGCCTTTATAGATCCCCTAGCCGGGATTTTCTGTGGCACTGGCTGATGATGTCACATCCTAGTGGAGTATATAAGGAAGTCTCTTGCAACCAGCCAGTGTCCCAGCAACAGGTCCCCTGGTTTCCTTGTGTTCTAGTGCATATTGCTATACTTGGCTTGTTCCTGCCTTGTACCTTGTTCTGTGTTTCTTGTCATAGTCCCTTGCCTTATTCCTAGTGCCTCTGTGTTCTGTCCTTTTTCCAATTCCTTGCCCATATGCACTTATTCCAGGTCCTGCTTATCCCTTTCCTTGCTTGCCTGTTGGTCTTGTCTGACCTGTTTGTTTCAGATTGACTACCTGGCCTGGCATCCGTCCTTCTGCAGTCTGCTGCCAGCCCTGACCTCTGGCTTGTTACCCTTTCTGCTGTCAGCCACCTACCTTGACCCACATTTGCCTAGACTCTTCTCTTGGATTGCCCTGGAGATCCATCTAAGTTCTGCTGGCCACTGGAACCCAAGGCTTATCCTGAGAGAATGGGGCTGGTATAGGTGAAGCTCCAGTTGGTCCCACCACAGGGTTTCTCTGCCAGTCAATGAGGTGTGCCTAGTGGGCTTGCTCACTAGTCAGCGTCAACCACCCCTCAAGCACTAGCGGGTCCCTCTAGTTGGGGAAAAGTGGGTATAACAACAACATTGTGGGCTTGAAACATACACAAAAATCTCTTTATGCGGTTGATGAATACAAACCATCATGCCTTGTTGGTTACCCAATGCAAGCTACTAGAAGAGGTATTGGTGGTTACTTTATAAGGGAAGGGAAAGATGGGGTTATTGAGGATTCTGTATTTTAAAACCTATACAAAAAAGGAAAGCCCTAGCTTATTCAGATTACATATTTAATAGAGATGTGCAGAAGAAAAAAATTCATTTTTGTTTTCGTTTTGTTTTTGGGAGGTTTTATTTCCATGAATTTCAGTTTGTAAATTGTTTGATTAGCTTTCATTCATGAGAAAAAAATGAATCAAACAATTAAAAAATAAAAATCTACCAAGAAATGAAAGCAAGGTCTCATGGGGCTTCCTGCCCGCCCAAAACATGCCAGGGCCAGGATCCCCCCCACCCCCCCAGCCCAGTCTGGTGGGGATCCACTGGCTTTGGCCTAGTCCCAGACCGAAGCCTCAGCCTTGTGTAGGCTGAGGGAGAAGTAGGATGCCGTTACCTCGGCCTACTCAAGGCAAAGGCTTCGGACCAGGACCTGATGCTTGAGTCTCAGCCAGGACACAGGCCCAAGGCCCAAGGCCGCAACCCAGACCAGAGGCCAGAACCCAATGCTGGGGCCTTGGTCTGCACCCAGGCCCAACACAGCGACCCGATCCAGAGGCTGGGTCCCAATGCAGGGGCCTCAGCCTAGGCTGGGGCCCAGACCCAGACTTGATGTCGCAAACTCACCCATAGACCGGGTCCCAATGCCATGGCCAAGGCCTGGACCCAGGCCCAATGCCACAACCTGGCCAGAGGCTGGGTCCCGAGGCCAAATGATGCCATTCTCTGGCAAATTCACCCCAGCAGATGGAGCCATTATAATGTACGGCAATGTGTATGGCATTGGCTTGCAAGTGCCAAAGAATGAAGAGGTCTAAGAAGAGGCTCTGAGGCATGGGCCTGAGCTGAGGCCAAGGCATCGGGACCTGGCCTCCTGGCCAAAGACCCGGCATCGGGCCTGGTCTGTGCCTAGGGTCTGGCATTAGGATCCGGCCTCTGGGTCAGGTTACGGCATCAGACCCGGGTCCAAGCTGAGACCATGGCATTTGGACCTGACCTTCGGGTCAGGTTGCAGGGTCCGGCCTAAGTCTGGGCCAGGCCCCATCATTCAGACCCAGCCTCTGGGTCAGGTTGCAGCATCAGGTCTGGGTCCGTGCCGAGGCCCCAGCATCGGGACCCAGCCTTCATTGGATACTCAATGGATAAGGTAAGTTTTTTTTTATTTGTTTCATTTTTGGAGGGTTTTGGCTGAGGCCCCGGTGTTGGCCCATGCCTCTGCTGAGACCCCGGCGTCGCTCTCGGCCCTTGGCTAATGCCCTAAGCAAGGCCTCGGCTTCTTTCCTATGCTGAGACACCGATGTCATCATCAGGCAAAGGCCATGGCCCTAGGCCCAAATCATTAGTTTAAAATGAAACCAACGAATAAGGTTTGTTTCATTTGGGAGCCCTCGATTCATTTCAGGGGCCCCCAAATGAAATGAATTAGCCTTATTCATCACATTTTGCAGTTTCATTTTAAATTAATGCACGTCCCTAATATTTAACAGTTGATGGAAATGAGTAAGTATAGCACTAACCATACAAGACAGGTTAGTGCTGTCCTTACTATTGCATGATAAAGATCTCAACCTAGATCGTATCTCATATCAAAATAGTATTTACAGTCTTGCAGCCCTGGAAGTATCAAGTCCAGAAACTCTCTAGATAGCCATCTCCTCAATTGATTGGTGTGTCTCCTCTTCCAGGGAGGTTAATGCCACCCTTTCAGCAACAGGGCAGTGGAAGATTACTGCATGGCTTACTTTTCACAAGTTTGCATATAACACGCCATTTATTTATTTTATTTTTACATCCTCCCCTCTCTACCTGCCTGACAATGTCCCTCCATGAGCAGAGCTTTTCAATTGTGAAGCTGTTGCTATAAACAGTGGCATAGTGCTCTCTTGTGAAATAGACTACTAAGTCGGGTTTCAGTGGGCTGAATTTGCCCTTTCTTTGAATTGCCCTACTAGCCACTGGGCCTTGCACTCAAAAAGAGGATCACTGTATAACTGGATAGGTTTTAAATTTGGGCGGATATTATTGCAACCCAGAGGTCAGGGCTGGCGGTAGACTTCAGAAGGTTTGAGACTAAACCTACATAGTTGGATGTTGTTGTGTAGGAAAAAGGAAAACACACCTGTTGTGATATAAAAAGTCACTACAGTATAAGCACATCATACATAATGTAGACGGCATTATTGGTCGGATCCCTCCCAGATATTCTAGCTACCAAATAACAAGTCCAGTAAAGATGTAAATACAGCCGAAAGGAAAGGATCTGCTAGGATAAGCTGGCAGGATTTGTATAGGACCCTCTTTCCATTATATAGCATTTTGTGCAGTAAGTTATAGTAAAGTTATTAGGACTTTTTTAAAAACTAGTGGTTGGGAGTAGCCACGCAACGGGGTAAGCTGCAGATCTCTTTTAGGACTTGAAGCTGATGCTTAATTTTCTGATCTGCCTTGGATGAAGGGAAATATGTAATCAATGAGATGGAAACAATACTAATATTACTATTACACATTATTTTATAGGATTATCTTTATTCATTATTGTACATTAACATGGCACTGAGGTGTGGATGCTTTGTGTACTACAACCTCTGGCTATTTGCTAAACTTTTCCACGTACATGACATTTATATAGTCCATGCTTTGGAGATGCAAACAGGGGGAAACTCCTTACCAAGAAAACTTTACACACAGCCCCCAACCCCACCCCCACCGTCTGAAGGGCTTCTTCAACCTCCCTCAGAAATTAGGGCTCCATCCTGAGGAGAACTCTGAATCTGATGGTCAAAGCCTCCATGTGGCGTTTTGCAGAGCTGCGGCTATTACCAAAAAAAACCTATGTTTTATGACCATTATTACCTGGTCTACCGATCTTTCTCTGCCCATCCCCTGAAACTGTCTCTAAACATGTGACTGGCAAGTCCTCCAGCACATCCTTTTTCACACACAGCATATAGCCTACCTGGTGCCTCACCATAGGTCTCTTTAAATACAAGGAAGATGGGAAGCATGCACATTAGTAATTTAGTAGTCAACCTAGAGGACACCATACTGTACCACATGCCAAACTCTCAATGCTACCCTTCATCCGACCTTCGTGCGATACTTAACCTTATTTCAAAACCTGCACTTTTCCACTGATCTGTTACCTCCAGATCTTCACAAACTATCAGTGACAATATGCTACATGTCAGAATATAAGCAGTCTATGGCCTTTTCAGGTGCCTGGCTTCATCAATCCCCCATTGTGTACATTTTTTTTCATATCTCCTACCAAATAAAACTATTCCAAGCCCTGCAACATACAGAGCAAGCCTGGTGGAAAGAGCTGGTACACATGATACATATTGTACTAGTCCCACCCAGACTTAACTCCATGGATAACTGATTTTAACCCAGATTAAATAAAATCCTTACTGGTTGAATTTTCACATATACTGGACTGGGTGGTGGCCTGGAAAGTATAAAATCTCTTTCTTTGCCAACACAAGCCATACCAACAGGATTTTTTCCTTCTCTGCAAAATTCTGGAGCCTACTGCTTGGCACCATCTTAGGAAATGTTTTCATTGCTCTCAGTAACAGGGACTTTCCATGTAAAAATTGTTTTTAGCCAGATAAAAGGTATATAAACAGATATATCCTATGTATAGCCAGTTAGTAATACACAGCTAAAGTGGTGCTATTTGGAAATATAAACATACATGTAAGGGTATATTTTAACAGGTATCAACATTACATAGATAATCATCAACAAAATACCTGTATATTATCATTAATTTTTATTTATAACAAATTTAAAAATATTAATACAATTTACACATATATTGCACCATATTCCACATATACATACATTCACACTCCACACTCATACTAACAATATCAATACATAACATATACGGGCGGATTTTAAAAGCCCTGCTCACGTAAATCCGCCTGGATTTACGCGAGCAGGGCCTTGCGCGCTGGCGCGCCTATTTTCCATAGGCCGCCGGCACGCGCAGAGCCCCGGGACGCACGTAGGTCCCGGGGTTTTTGGAAGGGGGCGTGTCGAGGGGGCGGGACCCGATGACGCGGCATTTTGGGGGCGGGACCGGGGGCGTGGTTTCGGCCCGGGGCATTTCAGGGGCGTGGCCGCGCCCTCCGGAACCGCCCCCGGGTCGAGTCTCGGCGCGCCAGCAGCCCGCTGGAGCGTGTGGATTTACTTCTCCCTCTGGGAGGCGTAAATCCGTGGATAAAGGTAGGGGGGGGTGACTGCTCAAGAGAATCAATAAATTTAACTGAGTTCCATGCCATATGAGAGATGCAAAAGACTAATGCTGTGTCAGGTAGCTAGTTAGGGGTTGGGTGGAGAAGGGAAAGGGAAGGAAGGTTAAGCAGGGGGGTAGGGAAGTTCCCTCCAGTCTGCTCCTTAATTGGAGTGGACTGGGAGGAAACTAGGGGATGCTCAATTGCATGACCAAGTATAATTTGTTAAAATTAACCCCCCTGTGTGGCTTAAATATCCCAGGCCTATGATGTCATCAGCCGGGGACGAGCCTGGAGTTCCCGCCATAGGCCCTTTAAAGGGAGGACAGAGGGCGCGCGCGCATGCCTAGGGAGGCCCAGGGTCGGAACACTGGTCGGCGGCATCCCAGCCTCCATGTGGAGCACAGAGAGCCAGGAGGAACACCGTGGCAGCGACTGGCCAATGCCGTGAATGTACCAGGGGCAGTGCACCATAACAATACCTTTGATACTTCAAATTATATTGGGAGGGAAGATCAATACTGTGCTATATCCAATGGGAGTGAAGATATAAATTGACTTGTGAAATAAATTATTTTAACCAAGAACTTAAGAAAGACCAGGAGAAGTCAATAACTTGTACATCTGAATTAAGAAAGACTGTAAGAAGTCACAAACTTACTAAAAGCATTGGTAAATATTGGAAGTGGATGACGTCCTCTCAGGGGGACGCCCCTGAGGTTCACGCCCTTGCTGGTACTTCAATCAGAGCACGCGAGCGCACGCCCTAGGTCTTCAGGCAACATGGCGGATCTGCAATGTCGAGCCGGTCCGGGGACGCCGGAGGAAGACGGCATGGAGACGCCGCAGCAGCCAGCCGTCCATCAGACCCGGAGGGAGTCACCACAGAGGTATAGAGGGCGGAGTGAGGGCATCGAGCAGCGACGGTCACAACACTGGTTAATTAAGTTAGCCAGATAAGACTTATCTGTCTCTGACTAACTTAGAAGGGATATTCAGCAATATGATTTACCAACCTCTACCCACCCTTTTCCCTCACCCCCGCCACTCCTCCCATTTGACATACCATGTATATTCCAGCTGTATATATTCCATATATATATATTTCCATGTATATTTCCGCTGATTATAATCCATGTTTCTGTATTATTAATTTATTGTTTTATGTTAATTTATAGTTTGTAATTTTGTTAACTTATTGTTCAATTACTTAATTCTGTCCTATCTTCCGACATCCATGTTTTTACTCTCCCTGTTTTAATGTAACTTCTCTTTTCCACTTATACGTTAATTTGTTTTTCCCCTTGTTCTAATGTAAACCGGTACGATAAGACCTGGTCTTGAGTGTCGGTATAGTAAAAGAAGTTAAATAAATAAATAAATAAATGATTTGGCTATCCTGCTGAATATCCTCAAATAAGTCACTAGTTAACCGCATAAGTCTTATCCAGCTAATTTTAAACTGCTATTGAACATGTCTAACTTATCCATTTAACTTAATTGGATATGTTTGAATATCACTTCTTTGGCTAAAAGTTCATTCCTGAATCTCCCATTTCCCACCCACCTCTTTACTGGATAAATACTTATCCAGCTAACTACTAATCCGGATAAGCTGTGGTCACTAAACATGGTCAGATATTCAGCTGCCGCCACTTAGCTAAATATCAACCTCCTAGAGTGAAGTATCATCTGTAGGGAGTAGTAATATCTTGAACTGAGTTTGAAATGTGGTTCCTGGACCCTATTTTTGGGATTCGAGCCCAGGAGTTTCAACTTAAAAAGTTACTTCTTAGTAAGAAATCTGGAGTCCTAGATAAGCCTTCAGACTTCCCCCCAACTTTCTGATATTCCTACTTTCAGATGCTGCAACTTGCTAGAAGTACTGATTCTTGGAATCCAGTTAAAAAAAATTCAGAACAGCTGAAAATCCAGGAATGCTCTGGGGATAATTATTTTTCAGGCCTATTTCAGTCTAGCCCATCCTTCCAAAAGGGTCAAGTCCATTTTATCTAAGGCTCTTACATCTCTGCAAAGTGCAGGTACATTCTAATAGAAAATGAAAATGACAAGCAACCAGAGGCTTTAAAAATTCTAAAGCCTTGAAATCCTAACATATTTATCTAATCAAATGCCATAGCTATACCAGCAGGCAGAATATCGGCCAGGTTCCACTTGGGCTCTGATTGGTTTATGACAGCATAATCAGAGTAATACAAATCCTAGCATTCCATCCTGGGTACAAATACCATAGAATAGACAAGGCAAATGTTGAGTGCCCCATCCGTGCTCGGCCCACACACGGGCCTGCTCACCTTCCCAACTCCTCTACAGATCCCGGGTTGGCCTCTCCCGTAGCTGCAGCTAGCTCCTCGAGGCCTCGGCATCCCGAGGCGGCGGTCGCCAGGCCTTCCTCAGCACACCAGGCCTCATGACGGGGCTCGGCAACCTCCATGGCATCGGCCCCACCCATAGGCACTGCTTCTCGGGCCCTACCGGGTTTGGTCGCAACTGTCCAAGAACATCGACTAGCCTTGGAATCATTGACTTTGTCAGTTGAAGAGCTTCGTTCCCAGCTGCGAGATAAAGCTCTGGCCAACACCATGGGCCTATCGGCTTCTCTGCTACCCAGAGCATCATTGGCTCTCCCAGCATCTCCTCGGTTTAACAGGGACCCATGCCTCTGTCGAGGCTTCCTTAATCAGTGCTTCATGCAATTTGCACTGCAACCCTCTTTGTTCCTGAAGGAAACCATGAAAGTAAACTTCATCCTTTCCTGCTTGGATGGAAAAGCATGGGCTTTTCTGTTGTGGGAGCGCTCCGATCCCATGCTTTCCCAGCTATCAGAGTTCATCACTGTTTTCAAGTAAACCTTCGGAGACCTGGGCCATCAAGCCGTAACCAGTCATAACCTCCTCCACCTCCGTCAAGGGTCAAAAACCCTCTTCGAGTACACGGTGGAATACAGGACCCTGGTTACTGAGCTTGGGTGGCAAGAGGATTGTCTGCAAACCATCTTCCTAGATGGTCTCTCCAGTTTTCTCAAAGATTAACTCACCGTCCGTGAGATTCCCACATCTCTAGAGGACCTGCTCTCCCTCACAGGGAGGATTGACCATCGACTCCGGCAAAAGCGCCTAGAAGTAAAGGCCTCTCGATCTCCTACTCCACGCCCAATGCGTGCCAAAAGTCCTCCCTCTAAGGCAGTGGTTCTCAACCCTGTCCTGGGGACCCCCCAGCCAGTTGGGTTTTCATGATATCCACAATAAATATGCATGAGAGAAAATTTGCATGTTATGGAGGCAGTGCATGCAGATTTTCTCTCATGCATATTCATTGTGGATATCATGAAAACCCGACTGGCTGGGGGGTCCCCAGGACAGGGTTGAGAACCACTGCTCTAAGGCTTCATCGGCACAACCACCTCCTGCTGAGGAACCTATGCAGGTTAACCGTGGGCGACTGTCTCCGACCGAGCATCTTCGTCTGAGGAAGGAGGGTCTCTGCCTTTACTGTGGTGCTTCTGGACATCTTCGGAGTCTTGCCTGGTTCAACCGGGAAACTGCAACGCCTGAGCCCGGCGGGGGTCCCGAGCTTGGGCGCTACTGTCACCTGCCCCCAACTTCTACTTCCAGTCTCGCTTAGCATCGAGTCTCGCTCCTTCACCACCACTGCCCTTGTTGATACAGGGGCAAGTGGCAGCTTCATTATGGACGACATCGTCAAGATCTTGAACAATCCTCTATAACCCCTAAAGGTAGCCCTTGCATTTCATCCATCCAAGGGGAACACCTACCCAGACTCATCACCCACTGAACGGTGGCCATCCACCTCACCATGGGCACTCTCCATGAGGAGGAGATGTCCATCTATGTACTAAAGCATTCTACACATCCAGTCGTCCTAGGGCTGCCCTAGTTCCAGATCCACAGACCTCAATTCAATTGGCATTCATTGCAGTTGGTGCAATGGGGTCCTAAATGCCAGAAGTCCTGTCTACGACAAGTTTCTCCAGTGGTAACCATCCTAAAAACCACCACCCTTACTGGGCTGCCTGCCCAGTACTCTGAGTTTGAGGACAACTTCTCGAAGCAAAAGACCGACACGTTACCTCCATTTCACAAACTGAATTGCCCTATAGAGCTTCTGCCGGGCACAATGCCTCCCAAGGGCAGAACCTACCCATTGTCTTGTCCAGAAACCCTAGCCATGTCCGAGTATATTAAAGAAAACCTAGAAAAAGGGTTCATTAGACCCTCCAACTCTCCCGCTGGAGCGGGGTTTTTCTTCATCAAAAAAAAAAGACAGAGTGTTATGCCCTTGTATTGACTATAGAGGGCTTAATACCATAACCCACAAAGACCAATACCCATTGCCCCTGATCAGCGAACTGTTTGACTGCCTCCAAGGGGCTCGAATATTTATCAAGTTGGATCTGAGGGGTGTGTACGACCTTATACATATCCAACCGGAAGATATTTGGAAGACTGCATTCAACACTAGGGATGGTCACTACGAGTACATCATGATGCCCTTTGGCCTATGTAACGCCCCCGCCATCTTTCAACGTCTCATGAACGAGATTCTCCGAGATCGCCTATACTCCTTTGTAGTCGTATACCTGGACAACATCTTGATATTCTCTAAAGACCTGGAATCACATCATCATCATGTCAAGACTGTACTTCAATGCCTGAGAGAGAACCATCTCTATGCCAAATTGGAGAAATGCATCTTCGAGCAAAACCGCTTACTCTTCCTAGGGTATATCATCTTCAATCGAGGATTTTCTATGGATCCAGAAAAACTTCAAGGCATTCAAGACTGGCCTCAGCCAGTTGGCCTCCATGCATTGCAATGCTTCCTTGGTTTCACGAACTATTATAGAAGCTTTATTGCAAATTACTCTACCCTGTAGTTTGTAAAAACCTTCTTTAGTGGTGTTGGTAATGCATTTTTTAAGGTTCATTCTGGAGTCTAGGATGGCTCCAAGGTCTCTCACTTGATTTACTAATGGTGTTTTTGTAGAGTTGGCTAGTGGGTTATTATCATTGGGGGAAATGACCAGCAGTTCAGTCTTGGACGTATTGAGAACAAGGCTGAGACTTGTGAGAAGGAGGTTGATGGTGTGAAGGCAGCTATTCCAATAGTTTAGAGTGTCAGAAACGGGATCCTTGACGGGGATTAGGATCTGCATGTCATCCGCATAAATGAAGTAGGTGAGGTTGAGGTTATTGAGTAGATGGCATAGGGGGAGAAGATAAATGTTGAATAGGGTCGGCGAGAGCGAGGAACCCTGGGGAACTCCTTGCTTGGCCGCTACAGGGTGAGACTCTTTGTTGATTATTTTTACTTTGTAATATCTGTCGCTTAGAAAGGATTTTAACCAGAAGAGTGCAGAACCTGAGATGCCTATTTCCATCAGACGGTTGATGAGGATTGTGTGGTTAACTGTGTCGAACGCTGCCGAGATGTCTAGCAGAGCTAGCAAGTATGATTGACCTTTGTCGAGGCTCATCAGGATGTTGTCCGTTAATGAGAGTAGGAGAGATTCTGTGTTCTGCGTTTCCTGAAACCGAATTGAGATGGGTATAGAATGTCGTGGGAGTCGAGGAAGTCTGTGAGTCGAGTATTGACCAGTTTTTCCATTAGCTTGGCTATGAAAGGTAGGTTGGCAATGGGGCGGAAATTTATGGGGTTGGATGGGTCCAAGTTAGGTTTTTTTAGTAATGGTTTCAGAGAGGCTGTTTTTAAAGCGTCCGGGACTGTTCCGTGAGTAAGGGAACATTTTATGATGTCGGCCAGAGGTTTGGCGATAATGTTTGGGATTGTGAGAAGGAATTTGGTCGGGATTTGGTCTATTGGGTGCGATGAGGGCTTCATTTTCTTGATGATAGATTCGATTTCCAAGGATGATGTAGGATCAAAAGATTCTAGACACCGTTTGTGTATCGATGGGGCGTGGTTTTGGTCAGGTGGAGAAATACTGAAGCAGAAGCAGAAATACTGAAGCAGAGAGCACAACATGAACTAAAATTAGAAAGCCAGTCTCACTAAATGGGAAAGTTTGGAGAAATGCTACATGATATTCTGCAAAAATCATCTTCTGCTATACACCATCTACAAACAAAAATATTTTGAGTAAATCAAGCCCTAAATGTATAGACTTTAAAATAAACTACGCAACACTGGATTCTTTGTAGATTGGGATACCTTTTATATGACCAATGTAAAAATAGCCTAGAAATGTTGAAGTGCATGAACTTTTATGACTGCATAGGTCCTTTCTTCAGATGAATCTAAATAGTGATTTGCTGGAAGCCAGGAGCCCTTACATAAATTATTGTAAGAAGACAAAAAGTATCTCATCAATAGGAGCATAATTCATGATAGCTCATTGATAATATTGCTAGTGGCAAGTGTGTCTTGATAAGAAATTGATAACATGTCATTCATCCAAAAATATTATTTTAAATAAAAATACACTTGGTATTGTAAAGAGACATTAGGTAGCTAATATCTTCAATATATAACATGCTGTTATAATAAATAATGTGTCCTTTCCATACCTCCTCCTCTGTGGTCTTATCAGATAAACTTCTTTGTTGGTTTGCTGCCCAAGAAGTCCTTAGTTAATTGAATACAATTTTTCAATAGCCTACTTTCAAATGCAACAGCAACTTCTACCCTTGTAATTCAATATGACTGTAATCTGCCAGTGTTGACAGGTGCATGTGATTCTTTTCCTCCTCGATACAGTTCATTCTATAGTAAACAGTAATGAAACACTTTGTTGGATGCTGATAATCTTTAAATGTAATATGTAACACTAGCTGAACAAGTAAGGGAATCCAACTATAGGCATTCCTTTAAAGCAACATTCAGAGCCTTAGCTGAGGAACCAAGATTCTGAAGATCTTTTTCTGTCATGAGCCATAAATAAGTTATTAAGACAGTCATTTGGAATGTTGCTCCTGACCTGAGATTAACAGGCTGGTAGTAAGTATGCGTGTAAAGGAGGATGACTTTCACCAACATGGAGATCTCAAATATCAATAATTGTCTCTCAGGGTTGAGAAAGTTCTTAATTTTTTGCAACATCTTTCCACAGCCTGTTGGTACTGCACTGCCAATAGTTTCTTACCTCTTTTAAGAGAATTAATGTTTTTTAGCTAGCTAGACAAAAGACCTCTTGTGTTAATTTAAATGCTCAAAATCATTTGCAGCTGCAGTGTTTTACTATGTTCAGCCAGAGGTCAGCCATGGTAGCAGGGGTAGCAGGACGAGTCCAGACAAAGCAGAGTTCCAGAGACCCGGACGCCAAAGGAGAACGGAAGGCAAGACAAGTGGCACCCGAGTAAAAGAAGGCTGAAGCCCGAGAGGCCAAGTCCAGGATAGAATCAATAGAGGCGTTGAAGAGCAGGCTGTGGTTGAGGCAGGTGGCAGACAAGGATGAGTGGTCAGACAAGAACAGGTCAAAGCCAGGAGAGAATCAGTAGCATGGTCATACGAAGCAGGGGTCAAGCCAGAAGTCAATCAGTAGCGTGATCAGACGAAGCAGGGGTCAAGCCAGAAGTCAATCAGTAGCGTAGACTAGGACTGGGTAGAAGCTGGAACCAGGAACGAGAACAGAAACAGGTACCGGGAGCGAAGGTAGGATCAGGAACCAGGATCACAGACGAGAACAGGTACAAGCAACGAGCACACGACAAGCGTGGAGACCTGTTGCCAAAGCGAGGAAGCACTGGCTGGGCCCAGCCTTAAGTACCAGGACCCAGTGACGTCATCATCCAGGGCCGCGGGGTGGTTTCCCATTGTGGCCCCTTTAAAGCAGGAACAGATGCGCATGCTCACACCTAGGAGGCGGCATGGCCCAGGACAGCGGTGTCTCCCCACGGGCCATGTGGGGAGACCTGCCGTGGAGCTAGAGAGTCTGCGGAGGAGCCGGGGACGATGGAGGCGGCTTGGGTGCGCAGGTGGCTGCCCACAGCTGCGAGGGAGGAGGAACCAGGAGCTGAAGCTGGCAGTTGGGGGTAAGTGGGCCCGGCCGCGGGCCTGCCGTGGCCGGCACACGCAACATTTGTTATGGTAGTATCTGCCACTCTGTGCAAAATACCCCCATGTTTCTCTCAAAGGTAGTAATTGCCGTTCCATGCAGTTACTCCCCATGTAGTAACATTTACAATCAATCAAAACCAGGCAACTGTCAAACCCATAAATTAATGCTAGCAATATGTTTACTGAGGAGCCTTCTTGATAATTCAGGTAATGCTGCTTGATATTCTTTGCTTTGGTACTTGACTGTAGAAGCTGTCCTGTGCTTTTTCCCTTATGTCTACATGTCAGTACCCCAGACTGTAAAAGTCAGGGCCTATGTTGGTTGTTGTCTGTATCCAGTTCCCTTTCCCCTCCCCCACCCTCCTACCATCAAAGTGGGGAGCGATGTTGGAGTTGCATCAAAAGCATCGAGGCTATTGATTGAGGGTAGTAATCCCCACGCCTTCTATTAAGAGTAGTAACTGCCTCTCTGTGCAGTTTACCCCCATGCACTCTCATTTTCATTTCTATCCTCTAGCTTTTAGAGCTCTACAGTGTTTATTGCATGCCCCTTTTAATTCATTGACTGTTTTCTTCTTCTTCACCACCTCCTCTGGAATGGCATTCCAAGCATCCACTACCTTTTCTGTGAAGAAATATTTCCTGACGGTTCTGAATCATCTCCCCTGGAGTTTCATTTCATGACCACAATTTCTACTGATTCCTTTCTGACGGAAAAGGTTTGAAGTTTGTATATCATTAACACCTTTCAGGTATCTGAAGGTCTGTATCATATCTTCCTTGCAACTTCTGTCTTCCAAGGTATACATATTTAGCTCCTTCAGCCTCTCCTTGTTTGTCTTCCAATACAAACCCCAAATCATTTTGGTCGCCCTTCTCTGGATCGCCTCCATTCTGTCTCTATCCTTTTTGAAATACAGTCCCCAGAACTGAACACAGTACTCCAGGAGAGGCCTCACCTAGCACCTGTACAAGGGCATTATCACCTCCTTTTTCCTGCTGGTTATTCCTCTCTCTATGTAGCCCAGCATTCTTCTGGCTTTAGCTATCACCTTGTCACATTGCTTCACCATCTTCAGATCACACGATATTATTACTCCAAAGTCTATCTTTGGTCTGTGCACATCAATGTCTTATCAATGTTTTACACTTAACTTGACAATGCTTATGTTTTATCCTATTTTCTTTCAGTTGGATCCTTCATCCAATTTTTGAAGGATTTTTTTTTGGCTGAAAGAGGCTATTTTAGCCAAAAAAACATCCTTCAAAAATTGGAAGAAGGATCCAACTGAAGAAAATAGGATAAAACATAAGCATTGTCAAGTTAAGTGTAAAACATTGATAAGACAGGCGAAGAGAGAATTTGAAATTAAGTTGACTGTAGAGGCAAAAACTCATAATAAAAACATTTTTATATATATCCGAAGCAAGAAACCTGTGAGGGAGTCGGTTGGACCATTAGATGACCGAGGGGTTAAAGGGGCTCTTAGAGAAGATAAGGCCCTTGCAGAAAGACTAAATGAATTCTTTGCTTCTGTGTTTACTAATGAGGATGTTGGGGAGATGCCAGTTCCGGAGATGGTTTTCAGGGGTGATGAGTCAGACGAACTGAACAAAATCACTGTGAACCTGGAAGATGTAGTAGGCCAGATTGACAAACTAAAGAGTATCAAATCACCTGGACCAGATGGTATGCATCCTAGGGTACTGAAGGAACTAAAAAATTAAATTTCTGATCTATTAGTTCAAATTTGTAACCTATCATTAAGATCATTCATTGTACCTGAAGACTGGAGGGTGGCCAATGTAACCCCAATATTTAAAAAATGCTCCAGGGGCGATCTGGGTAACTATAGACCAGTGAGCCTGACTTCAGTGCCGGGAAAAATAGTAGAAATTATTCTCAAGATTAAAATCGTAGAGCATATAGAAAGACATGGTTTAATGGAACTCAGTCAACATGGATTTACCCAAGGGAAGTCTTGCCTAACAAATCTGCTTCATTTTTTTGAAGGGGTTAATAAACATGTGGATAAAGGTGAACCAGTAGATGTAGTGTATTTGGATTTTCAGAAGGCCCTCATGAGAGGCTTCTACGAAAACTAAAAAGTCATGGGATAGGAGGCGATGTCCTTTCATGGATTACAAACTGGTTAAAAGACAGGAAACAGAGAGTAGGATTAAGTGGTCAATTTTCTCAGTGGAAAAGGGTAAACTGTGGAGTGCCTCAGGGATCTGTACTTGGACCGGTGCTTTTCAATATATATATAAATGATCTGGAAAGGAATACGACGAGTGAGGATATCAAATTTGTGGATGATACAAAATTATTCAGAGTAGTTAAATCACAAGCGGACTGTGATACATTACAGGAGGACCTTGCAAGACTGGAAGATTGGGCATCCAAATAGCAGATGAAATATAATGTGGACAAGTGCAAGGTGTTGCATATAGGGAAAAATAACCCTTGCTGTAGTTACACGATGTTAGGTTCCATATTAGGAGCTACCACCCAGGAAAAAGATCTAGGCATCATAGTGGATAATACTTTAAAATCGTCGGCTCAGTGTGCTGCAGCAGTCAAAAAAGCAAACAGAATTTTGGGAATTATTAGAAAGGGAATGGTTAATAAAACGGAAAATATCATAATGCTTCTATATTGCTCCATGGTAAGACTGCACCTTGAGTACTGTGTACAATTCTGGTCACCGCATCCCAAAAAATATATAGTTGCGATGGAGAAGGTACAGAGAAGGGCAACCAAAATGATAAAGGGGATGGAACAGCTCCCCATATGAGGAAAGGCTGAAGAGGTTAGGGCTGTTCAGCTTGGAGAAGAGACGGCTGAGGGGGGATATGATAGAGGTCTTTAAGGTCATGAGAGGTCTTGAACAAGTAGATGTGAATCAGTTATTTACACTTTCGAATAATAGAAGGACTAGGAGGCATTCCATGAAGTTAGCAAGTAGCACATTTAAGACTAATCGGAGAAAATTCCTTTTCACTCAATGCACAATAAAGCTCTGGAATTTGTTGCCAGAGGATGTGGTTAGTGCAGTGAGTGTAGCTGGGTTCAAAAAAGGTTTGGATAAGTTCTTGGAGGAGAAGTCCATTAACGGCTATTAATCAATTTTACTTAGGGAATAGCCACTGCTATTAATTGCATCAGTAGCATGGGATCTTCTTAGTGTTTGGGTAATTGCCAGGTACTTGTAACCTGGATTGGCCACTGTTGGAAACAGGATGATGGACTTAATGGACCCTTGGTCTGACCCAGTTTGGCAATTTCTTATGTTCTTATGAAATGTGGTCATGAATGTTTGATCCAGTAAGTAGGGGAGCAGAGGCGTTTTGGACTAGTTGAAGGGTCTCGTGTTCTGTGGGAGATCTGAGTTAAAAGAGTTACAGTAGTCAATATGTGAATAAATCAAGAACTGAAGAACTGTTCTGAAATCATAGGGCTCAAGATATGGTTTAAGATGCCGGAGGATCCTTAATTTAGAGAATCAGGTCTGAACAACTGTTTTAAATTAATATGTGCTTGTATAGACAGGGAGGAATTGATAATCACACTTAGATTCTGAGCATTCTGTGCTAAATGTAACATGTGATTGAGGAATGAGAATGTTGCAGGAATTTTGTAGATTAATGGGTTGCCTAGAATTATAAATTTGGTTTTATTGAGATTGAGAGACAATTTGTTGTGGGAGATACAGCTTCTAATGACGAAAATACATAAAGTAATAAAACAAGAGGTGATGGACCAGGTGGATTTTAATATGTTTCTGTATCAAGATCTAGAGCATTCCAGCTTGTTCTATGTTCCTGTGAGTGGTGCAATGATGATCTAGCACCTGTTGTAATATTTTTCAAAATTAGGGTTGATGTTGTTTGAGTCCTGGCAAACTTCAAAATTTAGGCTGTAAGGAGTAAAATGTCAAGTATTTAAATGCATAAATCCTAGGTTTATGCATGTTAGATTTATACTGTAACTCTCTTACAGAGAATTTATAGTTTCACTGCTACTAGCAGCACAGTAAAGTCACACCCCTTGCTTTCTTCTCTAAATCTAAAGCTGTTTTTCTAATATTTTCTTTAAATGTTTAACATTGATGCAAAGCGCTTCAAAACATCTGCATCATTTCTCTCTGAGATCCAATAGAATGATTGACAGAAAAATGGTTTTGCCCACTCAAAGTGCCCCTAGTTTCACTTTCATCTACAAAAAAATGAAGTCAATCCATGCAGCTGCCAGCTGGGATAGGCTGGTTGAAAAGTGCTTAAACATGGTCCTGCTTCTTCTTTGTCCCATATCTTGGTTTTGCTTCCCTCATAGACTTTAGTGGGACCTAACCAAATGAGCCAAAATAATTCTGATTTTTTTGGTTTGGATGACCAGATCAGAAAATTGACACATTTGGTTCAAATTTTACATTCAAATCATCTGAATGCACATAGCTAATATTTAACTGAAGTATAAGCAAATGTTTTTGACTTCTTGCCCTTAATCAGAGCATGCTCATTTTTTATTCTTTTACTCAATTAAAGATGTTAATGATACCAAGAGACTAAATGCATAATGAAGCAAATCTAAAAAGGTGCAAAAAGGGGTTTTATGTAACTTAGTTGAGATATAATGGCCTCTATGATGCCCATATTTTAAGATCTGAATATTTTTAATCTGCAAAGTCAGCAAATATTTTTCAGTCAGTCCTGAATTTGGGTGAATTACCGTAGTTCATGCCACAGTAAAAATAATTCCACTGTAAATTTTGAGCTGCTGATTGTGTTGTATATGTTCTCTTCACACTCTGGGCAGTACTCAGAGGATACAGATCTTTTATATGTAACCAGCATTGCAGGAATGAAAATTGCCAGCTTGAGTTATGTAAATAACCTTTTAGATTGGTTTTGGTTTTAATCAAGAACATCGTGAGATGTAACTTCATATTTGGATAGGTGCCCATCACCTTGCATATTTTTCATTTTAATATTAACTTAGGACTTGGAAAATATCTCAGATGCCTAAAACAGAGGGGAAGGAATTTTATATCTATGCTTGGTAGCTAGACAATTTTTTGAGGGGAGGTGAGGGTGCATATATTTTTTCCAAATGTAATAGAAATGGCAAATGCATATTCAACCAAATTTTCAAATTGTCCATGGTATGCCATAGGGATGTGAATCGTTTTCCATATCGTCTTAACGATAGAAATCGTGTGGCAGGGCAAGAAAAACGTCTTAGGCACGATTTTTTAGTTAAAAAATCGTTAAAAATCGTTTTTTCCGATTAGTGCGCACTAACTCGAGTTAGTGCGCACTAACGGGAGTTAGTGCGCACTAACTGGGAGTTAGTGCGCACTAACTGAAAATGATACAATTTGACACTTTTCAGGTCAGTTAAGGTCAGTTTAGGAATGAATATGTATTCCTATTGGCTGCCCTCTTATTTATTCATGTTACCAAGTTTCCTACTGACAGTATATGGGGGATGGGAAATGGAAACAGTTGGTAGCTTGACAAAACAAGTAATGTGATCAGTCAATGTGACTAGAACTTGTGCCCTAACCCTGATACCAGGGGTATTGTGATCTTCCTGCACACAGTGCCCTATCCCTATTAATACCAGGAGAGTTGTGATCTTCCTGCACACAGTGCCCTATCCCTAATACCAGGGGTGTTGTGATCTTCCTGCACACAGTGCCCTATTCCTGATACTGGGGGTGTTGTGATCTTCCTGCACACAGTGCCCTATTCCTGATACCGGGGGTGTTGTGATCTTCTTGCACACATCCCGATATCAGGGATAGGGCACTGCGTGCAGGAAGATCACAACACTCCTGGTATTAATAGGGATAGGGCACTGCATGCAGGAAGATCACAACACTCCTGGTATTAATAGGGATAGGGCACTGCATGCAGGAAGATCACAACACCCCTGGTATCAGGGATAGGGCACTGTGTGCAGGAAGATCACAATACCCCGGAGGAGTGAGGGTCAGGCAGCTCCCCCCTGTCTGTGAAGCCAGCCTCTCACTAGTAATGCAGGGAGGGAGCTGTCTCAGACTTCACCATCCTCCCCCCCCCCCCCTTACCCACACACCATTCACTAGCTGGGACATGGGGGAAGTCAGGAGTGAGGGTCAGGCAGCTCCCCCCTGTCTGTGAAGCCAGCCTCTCACTAGTAATGCAGGGAGGGAGCTGTCTCAGACTTCACCATCCACCCCCCCCCCCCCCTCACCCACACACCATTCACTAGCTGGGACATGGGGGAAGTCAGGAGTGAGGGACAGGCAGCTCCCCCCTGTCTGTGAAGCCAGCCTCTCACTAGTAATGCAGGGAGGGAGCTGTCTCAGACTTCACCATCCTGCCCCCCCCTCACCCACACACCATTCACTAGCTGGGACATGGGGGAAGTCAGGAGTGAGGGTCAGGCAGCTCCCCCCTGTCTGCAAAGCCAGCCTCTCACTAGTAATGCAGGGAGGGAGCTGTCTCAGACTTCACCATCCTCCCCCCCCCCCCCTCACCCACACACCATTCACTAGCTGGGACATGGGGGAAGTCAGGAGTGAGGGTCAGGCAGCTCCCCCCTGTCTGTGAAGCCAGCCTCTCACTAGTAATGCAGGGAGGGAGCTGTCTCAGACTTCACCATCCTCCCCCCCCCCCCCTCACCCATACACCATTCACTAGCTGGGACATGGGGGAAGTCAGGAGTGAGGGTCAGGCAGCTCCCCCCTGTCTGTGAAGCCAGCCTCTCACTAGTAATGCAGGGAGGGAGCTGTCTCAGACTTCACCATCCTCCCCCCCCCCCCCTCACCCATACACCATTCACTAGCTGGGACATGGGGGAAGTCAGGAGTGAGGGTCAGGCAGCTCCCCCCTGTCTGTGAAGCCAGCCTCTCACTAGTAATGCAGGGAGGGAGCTGTCTCAGACTTCACCATCCTCCCCCCCACCCTCACCCACACACCATTCACTAGCTGGGACATGGGGGAAGTCAGGAGTGAGGGTCAGGCAGCTCCCCCCTGTCTGTGAAGCCAGCCTCTCACTAGTAATGCAGGGAGGGAGCTGTCTCAGACTTCACCATCCACCCCCCCCCCTCACCCACACACCATTCAATAGCTGGGACATGGGGGAAGTCAGGAGTGAGGGTCAGGCAGCTCCCCCCTGTCTGTGAAGCCAGCCTCTCACTAGTAATGCAGGGAGGGAGCTGTCTCAGACTTCACCATCCTCCCCCCCCCCCCTCACCCACACACCATTCACTAGCTGGGACATGGGGGAAGTCAGGAGTGAGGGTCAGGCAGCTCCCCCCTGTCTGTGAAGCCAGCCTCTCACTAGTAATGCAGGGAGGGAGCTGTCTCAGACTTCACCATCCTCCCCCCCCCCCTCACCCACACACCATTCACTAGCTGGGACATGGGGGAAGTCAGGAGTGAGGGTCAGGCAGCTCCCCCCTGTCTGTGAAGCCAGCCTCTCACTAGTAATGCAGGGAGGGAGCTGTCTCAGACTTCACCATCCTCCCCCCCCCCCCCTCACCCACACACCATTCACTAGCTGGGACATGAGGGAAGTCAGGAGTGAGGGTCAGGCAGCTCCCCCCTGTCTGTGAAGCCAGCCTCTCACTAGTAATGCAGGGAGGGAGCTGTCTCAGACTTCACCATCCTCTCCCCCCCCCTCACCCACACACCATTCACTAGCTGGGACATGGGGGAAGTCAGGAGTGAGGGTCAGGCAGCTCCCCCCTGTCTGTGAAGCCAGCCTCTCACTAGTAATGCAGGGAGGGAGCTGTCTCAGACTTCACCATCCTCCCCCCCCCCTCACCCACACACCATTCACTAGCTGGGACATGGGGGAAGTCAGGAGTGAGGGTCAGGCAGCTCCCCCCTGTCTGTGAAGCTAGCCTCTCACTAGTAATGCAGGGAGGGAGCTGTCTCAGACTGGTATCAGGGTTAGGGCACTGTGTGCAGGAAGATCACAACACTCCTGGTATTAATAGGGATAGGGCACTGTAAGAGATGACTGTAGTAGATTGAATAAAGATCTGATGTTTCTGCTCTCCTCACACCAAACAAAAACAACACACAAGCAGAGAAGCCCTTCTTACAAAGCTGAGCTAGTGAGTTAAGTAGGAGGAAAAGTAAACATACTGGTGCCAGTGTGGCTACTTAAAAAATACACTTACCAACAATCAATTACATATATTTGAACTGTGTACAGTTCCAGCCAGGACCACCTTTCTAAAATGCACAGTGATTGGCAAATTCAACATGCACTAGCATTTCAGGTGCCTGCTAACAAAAATAATAAACAAACAAGTTCTAGTCACGTGAGTGCTGATCATTACATTACTTTTTTTGTCAAGCTTCCAACTGTTTCCATTTCACATCCCCCCAACCATATTGGTAACATCAATAGATAAGAGCACAGCCAGCCAATAGGAATACATACATACATATTCATTCCTAAGTGACCTTTACTGACCTGGGAAGTGTGAACACTTTGTTTCATTTTCTGTTGGTGTTCGTTAGTTTCCAGTTCCATTTCCCATCCCCCCAACCATCACCTCAGTGGTAACCTTGGTAACATCAATAGATAAGAGGGCAGCCAGCCAATAGGAACACATATTCATTCCTAACTGACCTTCAGTGACCTGGAAAGTGTTTATTTGTATCATTTTCAGTTAGTGCGCACTAAATCGAGTTAGTGCGCACTAACGGGGAGTTAGTGCGCACTAACTCGAGTTAGTGCGCACTAACACGATTTAACGATTTTTAACGATAAATCGTTAGAATTTCTATTGTATCGTGTTCTATAACGATTTAAGACGATATAAACATTATCGGACGATAATTTTAATCGTTGAAAAACGATTCACATCCCTAGTATGCCATTTGTGCACAGAAGTGGACATGTAGAGATTTATGCTTATAATGAAGTCAAGGCTTCTCACATGCTGAAGCCACCTACAGTGACAGGACAACTAAAAACTCCAGTATACAGGGGGGCGGATTTTAAAAGGAGCGCGAATAGCCTACTTTTGTTTGCGCTCCAGGCGCAAACAAAAGTACGCTGGATTTTAGTAGATACGCGCGGAGCCGCGCGTATCTGCTAAAAACCTGGATCAGCGCGCGCAAGGCTATGGATTTTGTATAGCCGGCGCGCACCGAGCCGCGCAGCCTACCCCCGTTCCCTCCAAGGCCGCTCCGAAATCGGAGCGGCCTCAAAGGGAATCCTCTAACGCCCTCCCCTCACCTTCCCCTCCCTTCCTCTACCTAATCCACCCGCCCGGCCCTGTCTACACCCCCCCTTACCTTTGTTGGGGGATTTACGCCTCCCTCCGGGAGGCGTAAATCCCCGCGCGCCAGCGGGCCTCCTGCGCGCCGGGCCGCAACCTGGGGGCGGGTACGGAGGGCGCGGCCACGCCCCCGGACCGCCCCGGGCCGTAGCCACGCCCCCGTACCCGCCCCCAAAACGCTGCCGACACGCCCCGAAAACGCCCCGATGACCGGGACCGCCCCCGACACGCCCCCGACACGCCCCCCTCGGAGAACCCCGGGACTTACGCGAGTCCCGGGGCTCTGCGCGCGCCGGTAGGCCTATGTAAAATAGGCTTCCCGGCGCGCAGGGCCCTGCTCGCCTAAATCCGCCCGGTTTTGGGCGGATTTAGGTGAGCAGGGCTCTTAAAATCCACCCCAGAGGGAGCTCTGATGGTAAGTCCTCAGGCATACCACTGTTTACCTTTTTCCACTGAGAAAACTGACCATTTAATATTTCTCTCTGTTTCTGATCTTTTAGCCAGTTAGCATTCTAAAGGGTAGATTTTCAAAACTTATGTGCATGCATCCATGTACATGCACTACCAGGCTAGTGAGCACATGTTATAAAATGCCAGGTCGGCGCTCAAGGGTGGGTATAATTAATCAAATACGTGCGGCGACGCATCGAGGCCTTCCCCCGTTCCCTCCTAGTCTGCTCCAATTAAGAAGCGGACTGGGAGGGAACTTCCCAACTCCCTAGCCTAACCTCCCTTCCCCTTCCCCTATCCTGCCCTCCCCCTCCCCCTATCCTAACTAGCCCTAATTTTTATATTTTACCTTTTGCTCCTGCCAAGGAGCAGGAGCAAGTTGCGTGCGCCAGCACCTTGCCAGCATGCAATCCCCCTGCACAGCGGCAAATGGCTGCTGTGCCAGGCACCTCTAGCTCCTCCCCACCCTCTGGACTGCCCCATTTTCAAGCCCCAGGACTTACACGCATCCTGGGGTTTACGCACATGGCCGAGCAGTTTGAAAATTGGCCCAGCGCACATAAGATCCGGCCACGCACTTAAACACTGGGATTTACGTATGCCAGGGTTTTAAACTCTACCCCTAAATCTACTGACTCACCTTTATCTACATGTTTATTAACCTCTTCTTAAAAAATGTAGCAGATATGTGAGGCAAGATTTCCTCTGGGGAAATCCATGCTGGCTGTGTCCCATTAAATCATTTCTATCTGTATGTTCTGTGATTTTGTTCTTTAGAATAGTTTCCATGATTTTTCCTGACACTAAAGAGAGGCTTGCCAGTCTACAGTTCCCCAGATCACCCCAAATCCCTTTTTAAATATTGCTGTTACATTAGTCACTCACCAGTCTTCAGAACCCTGGGACATATACCATCTGGTCCAGGCAATTTGCTACTCTTCAATTTGTTAATCCTGCCTATTACATCTTCCAAGTTCACTGTGATTTGGTTCAATTCATTTGAATTATCACCCTTGAAAACTGTTTCCAGAATGGGTATCTCCCCAACATCCTCATTAGTAAACACAAAAGCAAAGAATTTGTTTAGTCTCTCCTTGATTGCCTTATCTTCTCTAAGTGCCCCTTTAACCCCTTGATCATCTAATGATCCAACCTACTCCCTCACAGGTTTCCTCCTTTTGATATTTTAAAAAGTTTTTATTATGAGTTTTTGCCTCTATGGCCAGCTTCTTTTCAAATTCTTTCTCTTAGCCTATCTTATCAGTGTTTTAAATTTAAACTTGTCAATCCTTATGCTTTTTCCTGTTTTCTTTAGATGGATCCTTCTTCCACTTTTTGAAGGATGTTCTTTTGGCTAAAATATCTTCTTTCTCCATGCCTTTTAACCATGCCAATGAAGGCAGGTTGTGGTAAGGGTTGGAGCTAGACAGGAAACAGGGCAGGAAAGACAGAATCAGACAAACAAGGACAGACAAGAGACAGTAGGACCACTGGTGAGATAGGCCACTGGGAGGCCTAATACAGAACAAGAACAAGGCTGAAAACACACAGGCAAGGAATACATGGACAAGGAAGGGCACTGGGAACCCCAGACACAGTATAAGGGCAAGCTAGGAACACATTTATGAAAGAGTCCACTGGAGACCTAGACAGAGCAAGAGCAAGGCAGGGAACGCAGGCAAAATAGGCCACTGGGAGACCTAGACAGGTCAATGGCAGGGCAAGGAAAAGACAGGCTAGATAGGCCACTGGAAGACTTAAACAGGACAAGTGTAAGGTTGGCCACTAGGAGGTCTAGCCAGCACATGGGCAAGGCAAAGAATACACAGGCAATCTAGGCCACGGGAGACCTAGACAGGACAAGGGCAAGGCAAGGAACACAAGAACAAGGCAAACTGTAAACACAGGCAAGGCAAACAGGAACCTTAGACAAGGCAAGGTAATCGCAAGGAAGGCTAAAGCAAGGAGTCAGTGTGATTTGATGATGATACCATGAGCTGACAGCTCAGTGTGCTGCGGCAGATGATACCATGAGCTGACAGCTCAGTGTGCTGTGGCAATCAAAAAAGCAAACAGAATGTTGGGAATTATTAGAAAGGGAATGGTGAATAAAACGGAAAATGTCATAATGCCTCTGTATCGCTCCATGGTGAGACCACACCTTGAATACTGTGTATAATTCTGGTCGCCGCATCTCTAAAAAGTTATAATTGCGATGGAGAAGGTACAGAGAAGGGCTACCAAAATGATAAGGGGAATGGAACAACTTCCCTACGAGGAAAGACTAAAGAGGTTAGGACTTTTCAGCTTGGAGAAGAGACGACTGAGGGGGGATATGATAGAGGTGTTTAAAATCATGAGAGTTCTAGAATGGGTAGATGTGAATCGGTTATTTACTCTTTCGGATAGTAGAAAGACTAGGGGGCACTCCATGAAGTTAGCATGGGACACATTTAAAACTAATCGGAGAAAGTTCTTTTTTACTCAACGCACAATTAAACTCTGGAATTTGTTGCCAGAGGATGTGATTAGTGCATTTAGTATAGCTGTGTTTAAAAAAGGATTGGATAAGTTCTTGGACGAGAAGTCCATTACCTGCTATTAAGTTCACTTAGAGAATAGCCACTGCCATTAGCAATGGTTACATGGAATAGACTTAGTTTTTGGGTACTTGCCAGGTTCTTATGGCCTGGATTGGCCACTGTTGGAAACAGGATGCTGGGCTTGATGGACCCTTGGTCTGACCCAGTATAGCATTTTCTTATGTTCTTATGTTCTTATGAGTGTTTTATAGGACTGGCCTTGCTGCATCATCCAACCTTCAAGGTAGAGGTTACAGCAAGTCTCAGCATGACCCAGTGATGGCCCCTGCTGGCAGGAGGGCCTCCTAGCAGCCAGTATCATTACACCTAGCCCAATGTCTCAGAAAAAGCTTCCTCGCACAGCCAGTTTAGCCCCCCCCCCCCCCCAGCTCCCCAAGGGCTCATGCACGTTATAAAATACTAGTGTATATCTGCTCAAAGTCATATAGACACAAATAAAATATACTGTCACACACATTTATTTAAATGTTATCCTCCTATTGGCAGGCAGTTACTTTTAGTGCGTTTCAAACATAACCGTGAAGTTCTTCATTTAAAGCTGTACATGTATCCCAATCCTCATGTTTCTCTCTGGAAAGAATTCTAGTTTCATTACATCTTTTCAGTCATTTTTCTCCACTCAGTATAATGCCAGAAATTGTGAACATTAGATCAGTGACAGATTCAAAGAGATGTTTTTTTCTCCTGAGGTCTTATAGGGATAGTAGTACATGTGCCTGACACAAACGCTGACTACCAAAGCATAGCAAGCCATTATTTATCTTCTGTCTGTACACTGTTTTACGCAGTAAATTTTAATGAGCTTTACATAAACTGGATGAGCACTGCAAAATATGTAAAAGTCCAAACATTGTGGAACACAGCATCACTGCCTATGCTGCTGTATCACAGATGTAGCATTTTGGGCACTGCTGTGCTAATTTCAAAGATCTCAGCAGCTAATGGGCTACAGAGCTGTCATATTAGTGGGAGCAGCAGTAGCGGCAGCAGCCATCTCACATCTGGTATTAACACTGATAGCCCTTGCTGTTGCATTTGAGAGGGCCCTCAGGGATAGGAGCTTGTTGGCACTGTTATAAAAAAGAAGTGGCCATTGAAAGCTGCTGTTCATATTGAGGCAATACTGGTAGCAAATACAATGATACCAACAAGTAGGGATATAGTAACAATTGGAGTTGTTTTAAGAAAGTAACTGGGCATTTTTAATACACTGAGGGGATAGTTTTCAAAAGCATTTATGCATTTAAAACATCTTTTTGGAAATTACCCTGGGGTTGTATACTTAATATAATATGTGTGAAAGTGATTTCATGTGTACTTTTACATAATTTGCAAAAAAGGTATTCCCATGGTTGGATTTGGGGCAGGGAAATCATTTACACATATATGTTTAATTTACAGAAAGATGCATGCAAATGTTCTGTGAACATTTACATCTGCTTTCTAGCAGGTGTAAATGTGTGTGCCAATGCTGCATTAAGGTACATGCAGTTTCGCTAATTTTCAAAGCAGACTTAAGTGGGCAGGTCTATTCTGAAAATTATAGCTACTTCATCTCTGCATGGGCTGTTATAATATTACCTTCTAATAGGGATGTGAATCGTTTTTCAACGATTAAAATTATCGTCCGATAATGTTTATATCGTCTTAAATCGTTATAGAACACGATACAATAGAAATTCTAACGATTTATCGTTAAAAATCGTTAAATCGTGTTAGTGCGCACTAACTCGAGTTAGTGCGCACTAACTCGAGTTAGTGCGCACTAACTGAAAATGATACAAATAAACACTTTCCAGGTCACTGAAGGTCAGTTAGGAATGAATATGAGTTCCTATTGGCTGGCTGCCCTCTTATCTATTGATATTACCAAGGTTACCACTGAGGTGATGGTTGGGGGGATGGGAAATGGAACTGGAAACTAACGAACACCAACAGAAAATGAAACAAAGTGTTCACACTTCCCAGGTCAGTAAAGGTCACTTAGGAATGAATATGTATGTATGTATTCCTATTGGCTGGCTGTGCTCTTATCTATTGATGTTACCAATATGGTTGGGGGGTGTGAAATGGAAACAGTTGGAAGCTTGACAAAAAAAGTAATGTAATGATCAGCACTCACGTGACTAGAACTTGTTTGTTTATTATTTTTGTTAGCAGGCACCTGAAATGCTAGTGCATGTTGAATTTGCCAATCACTGTGCATTTTAGAAAGGTGGTCCTGGCTGGAACTGTACACAGTTCAAATATATGTAATTGATTGTTGGTAAGTGTATTTTTTAAGTAGCCACACTGGCACCAGTATGTTTACTTTTCCTCCTACTTAACTCACTAGCTCAGCTTTGTAAGAAGGGCTTCTCTGCTTGTGTGTTGTTTTTGTTTGGTGTGAGGAGAGCAGAAACATCAGATCTTTATTCAATCTACTACAGTCATCTCTTACAGTGCCCTATCCCTATTAATACCAGGAGTGTTGTGATCTTCCTGCACACAGTGCCCTAACCCTGATACCAGTCTGAGACAGCTCCCTCCCTGCATTACTAGTGAGAGGCTGGCTTCACAGACAGGGGGGAGCTGCCTGACCCTCACTCCTGACTTCCCCCATGTCCCAGCTAGTGAATGGTGTGTGGGTGAGGCGGGGGGGAGGATGGTGAAGTCTGAGACAGCTCCCTCCCTGCATTACTAGTGAGAGGCTGGCTTCACAGACAGGGGGGAGCTGCCTGACCCTCACTCCTGACTTCCCCCATGTCCCAGCTAGTGAATGGTGTGTGGGTGAGGGGGGGGGGGAGGATGGTGAAGTCTGAGACAGCTCCCTCCCTGCATTACTAGTGAGAGGCTGGCTTCACAGACAGGGGGGAGCTGCCTGACCCTCACTCCTGACTTCCCCCATGTCCCAGCTAGTGAATGGTGTGTGGGTGAGGGGGGGGGAGGATGGTGAAGTCTGAGACAGCTCCCTCCCTGCATTACTAGTGAGAGGCTGGCTTCGCACACAGGGGGGAGCTGCCTGACCCTCACTCCTGACTTCCCCCATGTCCCAGCTAGTGAATGGTGTGTGGGTGAGGGGGGGGGGGGGGAGGATGGTGAAGTCTGAGACAGCTCCCTCCCTGCATTACTAGTGAGAGGCTGGCTTCACAGACAGGGGGGAGCTGCCTGACCCTCACTCCTGACTTCCCCCATGTCCCAGCTAGTGAATGGTGTGTGGGTGAGGGGGGGGGGGGGAGGATGGTGAAGTCTGAGACAGCTCCCTCCCTGCATTACTAGTGAGAGGCTGGCTTCACAGACAGGGGGGAGCTGCCTGTCCCTCACTCCTGACTTCCCCCATGTCCCAGCTAGTGAATGGTGTGTGGGTGAGGGGGGGGGGGTGGATGGTGAAGTCTGAGACAGCTCCCTCCCTGCATTACTAGTGAGAGGCTGGCTTCACAGACAGGGGGGAGCTGCCTGACCCTCACTCCTGACTTCCCCCATGTCCCAGCTAGTGAATGGTGTGTGGGTGAGGGGGGGGGAGGATGGTGAAGTCTGAGACAGCTCCCTCCCTGCATTACTAGTGAGAGGCTGGCTTCGCAGACAGGGGGGAGCTGCCTGACCCTCACTCCTGACTTCCCCCATGTCCCAGCTAGTGAATGGTGTGTGGGTGAGGGGGGGGGGAGGATGGTGAAGTCTGAGACAGCTCCCTCCCTGCATTACTAGTGAGAGGCTGGCTTCACAGACAGGGGGGAGCTGCCTGACCCTCACTCCTGACTTCCCCCATGTCCCAGCTAGTGAATGGTGTGTGGGTGAGGGGGGGGGGGGAGGATGGTGAAGTCTGAGACAGCTCCCTCCCTGCATTACTAGTGAGAGGCTGGCTTCACAGACAGGGGGGAGCTGCCTGACCCTCACTCCTGACTTCCCCCATGTCCCAGCTAGTGAATGGTGTGTGGGTGAGGGGGGGGGGGAGGATGGTGAAGTCTGAGACAGCTCCCTCCCTGCATTACTAGTGAGAGGCTGGCTTCACAGACAGGGGGGAGCTGCCTGACCCTCACTCCTGACTTCCCCCATGTCCCAGCTAGTGAATGGTGTGTGGGTGAGGGGGGGGGGAGGATGGTAAGTCTGAGACAGCTCCCTCCCTGCATTACTAGTGAGAGGCTGGCTTCGCAGACAGGGGGGAGCTGCCTGACCCTCACTCCTGACTTCCCCCATGTCCCAGCTAGTGAATGGTGTGTGGGTGAGGGGGGGGGGGGAGGATGGTGAAGTCTGAGACAGCTCCCTCCCTGCATTACTAGTGAGAGGCTGGCTTCACAGACAGGGGGAGCTGCCTGACCCTCACTCCTGACTTCCCCCATGTCCCAGCTAGTGAATGGTGTGTGGGTGAGGGGGGGGGGGAGGGTGGTGAAGTCTGAGACAGCTCCCTCCCTGCATTACTAGTGAGAGGCTGGCTTCACAGACAGGGGGGAGCTGCCTGTCCCTCACTCCTGACTTCCCCCATGTCCCAGCTAGTGAATGGTGTGTGGGTGAGGGGGGGGGGGGGTGGATGGTGAAGTCTGAGACAGCTCCCTCCCTGCATTACTAGTGAGAGGCTGGCTTCACAGACAGGGGGGAGCTGCCTGACCCTCACTCCTGACTTCCCCCATGTCCCAGCTAGTGAATGGTGTGTGGGGGAGGGGGGGGGGAGGATGGTGAAGTCTGAGACAGCTCCCTCCCTGCATTACTAGTGAGAGGCTGGCTTCACAGACAGGGGGGAGCTGCCTGTCCCTCACTCCTGACTTCCCCCATGTCCCAGCTAGTGAATGATGTGTGGGTGAGGGGGAGGGGGTGGATGGTGAAGTCTGAGACAGCTCCCTCCCTGCATTACTAGTGAGAGGCTGGCTTCACAGACAGGGGGGAGCTGCCTGACCCTCACTCCTGACTTCCCCCATGTCCCAGCTAGTGAATGGTGTGTGGGTGAGGGGGGGGGGAGGATGGTGAAGTCTGAGACAGCTCCCTCCCTGCATTACTAGTGAGAGGCTGGCTTCGCAGACAGGGGGGAGCTGCCTGACCCTCACTCCTGACTTCCCCCATGTCCCAGCTAGTGAATGGTGTGTGGGTGAGGGGGGGGGGAGGATGGTGAAGTCTGAGACAGCTCCCTCCCTGCATTACTAGTGAGAGGCTGGCTTCACAGACAGGGGGGAGCTGCCTGACCCTCACTCCTGACTTCCCCCATGTCCCAGCTAGTGAATGGTGTGTGGGTGAGGGGGGGGGGGAGGATGGTGAAGTCTGAGACAGCTCCCTCCCTGCATTACTAGTGAGAGGCTGGCTTCACAGACAGGGGGGAGCTGCCTGACCCTCACTCCTGACTTCCCCCATGTCCCAGCTAGTGAATGGTGTGTGGGTAAGGGGGGGGGGGAGGATGGTGAAGTCTGAGACATCTCCCTCCCTGCATTACTAGTGAGAGGCTGGCTTCACAGACAGGGGGGAGCTGCCTGACCCTCACTCCTGACTTCCCCCATGTCCCAGCTAGTGAATGGTGTGTGGGTGAGGGGGGGGGGAGGATGGTGAAGTCTGAGACAGCTCCCTCCCTGCATTACTAGTGAGAGGCTGGCTTCGCAGACAGGGGGGAGCTGCCTGACCCTCACTCCTGACTTCCCCCCATGTCCCAGCTAGTGAATGGTGTGTGGGTGAGGAGGGGGGGGGGGAGGATGGTGAAGTCTGAGACAGCTCCCTCCCTGCATTACTAGTGAGAGGCTGGCTTCACAGACAGGGGGGAGCTGCCTGACCCTCACTCCTGACTTCCCCCATGTCCCAGCTAGTGAATGGTGTGTGGGTGAGGGGGGGGGAGGATGGTGAAGTCTGAGACAGCTCCCTCCCTGCATTACTAGTGAGAGGCTGGCTTCACAGACAGGGGGGAGCTGCCTGTCCCTCACTCCTGACTTCCCCCATGTCCCAGCTAGTGAATGGTGTGTGGGTGAGGGGGGGGGTGGATGGTGAAGTCTGAGACAGCTCCCTCCCTGCATTACTAGTGAGAGGCTGGCTTCACAGACAGGGGGGAGCTGCCTGACCCTCACTCCTGACTTCCCCCATGTCCCAGCTAGTGAATGGTGTGTGGGTGAGGGGGGGGGGGGGATGGTGAAGTCTGAGACAGCTCCCTCCCTGCATTACTAGTGAGAGGCTGGCTTCGCAGACAGGGGGGGAGCTGCCTGACCCTCACTCCTGACTTCCCCCATGTCCCAGCTAGTGAATGGTGTGTGGGTGAGGGGGGGGGGGGGGGATGGTGAAGTCTGAGACAGCTCCCTCCCTGCATTACTAGTGAGAGGCTGGCTTCACAGACAGGGGGGAGCTGCCTGACCCTCACTCCTGACTTCCCCCATGTCCCAGCTAGTGAATGGTGTGTGGGTGAGGGGGGGGGAGGATGGTGAAGTCTGAGACAGCTCCCTCCCTGCATTACTAGTGAGAGGCTGGCTTCACAGACAGGGGGAGCTGCCTGACCCTCACTCCTGACTTCCCCCATGTCCCAGCTAGTGAATGGTGTGTGGGTGAGGGGGGGGTGGGAGGATGGTGAAGTCTGAGACAGCTCCCTCCCTGCATTACTAGTGAGAGGCTGGCTTCACAGACAGGGGGGAGCTGCCTGACCCTCACTCCTGACTTCCCCCATGTCCCAGCTAGTGAATGGTGTGTGGGTGAGGGGGGGGGAGGATGGTGAAGTCTGAGACAGCTCCCTCCCTGCATTACTAGTGAGAGGCTGGCTTCGCAGACAGGGGGGAGCTGCCTGACCCTCACTCCTGACTTCCCCCATGTCCCAGCTAGTGAATGGTGTGTGGGTGAGGGGGGGGGGAGGATGGTGAAGTCTGAGACAGCTCCCTCCCTGCATTACTAGTGAGAGGCTGGCTTCACAGACAGGGGGGAGCTGCCTGACCCTCACTCCTGACTTCCCCCATGTCCCAGCTAGTGAATGGTGTGTGGGTGAGGGGGGGGGGGAGGATGGTGAAGTCTGAGACAGCTCCCTCCCTGCATTACTAGTGAGAGGCTGGCTTCACAGACAGGGGGGGGCTGCCTGTCCCTCACTCCTGACTTCCCCCATGTCCCAGCTAGTGAATGGTGTGTGGGTGAGGGGGGGGGTGGATGGTGAAGTCTGAGACAGCTCCCTCCCTGCATTACTAGTGAGAGGCTGGCTTCACAGACAGGGGGGAGCTGCCTGACCCTCACTCCTGACTTCCCCCATGTCCCAGCTAGTGAATGGTGTGTGGGTGAGGGGGGGGGAGGATGGTGAAGTCTGAGACAGCTCCCTCCCTGCATTACTAGTGAGAGGCTGGCTTCGCAGACAGGGGGGAGCTGCCTGACCCTCACTCCTGACTTCCCCCATGTCCCAGCTAGTGAATGGTGTGTGGGTGAGGGGGGGGGGAGGATGGTGAAGTCTGAGACAGCTCCCTCCCTGCATTACTAGTGAGAGGCTGGCTTCACAGACAGGGGGGAGCTGCCTGACCCTCACTCCTGACTTCCCCCATGTCCCAGCTAGTGAATGGTGTGTGGGTGAGGGGGGGGGGAGGATGGTGAAGTCTGAGACAGCTCCCTCCCTGCATTACTAGTGAGAGGCTGGCTTCACAGACAGGGGGGAGCTGCCTGTCCCTCACTCCTGACTCCCCCCATGTCCCAGCTAGTGAATGGTGTGTGGGGGAGGGGGGGGGGTGGATGGTGAAGTCTGAGACAGCTCCCTCCCTGCATTACTAGTGAGAGGCTGGCTTCACAGACAGGGGGGAGCTGCCTGACCCTCACTCCTGACTTCCCCCATGTCCCAGCTAGTGAATGGTGTGTGGGTAAGGGGGGGGGGGAGGATGGTGAAGTCTGAGACAGCTCCCTCCCTGCATTACTAGTGAGAGGCTGGCTTCACAGACAGGGGGGAGCTGCCTGACCCTCACTCCTCCGGGGTATTGTGATCTTCCTGCACACAGTGCCCTATCCCTGATACCAGGGGTGTTGTGATCTTCCTGCATGCAGTGCCCTATCCCTATTAATACCAGGAGTGTTGTGATCTTCCTGCATGCAGTGCCCTATCCCTATTAATACCAGGAGTGTTGTGATCTTCCTGCATGCAGTGCCCTATCCCTGATATCGGGATGTGTGCAAGAAGATCACAACACCCCCGGTATCAGGAATAGGGCACTGTGTGCAGGAAGATCACAACACCCCCAGTATCAGGAATAGGGCACTGTGTGCAGGAAGATCACAACACCCCTGGTATTAGGGATAGGGCACTGTGTGCAGGAAGATCACAACACTCCTGGTATTAATAGGGATAGGTCACTGTGTGCAGGAAGATCACAATACCCCTGGTATCAGGGTTAGGGCACAAGTTCTAGTCACATTGACTGATCACATTACTTGTTTTGTCAAGCTACCAACTGTTTCCATTTCCCATCCCCCATATACTGTCAGTAGGAAACTTGGTAACATGAATAAATAAGAGGGCAGCCAATAGGAATACATATTCATTCCTAAACTGACCTTAACTGACCTGAAAAGTGTCAAATTGTATCATTTTCAGTTAGTGCGCACTAACTCCCAGTTAGTGCGCACTAACTCCCGTTAGTGCGCACTAACTCGAGTTAGTGTGCACTAATCGGAAAAAACGATTTTTAACGATTTTTTAACTAAAAAATCGTGCCTAAGACGATTTTCTTGCCCTGCCACACGATTTCTATCGTTAAGACGATATGGAAAACGATTCACATCCCTACCTTCTAATTGACTTTAGATTTATGGAAAAAAAGTAGAGTTCTAAACAAAAAAAGTAGAGTTCTTTTTTTTTCAAGTATTTTTATTGATTTTTCCACATATTACAACAGGAGCACATGAATCACATAAATTGAAGGCCAAAAATAACGAACACAGAGATGCTCCTTTGTATCCCCCCTCACCCACAAAAGACAAAATGAACACTTACATTACAATAATAATGAGGATTGAGATAGAGCAATAGATTGCTGTAGATCAGACAGTAGTACTAAGGTAGGCTAAATAACAGCAAAAGCCCATTCTGAGGATATAGAACCTGAATTACAGCCTAAGAATAACTGTCCTAGTCTCAGCGGGAACCATAGCTGAGAAAGGGCAGCAAGTCGCCGGCAAGTGTTCCAGTTTGTGCTTAGAAGATGACTTGGCAGACAAATGTTCCAAGGCAAGCAGCTTTAACATCCTCATTTCCAGAGCCAACACACGGGGAGAAGTGTTACCAATCCGAAGAGCTAGTATCACCCGTTTAGCAATAACCCCAGCACTGTCTAAACACAGGGTTTGGGGTTTAGCCAATGACCTGTGGGAAGAGGTATAAAGACCAAATAAACAAAAATGGAGATCCACAGGCAAAGGAATCCCCAAAATATTAGAGCATTTGTTTAACAATTGCAGACCAAAAAGCTTGAGTCTGTATGCAATACCAAAAGCTGTGCATATAATCATTATCCGCTGCAGTACATTTTTCACATATCGGAGATGGACAAGGTTTAAATTTATATGCAATAGATTGTGAAATGTAAATTTGCCAGATAAATTTAAACTGTGTCTCTCATAATGTCACATTTTCCGAGATCTCCAGAATATGAGCAAAGTAATATTGAAAGTCCTCAGAGGACAGTTTTACCCCCGGCCAATGAGACCAGCAGATTGAGACCTGAGTTAAAGTCCATAGATTCTGTCAACAGGAATAAGTGTTTAGAGAATAGAGCACAGGAAGGCTTTTGCTTCTTAGATACCTGAAATGTTGTAGACAGGTTGCTGAGATGGGCTAGGTTGGGATTTCCAAGAAGAGAGGATATGTAATGCCGGAGTTGTAAGAAGACAAAGAAGTCATTGCGCGGCAGGTGCGTGGGACTTGTCTTGCAAATCCAGGAAGCTACATAAAGTGCCTGAATCTTCTATGAATAGATGCCGGAGTTGAGTGATGAGGCCCTTTCTGTCTCCACACTTTATACACACCTTGTGATAGCCCCGGAGGGAAAATCTGGGTTATCACAGCTATTTGCAGAGGAAGTTCCAAGCCTACCGACAGGAAGAAATTATTATAAAAGATATTTAGAACTTCATAATGGCAGTGTCATTTTACTTTTTATGGCTCTTGGAAAGAATGCCACATAGTAACTGCTTTTTTTTCACTTTCTTCTCCTTGCCTTGTACCAGATAATAAATAAAGACAGAATTAGACAATGAAGACAGTTAGTAACTCTTTAACATATTCCATATTCACAGCACCACAATTAAGATAAGCAGGATGAATCATGTCAAAACCAAATGCACTAAGAAAAATTGTTTTGAAATGGGCAGCAGCTAGACATGCTGAATTGGTGAGCAAAACCACATAAAAAGAACATAGGAGGACTTTAAGGGAAGAAAACCATAGAAGTCTAGGAATATAGCTAACCAAATAGAATAAAAATGTCATGGAGAATAGTGTCATCCTTGTACCCAGTGACTGTCTCTCACATATTATGTAAAATTCACATAGAAAAATTTTGATTGTAAGTTTTTCTACTATTTTTTTATAATCACGACCTTTGCTAAAACAAAGCCACTGAATTTTCTAATTCCCCATACACATTTTCTTTAGCTTTAGCGCACCTAACTGCCTGCTACCTTTCCATTACATGGTATCCCTGGAGCAGAAACTACAAAATCAGTATTTATAGGCAGTTTCTGGGAAATAAAAATGGTACTACGGCTGCATTCAATTTGAAAGAAAGATGAATGGCACTAATGCTACACATACTATCCCCATAGCAATATTTGATGGGATATATAAAATAACTAGCAATATAATAAAATTCAAATGATAAAGCATGCCTATGGCTGTCACAGTGCCTTACCTTTCCTCTATAGATAAGGTCTATAGTACTCAAGACTTTTACTTCTGTAGTTAACTGATTGGTACAAGTCATTTTATTTTTACATATAATTATAAGCATTTGACATTCCTCTTTTTCCTAACATTAAGCTCAAGACAGATTACATAAAGTAACAATGCATTGAGCACATATGTAATAGGGATGGGCAATTGGGAAAAAAGAAATAGGAAATGAGACAAAATTTCCTATTTTGTTTCATTTCATTTCTCAAAGTGAAAGGATTGAAAACCTGACAAACGTTTGCTGGTTTTCATGTTTCATTTTGAAAACAAAAAAGTGATCTGTTGGGCCTAGGCCCAAAGCCAGGGCCTTGCCTAGGAAATAGGTCAAGGCCCAAAGTGAGGGGCCTTGGCCTATTCCTGAGTGCAACACCAGTGCTGGGGCCTGGGCATAGGCCCGAGGCCAGGGACTCGCCGAGGCATAGGGTGCAGTCCAATGCTCAACCCATTGCCTAGGCCCAAGCATGATACCGGGGTCTCAGCCAAGATTCCCCAAATTGCCCAAACTTACCTGCTCCATGAAGGATCCACCATTGCAGCCCAGGCCCAACAATGGGGCCTCGACATGGACACAGGCCCGAAGCCAGGCCCTATTCGGAGCCCTGGTCCCGATGCTTGGGCCTCATCCTAGTCCAGGGTCCGGGTCCTGGCCCAAAGCCAGGGCCCAGTCCAGAGGTCAATCCATGATACCAGGGCTTCAGCCTAGATCCAGGCTCAATGCTGGGACCTGGTCTGGAGGCTGGTTACTGATGCCAGGGCATCGGCTTGAACCCAGGCCCAATGCAGGGATCTCAGCCTAGGCCCTGGCTTGGGCCCAGGTCTGATGCTGGGGCCAGGTCTGGAAACTGGGTCCCAATGCCTGGGCCTCAACCTGGACCCAGGCCCAATGCCAGGGCCCAACCTGGAAGCTGAATCCAGATGTTGGGCCTCAGCCTAGGCCAGGGCCTGAGCCCAGGCCTGTTGCAGGGGTCTGGTCCAGAAACCAGGTCCCGATGCCTGGGCCTCAGCCCAAACCCAGGCCTAGACCCAACACCGGAGTGCAACCCAGATGCTGGGTTCCGATGTCTGGTTCCTGAAGCCAGGGCCTCAGCCTAGGCCAGGGCCCGGTCTGGAGAATGGGTCCTAATGCCTGGGCTTCGACCAGACACAGGCCAGATGCTGGGTCCCAATCTGGAAGCTGGGTCCATATGCCTAGGGCTTGGCCTAGGCTAGGACCCGGGCCAAGTCTGGAGACTGAATCCCAATGCCTTGGCCTGGTCCAGAGACTGGGTCCCTACACCTGGGCATCAGCCTGGACCCAGGGCCAAGGCTGGGTCCCAACACCTGGGCCCTGGCCCAGGCCCAGACCCAACACCGAAGCCCAGTCCGGAGATCGGGTCCTGACACCCTGTGCCCACACCCAGGCTTCAGAGGTCTTCTTTCTTGTCATCTTTCTTCGCTATTGAAATGACGCTGTCTGCTTGAGTGGCACCAGAGTCAATTAACTCTGGCACATCCTCCCCAGCAAAGAGCACCATTTTGATGTGCAGCAGTTCAATTAAATTGCACACTCATATATATAGAAAATAGGAATTAAACACTTTGAATGAAAATTGAATTCCCTGTCACATGATAAGGGCAAAGCGCCATTTCTCTCAACGCAGTCGTGGCCAGAGAGAGGGAGATCACGTCGGGACCCCCCCACTGGACCCCAGGTAATTTTAAACATTTTGGGGGGGTTCGGGAGGGTGGGGGATTTGTTTTAAAGGTTCGGGGTGGGTTTTAGGGTTTTTTTGGTGTGCCGGTTTTCCCGCGCCCTATTTAACGATACAATACAAATGCCCCTGACGATAAATCGGGGGCATTTGTATTGTATCGTGCACTCTAACGATTTTGGACGATTTTAAAATTATCTGACGATAATTTTAATCGTTCAAAAACACTTCACATCTCTATTAAACAGACCCCAACAAAGGCCTTTGTTTCTCCCAGTTAAAGACTTCATCAGGGGAGATTTGCCACTCAGTGCATGAACAAACATTACAAAAGATAGAGCACTTGCAACATGGAATCCACTTCAGGGTTTAAATGTTGAGTTGTTTAATTACATATAAACAGCACAATACTCCAAAAATGTAACTTATAGCACTTCTCTGGGCTTGATGGATATCAGTGTACACCTCCAGCAGTGTAACATACAGTATTTCTTAGTGTTTGTATTATTAAATTCCAAATTTTGTAATCCAAAGGTATGAAATTGTAAGGTTCCTCACTATTTTATATGACCTTACAGTTCCACAGTTGAAACATGCTGCTCAAATTAAACAATTAGTAGTTGAAACGCATATTGCCATTAAATAGAGACCTCAATCAACCATGAGCAAAGAGATAAAACGATATCAAACTAATTTCTAGCACAAAAAGATATGCCAAATGAATTTTTAACATAAAAATACAAAGGACTTTTTTAAAAAGGAAAACATAATATAAATTCAAAAAACATATAAATTTCACTTTGAAAGTAAATGTCACCCCTTAACTTGAACACAGCACTAGACCTGTTGGACTGCATGTATGAAGGATGCCGAAAAGTTTCAAATGCAGCCTGCAACCATTGTACAGCTGGAAACCTGGATGAAATACTCGTCCATTTCTCAACAATTGCAACTTTATTTGATGACACAAACGTGTATGAGCAATCTCATGTCAACTGTGGAAATAACTAACAAAGCCAGGCTCCATGATTTCAACAGGATTTCAACTATATGATATCTCTGATTTGCCTGAAGGCCATTGAAGGCAAGACACAAGGAGATATTTTGGATTTAAAGTACTCTGATACAAGATTTATACATTAGTATATTTCGTAACCAAGGTTTAGTAAGTGCACACCTTTTTTTTTCATATTGTCTATACTTATAGAGGTGATCTGCTATTTTTTGAGTATTTTATAATTTATTTGCATGAGGTACACGTGGATTAAAAAGTAAGCATATGTCCACCCCTCCAACATATGCACACATATATATATAAATGGAAAACATTTCCCACTAACTTCTCTGCAATATCATTAACAAAGATATTCAATAGAACTAGTCCTAGGACAGATTCAGAGTGAATTCCATTTACCATTACCCTCTGTCATCTATCAGTCAAACAGTTTCTAATCCAGGCTACTTCTTTGAGACCCATTCCAAATCTGCTCAGTTTATTAATTTGTCTCCTATACAACACAGTACCAAATGCTTTGTTGAAATCCACATAAATAACATTCAGTACATGTCCTTGATCTAATTCTCGAGTCACCCAATCAAAGAAATCAATGACATTTGTTTGACATAATCTGTCTCTGGTAAAATCATGCTGCCTCGGATTCTGCAATCCATTGGATTGTAATTAGTCCAAATTTAATTGGAATATCTGCAAGTTGCAGAGCCTTGCATCATGCTGAGTTCTGATCTGATGCTAATATTTTCATAGTCAGTTTATTGTGGCTATTTCTCATGTTATAGAACCTAGAAACCAAGGTTTCTCACTTTCCTATGTAACTACATCTTGCACTTGCTTAGTGCAGCACACTGCTGCTCAGTGGCCAGCTTTCTGGAATTTAGTGCATTTTCTGCTTAAGGCTAGACATGCATTGGTGAACAGATGATCTCCATCACACCTTTCTTTTTTTTTTTTTTTCATTTTTCCATATCAGTAAGGTCTCTGGGTACTACTATCTGCTTGGTATTGTGGTGTTCTCTGGCTTTGCTTCCTAGTCTGAATCTTATTTTTGCCTCATAACACTTCCTCTGTGTTCTATGTATGAGGAGTCTAATTCCATGCTTTAACCAGTTTAGAATTCCTAATCATCTCTGTTGTAGACAACATCAAATCCTACTGCATTTTCACTTCAGAAATATACCTTTGTCGTGACTTCCAGTCAGCAGCCTGTCTCAGATCTGATGCTCTTTAGTGGCTCCAAAATCACAGCGTTTAGCCAGTTCATGATAACTTCTATCAGTTCTCCCTTGAGCTGAGATCACTGATAGAATTATACCGTCTCAGAAATTACTTTGTACTTGAGGATAAAGTACTTCTCATATTTCTGCAAGGCCTTCTCATACCAGCTCCTGACTCCTTCGGTCTGGAAGAAAAATGATCTGATATTGTACTAAACATTTGGCCCCATAGGGTAAATGATTGTATTCACTTACACTATATCATCTTCTGCATGCAGTTTGTTTGCTGTTCTGTACCTGGCAAACTGCTGCCACCAGTCAGGTCAGGATGCCCAAAGAGCAAAGTTGAGGCCTGCAAGAGGGTCAGGCCTCACCTGGTACCCTATGACTTTTATTAATAATTTAATTAACCTCTGGCTAAACATAACACATGCTAAAAGATAGAACATTGTACTCAATATCACACATAATGTCAGCATGAATTAAGGTCAAGAGGCCAAAATCACCTGTTCATTCTTCATTTACCATACTGTTTCATTTTCTTACTCTCTAAAACACATATGTGGATCATTTCCAAGAAAACAAAAATGTCCTAGCATGCAGACACACTTAAACAACTGAGAATTGCAACGCAAACATATATGCACACAAAAAAGGGGGCGGTATAGGTGCATTCTGGGAAGAGAGCTAACAGTTAATGTGGAGGAGTAGCCTAGAGATTAGAGCAGTAGGCTGCAAGCCAGGCTTCAGATCCTATTGCCGCCCCCTTGTAACCTGGGGCAAGTCTCTTCATCCTCCATTGCCTCAGGGGGTAAGTTTTTAAAGAGTTGCTTGCGTCAAAAGGCCCATATATATGATTACATAGGCCAAGTGTAAACAGCTCTTATTCTAGAAACAGAAATTTATGCGCGTATATGTGTATGCATGAGTAACCGAACATGTGAAAAAAGGCAAATCTGGGGCGGACCAGAGGTGTTCCAGTTTTAAAACCGGTGAAAGCAGCGTGTGTTGGGGTGAACCTGAGCATATTTACTTCTGCCCTTTTTCAGGTATAAGTCACAATACAACTCGTTATAGCCAAAAGGTTACTAGGTGAGAGGTTTGCGTTAACTGGAGAGAAGTACAGGCTGAAGAACCAGATGGGTCTTGATGACCTAGAGACAGATTGGGACTAAGTGGGCAAACTGGTTATTTCCTTCTCACGAGCATGTTATGAAATCTACTCACTTCCGCCTGTAAATGCCAACAAATCCTAAGGAAAGATAAGCGAATGATGTTTTTCCTCGTGTAATCACTTAAAATTAGGAGTACACATATGTGCGCTAGGCATATTTTATATTATGCGCACGCACCTATGAGAATGATTTAAAATTCCAGCACAAGTGTGCACGCACTTGTTTTAAATGTCTGTCTTAAATTGTGAGTCCTCTGGGGACAGGGGAAAACCTACAGTACCTGAACGTAATCTGTTTTGAAGTGCCTGATAAGCGGAATATAACTCAATTAAATAAATACCATCAGTGGCTTTGGAAGGTACAAAGTATCCTGTATTATAATTTTTACAAGGAAACATTTATGCAAATCCCTCTCTACCACCACTGTCATTGATGAAGAACTATCTAGGCCATAAAAGAGTAACACATTTTACTTAGTTGGCTAAATACATTTTTCTATTATTTTGAGGTAGCACCATTCTACTTTTTCAATGCTTGACAGCTCATATGCATTTATTATTTGATTTAGATTCTGCTTTTTGGTACTTCAAAGTGGATTCATTCAGGTACTATAGTTATTAGGGATGTGAATAGTTTTTCAACGATTAAAATTATCGTCCGATAATTTTAATATCGTCTTAAATCGTTATAGAACACAATACAATAGAAATTCTAACGATTTATCGTTAAAAATCGTTAAATTGTGTTAGTGCGCACTAACGGGAGTTAGTGCACACTAACAGAAAATGATACAAATTGACACTTTCCAGGTCAGTGAAGGTCAGTTAGGAATGAATATGTATTCCTATTGGCTGGCTGCCCTCTTATCTATTGATGTTACCAAGGTTCCCACTGAGGTGATGGTTGGGGGATGGGAAATGGAACTGGAAACTCACGAACACCAACAGAAAATGATACAAATTGTTGACACTTCCCAGGTCAGTAAAGGTCACTTAGGAATGAATATGTATTCCTATTGGCTGGCTGTGCTCTTATCTATTGATGTTACCAAGGTTCCCACTGAGGTAATGGTTGGGGGGATGTGAAATGGAAACAGTTGGAAGCTTGACAAAAAAAGTTATGTGATGATCATCACTCAGCTGGGGAAAAGGCAGGTCTCCTTTCCTGCACACATTGACTCCAGCTTGTGGAAAAGGCAGGTCTACTTTACTGCACACACTGACTCCAGCTTGGGAACAAGGTAGATCTCCTTTACTGCACACACTGACTCCAGCTTGGGGACAAGTCAGGTCTCCTTTACTGCACACACTGACTCCAGCTGTGGAAAAGGCAAATCTCCTTTACTGCACACATTGACTCCAGCATGTGGAAAAGGCAGGTCTCCTTTACTCCACACATTGACTCCAGCTTGGGGAAAATGGCAGGTCTCCTTTACTGCACACATTGATTCCAGCTTGGGGATAAGGCAGGTCTCCTTTACTGCACACATTGATTCCAGCTTGGGGATAAGGCAGGTCTCCTTTACTGCACACATTGACTCCAGCTTGTGGACAAGGCAGATCTCCTTTACTGCACACACTGACTCCAGCTGGGGAAAAGGCAGGTCAACTTTACTGCACACACTGACTCCAGCTGTGGAAAAGGCAAATCTCCTTTACTGCACACATTGACTCCAGCATGTGGAAAAGGCAGGTCTCCTTTACTCCACACATTGACTCCAGCTTGGGGAAAATGGCAGGTCTCCTTTACTGCACACATTGATTCCAGCTTGGGGATAAGGCAGGTCTCCTTTACTGCACACATTGACTCCATCTTGTGGAAAAGGCTGGTCTCCTTTACAGCACACTGACTCCAGCTTGGGGACAAGGCAGGTCTCCTTTACTGCACCCATTGACTCCAGCTTGGGTACAAGGCAGGTCTCCTTTCCTGCACACATTGACTCCAGCTTGGGGAAAAGGCAGGTCTCCTTTACTGCACACATTGATTCCAGCTTGGGGATAAGGCAGGTCTCCTTTACTGCACACATTGACTCCAGCTTGTGGACAAGGCAGATCTCCTTTACTGCACACACTGACTCCAGCTGGGGAAAAGGCAGGTCTCCTTTCCTGCACACATTGACTCCAGCTTGTGGAAAAGGCAGGTCTCCTTTACTGCACACATTGATTCCAGCTTGGGGATAAGGCAGGTCTCCTTTACTGCACACATTGACTCCAGCTTGTGGACAAGGCAGATCTCCTTTACTGCACATACTGACTCCAGCTGGGGAAAAGGCAGTTCTCCTTTCCTGCACACATTGACTCCAGCTTGTGGAAAAGGCAGGTCTACTTTACTGCACACACTGACTCCAGCTTGGGGACAAGGTAGATCTCCTTTACTGCACACACTGACTCCAGCTTGGGGACAAGGCAGGTCTCCTTTACTGCACACACTGACTCCAGCTGTGGAAAAGGCAAATCTCCTTTACTGCACACATTGACTCCAGCATGTGGAAAAGGCAGGTCTCCTTTACTCCACACATTGACTCCAGCTTGTGGAAAAGGCAGGTCTCCTTTACTGCACACATTGTGCAGGAAGATCACAACACCCCTGGTATCAGGGTTAGGGCACTGTGTGCAGGAACATCACAACACTCCTGGTATTAATAGGGATAGGGCACTGTGTGCAGGAAGATCACAACACCCCTGGTGTCAGGGTTAGGGCATTGTGTGCCGGAAGATCACAACACTCCTGGTATTAATAGGGATAGGGCACTGTGTGCAGGAAGATCACAACACCCCTGGTGCCAGGGTTAGGACACTGTGTGCAAGAAGATCACAACACCCCTGGTATCAGGGTTAGGGCACAAGTTCTAGTCACATTGACTGATCACATTACTTTTTTTGTCAAGCTACCAACTGTTTCCATTTCACATCCCCCATATACTGTCAGTGGGAACCTTGGTAACATGAATAAATAAGAGGGCAGCCAATAGGAATACATATTCATTCCTAAACAGACCTTAACTGACCTGAAAAGTGTCAAATTGTATCATTTTCTGTTAGTGCGCACTAACGGGAGTTAGTGCGCACTAACCGGGAGTTAACGATTTTTTAACTAAAAAATCGTGCCAAACACGATTTTCTTCTCCTGCCAGACGATTTCGATCGTTAAGACAATAGGGCACACGATTCACATCCCTAATAGTTATTTCTCTATCCCCAGAGGGCTCACAGTCTACGTTCGTACCTGAGGCAATGGAGGGTGAAGTGACTTGCTCAAGGTCATAAGGACTGGTAGTGGGATTTGAACCCTGGTTTGCAACCCTGTACTCTAAATACTAGGCTACTCCTCCACTCCAACTAGGGCAAAGTAGCATCAAAAAAGTAGAGGTAGGGCAAGAAAAGAAATGCATGATGGGGTACATTTTAAAACATGTGCGCCTGTTAAAATCCAGCCTTATATATCCCTACAGGCTATGCCACGGGGAATCTTCACCAAAGAAGTTCCTGAAGGAGAAGACTACAATGCTCTGGCACAGCAGACCAAAAAAGACAAACAATCTTAACATCTTAAAATCTCATCAGCTATGGCATAACAACAATTGCATACTATACACTTACCAAATAGCTCTTAGCTGAAGTATTGGGACACTAAGGGGCCGATGGAATAAGAACTAGGGATGTGAATCGGGTGATCGATCGTCTTAACGATCGATTTTGGCTGGGGGGGGGAGGGAAATATGATCGTCATGGTTTTTGTTTTTTTAAATCGTGAAAAATCGTAAATCGGGAGAGGGCTGGAAAACCGGCACCCTAAAACCCACCGCGACCCTTTAAAATAAATCCCCCACCCTCCCGAAGCCCCCCAAAATGTTTTAAATTACCTGGGGTCCAGTGGGGGGGTCCCGGCGCGATCTCCCGCTCTCAGGCCACGGCTGCGTTAAAAGAAATGGCACCGGTGGCCCTTTGCCCTTACCATATGACAGGGCAAAGGTAGCGCCGGCGCCATTTTGGTTCCTGTCACCCGACGTCACAAGTGCAGGAGATCGCTCCCAGACCCCCGCTGGACCCCCAGGGACCTTTGGCCAGCTTGGGGGGGCCTCCTGACCCCCACAAGACTTGCCAAAAGTCCAGCGGGGGTCCGGGAGCGACCTCCTGCATGCGGGCCGTATTGCCAATATTCAAAATTTTGCCGGTGCTACTTTTGCCCTCACTATGTCGACATAGTGAGGGCAAATCTTAGAAATCTTAGAAATCTTAGAAAATCTTGGGATTTTAGAATCGTAATAGCTCTTTTTTGTCTTATTAATCAGTTTCTGATAATAAGCAAGGAAAATATGATAATTAGTTAATGCCAGTGTTGTGTGTGTTTTATTCCAAACTCTTTCTTTCTTTCTGAGCATAGCTTTTGCTTGTCTTAATTCGCTATTATACCACGGATTCTGTTAACTGGTAACTTTCACTGACTTCATTCTAAGGTGATTTTTTCTTTCCGCTATTTCATGCGTTATTTTATACCGATTTTCCATCGCATCTTCGGCTGTTTATTTAATAAATGCTCAGCCAGTTCTATCTGGAGTAGCTCTGTATTATATGGTTTTCTATATTTAAAAGTCAGTACTTGATTAGAATCATCTGCATGTTGGTTAGTAAATGCTATGGTTGAACAAAGTAGAAAGTGGTCGGACCATGTATGGGGCGTTGGCAATTTTTCTTCTTCCACGTCTGTGTGGCTGTCGTTTTCCTATCAGCCAAGTTGGACCTGAGGCTTGTGCTGCCCTGGCTGACCATATAGTGCTCCTATGATCCAAACAACTGAAGCCATGAAAAGAGCAGCAGCACTAACTTTGCCTACAGAAACTATTCGATTGCTTTAGCAAAAGGTTTGCTCCCAAGATATCTCTGTAAAGAACTGAATTTACAATTGTGCTACCTTGATTCTGGGAGCCCCCATCCCAATGGAGATAGTACTTTAAAAGGTCACTTAAAGCAACCTGTTTGCCCTCTGAACTGTGATGGTGTTATGATGCCGCTCACAAACCCCATCCCTCGAGCAGCCTCTCACTTCCCATGCTGTGTTGCGCTCTCTCCAGGAGAGAGGGGGTGCCAGCATGGCCATTTGGCTAGGGCCTACAATGTTCAAGGGGCCTACTTTTGTTGGGCAAATTTTTAAAAAAAGCTAAATATATCTACTTCTAACATGTATAAATAAAAATTTCAATTGTAATTGAAGAATTTGCTAACAAAAAAGCTTGTAAAGCCTTCTTAAATAAATAAAAATTATTTGGGAAATTTAGAAAATGATTTCTCTTATTAAGAATCACATCAGAACCTTACATAGGGGCCTACTTTTCTTTGCTGGCACGGGCCTAATTCCTGCTCTCTCCGGCCCTGGTTGCGCTGGTCGGGCCAGCACCCAACCACCTTCTTTTCACCTTTGCGGCGTGGAGCTGCCACTGCCATCCACGGCAGGAAGACCGCTGGAGCTGTCTCTGCTGATGCCTGCTTCGTGGCAGGGAGGGCCACAGACTTCACTCTTTGTGGCATGAAGCCGCTACTGGGATGGTCCTCTTCGCAGCCCCAGTGCCACTGCCGTCTCCACCTTCACGTGGCGGGAGTGCCGCCGCCGTTGCCTCCAGCTATGCAGCAGGAGCTTCGACAATGCTGCTGCCTACTCACTGCCTGTCCCGGGTCTTGCATAGGTGAGTGCACGCACCTCTTCTCAATATTTAAAGGGCCAGCGGCAGGAAAAGCCCCGCAGCCCCAACAGATGATGTCATCTTCCTGCTTCATCTTCAGCCCTATAAAAGGGCTCTACTTCCACTCCTCGGGGCCTTTACATCAAATCTTCACAGTTGCCTGTAGTTTCTTCTCCAGTCAAGGTCCTCCATGATCTTCTCATATCCAGATGGTTCTTCATTGGATGTTTTTGATGTTCCCGGTCTTGTTCCTTGGAGTTCCTTTGTCGCTTTTCCGTGTTCCTGTTGTTCCAGTCCTGGTCCTGATATTCCAGTCTTCAGTTCTTTGTCCTGCTTCCAGGTTTCCTTCTCGTCCACCTTTCCTGGTGTGCCTTTGTTGTGGTCCGTGACCAGCCCATGGGGGGCTGGGTAGGGCACTTCATAACACAAGGCCTGTCTTCATGTCTGAAGCACAAGTCTCTGGAAGGCCCTTGTTTTTAACGCCGAGATCTATTCCAGAATCCTGAATCTTAAATCCTGAGTCTTGAATCCTTGAATCCTGTTCCTGGTCTTTGGAGTTCCTTGTCTTGCATCCGTCCATGCTCTAGACTCAAGCCAGAGTCTACTCCGCTTCAGCATGGTCTGTACCCAGCCATGGGTGGCTGTGTAGGGTATGCCTTGGTACAGGCCTCTCCTGAATCTTCGTCATGTTTCCAGCTTCAAGTCTTCATCTTCTCATCTGGAATCTGCTTCATTTCCGGTGTGGTCTGCGACCAGCCACGGGCGGCTGAGTAGGGTACACTGCAGTGCAGTACTCACCCCGTACTAGTGGTTGAATCCAAACCTGAGCTTCCAAGTTCCTTGTGTCCTCGTCTGAGTCTTCCAAGTTTCTTGAGTCTTCATCTGACTCTTCCAAGTTCCTTGAGTCCTCGTTTAAATCTTCCAAGTCCGTTGAGTCTTCATCTGACTTTTCCAAGTTCCTCAGTTCCTTGTCTCGTCATGTTCCTGCCCCCAGCCTCCGTCTGGCCTCATGCACTCATCGTTCCCAAATGCCAGGTCCAGAAGGGCTACCGAGTGGCCAGAGGGCTACTCTTGAGACCAGCATTACGTTGCTGGGTCTCACCTGTGCATGTAGGTTCAGAGGTGGTCTGAGCCTACCTTGTTCCAGTTCCTATGATGTTCCACGTCTTGATCCTAGTCCATCCTTGTTCCAGCTCCAGCCTGTGCTTGGACACTCTCACCTCCCACGATATGTGTCTTAGGACACCTCCCTGAGCCATGCCATGGTCCAAAGGCTCACATCCCTTTAGAGCAAGTGACCGCATCCCCGTGTTCGCCACACTCTCACCATGTGCAGCCCTGGATTTGTTAACAGGAACACATTATTCCTGTGCCTAGGGCAGCAAATATTTACAGGCAGCAGGCTGGCTAAGATTTTCTGCCTTCCAGCTCTGCTGAATCTCATTCATCAGAGAACAGCCCTCTGCTACCCTGTAACAGACCCTTACAGAAGATGTGGGGTGAAAACACCTATAGTGTCTAGGGGCAGCAAAATCCTAAATCCATCCCTGACCATGTGGTGTTGTTTCTCACTCATGGGTATATTGTTCACAGGTTTTTGGTAGGGGAGGAGAATACTTGCTAATTTTTCTCCACTGTGCTTGCAAAGGATATTCTACACATGTCGCAGCTTTACCATTTATCTCATCTACCACCATAGTGTTAACGTTAAGCTGATGGCCCTGTCCTTAAATATTAAGGGTCTTAATGCCCTTTCTAAACTGATGATGCTGTTCAAATAATTATCATTAAGGAAGTCTTCAAGCACTATCAATATGAACATTTTGCCCATGAATATTTTCCCTTTGAGATGTTACTGATCAAACTTCCTTTCTCATTTTTCTGTGCATAATTCTCTTACTAGTGAATTTGTTTGGGGGAAAAACAAATAAGGATAGCTGATAAAAACTTAAAGGGCCTTAGGGACACGGGTGATCTAGGTCTTCCTGAATTTGGGCATACCAATGGATTATCCATTTAAAAAGTGTTTTCATGTTATGAAAAGTCCCTGAAGAAAAACATTGGGTTGCATTGGAGAGAGATATTCTTCCTATATCCTTTCAATCCCTTCTAGGTCTTACCTGTAAACTACAGAGGGATTTAATTGGAGAGCATCCATTATTCCCTGGTATAGATCATCACTGGACTTCCCTGCTATTGTCTAGAAGAATATCTTCTCATTTATCCCTAGTATCTTTCTTATGGAACAACCAGTATTTTCCTCAGCACATGAACAGGACCAATTTTTCCTGGCTTTTTGATAAGGATACATGCTATGTTGGTCAGCTATTTCAGGACGGGAAATTTCTCTCACTACAACAACTAGAAGACAAATTAGGGGGTAGGGGGTATTTCCATATCCGTGTTTAGGTATTTGCAATTCCAGGGTACTCTACATTCTGGAAAAGGCCTGCCTGGTTGAAGCCTTTCAAGGCTTTGCTTTTGGTGAAGGTTTGATACAAGGGGCTGACTTCAAAAATGTATCACATATTACTAAATGAGATAGAGGACCCTCTTCCTATTTATAAAAATTGCTAGGTGAAGAATTTGGGCAGGAACATCATGGAGGTGGAATGGGATCACATAATTTGGAGAGTCTATAAAGATAACTCATAGAATGGTTATAAAATAGTTTCATTGGTAACATATCCCAGTTAGATCACATAAAATGAAAATGTATTAATTGAACAGATTCTGAAGAGGTTGTGGATTCCTAAAGGCTAGAGGATGGGAATAAATAAAAAAGCTTGGGGGTAACCTGCACGGAGCAGCAGTTGCTCCCTTGGGAAGCTTGCTGGGCTGACTAGATGGACCATTTTGGTCTTTTCTGCCGTCAAAACTATGTTACTATGTTAGGTGGGCTCTGTGATGCATTAGGTTGGCCAAGCCTCGGGAAATACCAGTGAAACAAAAGCAGGCCGAGTCTGGCTGTTCCTTATGCACAATTTATTCACCAAAATAAAGCCACACAAAACAAAGCAGAGCAGCAGACTTTACTTCAGGTTTAGCAGTAATGCAACTCACCTTAACTTCAGGTTATATGAGCGTCCTTCAGTTATAAGCATTCGAGGCCACCTGACTCCTCTCTGGTCTCTGGGGCCTTCTTGAGCTCTCTATGCCTGGGTTCTTATGGTAGGGTGAAGGGAACGTCCTTTCAACCATACTCCCTTGTGGCATTCTGCCTTAAGGAGGACTTGATTAGAAGAATATATAAATGTGTTTATGCACCTAAAACGGTGTTCTGATCATTGTCCAGCCTCTGCGTCCATAGAAGTATGTGAGCACATGGACTGACTCAGCACAGGTTCATGTGTACAAACCCACATACTTTCAGCCCCATTCCTGAGGGTGGGGTGAGGCTGGGGGCATGAATGTAACAAGTGTCATTTCTGACAGTCTCTTTCGCTAATAGCAAAACATATTGGGATGCAAGTTGAAAAACCAAGGCTGCTCTAAAGTCTTTCTCCAGGATCTGGGTAACTTGGCAGCTCTGTGGGTAACTCTGCCATCCACCAAAGCAAGCTGCCAATGTGTTTTCTTTTTCAGTTTCATTTCGTTTACTTGCTGACACCCCCAAATCATTTTTTTTAAATCGTTACATGTGTTGTTAAGTTATATGCAGAACCATTGACTGTTTCTCAAAGCAGTTCCACTTCTTGCCTATCGCACCTTTGAATTCCATCCTTCCCCCACTCCCATAAAAACTGCCCATTTCCTCCTCTACTAGCTGCTTATATATTTTCATTCATACACACATTTGCATCTATAATGCATATTCATCACCATATTCCAATTAAGAATAAGTGCCTTAAAAGATGTTTTCAGAAAACAGAAAACACTCTGAAGAAGTAATTAGTACAGCCCCACCAGGGCTTCCCCTTCTTTATGCTTTGTTCTGGAAGGTCCCTGGATCCCCCTTCACTATCATTTCTTAAGGATAGAAACATTCTCTCCGGGCTTTCAAGAGCTTCTGGGTTTTCTCTATCAATAATTTTATTCCTAATGAGTTGTGTTATTTCATTGTTATTATGCAAGAAACAAAAGTAAGATGGCAGTTAAAAGCAATCCATCATGACTTGAATTCCCATGACAACAATTATATGCAAAAAGTAAATTTGATTTGTCAGGGGTCCAGAATTGCTGCAAAAGCCATTATACAAATGAATGCAGAACAGTAAACTATAATGAGAACTGTCACTTATACTGAAAGATAACTAGGACCCGGAAAAAATTAAAAGTGCAATAAATTACAAAATCCCCAATTTTCTGATTTTTTTTTTTTTCAAATCTTACGTGCCTTCTATACTTCATTTCTTGAAAGTGTGTTTGTTACTGGTCTTCTTTGTCGTTTGTTTTCTTTGGAATCACTGTATATGCAGTTAATCTAGATCCAGCTCTTTTCACCAAAGCTTAAGAAATGTGCTGTGCATTTTTATATTAAAAGGAGCTTGGCATAATAGATTTTTCAATACGCGCATTATTCATGATTTAGTTTTGGAGGACAAGGCTTCAGTTTGTTGTAACCTGTGCCCCTGGCCTGCCACAATTGTGAGGCCAGGAAGCAGAAAGCAGACATCTTTCTGTGTAATTAATAGCATGACAAACAGAAGATACTGAGGGTATATTAGCATACAGGAGTTCATATACTTGGAAAGACGACAGGGACTTTCTCATGAAAATATGAAAAGAATGGATAAACTTTCAATTAAAAATAAAAGTGACAATTTACAGTTAAAAGTGTGTTATATCTGTCAACTCGATAAATTATTGATTTTTGTTCTGGTTACATTCTTTATTCATATATAGTTTAAATATTAAAAAAAAAAAACTGTGAAACTTTGAAAATATAGATTGACTTTTTTTTTTTTTTTGCATTGTCAAAGGTGTGAATCTTTGTGCAAAATTATTCTAATTTGCCACAGAATTTAACTCTTGTCACAAAATCTGCTGCAAGATACCAGGGGCTCTTGCTGCAGCCAATGTCTCTTAAGATAGAGGGAGCACTGGGTTTTAGAGTTTTCAGAAGATTTTTATATGCCTTAAATTGATCTACTAAACATTTACAATAATGAGCTGTTGTATGTGCATAGCCTGAGAACACTGAGCAAATATTTTGAACAAAGCTTTGAATTTTCTGATCCTCTGTGGCAATATATGATATCATTCTAGATCTGGAATCCTGAAAGAGAGAATCTGAACACATAGGGCCTGATTTTCAAAAGCGTTTACAAGCTTAAAACTGGGTTTTACGGTGTAAATGCACTTTGCCCATGTAAGTGGGTTTTGAAAATTGCTACAATATATGCCATTGGATTCTCAATAGGTTTTACATGCATAAAGGAACTTTACGGGCATAAAGGAACTTTTGAAAATTGCTACGATAGTTTGTTATTTTTACATGTGTAACTCTTTTGAAAATTCACCTGATACTAAGGTAATTTTTGAGTCAGCACCTATTTTTGTTTCTTTGGGACTGAGTGCCTTTGGTACCAGAGACCTAGTCTCCAAACCATTGGGAGAGGAGGTTTCTTTCATCCAGGAGGAGCTTGAGGAGGTTTCCTCAGAGTGGAATGGATTCCTGTCCATTACCAGAGGGAAGGAGTTGAAGGTATTTTTCAAGGGTTATTCTTCTGCTGACTCAAGGGTGCTGCACTTGAGAAGAAAGTGATAATCTGGTGCTTTCAGAAGGTGATCTAAGATATTTAAGAAGACTGGGACTTGCTGTGTTCAGATAAATTTGGGAGTTGGAAGAAGGATTATACTTTCTTCAGTCTGAGTAATTGAAAGGAGAAGGAAATAAATTGCTAAGGAATTGGTTTCCATAAATTCAGAGACTTTACTAGAAGAGTGAGGACACAAATTTATTAATCTGTATTCTTCAATATTGTTCATCAGTTTTATTTAACATCTAAGTGCAGTAAAGAATCTTCAGTCAATTTATCCACTATTGGTCAAGGAGTTGGAAACCACATTGCCTCTCAGTTGGGCCGATACAGTAAAAACCGCGGGAGAGCCAGCGCTCCGAGGCAAGCACCCGCTCTCCCGACGCACGCCCAGGCCACTCTCCTGGGCATGCAATCGAGTATTTAAATGAGGGCCCACGGTAAAAGGAGGTGCTAGGGATACTAGCGTGTCCCTAGCGCCTCCTTTTTGACAGAAGCGGCGGCTGTCAGCGGGTTTGACAGCCAACGCTCAATTTTACCGGCGTCGGTTCTCGAACCCGCTGACAGCCACAGGTTCGGAAAACAGACGCCTGCTATATTGAGCGTTCTTCTTCCAACCCATGGGCCGCGGGCAGATTTTAAATTTTTTTTTAATTTTTGGGCCTCCGACTTAATATCGCTATGATATTAAGTCGGAGGGTGTACAGAAAAGCAGTTTTTTCTGTTTTTCTGTACACTTTCCCGGTGCTGGCCGAAATTAACTTCTGCCTTTGGGTAGGCGCTAATTTCTGAAAGTAAAATGTGCGGCTTGGCTGCACATTTTACTTTCTGTATCGCGCAGGAATAACTAATAGGCCCATCAACATGCATTTGCATGTTGCGGGCGCTATTAGTCTCGGGGGGGTTGGACACGCGTTTTCGATGCGCTATTACTCCTTACTGAATAAGGGGTAAAGCTAGCGTGTCAAACGCATGTCCAAATGCGGGTTAACAGTGCACTCTATCGGAGCGCACTGTACTGTATCGGCCTGATTGTAAGTTTTCCTTTTTTAGGATCACTATTTTTCTCTGCAAGTGCCACAAACAAGAAAAATGTTAACATGAGCTACATAACTTTATGAGCTGCCTAGTTTAGAAGAACTCCTATCACTCTCCTCCACTCCCCCACCCCCTCTCCAAATACCACACCATGTGGGACAAATGTTTACTAGTAACTGATAAGCAAACTAAATTGTGCAAATTGCATTGCTCTCTGAATGACTTTTATTTTAAACTTATATATCAAAACCTCTCTAATCCAAAGTGAGAAATCCAGTCTTACTGCTTGATTCCTTTCTAGAATCACATTTATTTACTTATTTATGTATCTGTACAATTTTTTGCCCACCTTTCCAAAACATTTGCTTAAAGTGAGATACACAAATCATAAAATTATACACATCAATCAAGAAACTGTATAACACAAACAAAATATACATTCTAAAAACAAAAAAGCAAATAAATAGCAAAATATAAAATCTAAAAATTCCAGCAGCAATAAATAACAGTTAAGTAATAACCTAAAATATCATTTGGTTTGGTCTGTATACAATTTCAAATCATTCCCAATGAAAAGGTTCATGAAATGATTCCCAGATTGTTACGGTTGTGGATCCCTGGGCTGAGGGGGCTTTGGCATTACCTGTGAGGAGCAGCCTCACAGGTACCCACCATCAGCTGGCGAGGCCGGGGAGAGTCTGAGACCCTGCTGAGGCTTCACCACTACCAGCCCTCATTCCCCGCAGGTTGAGCCCTTATGTACCGAGGCTGGCTGGACTTACGTGGGGTCTCAGGTGAGGAGAGTCTCGAAGTCCGAAGACCTAGCAAGGTCTGGGCAGGTGGCGAGTCACGTAATCCCTAGTCCGAGCATGGGTCAGGGCAGGCGGCAGGTCTCGTAATCCATAGTCCCAGCATGGGTCAGGGCAGGTGGCGAGTCTCGTAATCCGAAGTCCAAGCAAGGGTCAGGGTAGGAGGCAAGTCTCGTAGTCCGTAGTCCAAGCGTAGGTCAGGACAGACAGCGAGTTACGAAGTCGGTGGTCCAGGCAAGGGTCGAGGGGCCGAGCAGGAATGCAATGGGTCAGGATCAGAACCAGGAAAGGATTCTCCAACTGGAGCAGGAGCCAGGAAGCCAAGGCAAGATCTGGAAGCCAGCCGGCGGGAAGCCGTTGAGTGAAGGGGGCCGGCCGCGGAGGGCCATGGCTGGTTCTCATAACACAGATATCACATGGATGGATCCAATATCTCTACATCAAATAAAATATAATCCAAAAGACAGACAGATTGTTGACAATCTCTGCAGAGCCATCTTTAGGTGAGTTCTAATGGTATGAGTGAACCAGACCCTGCAACTAGTTTGTGTAGAGGTTAAGCATCCAAAGGAAAGGCTGGATGTAGACAGACTGGTAGGAGGAGGTGCAGCAAACAGAAAAGCTGGCTTGTGAATAGAGCAAGCGGCCAGAAGAGTCAGAAGTGTGTTAAACAGCAGGAGGAGAAGCAAGACGCTTGCAGGTCCAGCAATAGATGATAGTGAAGAGAGGAAGCCATCATGATTTTCTGCCAGATCACTGACCGAGAACCTTTGGGAGGGAGATAGAGAAGAGGGGAAGGGAGGGACAAGGTCGAAAGAAAAGGATCAGAGGGGAGAGGAAGAGAAAAGATGGGAAGAAAAAGAGAGAAAGGGATTATAAAGGAAAAGAGAAGACAAGTAGGTGGTTGAAAGAAAAAGAGCAAGAAGAGAGAAGGAAGAAAACGGGAGAAGAGAGAAAATAGAGGGTGGGGGAAAGGAGAATGAGAGGGAAATGGATATAGAGAAGGGGAGACGAGGAGATGAGGAGTGAGAAGTAGAGGGAATAGAGAAGTGGGGTGAAAAGGAGATAGACTAGAGAGAAGGTAGGAGGGGAGGGAAGGGGAGGGGAGAGGAGAGGAGGAAGAAAGAGAAAGATAGAAACAGAAAGAAGCTGTTAAAAGAGTGAGGTAAGAGAGAGGACCAAACAGACACACAAAATCTAAACAAAAGAAAAAAGATGGAAAGCAGGAATACCATGTAGCTTCCACCATTGCTCTAACAGCTCTGTCTTAGGTAGATATAAGGATTCATGATAGGCTTTTTCCATTGCTAAGTTTGTTTGCTTTTTTTTCTCATCTTATGCCAGTAAATATTTTTAAATAATGCTGGCATTACAAGCTAATATTTTCAAAATTCATGGGTCAGCCATGTTGATCTAGCAATGCACAAGATTGGCCAATCAGGCTCACAAGCTTGTGATGCCAGCATTATACAGGCAATAGGAACAATGGGCGGTGGACACAGACTGTTTTATCTATAACCATAAAGGGAACTCAAGCATTATAATACCTTAACAATAACCTGGAACAGCAGAACAGGCAGAATACCATCTTTACTCCCCACTGAAGAAGCGCATGGAACGAGGGTTGCTACCTGAGTCCATGTCATATTGGTACAAGCTTATCTAGGCCTCCATTGCAGCCATAGACTTATTGTTCTGGGGTTCTCAAGTTTATACATCTCATAGGGTAAAACCAGGACTGCATTAGCCTGAAACTTCCATTACATGCATCTAGAATGCACAGTATGACATCAACAGTCATTGCTATTAGCCAAGAAAGTGGGCTATGCAGCACAAACATAAATTTGATTTATTTTGTATATAAAGTTGTTTTCCAACTTTCCTTTATGTCTAAATAAATTTACTTTGTTCTTTTGGGATTTTTATAGGTAGAGAATCTCAGTGTTGAGGTGGTGGAGGAGAGGAGATCTCAGGGATGGGAAGAGAAGAGGGAAGGAGTATAAGGGATGGGCCAAGAGAAGGAGGGGGGATCCAGGACAGGGAAAAGATAAGGAGAGATTCAGGAATAGGGAGGAATAAGAAAGAGAAGGGAAAAGAAAGAAGATTGGGAACAGGGGAGAAGAAGGAGGGAAGACTGGTATGGGAGATGGGAGGAGGGAAAGAGTAGTGGAGAGATATTCTGGCAAGGTCAGATTCCAGGACATATAAACATAAAAACATGGAAATGATGGCAGAAAAGGACAGATGATCCATCCAGTCTGCCCAGCAAGCTTTCCATGGTAGTATCTGCCGCGCCAATCACGTTACTCCCATGTATCAGTCAGTTTTGCTTGACATGCTTTGTTCATGGACTTGGCCGTAGAAGCAGTCCTGTGTTTTTTTCTTAACATCTCAGCATCAGTACCCCAAACTGTAAAAAAGTCGTGGCTCGTGTTGGTTGTCACTAAATCCAAATTCCTCTTTCCTTTCACCCCACCCCTTCGAAGCAGAGAGCAATGTTGCAGTTGCATGAAAAGCAGCAAGGCTTATTGGTTAAGGGTAGTAATCCCATGCTTCTATTAAGGGTAGTAACCACTGCACTGTGCTGGTTACCCTCATGCTCATCCGTTTCGCAGATCATAAAATTCGGAGCCTTAGATTCTTGCCGTCTAAATCCAGGTCCCCTTTTCCCCTGTCGTTGAAGCAGAGAGCATTGTTAGAGTTGCATCAAAAGTATCAAGGTTTATTTGGTTAAGGGTAATAACCGCCACGCCAGCAAGTTAACCCCATGCATGCTTTCTTCGTTTCCTTTAGGATTTGGCCATAGAAGCAGTCCTGTGCTTTTACCCTTAAGTCTGTGTAACAGTATTCTAGACCATGGAAGTTGGGGCCTTTGGTTGTCTTCTGAATCAAATTCCTCTTAACCCCCTGCCGTTTAAGCAGGGAGCAAAGCACATCAAAGCATATTGGTTAAGGGGAGCTATCTCCATGCCTTCTGATAAGGGTAGTAACCGCTGTACTAGCAAGTTACCCCCCTGCACAGATTACTCAGGGACAGAAATACTTAATACTTACTTGGCTGCAATTCAATGTGTTTCATTTCTATGTTTGAAACAGCGAGGAGCCCATATAGGGGAAGGGCTGAAAAACTCTGGGTGATAGGGGTCAGGCTCATGCTAGATCAGTCCAGAAGCAGAAAAGACTGAATACAAAACACACAGAACACAGACACCTATAACCAATTAAGGAATGGAATACAACATGAATGCAAATACACAAAATCGCAAAAAGACATGAATAAGCAGCAGGTATTTAGTACTATAAGGTGGATAGCTCACTCAGGAAAAGCAAAGACCCATCCATTTCAGGGCACCAATTCAAGCCCTGGAAGGGCTCTATGTGACAAGTAGACACTGATCTCACTTTTAGCAATTCTGCTGATTTTTCTATAAATATTTTTATTTTGTAACCAATAAGCTGATTGCCATTCTCCACTAATTCAAGCACCCATATGCCTCAACTTAAGATAAAGGCTCTCTTTTTATTTTATGCCCACATAATACCTTCCGCAGTCATCATTGTCAACTGTCCCATGTCTTGGAGTATGACTTCTGATAATACAAGAAACCTTTTTTTTCCAATTTATAGGGTTCGGGAAACATGCTGGGGCAAATTTATTTCTTCTTTCCATCACAGTAACATCATGACATCCTGTTGCTTGCTCTGCCTCCTTTACAGCAGAGGGTCAGACTCGCCTATCCTGGGCCATGTAATTAAATCCAGCCCAGGAGACTGACTTGCACAGACTGAATATTTTAGAGTGCAATACTGAAACTGCTCACATTGGTGCAAAATCCATGTGGTGCTTTTTTACCCACAGTTATTGCAACAGTTTTCAAAACAAAAGCACATAGAGACTTTGACTTTGAAAACTGCATGTACAAAGTGCGCACAGACACCGGCGCTTGCTTTTTTTGTGTGGCTAGAGTATTACCGGAGAAACTACTCGGGAAGGTGTGAAAATGCAAAGGTGTGAGTGTGGGTTCTGGAGCAACACACAGACTATTAACCTCGTTAAGGATAAGAACATAAGAACATAAGAAATTGCCATGCTGGGTCAGACCAAGGGTCCATCAAGCCCAGCATCCTGTTTCCAACAGAGGCCAAAACCAGGCCACAAGAACCTGGCAATTACCCAAACACTAAGAAGATCCCATGCTACTGATGCAATTAATAGCAGTGGCTATTCCCTAAGTAAACTTGATTAATAGCAGTTAATGGACTTCTCCTCCAAGAACTTATCCAAACCTTTTTTGAACCCAGCTACACTAACTGCACTAACCACATCCTCTGGCAACAAATTCCAGAGCTTTATTATGCGTTGAATAAAAAAGTATTTTCTCCGATTAGTCTTAAATGTGCTAATTGCTAACTTCATGGAATGCCCCCTAGTCCTTCTATTATTCAAAAGTGAAAAAACCGAGTCACATCTACTCGTTCAAGACCTCTCATGATCTTAAAGACCTCTATCATATCCTCCCTCAGCCGTCTCTTCTCCAAGCTGAACAGCCCTAATCTCTTCAGCCTTTCCTCATAGGGAAGCTGTTCCATCCCCTTTATCATTTTGGTTGCCCTTCTCTGTACCTTCTCCATCGCAACTATATCTTTTTTGAGATGAGCAATGTTTAGACCAGTGGTTCCCAACCCTGTCCTGGGGACCCCCCCAGCCAGTTGAGTTTTCAAGATATCCACAATGAATATGCATGAGAGAAAATTTGCATGTTATGGAGGCAGTGCATGCAAATTTTCTCTCATGCACATTCATTGTGGATATCCTGAAAACCTGACTGGCTGGGGGATCCCCAGGACAGGGTTGGGAACCACTGGTTTAGACAGACAATTTATAAGGGTAAAATGCTTTTTACAAAAAAAAGAAAAAACATACTTCAAAAAATGTTCCCCACCCCCCATCAACAACAGAGGTATTTATGGTGAGGGAACATAGATGAAGTGAAATAGTTTGAAAGAACTTTGCCAAAGATGCTCTTTTCAAGCTTTAAACTTTTGATGCAAGGTCTTTGCTAAGTCCCCTGGATGGTCCCACTCAGGTCCTTTTGGGATTACGAGTCAGTGCCACTTGATTCCTGCTTTTTCCCACACAAGCAGTAGGCTTGGCATTCCTGAAGCAGCAGAGCTTCCAATCTGGCAGGCAGTTGTTATAAGCAGTTGTTCACTTAACTTGAAGCAGATTTTGTTAATCGTTAAGTTCATTATTTTTCTGCCCTGCACGGGTGGCCATCAATCAATAGATTTAGCTGGGAATTAATGGGAGGCTTAAGAAACAGCAGAGAGTCCTTTCAAACTCTCCCACACACATAAAGGTTGTATATGAGCGAGAGAGTGAAAGAGGGAACGATCCATTAGCCCTCAGACATTGCGTGCTTTATATTTCACAGTAAAGAATTGACCTCCTCTAAAATACTTCATGTACAAATCAAGTAAAATGCCCAATTCCTTATTATTTTTGTCTAGAACAATGGCATAAGTGAAAAGCTATTATAATTTGTGAGTTCTGTGTCCTGAAAGAGCTCTTATAAATTAGTGGTGGGAGCAACAGATGGCTTAGAAGTAGCTGATCTGCAGTTGAAAGGAAAAAGTAGCATTAAGATCTGCCTATGATTGTCAGAGCACTTGACAAGGGTACACAGCGATGACAAATCAATTATGGACTAATCTATTGCAAACTATGAGTTTCATTCTGGCAAATTTTGGAGGTTACACACAGGGCCGGCTTTTTTGCTGCCCTGTGCGAACAATTACTGTGCTGCCTCCCACCCCTTCCCCCACTCCGGATTCATTCAGTCTCTGTCCTGGGCCCGTCAAATAAAGCCCAGCTCCATCCAGCAATCCATATTTTAAAAAACTGACATGCCCCTCCCCCTGGAGCCCATGGATAGGGAAGGGTATTAGATACCCTTGGCAAACCTTACAGCATTGCACACATACCACCCCCACTCCACCCTTTACAGATACACACAATTAAATTATGCATTTATAATACATTTTACATGACAAAGATCATTCAAACATACAATCTTTTGAGGCAAAAATATCACTTACAACATGCATATTCTATTTACATGCATTGTTGTTGTGCAACCAGAAAACTCTGCAAAAAAGACACTTGGCATGCCTATGGAATTAGACTTTTTGTAATGCATGTTGGGTGTGGGCTTGGCCCTCAGAAAGCCATGAATAAACAGAATTACCATTACGATAGAGTAAACCTCCCATACCAAAACAACCATTTCACTAGGCCCTAGAATACCAATAAATCTCTTATTAGAAAACAAAGCTGCTATAGATCCCTGCACAGAAATTACTTGCTAGTAAAAATACCTTACCTCGATCACATATGAAGAACACATAGAGAAGCTGGCCAAGTACAGAGTAAAGAGATCAGAAAGTATAAACAGAAACAAGCTGAGAAGAACTGAACTGGAACCCACAACAAGCCAGCCTCTACATGCAGAGCAACAATGGAAAAACAGAAACATTACCATTCTTCATAAAATATTAAATAATAAAATCAAGAAATATAAAACATTCAGCATAATAGTAAAGTAATATTCATAAAAAAATATTTCAAACCAGTTAATGAATAGAATATTGAAAATTTCCCAAACACCAATAAAATATTTCAAAACATCTGATGAATAAAAAATCCAATAATTAAAAAATGTTCTATTCCCCCCCAAAAAATGAAATATTTCAAAAGAGTAGAAACATCAAATTACATCCAATAATTAAAACTAATAAGGATTAAAAAAATCTCCTGCTCTCCATATCTGGGATCTTTTGATTTCCAATCACCTTGAGATTGTCATGGATTGGGGCAGTTGGGGCCACACAAATTTTATCTTCTCTGTCACAAACACACACAATAACACATTTATTCTCTCATACACTCAGGCTCTCACTCCCTCACAGATACATTATGTGTGCGTTTGTGCACAGGGGCGTAGGGTGACTGCTGAAGTTGGTGGTGCACCACAAAATTTGCAGCTGCCATGTGACCTACCCTCTGAGCTGCCTCCCCAGCCTGACATTATCAACACAGGCCGGGCCCAAAATGTCCCCTTTGACATGATAATCCACATTACATTGAGTCAATCATTGATGATTGACCAATCATCCACAACCAAAGGAGAATCCCCTTAACTAACTCCACCCATCCTTATAAAACAAATCAAGAAATATAAAATCAGTAGCAGTAAAAGCATACCAACAAAAAGAACAGATTATTTCAAAACAGCAGATGAATGGAATATCCAATAATTAAAAACTCATATCAAAAATTTCTAGATACCAATAAAATATTTTAAAATAGTGGACACAAAGACCCAGTAATGAAAAATAATAAGGGTACAAAAAATGTTTTGCTCTGCATACCTGGGAACATTTAATATCCAGGTGCCCTGAGATTGTTTTGAATTAGCAGGAGGTGTTGTGTTCCGCACCCACGGCTGCCCGCGGGCACGATTCCCTACCTCGTTTCCTGACCGGGCCCCCGGCAGCATCGGCTCTGACTGCCCTGCCCCGGGCTCAGCACCACCGCGCGTCAGCACAGGCCCCCGAGCGAGCCGCCGGGTTTGGAGCCATCCCTGCTCCTCCCTCGCGGTCGCTGCTGCTCTCCCTCGTGACCCGGATCCAAGATGCCCACCGCCATCTTAGGCGCGAGGCTGCGCCTCTTCACTAGAATTAAAGGGACCTCGTCCCTTTAATTGTTCTCAGCTGATTCCTATCCACAGGGCCAGAGGAAGTATAAAAGGACTTGACTTGGCAACATCTCCTGTGAGAGTTGTTTGAGTCTGCTTGCTTCGGTGAGTTCCAGCATCTTGACTCCTTGTTCCAGTTTCGACTTGGTATTCCTGGTTCCTGACTTCGGATCGGCTAGCGGTGATTCCTGGTATTGACTTCAGATTGGCTAGCGGTGATTCCTGGTATTGACTTCGGACTGGCAAGCGGTGATTCTCTGGTGTGTGACTTCGGACTGGCAAGTGGTGAACCCTCGGTGTGTGACCTCGGACTGGTAAGCGATGACCCTCTGGCACTTGACCTTGGACCTCTTCTTGACCATCGTCTCCAAGGGCCCACCTAAGTCCCAGCGGCCCGAGTCCCTATGGGCTCCTCCCGGGGGGACCGAAGTCTTCCAGGGGTGAAGCTCCAGACAGCCCTTGCACTGTACTTCTGTTCCTTGACCTCTCAAAGGTCCACCTAAGTCTCAGTGGTCCGGGTCCCTACGGGCTCCTCCTGGGGGGACCGCGGACTTCCAGTGGCAAAGACACACCTCCGTTCCGTGACGTCACAACTCTTTGTCCTCCTTCACAGTCGCACCTGTCTACAGTGCCGAGGGTCAGCTGGTCACATCTTCTGTTCCTGCCTCGCCACCCGACGGGAGAAACTATGCATCTTCCTCCAAGGTATACTATCCTTCCATCGGCCCAAGGGTCCACAAGCCTGAGCATAACAGGAGGGACGGTTTGCTTGCAATTTTCTCTTCTCTCTCTCTCTCTCTCACTGGCTCTCAGTCACTCAGATATACACATGCTTTTTTCTCTCTCACTTATATAGGCTCTTAATTACACATTTACACACATAAGAACATAAGAACATAAGAAATTGCCATGCTGGGTCAGACCAAGGGTCCATCAAGCCCAGCATCCTGTTTCCAACAGAGGCCAAAACCAGGCCACAAGAACCTGGCAATTACCCAAACACTAAGAAGATCCCATGCTACTGATGCAATTAATAGCAGTGGCTATTCCCTAAGTAAAATTGATTAATAGCCAATAATGGACTTCTCCTCCAAGAACTTATCCAAACCTTTTTTGAACCCAGCTACACTAACTGCACTAACCACATCCACTGGCAACAAATTCCAGAGCTTTATTGTGCGTTGAGTGAAAAAGAATTTTATCCGATTAGTCTTAAATGTGCTACTTGCTAACTTCATGGAATGCCCCCTAGTCCTTCTATTATTCGAAAGTGAAAATAACAGAGTCACATCTACTCGTTCAAGACCTCTCATGATCTTAAAGACCTCTATCATATCCCCCCTCAGCCATCTCTTCTCCAAGCTGAACAGCCCTAATCTCTTCAGCCTTTCCTCATAGGGAAGCTGTTCCATCCCCTTTATCATTTTGGTTGCCCTTCTCTGTACCTTCTCCATCGCAACTATATCTTTTTTGAGATGCGGCGACCAGAATTGTACACAGTATTCAAGGTGTGGTCTCACCATGGAGCGATATAGAGGCATTATGACATTTTCGGTTCTATTAACCATTCTCTTCCTAATAATTCCTAACATTCTATTTGCTTTTTTGACTGCTGCAGCACACTGAGCTGATGATTTTAAAGTATTATCCACTATGATGCCTAGATATTTTTCCTGGGTGATAGCTCCTAATATGGAACCTAACATCGTGTAACTACAGCAATGGTTATTTTTCCCTATGTGCAACACCTTGCACTTGTCCACATTAAATTTCATCTGCCATTCAGATGCCCAATCTTCAAGTCTTGCAAGGTCCTCCTGCAATGTATCACAGTCTGCTTGTGATTTAACTACTCTGAATAATTTTGTATCATCTGCAAATTTGATAACCTCACTCGTCATATTCCTTTCCAGATCATTTATATATATATTGAAAAGCACCGGTCCAAGTACAGATCCCTGAGGCACTCCACTGTTTACCCTTTTCCACTGAGAAAATTGACCGTTTAATCCTACTCTCTGTTTCCTGTCTTTTAACCAGCTTGTAATCCACGAAAGGACATCGCCTCCTATCCCATGACTTTTTAGAAAAGATAGACATGCTGCCTATCTTTTCTGGCTTACACACTCACAGGCTTTCAATCACACACATACATGCTGTCCTTTTCTCTCACACAGACTCTCATTCACATGCTTACAAATACGCTCTTTCTCTCATTTACACACAGGCTCTCAATCACATACTCACATGCTCCCTCACCTAAACCAGCTCTCAATCACACAGAGACACATGCTGTCTTTCTCTCACTTTCACACATGCTCTCAATCACAAACTCACATGCTCTCTCACCTAAGCCTGCTCTCAATCACACACAGACACACTTGCTATCTTTCACTCACTTTCACACAGGCTCTCAATCACATACTCCCTTGCTCCCTCACCTAAACCAGCTCTCAATCAAACACATACTCTCTTTCATATATACAGGCTCTCAATCATTCACATACATGCTATCTCACTCACACACACACACACACACACACACACACACAGGATCTCAAACACACATGCTTGCTCATTCACTCACTCTCCCCCCCTCCCCCAAACTAGTGGCAGCAGCAGCCTCCTCTACTTCTAACCCTAAAGGCAGCAGCAATCTACTTCATTTTCAGCCCTCGCAGAGCAAGAGTCCCATCGACCGTGGGGGTTGACGACATTCTTCGTTTTTCTCTGAGCCGCACTGCTCATTCTTCAGACCGAGCCTCTCTTCTTTTCTTCGGGCTGATGCCGAGCGCACTAGCAAGGTCTCTTCTTCCTGTGCATGCACCCGTTATTCACCACTTCCTCTTCCAGGCCACGGAGGTGGGGGGGAGGCAGGAAGAAGAGAGCATGCCGGTGCTGCTAACTCCTGCTCTCCTGCCGCATTCCGCCCGGGCTTTCAGCGTTTTAAGACCAGGCAGAGGACCTATCTTGCTCAGGTAGGGGAAGCAGCTGGGTCAGCAGGGGACCGGAAAGTGTGGTGACACACCTGCATGTGCTTGGCGACACACTGGTGTGTCTCAACACACCGGTTGAGAACCACTGGTCTAGAGGATGCGAATGAAGAGAAGAGTCATGGGGGTGGCTTGCAGGAATGACAGCTACTACATGGAGATTAATACCCTTATTCAATAAACATACTCACTGTTAATGCAACTCCAACATTGCTCTATGCTTCAACAGCAAGAGGAAATGTGGAAAAAAAGGATTTGCATTCACAAAAAAGCGGGGGAGTAGCTTACTTGTTGTGGTGGTTACTACCCCAAACCAAATAAGTCTGATACTTCACTTTCAATGCATATCCAGCCTAGCTCTCTGCTTCAACAGCAGGGGGGAAAGACTGATACTTCACTTTCAATGCATATCCAGCATAGCTCTCTGCTTCAACGGCAGAAGGGGAAGAGGAAAAGAGGATTTATATTCAGGCAACAACCAACAAGGACTGAATTACATAGTCTGGGTAAACAAATAAGTATGGGTGTAGCTTGTTTGTTACAGCGGTTACTACCCTGAATCAATTAAGCCTGATACTTCACGTGGAATACATATCCAGCGCAATTCACTGCTTCAATGGCAGGGGGAATAAAGAAAAGAGGATTTATATTCAGACAACAACCAACAAGGACTAAATTGCACAGGCTGGGTATACAAATAAGCGTGGGAGTAGCTTGCTTATTGCGGCAGTTACTACCCCTAACCAATTAACAATGAACAAGCTTTCACTCAATGATTTCCTCTTAATCTGAAATGCAGTTTATTGATCTCTTAATCTGAAATGCAGTCTAATGATTTCCTTCCCCCTAGCTCCCTGCCCCTCAGCCCATTAACCTCTTTCCACCACTTCATACCCGCATCCCTACCCTCCTACCCGCTCCCTGTTTTTGAGCTTTAATTGATGTTAAAGAAAAGAATAAGCATTATAACAATTATCTACCTGTTTATATCCTCATCTCCCTCTTTGAGTTATATTACCCTTTTGTTTGATATTTCATAGACTATTTATATTACTTTTATATGGAAAGCCTGTTACAATGTTTTTGTTACTGTCTGCAAAGCCTGTTCTCTGTAAAGCCTGTTGCTAAATTATTGTTCCCTGTAAACCGAGGTGATGTATCTTCTTACGTGCCGCGGTATATAAAAACCGCTAAATAAATAAATAAATAAATAAATTAAGCTAGATACTTCACTTAGATGCAGCTCCAGCACTGCTCTCTACATCAATGGCGGGGGTGGAAGGTAACTAGAACCAAAAAGTTACTAATAAGGGCCAAGAGTAACAGATAAGTATGAGAAAAAGAAAAAATAAGTGTGAAAGCTTGCTAGGCAGACTGGATGGGCCATTTGGTCTTCTTCTGTCATCATTTCTATGTTTCTATGTTTCTATAATTAAAAATTATGCAGTTATAATAGATTCAAAATACAGTCTTCTGAGGTAAAAATATCACATTTATATTATGAGGCCCATATTCAGCTGCTGCATGGCTCTGCTAATTAACCAGATATAATTATTTAGCTAACTAGTGCTTTATATTCAATGGCATAGCCACACCTCTGAATATACCCATTATCTTAAAGTTAACTGGATAAGTATATCCAGCTAACTTTAGGACAGCTCTATGGCCGGATAAATTGGCTAACACTGAATATCGAGTTAACTGGTTAACTGATTCGGCTAACTTGACTCCTCTCTGATCCGCTCATTCCCTGCCCTTAACTTAGCTGGCTAAAAACTTGTCCGTAGCCAGATATTCAGCGGTACCACTCAACTGGATTAGTAGTACTTATCCAGCTGAGTGCCATTTTGAATGTTGGCCTCTCCATTTACACATACTGCTGTGGTGCAAGCTAGAAAACTTTGCAAAAAAGACACTTGAAACCCATATAATATTAGGCCTATTGTGACATATGTTGGGTGTGAGTCTGCCCATCAGAAAGTCATGAGTGAACTAAATTATAATATAGTAAACCCTCCCAAACCAAAACAGCACTAATTGCCAGCACTCAAACAGTAAAAACCCTACCTAAGAAAAGGCAACTCGACAAATATTACTCCAGATCCTAAACAGCAATTCACAACCTATTAGGTTAACAGAACAAGGAGGGCTGCTACAGATCCCTACAAAGAAACTATATGCTAGAATACCTCACTTCAATCACAAATTCAGAACGCAACAGGCTCTCACCAAATACAGAAAAAAGTAATCAAAAAATATAAATAGAAACGTACAATTGGAAACCGCAACAAGCAAGACTCTAAATCATTCAAGAACTGAAAAACAAACATATCACCATTCCTCACAAAAACAATAAAACCATGAAATATAAAACATCATCATAATAAAACCATACTAATAAAAAGAATAAATATTTCAAAAAGGTGGACAAACATCCAATAATTAATAACTTATTAACATTTTTAAAATTTACCAAGCCAATAAAATATTTCAAAACAGCACACAGAAAATAATTAAAATAGAGTTAAAAAATATCCCCTGCTCTCCATACCTGGAAACTTTTAATTTCTAGGCACCCTTACATTGTCCGGGAATATGGAGGATACATAATTTATCCTCTCTCTCTCATATATACACAATCTCTAACATTAATTTGTTCTCTCTCACACAGTTCACACTTATGCACACTTCCTCTCACACACACCAGCTCTCACACTCATTGGTTCTCTCTCCCTCACTCTCACACCCATACACACACAAGGTCTCTTTCACTCATTGGCACTCATTGTTTCACACATACACAAGCTCTCTCTCTCTTACTCACTGGTGCTATCTCCCTCACTCTTTCATGCACAAGCATTCTCTCACTCACTGTGCTCATTCCCCTCACTCTTACATGCACACATGCTCTCTTGGTCTGAAACATACAAGCTCTCATTCAGTGACACTTTCTCCCTCTCACCACACACAAGCTGTCTCACACTTTCCCTCACACACACACAAGTTGTCTTCCACTTACTGGCATGTTCTCCCTCTCTCACACACACATACACAAGCTCTCTCTCACTCACAGGTACTCTCACAATTGGGCCTCAGCTTTAGCATGCTGACACCCCAGTGGGCCTTTCTTTATGCATCGCAGGCAGCAGGAGAGGAAGTGTTGATGGGCCACAGGCCTTTCCTTGTTCACCGTAGGTATCAGGAGGGTAGGCTCGATGGCCCTACTGGACTATTCCTTGTTCTCTGGGGGCAGGAGAGGTGTTGATGGCCTTGCTGGACCTTTATATGTTACACAGTGGGCACACAGGCTCTCAGACAGACACAGTGATTCAGGTGGGGATAAGCAGACCAGGATTCAGGTGGGGATAAGCAGACCAGGCATAGGTCTCCAGGAGGAAGGCAGCTCCTGTTTATAACACTGTCCAAATATTGAGCTGAGATGAAGCAATACAAACTGTGAGCAGAGAGAAAGTACACTGAAGGCAAAGGCAGTCTCCTGTGGTGTATATGACTGAAGCTGTGAATAATGATTATGTTTTAAGAAAGGCTGAAGTCAGACTAGTTTTGGCCAGCTCAGATCTTGACTCTAATTCCCTTTGGCTAATCACAGATTTTGGCTAATCACAGTTTTGTCCCCACAGAGAGCCTGTGTGCCTGTGAATGTGTCTGTCTGAGAGCCTGTGTGCTTGGGTCTGTGTTTGTGTATGTTTGTGTGCCTGTGAGAGCCTATGTGTTACACATAGGCTCTCACAGGCACACAAACATACACAGTGGGCACACAGGCTCTCAGTGGGCACACAGGCACAGAGAGAAAGTACAGGTCTGTGTTTGTGTATGTTTGTGTGCTCTCTGTGGGGACAAAACTGTGATTAGCCAAAGGGAATTAGAGTCAAGATCTGAGCTGGCCAAAACTAGTCTGACTTCAGCCTTTCTTAAAACATAATCATTATTCACAGCTTCAGTCATATACACCACAGGAGACTGCCTTTGCCTTCAGTGTACTTTCTCTCTGCTCACAGTTTGTATTGCTTCATCTCAACTCAATATTTGGACAGTGTTATAAACAGGAGCTGCCTTCCTCCTGGAGACCTATGCCTGGTCTGCTTATCCCCACCTGAATCCCAGCTCTTATTCCCCAGTCTCTGGTTACGTCCTCTGAGCCCCGCCTGCCCCGCTGGTCCACTGTCCTGTTAGCAATCGACAGGCTGCTTAAACCTTTGCAATGCTCTCCCAGATCTTCCTCTTCACCTTGGTGGATGTTTTCTGACTAAAGAGTGCAGTGTGCTTTTCACAGACCCACCACAGCAAAATGTCTTTCTCTTCTTCTGAGAAGCTCATATCATGTTGACTCCACTTCTCTTCCAGATGTTGGCTGCAGGTTCCTGCCCGTTCACCACTATCGGATGAGTGGTATGGGTCCCTACCTTCTTGGGCACTATTCCTCCCACTCCCATTCCCAGCTCCCATCGCCATCCCCCTCCTCCTGTTCTGGCACCTGCATCCTCCTTCTTTTCTATCTCCTCCCCCTCCCCAACTGCACCCTCTACCTCTCACACACCCCTCTCCTCCTGCCCTATCTCCCCTCCCTGCAAGATCAACTGACTCATGCACCATAGTCTGTCACCACTTGTCCACCTGTCATGCTCATCCTCTCTCTTACTCGCACCCTCTATGTCATGCTCCATTCTCGCCACAGCCACTAACACCCACTCTGCTCTTTCAGGAACCTAAACAAGCAGTCAAAAAGACAGACAAATACAGATCAACAACCAGATGCACTCAAAAAATTCACTCACTCAGTAACACAGACAAAAGATAAAAGGAAAGAGATTCAGCAAGGGAAAAACAAGCAGCACTAAAGAAACCACACAGCAATCACAAAAGAACTCCCGCCACCTCCAACCATTAACTCCTAACAACACCCAGCACATAGCCCTGCAAAGAGCTGCCTTTTATTCCCTGCAAGAAGGAATGTCCCAGATAATTTGATGGACATCTATGCACACCAATTATACTTCACTTTGGCCCATGTCACTTTTACCAGCCAATAAGGAACTCTGCAGCATTTTCTAAATTAGTGCTGATTTCAGCATCTGTTTTTTCCCACAGTTTTCTGCATCAGGGCTTTAATGTGGGTTTTGGTGTGGGTTTTTTTTTTCCTCCACAGATTTTTAACATGGGACTCATTTGCATACTATTATGTTATTAGTTTGTGAGTGGAACACTGGTTTTTACTGCACAGGGTATAAAAAATTGTACAGGTTTTATTACATTAGCCCTCCTGTGAATATAGAGAAATGCTGAGAATGTTTGTGTGATTTTGTGAGAAGGTGTACAAGTGCTGGAGAACCTGTGCCCTGACTCTATAAAAGATACAGAGGTCTGTGAATATAAAGCAGGGTAAAAAACCTGTGTAAAGGAGCAGAATAAAAGTTAAAACCGTAAAGCCCATGAATCTGGGCAACACTGTTTCTTGGTGAAAACTGTGCAATGTCTCAGAACATAAAGCTTTTTGGCCTGATTTTCAAAAGCATTTACACAATTAAAACTGAGATTAACTTGTATAAATACACTTTACCTGCATAAGTGGGCTTTTGAAAATTACTTCAGTATATGCCATTGACTTGTCCATAGGTTTTACCAGCATTAAGTTGCTTAACGCAGATAAATGTCTTTTGAACATTGCTACGATATAAAGTTACATTTACATGCATAACTTCTTTGAATATTCACCTGTATGGGATTCCAGTGAGCATTGCAATTGTACTGTGCACATAAGTTCACTTTAAAAAATTCAGGTATATGCAGAGATTCATTCAAGTAAAGTTATGCTTCCTCTTCATAGGGCCTAACTTTTGCTCTGGCACTTGTGCACACCTTTTAAAACAGAAGAGTATGCAAGTGCCGACCCCACCCCCAACTCCATCTCCTGGAGCACCTTTGCTCAGTTCTATGCATGAAACCAGGTTAAGTCTATGCTTTTATGTGAACAGAGCCCTGGGTGATTTTGTAACAGCCATTTATGAGTATAGAACCAGGTTTCATGCATGTAAATTGAAAATTACCTCATTTATGGGAAAATTACCACACTTATGATTTTCTTCAAGCAAATGGATTAGCAGTATACAAGGGCTCGTAAATAGATAAATAAAAAAATAAACATTTCCATTGATCCATACCTAATGCTCTTGTTTATTGAGACATCAAAAAGGTATAATAATAAAGATGCAAATCTGGATCACTGGATCTTTTTTTTAAATCACAATCTGATCAAAGCAAAAAATAAGGGAGTGCAAATTTCAAATATTAAACATTATCTAAAGTACAAATGTTTTAACCATAAGTAGAATGTAACAGGAAACCAAAAGAAAGTGGAAAATAAGGATAGGGGACTGAGCTTTGGCCAGCTCAGATCTTGACTCTAATTCCCTTTGGCTAATCACAGATTTGTTATCTAAATTGTCAAGTCAGTAGTTGTTCAGCTCAGTTAGAAAAGTAAATGTACATGGCAAGCTAGGAATCCCTTCTGGTCACTAATTAGGGGAAGCAGATTTGAATAGTGCTCATGGCGTAAGCCCAAGTAATGCAAGATACACACAGTTCCTTTCCCACTGGTTAGATTTTCAAATTACAAGAATTGAAGTCCATCAGCGTGACCTAAAAATCTGCTGCGTTAATATGACTAGGGTTGCATTATTATTCTTAAAATGAATGCTGTTCTCTTAAGGTAAGCAGACAGACACCTACCTTTCACACTGGGGCAACAAACACAAAAAGGCATTGAAGTAGAATAAGAATTGCCAATCATCAGGGCTTCAACCACTTCTATTGTGGTTGTGTGTTTCTGTTTATATAGTAGGAGGTCAATTTTAAAAAAATGCAGAAAATGGGATACTTATTTGGCTAAAGTTAGCCAGAAAGGTTATCAGGGATATTCAGTGGAATAAATGTCCCACTGAAAATACTCGCAACAAGTTATCCGGCTATATCTACCTGGATAACTTTGAAATTTAACTGGCTATGTTTGAATATCGCTGGTTATCTATATCTATCTATAATAGGGTTATCAGTGATGTTGAAGTTGCACCCCAGAATGCAGATGTAACCTTCATGAGAAACCAACCTAGCCACAAAAGAAATGAAAGAGTTATGTGAATACTGATTAGGCCCATATAGATTAACTAGTATCAATTTTATGCCATGGGAGGCAAAACAATAATGTATCAGCCTCCTGGATCAGTCAATTTACATTCCAATTCAAAGGGAACATTTTTTATGTACTAGTATAGCTATTCCCCTCTGCCTAATGGAGAAGGATGAGTAAAAACATTGGCTTACCCACTCTCTCTTAAGCTTAGTATTTTCGAGGTCAGTAAGGTGGGTTTCCTGGAGAAAGGCCACATTGGCTTTTTTCTGTATAGCTCCATTAATACCTTCTAGCTATATATGGGTGAATGCAACCTATCTACATTAAAACAGCATATGTTGGAGGATCCAAGATGGCTCCCTGAACGGTCGCAGACTCAGACACTCCCGCATTTTCCTGGTTTTCTTCTGTTTTACTTGGATAATTCAAAATGCCTCATAAGAGGAAAGGTAACGTGAGGGTATATATCACCCGTGCCCTCACTTCCAGTCGGACAGAGTGCGATATTGCAGTTTGCAACACCCATATCACATTTGGGGGTCTTGAGCCCCACTGGCGGGTCAGAAGCAGGAGTCCCGTCGCCGCCTGGGGAGATATCATTGACCCCACCAGAACCGTGAGAACAGCCGAGAGCAACCCCTCCAAGCCCCGTTGAGCAGGCTGAGTCACCGGTGAATGATGTCACAGGAGCGACTCAACAGGGTGGATGGCTCGATGATGCAGTGGATCGGGAGCGTTTTCTACTTTCCCCCACAACTCCGGAGAACCCGGCGCTAATCGGAGAGAGCGCCAAGAGAGTACTGCAGAGGCCATCAATGGGAGAAGGAGAAAGTGAGGTAATGGGAGGTTTGAAATGTTCCCTTGAGGTAATAAGACCAGCTGTAATAACTAGAGTCCCTTTGGGACCTGATAGTGGGGATGACTAGGGTGGTTAATGAATATACCCGAAAAACAGATGAAAACTCCCTGAAAATGGTTCCCTGGAGAACCAAGTCAAGCCAAAGAATGAAGAACAATCTAACCAAAGGAAAAAGCCAATTGTGCTGGATGAATCTGTCATCAAAGGCACAAATCTTTCCCCTTGCACAAATGCAAAGGGAAAAGGAAAAGTGGATAACCAAACTCAAGTAAAGTCACAAAAGGAGTCCAGGAACAGCAGTAACCTGAACATGTAAAGCTGGAAAGCTATGAGCACAAATGCTCGTAGTTTGGGCAATAAAATCCCAGATCTGCAAGCCCTAATGGTGGAGGTGGACTTGGACATTGTTGCTGTCACAGAGATGTGGTTCACGGAATCTCACGATTGGGATACCACAATACCGGGCTATAACCTGTTAAGGAAGGACAGAGCGAATAGGAAAGGGGGAGGCATGGCTCTTTATATCAGAAACAATATCTAAGCATCTGAACTGCAAGGAAGATGGGGCAATGAAGAAGCACTATGGGCCAACCTAAAAAAAGATGGGACATCCATTTTTATTGGAGTGGTTTACAGGCCTCCAAACCAAAAGGAAGAGCTGGACAGAGATCTGGTTGAAGACATCCAAAAAATGGGAAAGAAGGGAGAAGTGGTGATTGTTAGAGACTTTAATCCCATCTGCAGAATCTAACAATAGTAGAGAAATAGTGGATGCTCTGCAAGGAGCTTTGTTCAAACAAATGGTAATGGAACCCACAAGAGAGGAAGCTATACTCGATTCAGTGCTCACTAATGCAGATAATGTCTCTGATGTGCAGGTGAGCACCCATCTCAGCACCAGTGATCATCAAACGGTATGGTTTAATGTCACAAAAAGGATATGGAAAAGAAGCACTGAACCCGAGTTTTGCAGTTCAAAAACACAGATTTTGATGAAATGGGGAAGTACCTGGAGGAAGAACTAGTAGGCTGGGAGAACGAGAGAGATGTGGAACAACAGTGGACCAAACTAAAAGGAGCAATTACCAAGGCAACTAATCTATATGTTAGAAAAGTAAAGAAAAGCAAAAGAAAAATGAAACCTATCTGGTTCTCCAAGGAGGTGGCTGACAAAATAAAGGCTAAAAGAACAGCGTTCAAGAAATATAAAGGATCCCAAAAGGAGGAGCACAAAGAAGAATATCTGGTAGCACTGAGGGAGACAAAGAAAGTAATCAAGATGGCAAAAAGTCAAGCAGAAGAAAGGATTGCCAAAGAGATTAAGAGAGGCGACAAAACATTTTTCAGATACATCAGTGAAAGGAGAAAAGTTCAAAGTGGTATAGTGACATTGAAAGGTGAAAAGGATCAATGTGTGGAGAGAGACGAAGAAATGGCAGAAATATTAAAAAAATAATTCAGTTCTCTGTGTTCACTAAAGAAGACCCTGGAGAAGGACTGTCGCTAGATAACAAACTAGAGGGGAATGGAGTAGATGTAACTCCTTTTACAGTAGAGAATGTATGGGAAGAGCTGAGGAAACTGAAAGTGGACAAAGCCATGGGGCCTGATGAGGTTCATCCCAGGATACTGAGGGAGCTCAGAGATGTGCTGGCAGGTCCGCTGTGTGACCTGTTCATTAGATCCCTAGAAACGGGAGTGGTGCCAAGTGACTGGAGAAGAGCGGTGGTGATCCCGCTTCACAGGAGTGGAAACAGAGAAGAAGCTGGTAATTACAGACCAGTTAGCCTCGCCTCGGTGGTGGGAAAAGTAATGGAGTCGCTGTTAAAAGAAGGAATAGTGAGCTATCTACAGTTGGAAGAATTGCTGGTCCAGAGGCAGCATGGATTCACCAGGGGAAGATCCTGTCAGACAAATCTGATTGACTTTTTTGACTGGGTAACCAAGGAATTGTATCAAGGAAGAGCGCTCGATGTCATCTACTTGGACTTCAGCAAAGCTTTTGATACGGTTCTGCACAGGAGACTAGTGAATAAAATAAGAAGCTTAGGAGTGACTGCCAAGGTGGTGACCTGGATTGCAAACTGGTTGATGGACAGAAGACAATGAGTGATGGTAAATGGAACTTACTCTATAGAGAGAGCGGTGTTGAGCGGAGTGCCGCAAGGGTCGGTGTTGGGATCGGTCCTGTTCAATATCTTTGTGAGCGACATTGCGGGTGGGATAGAAGGTAATGTTTGTCTTTTTGCAGATGACACTAAGATCTGCAACAGAGTGGACACGCCGGAAGGAGTGGAGAGAATGAGATGGGATTTAAGGAAACTAGAAGAGTGGTCAAAGATATTGCAGCTGAGATTCAATGCCAAGAAGTGCAGAGTCATGCATATGGGGTGTGGAAATCCTGAAGAATTGTATTCGATGGGGGGAGAAAGGCTGATGTGCATGGGGCAGGAGAGAGACCTTGGAGTGATAGTGTCTAATGATCTGAAGTCGGCGAAACAATGTGACAAGGTGATAGCTAAAGCTAGAAGAATGCTGGGCTGCATAGAGAAAGGAATATCGAGTAAGAAAAGGGAAGTGATTATCACCTTGTACAGGTCCTTGGTGAGGCCTCACCTAAAGTACTGTGTTCAGTTCTGGAGACTGTATCTCCGAAGGGACAGAGACAGGATGGAGGCGGTCCAGAGAAGGGCGACCAAAAAGGTGGAGGATCTTCATCGAATGACTTATGAGGAGAGATTGAAGGAGCTAAATATGTACACCCTGGAGTAAAGGAGGAGTAGGGGTGATATGATACAGACTTTCAGATACTTGAAAGGTTTTAATGATCCAAAGACAACGACAAACCTTTTCCGTTGCAAAAAAAATCAGCAGAACCAGGGGTCACGATTTAAAACTCCAGGGAGGAAGGCTCAGAACCAATGTCAGGAAGTATTTCTTCACGGAGAGCGTGGTGGATACCTGGAACGCCCTTCCGGAGGAAGTGGTGAAGACCAAAACTGTGAAGGATTTCAAAGGGGCATGGGATAAATACTGTGGATCCATAAAGTCTCGAGGATGTGAATCAAGAGAAGAGGCATGGGGGTGGCTTGAGGGAATGATGGCTACTACCTGGAGATGAATATCCTTATTCAATAATGTGACTCCAACATTGCTCTATGCTTCAACGGCAAGAGGAAATGTGGAAAAAAGGATTTGCAACCACATAAAAGCAGGGGAGTAGCTTGCTTGTTATGGTGGTTACTACCCCAAACCAAAAATACCTGATACTTCACTTTCAACGCAAATCCAGCATAACTCTCTGCTTCAACGGCAGGGGAGGAAGTTTGACACTTCACACATATCCAGGATAGCTCTCTGCTTCAACGGCAGGGGAGGAAGTTTGACAATTCACGCATATCCAGCATAGCCCTCTGCTTCAACGGCAGGGGAGCAAGTCTGATATTTCACTTTCAATGCAAAGCCAGCATAGCTCTCTGCTTCAACGGCAGGGGAGGAAGTTTGACACTTCACGCATATCCAGCATAGCCCTCTGCTTCAACAGCAGGGAAGCAAGACTGATACTTCACTTTCAATGCATAGCCAGCATGGCTCTCTGCTTCAACGGCAGGGGGGAATGAAGAAAGGTGGATCTATATTCAGGCAATAATCAACAAAGACTGAATTACATAGTCTGAATAAACAGATAAGTATGGGTGTAGCTTGCTTATTGCGGTGGTTAATACTCCTAACTAAATTAAGCTATTTCACTTAGATGCAGTTCCAACACTGCTCTCTACATTAATGGTGGGGGTGGAAGGGAAATAGAATAAAAAAAGGTTACTAAGAGCCAAGAGAAACAGATAAGTATGTGAGAGGAAAAAAAAAGTGAGAAAGCTTGCTGGGCAGACTGAATGGCCGTTTGGTCTTCTTCTGCCATCATTTCTATGTTTCTATGTTTTAGAGCATTGGTACAAGTTAAAAATGATTTTAAACAACTTTCTGATTTAAATGCAGTCGGGTAGATTTTCAAACAGCGCGATTTGGCATACTTTTGTTGGCGCATCAGGCGCAAACAAAAGTACGCTGGATTTTAGAAGATACGCGCGTAGCCGCGCATATCCGCTAAAATCCTGGATCGGCGCACACAAGGCTACCGATTCCGTATAGCCGGCGCGCGCCGAGCCGCGCAGCCTACCTCCGTTCCCTCCGAGGCCACTCCGAAATCGGAGCGGCCTCGGAGGGAACTTTCTTTTGCCCTCCCCTCACCTTCCCCTCCCTTCCCCTACCTAACCCACCCCCCGGCCCTGTCTAAACCCCCCCCCCCTTACCTTTGTCGGGGGATTTACGCCTCCCGGAGGGAGACGTAAATCCCCGCGTGCCAGCGGGCTGCTAGCGTGCCGGGACGCGACCTGGGGGCGGGTCCGGAGGGCGCGGCCACGCCCCCGGACCGCCCCGGGCCGTAACCACGTCCCCGGACCCGCCCCCAAAACGCTACATCCCGCCCCGAAAACGCCGCGCGGATCGGGCCCGCCCCCGACACGCCCCCCTCGGAAAACCCCGGGACTTACGCGATTCCCTGGGCTCTGCGCGCGCTGGTAGACCTATGTAAAATAGGCGCACCGGCTAGCAGGGCTCCTAAAATCCGCCCCAGTGTGTGTGAAAGAACAAGCAGTTTCAACGCGGAGGTTAGAAACTGTGGAGAACCTAAGACAATTAAATATAAGGGTATTGAATTTTCCCATCAACTACCATTAATAACATTTAAAAGGTATTTAAAGGAGATATTAAAGATCTCAGAAGAGCAAATACCAATGTTGAAGAAAATCTTATACCTGAAACAAAGACAAAGCCAGATTCAGATATCCCCAATAGGGAATATGGGAGACTTTGAGAACTTATCTGAGTATTTGGAAAGCTCGGGCTTTGAACCGGTGGAAAGACCAGTCTTGTTTGTCTCATTATTTTCCAAACATGATAAAGCATTAATTATGAAACATTACTTTAAAGCAATAAATGTTACCTATTTGGGAGGTTTAATCCGTATATTTCCTGACCTATCCAGAGTAACACAATTACGCAGGAAAGAATTCTTAATAATGCGCCCAGAGGTTCATGCATTGGGTGCAGAATTTCTTTTGCGATATCCCGAAAGATGCGTAATAAAATACTCTGGAAATGTTTACGTGTTTTATAATCCAGAGCATTTAAGGGAGTTCGTAAATGCTAGGATGGTTACCCCCGAGAATTAAAAGATATGCTCGTGCAGGAGTTAAGATATGGTATTGCAGGAGAGTCTTGTCTTTATTAATAATTTCAATTAAAACTCCTCTTGTTTTCCTTCCTCTCCCACAATGTTACCTGGAAGAATGTGAAAGTCTTTGTATTTCCTGTATTGATTAATAAGGATGAATATATTACTTTTTTGTAAACTTTCTGCTGATTAAGAACATAAGAACATAAGAACATGCCATGCTAGGTCAGACCAAGGTTCCATCAAGCCCAGCATCCTGTTTCCAACAGAGGCCAAACCAGGCCACAAGAACCTGGCAATTACCCAAAGCAAAGTTATCTTTGTTTGTAATTATAAAATTGAATAAACAAATAATAATAATTTTAAAAAAGGCATATGTTAACTTGGACCATACCAGAAAAAGAATCAGTATAAGAGAAAACTGACATGGAAGGACTCCCTAGCCAAAGTCCCCCACCACAGCTACAGGACAGGTACGCCAAATTTCAAACAATGACCACCGAGTAAGAATTATAAAAATAATCATATCCACTAGCATTACAAAAACCCAAACACATACATCATCCTTACTAAGTCACACAAATATTCACTCCCCTCCAGCAACTGCTGTCTACCCATTCCTCACTCCCCCAACGAAGATAAGCTCAACTCCAGTTTTAGTTGCAGTCCACTTCCTTTCCCCTGCAAAGGTGTGCTCTGTCCTCCACGTCAAGGGTCCCTCTCAGCACAGATCCCAGGATCTACCAGAGCCAATGGTGTTGATGCAGCAGGCCAGTAGGTCTCCTAAGTGTGGCTATATTGCAATAGACATCTTGGGATAAAACAAACAAGATCTTAATAACCAGACTTTCCTGCGAATATCCTTCTGCCAGCCACTGTCAAAAACAGAGGGCGCAGCAACACAAACCCAAGTCACAGAGCAGGGTCGCACACTTGAGTGAAACATTAGAAAGAGAGCTTGAAGATATGAAAAATTCCCTAAACTTAACAGTATAAGTATAAAGTTTATTTATGTGGCTCATCTTTGCTATTGCCCTAGGCAGCTTACAAAATAACATTCATATTAATAAAACAAATAAAACAATATTTAACAGCTAAAATACAAGCAGGATAACTCCATAAAAATATAATACTAATAGCATTAAAAAACAGGGACAGTAACTTTTTTTTTCTTTATGAATTTTTCACATTACATTTCAAGAAGTAAACTTGAATTTGCAAACAGAAATACAAAAAGAAAAAGAAAAAATCAATTATAGGAAAAATAGACAAATTCTAAACTAATATTCTGCATATAAAATCCTCAATATGTGGATCCAAGTACAACCATAGGGATAATTTTAAACAAAATTAGGAAAATGGAATCTGATAAATAGGAAGCTATAATTAGGACCGATATGTGCTCATTCAGGAGCCAAAGGGGAAGAACTAGAATATAAAGACATTTTCTCTTTCAAAAAGATAGAAAGCTGTTGAGGAAAAAAGAAAATATATGTATTATTTTGGTACTTAATTACACATTTACATGGGAACTTTAATAAGATAAAGCCAACCAAATGTAAAACCTGGGACCTCAATTAAAGAAATTGTTTTCTCCTCATTTGGGTGGACCTTGCAAAATCTGGATATACACTAGAGATGTGCATTCATTTTTGCTGAATTGGAAAATTTCAACAAAATTGTCCAATTCGGCATGGATAGGAGGACCCAAAAAATGATCGGGCTTTCGCTGGAATTTTGGGGAAAAATCGTTTTTCGGTTAGTGCTGGGGGGAAGGGCACATTTATTTTAAAAAATCCCAAACCCACCCAACCCTTCAAATTTACTTAATGCAACCCCCGCACCATCCCAATCCCCCCCAAGAATTACTGAAAGCCCTGGTGGTCCAGCGGGGGTCCCAGGAGCAATCTCCCACTCTCGGGCCATCGGGTCTGCCAGGAATCAAAATGGCACCAGTGGCCCTTTGCCCTTACCATGTGACAGGGGTGACCGGTGCCATTGGTCGGCCCCTGTCACATGGTAGGAGCAATGGATGGCCGGCACCATCTTAGAAAATGGGGCTCTTTCCAAATAAAGGCTGTTTTACACCGATCAGTCTCTGTTTCTCCTTTTAGTTTGGTCCACTGTTGATCCACATCTCTCTTATTCTCCCAGCCTTTTAGTTCTTCCTCCAGGTACTTCCCTGTTTCCTCAAAGTCTGTGTTTTTGAATTGCAAAACTCAGGTCTTCGTGCTTCTTCTCCATATCCTTTGTGTGATATGAAACCATATCGTTTGATGATCACTTGTGCTGAGGTAGGCGCCCACTTGGACATCAGAGACATTATCTCCATTAGTGAGTACTAAATCGAGAATAGCTCCCTCTCTTGTGGGTTCCATTACCATTTGTTTGAACAAAGCCCCTTGCAGGGCATCCACTATTTCTCTACTGTTGTTAGATTCATCAGAAGGGATTCTCCAGTGTACATCTGGCAGATTAAAGTCTCCAACAACCACCACTTATCCCTTCTTTCCCATCTTTTGGATGTCTTCAACCAGATCTCTGTCATGCTCTTCCTTTTGATTTGGAGGCCTGTAAACCACTCCAATATAAATGGATGCCCCATCATCTTTTTTTGGGTTGGCCCATATTGCTTCTTCATTGCCCCATCTTCCTTGCAGCTCAGAAGCTTTGATATTGTTTCTGACATAAAGAGCCACTCCTCCCCCTTTCCAATCCTCTCTGTCCTTCCTTAACAAGTTGTAGCCCGGTATGGCTGTATCCCAATCAAGAGATTCCATGAACCACATCTCCGTGACAGCAACAATGTCCAAGTCCACCTCCACCATTAGAGCTTGCAGATCTGAGATTTTATTGCCCAAACTATGGGCATTTGTGCTCATAGCTTTCCAGCTTTTCTCATTCAGTTCACTGCTTTTCCTGGACTCCTTTTGTGACTTTAGTTGAGTTTTGTTATTCACTTCACCTTTTCCCATTGCAATTGTGCAAAGGAAAGGATTATTGCCTCTGATGACAGATTCATCCATCACAATGAGCTTTTTTCTTTGGTTACTGATCTGGAATTTCTGTATGCATTGGTTTTCTTCTCTCTTCTCAGTTAACACTTCAATCTTTTTCAGGCTTTTTGTACTTGTTGTACTTGATACAGTGTGTGTCTCCGCATCATAGGTCTAATTCTACCAGAGCCCACTGTAATCCTGTTTTTTGAGTTCCTTAATGCCCTGTGTGAGTGGGGCGGTAGACTTTAGAGATGTGAATCGTTTTCCATATCGTCTTAACGATAGAAATTGTGTGGCAGGGCAAGAAAATCGTGTTAGGCACGATTTTTTAGTTAAAAAATCATTAAAATTCGTTTTTTCTGATTAGTGCGCACTAACTCGAGTTAGTGCGCACTAACGGGAGTTAGTGCGCACTAACTGGGAGTTAGTGCGCACTAACTGAAAATGATACAATTTGACACTTTTCAGGTCAGTTAAGGTCAGTTTAGGAATGAATATGTATTCCTATTGGCTGCCCTCTTATTTATTCATGTTACCAAGCTTCCCACTGACAGTATATGGGGGATGGGAAATGGAAACAGTTGGTAGCTTGACAAAACAAGTAATGTGATCAGTCAATGTGACTAGAACTTGTGCCCTAACCCTGATACCAGGGGTATTGTGATCTTCCTGCACACAGTGCCCTATCCCTATTAATACCAGGAGTGTTGTGATCTTCCTGCACACAGTGCCCTAACCCTGGCACCAGGGGTGTTGTGATCTTCCTGCACACAGTGCCCTATCCCTATTAATACCAGGAGTGTTGTGATCTTCCTGCACACAGTGCCCTATCCCTATTAATACCAGGAGTGTTGTGATCTTCCTGCACACAGTGCCCTAACCCTGGCACCAGGGGTGTTGTGATCTTCCTGCACACAGTGCCCTATCCCTATTAATACCAGGAGTGTTGTGATCTTCCTGCACACAGTGCCCTAACCCTGGCACCAGGGGTGTTGTGATCTTCCTGCACACAGTGCCCTATCCCTATTAATACCAGGAGTGTTGTGATCTTCCTGCACACAGTGCCCTAACCCTGGCACCAGGGGTGTTGTGATCTTCCTGCACACAGTGCCCTATCCCTATTAATACCAGGAGTGTTGTGAGCTTCCTGCACACAGTGCCCTAACCCTGACACCAGGGGTGTTGTGATCTTCCTGCACACAGTGCCCTATCCCTGGCACTAGGGGTGTTGTGATCTTCATGTACACAGTGCCCTATCCCTATTAATACCAGGAGTGTTGTGATCTTCCTGCACACAGTGCCCTATCCCTAATACCAGGGGTGTTGGGATCTTCTTGCACACATCCCGGTATCAGGGATAGGACACTGCATGCAGGAAGATCACAACACTCCTGGTATCAGGAATAGGGCACTGTGTGCAGGAAGATCACAACACCCCTGGTATTAGGGATAGGGCACTGCGTGCAGGAAGATCACAACACCCCTGGTATCAGGGATAGGGCACTGTGTGCAGGAAGATCACAATACCCCGGAGGAGTGAGGGTCAGGCAGCTCCCCCCTGTCTGTGAAGCCAGCCTCTCACTAGTAATGCAGGGAGGGAGCTGTCTCAGACTTCACCATCCTCCCCCCCCCTCCCCCACACACCATTCACTAGCTGGGACATGGGGGAAGTCAGGAGTGAGGGTCAGGCAGCTCCCCCCTGTCTGTGAAGCCAGCCTCTCACTAGTAATGCAGGGAGGGAGCTGTCTCAGACTTCACCATCCTCCCCCCCCCCCCCTCACCCACACACCATTCACTAGCTGGGACATGGGGGAAGTCAGGAGTGAGGGTCAGGCAGCTCCCCCCTGTCTGTGAAGCCAGCCTCTCACTAGTAATGCAGGGAGGGAGCTGTCTCAGACTTCACCATCCTCCCCCCCCCCCCCTCACCCACACACCATTCACTAGCTGGGACATGGGGGAAGTCAGGAGTGAGGGTCAGGCAGCTCCCCCCTGTCTGTGAAGCCAGCCTCTCACTAGTAATACAGGGAGGGAGCTGTCTCAGACTTCACCATCCTCCCCCCCCCCCTCACCCACACACCATTCACTAGCTGGGACATGGGGGAAGTCAGGAGTGAGGGTCAGGCAGCTCCCCCCTGTCTGTGAAGCCAGCCTCTCACTAGTAATACAGGGAGGGAGCTGTCTCAGACTTCACCATCCTCCCCCCCCCCCCTCACCCACACACCATTCACTAGCTGGGACATGGAGGAAGTCAGGAGTGAGGGTCAGGCAGCTCCCCCCTGTCTGTGAAGCCAGCCTCTCACTAGTAATGCAGGGAGGGAGCTGTCTCAGACTTCACCATCCTCCCCCCCCCCTCACCCACACACCATTCACTAGCTGGGACATGGGGGAAGTCAGGAGTGAGGGTCAGGCAGCTCCCCCCTGTCTGTGAAGCCAGCCTCTCACTAGTAATGCAGGGAGGGAGCTGTCTCAGACTTCACCATCCTCACCCCCCCCCCCCTCACCCCCACACCATTCACTAGCTGGGATATGGGGGAAGTCAGGAGTGAGGGTCAGGCAGCTCCCCCCTGTCTGTGAAGCCAGCCTCTCACTAGTAATGCAGGGAGGGAGCTGTCTCAGACTTCACCATCCTCCCCTCCCCCCCCCCTCACCCACACACCATTCACTAGCTGGGACATGGGGGAAGTCAGGAGTGAGGGTCAGGCAGCTCCCCCCTGTCTGTGAAGCCAGCCTCTCACTAGTAATGCAGGGAGGGAGCTGTCTCAGACTTCACCATCCTCCCCCCCCCCTCACCCACCCACCATTCACTAGCTGGGACATGGGGGAAGTCAGGAGTGAGGGTCAGGCAGCTCCCCCCTGTCTGTGAAGCCAGCCTCTCACTAGTAATGCAGGGAGGGAGCTGTCTCAGACTTCACCATCCTCCCCCCCCCCCCTCTCACCCACACACCATTCACTAGCTGGGACATGGGGGAAGTCAGGAGTGAGGGTCAGGCAGCTCCCCCCTGTCTGTGAAGCCAGCCTCTCACTAGTAATGCAGGGAGGGAGCTGTCTCAGACTTCACCATCCTCCCTCCCCCCTCACCCACACACCATTCACTAGCTGGGACATGGGGGAAGTCAGGAGTGAGGGTCAGGCAGCTCCCCCCTGTCTGTGAAGCCAGCCTCTCACTAGTAATGCAGGGAGGGAGCTGTCTCAGACTTCACCATCCTCCCCCCCCCCCCTCACCCGCACACCATTCACTAGCTGGGACATGGGGGAAGTCAGGAGTGAGGGTCAGGCAGCTCCCACCTGTCTGTGAAGCCAGCCTCTCACTAGTAATGCAGGGAGGGAGCTGTCTCAGACTTCACCATCCTCCCCCCCCCCCTCTCACCCACACACCATTCACTAGCTGGGACATGGGGGAAGTCAGGAGTGAGGGTCAGGCAGCTCACCCCTGTCTGTGAAGCCAGCCTCTCACTAGTAATGCAGGGAGGGAGCTGTCTCAGACTGGTATCAGGGATAGGGCACTGAGTGCAGGAAGATCACAACACCCCTGGTATCAGGAATAGGGCACAGGTTCTAGTCATATTGACTGATCACATTACTTTTTTTGTCAACTACCAACAGTTTTCATTTCCCATCCCCCCAACCATCACCTCAGTGGGAACCTGGTTAACATCAATAGATAAGAGGGCAGCCAGCCAATAGGAACACATATTCATTCCTAACTGACCTTTACTGACCTGGAAAGTGTCAATAATTTGTATCATTTTCTGTTAGTGTTCCTGAGTTTCCATTTCCATTTCCCATCCCCCCAACCATCACCTCAGTGGGAACCTGGTTAACATCAATAGATAAGAGGGCAGCCAGCCAATAGGAACACATATTCATTCCTAACTGACCTTTACTGACCTGGAAAGTGTCAATTTGTATCATTTTCAGTTAGTGCGCACTAACTCCCGTTAGTGCGCACTAACACGATTTAACGATTTTTAACGATAAATCGTTAGAATTTCTATTGTATCGTGTTCTATAACGATTTAAGACGATATTAAAATTATTGGACGATAATTTTAATCGTTAAAAAATGATTCACATCCCTAGTAGACTTATGGGCTGCACAGCTGTAAAGAACGGGTGTCTGTGGGTCACAGGTGTTATCCTACCTGAGCCACCTGTGTATCTCTTTTTTCTTGACTCTTGGTTTTTCTGTGGTAATGGAGAATTAATTCCTGAATATTGAAAAGTGGGCGAGACTTTCTTCATTGAAGCTAATTCAGCTTTAACATCAGCCAGCTGCTGTTTTCAAGGAAGAGAGTTCTGCACAAATGGGGCAAGCCCTAAGTTTCCAGATGATTTCCCTCAGAATAAAGGCTCCACAATAGCTACATTGGATAGTCCTCATTTTGGTAATTTATTGATGGTTAACATCTAAGGAAATACCAATTTGCTAAATTGTCTTGTTGCCAACTATGAATTTTGGCAGACTATATTAGAAAAACAAACCTAGGGGTGGGTGGGCAGAGGGAGTTAAACAGTTAAACCTTGGTCAAGATGGGTAGAGCAGGACACTTTCTTGAACTTTACTTGTCCTTGCTATAATATATCTTACCTGTGCTGGAAACAGTCTTGTCTCCTGGCTGAATCTGTATGACTCTGCTGGTTCTCTGAATGAGTTACCCCAGCCTCTGAGTTAGCCACACCCAATCTGGTATAAGCCAGATTGTGAGGATTGTGAGCCCTTGGGCTATGGCATGGCTCATGGAGGAGCCTCAAGACACCCAGTATGGGAGATGGGAGTGTTCAGGCATGGGCTGGAGCTGGAACAAGGCTGGACCAGGATCAAGACATGAAACATCAGGAACTGGAACAAGGCAGGTTAAGCCCTCCACTGGACCTGCTCGCACAAGTGAGACCCAGCAATGCAATGCTGGTCTCAAGAATAGCTCTCCGGCCACTTGGTAGCCCTTCCGGACCCGGCGCTTGGGAACGATGAGTGCATGAGGCCAGACAGAGGCTGAGGGCAGGAACAGGATGAGACATGGAACTCAGGAACTTGGATGACTCAGACTCAAGGAACTTGGAAGACTCAGATGAGGACTCGAGGAACTTGGAAGACTCAGATGAGGTTTCAGGATACTTGGAAGACTCGGGCAAGGACTCGAGGAACTTGGAAGACTCAGACAAGGTTTCAGGATTCTTGGAATACTCAGATAAGGTTTCAGGGTACTTGGAAGACTCAGGTGAGGATACAGGATTCAGGCACTAGTACATGGTGAGTACTGCACCGCAGCACACCCTACACAGCCACCCATGGCTGGTCGTGCACCATGCCGAAAGCGAAGCAGACTCCAGGCAAGAAAGTGAAGAGTTGGAACTGGAAACATGTCAAGGATTCAGGAGAGGCCTGCACCGAAGCACACCCTACACAGCCGCCCACGGCTGTTCGCAGACCACACTGAAGCGGAGCAGGTTCTGGCTTGAGTCTAGGGCATGGATGGAAGCAGGAACAAGGCACTCCAAAGACCGGGAACAGGATTCAAAACTCAGGATTCAAGACTCAGAACATGGATTCAGGAACAGACCTCAGCATTAAAAACAAGGGCCTTCCGGAGACTTGTGCTGCAGACGTGAAGACAGGCCTTGTGCCACAAAGCGCCCTACACAGCCCCCATGGGCTGGTCACAGACCATGATGGTGGCATGCCAGGAAAGGTGGGCAAGAGGGAACCTGGAAGCAGGATGACAAGCTGGAAATGAGGACATCAGGACCAGAACTGGAACACAGAACGTCAAGAACATGGAACATCGGAAATTCAGGACATGGAACATTGGAACTTCAGGACATGGAACATCAGGACACTGAAGAGACAATGAAGGAGCTCCAAGGAAGAACAGGACCAGGAACATCAGACGAAGGAGACAAGGAACATATGGAACATCTGGAACATCAAACGAAGAGCCATCTAGACATGAGAAGACCATGGAGGACCTTGACCAGCGAAGAGACAGATGGACAACCATGGAGAACCGAATTGAAGGCCCCAAGGAAGTGGAAGAGAGCCCTTTTAAAGGGCTGGTGAAGGAGCAGGCTGAGAAGGTCATCCAGTGGGGCCGTGGGCCTTTCCCGCCACTGGCCCTTTAAATAAGGTGCTGAGGCACACGCGCGTGCCTATGCAAGGCCCAGGGAAGCAGAAGCAGGCAGTGGTGTCCCTGCCACATGGAGATGGACAGCAGCAGCAGCATCAGAGCCGCGATGAGAGGACCAACGGTGGCGGCTCCATGCCGTGAAGATGGAAGGACAACGGCGGCGACCTAGCCGTGAAGGTGAGGAGACAGCGGTGGCACCGGGGCCGCGAAGATGAGCGTCGGTGTCGGTGTGGGAGCAGCCAACAGCAGTGGCTCTCAGCTGCAAAGATGCAGGAGGCCGCAGCGGGGCGGCCTGCTTAGAAACAAGGCGGCGGCAGCGGCAGTCCGGGGCAGCTTAGGCCGCAAGAAGACGTCCTGTGGCATTGGGCTGGGGCAAGGTGAGAGGCTGCTCACTGGATGGGTTCTGCGAGCAGCATCGTAACAAGAACGTCTCTAAACAGTGTCAAAAGAACATCCGTAGGATCCATTCTTTATCTGATTCCAGCAGAAAGGAAACAATCAATATTAATGGTATAACCTGATCTTTTTGTGTAGTTTCCAAAATGTTAGCAATATCTAATTCAGGAGATACTGGCATAAGAACCTGAAATCCATTTTGAGTAGTACAATCCTTCTTAAATGAAGGTATATAATATACTCTAGACATCAAAGGTAATGTTGATTCAGGAATTTTCAGGGACAGTAACTTTTAAACAGGCACGTGGGCACACATTTATTTATTTATTTGAAACATTTATATACCGGCATTAGTAAGCATACATCATACCGGTTCACATTGTAACTGAAAGGCTGAAATTACAATCAACGGGGAGGGGAAACAGGGAGGAATATACATAGAGCAGAGGGCAAAAAAATTAAAGCAATCAAACAACTGTAACAGGCTATTTACAGGTATATATATTTACAGGTCTATAAATAAAGGCTTATATATAAAGGCTTAAGCAGGTTACTAACTGGAGTCTATTCGTCAGCCTGTGCCCAGGGACATGGCCATTTTATAACATATGTGCATATATACAACCATGTTATAAAACAGCCTGACCTCGCGTACATGTGTGCTACATTTTAAGTGGACATATGTCTATGCGCATAAATGCTGCTTCTACCACCTAGTAGAGGATTTTAATAGATACACGCGCAGACGCCATTACCTGTTTTACCAGTTTTTTCCCAGTTTGCCAGGTAAGGAATAGGACTTCCAAACCCCCCTAGTTTAAAAGCCTCCCTTCTCCAAGACCCTTAAAACCCTGCCGATCTGTCTATCTGTCTTTATTTTATAACTTGTATGACATCCATAGCAGAAGTAAAATTACGCGGTGGGGACCCCGGCCTGCTCTTGTGCGCAAAGTATTTACACACTAATTTCAATATGAAATCCAGGAATGCCCATGATTTAAATCTTAAATCAAAAGGAAGGCTGTTCCAGAACTCTGGGGCAGCCACTAAAAAAGTACATTGGTGAATCTCAGCCAGGAGAACCTGGCACAGTGACGGTAGGTCAAGAAGGTGTTTTTGTGACAGTTGTAAAGGGTGGACAGGATTGTAAACTTTCAACAAAAAATCAATCCAGGAAAATGAATCCAGAGCCAACAGCTTGTGAACTAGCAGTGCAATCTTATGTTTAATTCATTATTTCATCGGAAGTCAATGAAGGCTATATAGTACTGGAGTTATATGCTCATGAATTGAACGGCTGCCCTGAGACATGGTTCCCTTATGTCACCTTGTAGCAACCTGAATTTATTGGAAATACCATTTTTAAGCTGAAACTTTGCAGCCATCTTTTGGAATAAAAGTACATTGATTGTCCTTACCTGTTGAGGGCTGTACCTGCTTTGTTATACCTTATTTCCTATTTGGATTTTTGAGTTTGATGAACTACTTGCCCCTATTACCTTAGCTATTTCCTGCTATGACATCATCAAAAGCAGGGATATCCAGTCCATGAAAGCAGCTGACAGTTTTAGAATCTAAGAAGAGTGAAACCAGATATCACACTGAGCAGAGGTTATGACAGGAGCATGGTGGACACCACCGAGTGGTGCAGGATGGTATGATGAGACGGGCTGGACTTGGGTGGTTTAGTGATGTTGGAGCAAGACAGGCTGTGCAGACTAGGTTGGAGTTCAGGAATGGAATGCAGGCTGGACTGGAACTCAGGAATGGAGTTCAGGATGCACTGGAACTCAGGAACAGACTGGAATTCAGGAACAGAGTGGAATTCAGGAACAGACTGGAATTCAGGAACAGAGTGGAATTCAGGAACAGACTGGAATTCAGAAACAGAGTGGAGCTGCGTGGATGTAAGAGTGAACTGAAACACAGGAGCAGACTGCAGGAAAGCATGGAACTGGAGCAAAGGATAGGGCAGGCTAAGACAAGACAAGACAGAACAGAACAGAACAAAGACACCACTGAACATGGAACAGGGAAGCCTCATGGGGCAAGGCAGAAAGAGGTCTAGAATTAGGAAGAGACCAAGGGAGGCCTCAGGGCTAGGCCAGAGATCAGGAAACAGAGAGGGGCCTAGTGTCAGGAAAAGGCTTAGGGAAGCCTCAGGGCAAGGCCTGGACAGAGCTGAAGGCCAGGAGGCCACAGGACAGAAACAAGAAGCAGAGGGTCCAGGAGCCAAAGGACAAGGCAAGGCAAAACAGGAATCAGAAGGCTTGGAGGCTACATGATGAGACAAGGAATGGCCGGGAAAGGCCACAAGACAGAAATGGCTAGAACAAGGAGCTGAGTAGAACTCAATGCTGAAGCATTGAGGCAGAGGCTAGACAAAGTTAAATGGGACTGGGGTCTGGGCATGGTGCAGGCAGGTAAGAGAAGTTTGGACAGCCAGCGAAGTGTGCTCAAGAATGTCCCTTGGTGGCACGGAGGCTGTAGGACTGGTTGAGGCAAGAAACCAGGGACATGTAGGAGAGTACCGTTCAGAGCAGGGCTCACCAGAGTCCTCTGGTGGAGGGGAGGCTGCACAGTGGCTGAAAATGCAATAGAGGTGCTGCTAGACTGCTTTGTGCTCAGGCCTGATAAAAGTACAAAACAAGGGAAATACAGGTAAAACTCAAGGAGTGTATGAGTGTGTGGAGTGAATGAGAGTAACTGAACTTAAGAATTCCAGTCAAGGTAAGGAAACGCTAAGAAAGGATAATATTTAAAATAATTGCTGAACTACGAGTTTAAAACAGCAAAAGTTAGCTGGCAAATGAGGCTATGAAGCAAGACTTTACCATCTAGCAACTTCAATGTTTAAATCTGGAACTGATTCCACAGAGAGAGAGAAAGAGAGAGAGATGTATAAGCTCATTCAGTTATCAAATGAAGGACTATAAAAGTTCTTACACCAAGTGATCAATGCAGAAGTTGATCTACCCAAAGAAAAGGAAATGGACTCATAACCGAGAATACAGCTGTGCTTACAAAGTGTCACGCTCACTGCTAAGGAGAGAGAAAGATACATAGCCGATGCTAATGCTGGTGAGAGAAAGAGTAAAAGCAAATAATAATACAACTGCTCCTTCTTACAGCATAGGGGCAAATTGAGTATCTTTTGCTTTCATTAGTTAGAGGTGAAACAGTTTCACCAAGCCATTATGGAAGGTAAACACTGAGGTAACACCACTGAATTAGCTTGCAGAAGATACACAATGTTGGTAGGAAGTTGTTTTTTTATTTCAGTTGTTTATAGAGTGCGTTAGTAGGTTCGGGTAGAAGACAGAGGAAGAGAGAAAGAAGAAGAAGATGACAAAGGCACCATGATCTGAAACCACAGTCACAAAAAGAGAGAAAATATCAACAGCAACAGATAAGTGTATACACTCACAACAACTGAATTCATAGCAAGGCCTGAGGTTAGCAATTTAAAATAAAGCAATAGAAAAACATAAAAACAGTACAAAAGAAAGAAAAGAAAAAGGATAGTAAAGAAAAGTAAAGATAAAGACCACAAAGAAAGTGATACAAATACACATCTAACAGTTCATGCTACTTACCTTATTGAAAATCTCCAACAGACACAACTAAAAGAAAATGCAACACAAAATATCAGTTCTTGCTGAAAAAGACAGAGATGTAGCATAAAGTAACAAAACGTTACATTCTTTTGATTTAAACTACAAAATATTTATTTAATGGAATTGTAGAGAAGAGTTCTGAACTATTCCTAGCTGACTTAATTTCATTTAGCTTCTTTATTAGCATTGTGATATGTTAAAGAAGAAAAGATAAAAAGAATATGTTATACTATATAATATAATATTTGATAGACTCAATCGTTATTCGTAAACCAACGAACTCAGCAATAATAATATCTAAATACGTTAGGTTATTAGAATTTTTCAATTAGACATAAATAGTACCGATTCATAAATCATTCAACGTGCTCATGAGTAAGTGACTCTCATACCATCCCGCAAGCTTTTCGGCATATCTGCTCTCAAGCCGCATTAGGGATCATCTTTAATCATTGGTCACTATTTTACCCATGTGTTTTTAATTTGTATTTTGCTTATTTTACTTTTTTTCTTTTTAAGTAAAAATTTTGACAGAGATACTTCCCTCATGAGCATGTTGAATGATTTATGAATCGGTACTATTTATGTCTAATTGAAAAATTCTAATAACCTAACGTATTTAGATATTATAATATATAATATATACATGTAGGATGTTTATATAATAGCATATCTAAATACCAAATAAGAAAACAATTATTACTTTGAATACAAATGTTTTGGTTATTCCTTCAAGGAAAGTGAAAGTTTATCCTTATTGAAATCATTGCTATCTTTATTTGAGTTACTATAGAGTATGGTTAAATACTTAATCTGGGTCATTTACCTAAGGAAGTAGGTACATTAAATTGTGCACCTTAAGCATATACCATCTTATAACCTGCTGCCATTTTACATGACTACACATAACATAGCAATCAACACCTTGGCCACAAGAGTCTTCAACACACAAGCGTGGTCTGTTTACAGGAGGACCGCCCTGGACCCGGCCCAGCCTGACTTTTTTTTAAGGTGAGAGCGAGGGTATTCAACATGCTTAGGAGGGGAGGGAAAGAGGAGTTCCTTGGACCAACCCTGCTAGGCTTGGCCTAACTTCTTTTTAAGGTAAAAGGGATTTGACATGTTTGGGTAGTGACTCTTCTGCTATGGTGGCTAAGGTTGCTACTAGGATATGGGGTTTCAGGTGTTACTCTGGGAGCCACTAGGTCCACAAAAGAGGAGCTATGAGAGGAAAATTTTGCTCTCCTTCCTGTTGGGTCTTCCAAAAACAGGAAACAATGGACTGAAACCCACCCAACCAGACTCCCAGGAGTAGGGAGGGAAGGTAGAGTCTTTGAAAGTATAATACTCAGAAAAATTGAATGTAAACTTAAAGGAAACAGTTTATTTAATAGTTTGTCTACCAAGAAAATAACATAAGTCAGTAGTTCCTATTCTTGTGAGTTTGCAAAAGAAACATTTAAGGCAGAAAGTACTAGTTTATAGGGATGTGAATCAGGCTTCGGACGTTTGAAAATATCAGACGATATTTTCAAAATCGTCAGAAATTGGGGGCTCCCACAAAACGATAGAAAAACCCCACGATATTGATCATGGGGGTTCTCTTATCATTTTGGAGGAAGGCGGGAAAAACGGCACACAAAAATAACCCCTAAACCCACCCCAACCCTTTAAAACTAATCCCTTAGCTTCCCCCATCCTCCCGACCCCCCCAAAAACTTTTTACAAGTACCTGGTGGTCCAGTGGGGGTCCCTGGAGCGATCTCCCGATCCCGGGGCGTCGGCTGCCACTAATCAAAATGGCGCTGATGCCCCTTTGCCCTTACCTTGTGACAGGGTATCCGTGCCATTGGCCGGACCCTGTCACATGGTAGGAGCATTGAATGGCTGGCACCATTTTGTGCTCCTACCATGTGACAGGGGCTGACCAATGGCACCGGTAGCCCCTGTGACATAGTAAGGGCAAAGGCTATCGGTGCCATTTTGAATACTGGCAGCCGACGGTCCGAGTGCAAGAGGTCGCTCCTGGACCCCCGCTGATCTTTTGGCAAGTCTTGTGGGGGTCAGGAGGGTCCCCCAAGACTTGCCAAAATCCCCTGGTGGTCCAGCGGGGGACCGGGAGCGATCTCCTGCACAAGATAGCACGGGCCATCCAGTGCTCCTACCATGTGACAGGGTGCTATCTTGTGTTGTTCCACAATTATGGAGTTCCCATAAGCTTTAGCTTTGGCAGGACTGACATAGCAAGCTGACAATCAGAATCTTCAATCTTGCTTTTCCTGCTGAGGTCATTCTACTTCAGTCCCACCCATCCCTTGTAACTGGACAGGAAAAAAACTTCATAAATTATTCTCCCCACTTCCCCCAAGGCTTCCAAGTGCACTGGAGATGTTATTTTACTGCCAGCACTGATAACAAGATACTGTTTGTTTGTTCTTTCATCCCCTGCATCTTATCACTTAGAGAATCTTGTCACACAGCTTCAGGTTCTTCCACTTTGAGCCATAACAGACCCATCCCCCCCAGACAGACACATGACTAGAGAAGAAACAAGCAAGCCACATCCAAGCAATGCTTTCTTATAGCCTCAGAATTCAGGACAGTAAAAAACAAATGTCTTTACCCTCTTATTGCATTTTTAACCCCTGGTTACACTTGGGAGGTGAGAGGGGACTTGCCCTGTCAACTTATCCAACCCAACCTGGTCCGGCCTGGGCTGCCCAAGTGGGGGTTTGGTGCCCTTCTCTCTACCATAAAAACTTTAACTCCTGTCTCTGACTAGGAGTTAAATTTTCCATGATAAAAGGAGGCATGCTAGACAACCTCCCTAGTACGTGCCTCCTTGCATTGCAGGGTAATAGCTAATAGAGATGTGCAGAAGAAAAATTTTGTTTTGGTTCATTAATTTATTTCATTAGCTTCCAAATGAAAAAAAATAATTCTGTTTATTCCATTGGTTAATTCATTTGCCATTAAAAGCTATGGGAGAAGTTTTGTAGTCTATTTTGGACTCCTGAATAGTGTTTTTCTTATCAGTTCTATTGAAACTTGTGAGAAGAAATCATCAGAAGGGGCAAAGAATTGCAAGGTAGTTAGACTGTGGCAAAGTGGCATCAAAGATGGCATAATACTAGTCTAAGGCTCGGCAAAGGGGTACTAGCTTCCAGGATTGGCAGGCATTTTCCAAAGCAATGTGAGAGGAGCAAAGAAGCAGCAAGAGGAGGAAGAATACCCCAAGGTGCAAAAAGAGGATGCTAGTAATAGTGTCATGAACACTTGATGGCATCACGAGCGTCAAAATGCCACCAAATGTGCCATCAGCACCCTAAGGGATCATGAAGGGGGAATGAAACACAAAACATGGCAAGAAAAATTCCAAAAGTACAGATAAAGGGACCAAGAATCAGAAAGAGTGGTATCAAGATTTCAAAGTATAGGAGAGATACACTGCAGCACCCCAGGTTGGCAAGAAGACCTCTAAAGGCCTCTAAGGGCTATCGCAGGCTTGCGCTGTTAGCGCAAGCCTGCGATAACTAGCGAAAGTAGTGCAGGCCTGCGCTACTGAAATCGGGGCGGAGTCGGCCCCGGAAGAGGAGGAGTCGGGGGCGTCACCGGGGCCAACTCCGTGAGGACGGCACGCTCAGCGGAAAGGTAAGGCCCTTTTCGCTGGCTATTTTGCGCCCAATAACTACACCTTCTATGGTGTGGTTATTGGGTGCGATGCCGGCAGCGATCGCATCGTGGAGGTGCGATCGCTGCCGGACCGCCCCCCCTCCCCCGCTTCGGCCCCCGCCCCCCCCCCCCCCCCGTTAGCGTGATTTTCTAAAGTATCGCAGGCCTGCAATACTTTAGAAAATGAGGCCCTAAGTGTAAGAGCTGGAGTATACCAGGAAAATACCATGGCAGAAAGAAGTTAAGAATCTCAAGGTGTAAAATCTACACATTTATTTATTTATTTTAAAAGGTTTATATACCGCCTTTACAAATAAGATTGATCAAAACGGTTTACAAAAACATGAAAAAAATAAAAAATATGATTATAAATCATAAAAATAAATAAAATGGAAGAAATAATTACATACAACTAATTAATGAAAGCAAAATAAAATAAGTGTACATTTACAAAACAAGAGAAAGAAGCTAGTGCCTGTGAAACTGTAACAAAAATTAAATTACAATTTGATTGTTTATTCATTATACTAGTTCGTTTAATGGAATAATTTAGGCCGGCTGGAAGAGGTAAGTTTTCAAAGATTTTTTAAACTGATTTCTATTAGCAATTTGACGAAGTGAGATGAGTATGGAGTTCCAGAGAAATGAACCTACCACAGAGAAAGCAGGTTTTCTTGTAAAGTGTAGTCTAGCAAGCTTTGGAGAAAGGATTTCCAAGAGGTTTTTCGACATCGATCTTAAGTGTCTGGCAGGTTGATAGATACGGAGAGATGAGCATAGCCACATAGATGAAGAATTATATTTAAGTGAGAGAATTATTGTTAAAATTTTGTACTGTATTCTTTATTTTATGGGAAGCCAATGGAAAGATTGAAGTTCGGAAGAGATATAATTACATTGGGATAAACCTGCTAGGATACGTGCTGCAGTGTTCTGAATACACATGGCAGCAAAGCTGAGCAGTGAAAGGAAATGAAGGTGTAGGATAAGGGGCATAGCATTAAGACAGAGTGGCATAGGAGATGCCAATCATTTTGTTGGAGCATATAGACAACCATAGAGGGGGATACCTCTACCTGTGAAGTATGGCTGCATCTAGTTGATCCACCAGTGTTCTAAAGATCAAAATCACAGAACATATAGAAAGACATATAGAAAGACATGGTTTAATGGCACAAAGTCAGTATGGCTTTACCCAAGGCAAGTCTTGCCTCACAAATCTGCTTCACTTTTTTGAAGGGGTTAATAAACATGTGGATAAAGGTGAACCGGTAGATGTAGTGTATTTAGATTTTCAGAAGGCACTTGACAAAGTTCCTCATGAGAGGCTTATAAGAAAAGTAAAAAGTCATGGGATAGGTGGTGATGTCCTTTTGTGGATTACAAACTGGCTAAAAGACAGGAAACAGAGAGTAGGATTAAATGGTTAATTTTCTCAGTGGAAAGTGTAAACAGCCTCAAGGATCTGTACTAGGACCCGTGCTTTTCAATATATTTATAAATGATCTGGAAAGAAATACGACGAGTGAGGTAATCAAATTTGCAGATGATACAAAATTATTCAGAGTAGTTAAATCACAAGCAGATTGTGATAAATTGCAGGAGAACTTTGTGAGACTGGAAAATTGGACATCCAAATGGCAAATGAAATTTAATGTGGGTAAGTGCAAGGTGATGCATATAGGGAAAAATAACCTATGCTGTAGTTACACGATGTTAGGTTCCATATGTTATCCACTATGATGCCTGTATCCAGGAAAGAGATCCAGGCATCATAGTGGATAACACATTGAAATCGTTGGCTCAGTGTGCTGAGGCAGTCAAAAAAAGCAAACAGAATGTTAGGAATAATTAGGAAGAGAATTGTGAATAAAACGGAAAATGTCATAATGCCTCTGTATCGCTCCATGGTGAGCCCGCACCTTGAATACTGTGTACAATTCTGGTCGCTGCATCTCAAAAAAGATATAGTTGCGATGAAAAAGGTTTTATTTTAGTAATGATTTTAAGTTTAGATACTCTGTTGAAGGTGGTCCATTTAGCTGGATCAATAAGGACGTCCCTGCCGTCCTGCCTGCAGCACGCTCCATGCTCCCTCTAGGCTCGTTGCAATCGGCATGGGTGACCCATCGGGGTCTGAGCCCGAGCCCCGAGCCTGAGACCGGCCAACTACCGGCCAATTACCTGAGACTGGCCAATCACCTGGAAAAGCATACATTTCTCTCATCCACACAATTCGGCTTTCGTAAGCATCTTAGCACCAAAACCCTTCTCATCTCACTCACCAACTCCATCCTCACCGGGCTTGATAAAGGGCACTACTATCTCATTGCCATGCTTGACATATCGGCAGCATTTGACACCATAAACCACAATATCCTCATTACCCGTCTCAGTGAAATAGGTATAGCTGATACCCCACTGCGCTGGTTTGAGTCCTACCTTCAAGATAGGCAATACAAAGTCAATTTCGGGGACAAAGAGTCACAACTATACAATATAAACCATGGAGTACCCCAAGGATCTGCCCTATCCTCTACCCTTTTTAATATATACATCCTCCCCCTCTGTCACCTCCTATCAGAACTGGGCATCTTGTACTTCATCTATGCTGACGATGTACAAATTGTCATCCCAATTACAGACTCGCTTAACAATGCCCTCAAGAAATGGGAAATGGCCCTCACAAACATTAGCGCACTCCTTACCAGCATTAACCTAGCCATCAATCCTGACAAAACAGAAATTATGATAATCTCCCTAAACAAAGGCAACAACATAGAATCTTCCATACCCTCTCTTCTCCCTTCGGTTACCTCTACTCAAAATGTCAAAAACCTTGGAGTCACAATAGACAACCATCTTAACTTTAAAAAACACATCAATAATACTATAAAGGATGGATACTTCAAACTGCACACTCTAAAAAAAACTAAAACCCCTCCTATACCAATGTGATTTCCGTACAGTGCTTTAAACCCTATTATTTGCTAAAATTAATTACTGTAACGCCCTCCTGTTAGGCCTACCCTATTCCACCATCTTACCACTACAAATGTTGCAAAATGCTGCGGCCCGCATCCTCACTAACACAAGAAGGTCAGATCATATCACTCCCATACTCAAAGATTTGCACTGGCTGCTTGTTGCTCAAAGAGTCACCTACAAAGTATTATCATTAATACATAAGACCCTACACACTGAAAACATGACCTGGCTCAATAATGCCATACAGTTCCGCAAACACTCCAGAACCCCTAGAGCACAACATGCAGCCACACTTCATTTACCCTCTCACAAAACTATCAGACTCGACACAACTAGAAAACGTGCCTTTGCCATAGTTGGCCCCGCCTGCTGGAACAGTATGCCACCTGATCTTCGTCAGGAATTATGCCCGAAAAAATTCAAGCAAAAACTCAAAACCTGGCTATTCTTAAAAGCCTTTACATAAAGTGCCCAAATTCGTATTTCAGCATTTCCACCTCCCCCCGTTAGCTTTTATATAAATCCTCTTCATAAAGCGCCCAACTCGTATTTCAGCATTCCCACCTCCCCCCCTTAGCTTATCAACACCATTGGAATATAACTCGACATCTCTTAAGTTAATTAATACTCCTGCCCCCCCTTTTGCCCTACCCTCGCGATGATCATGATGTCCATTCCCGTCTACTTCAACTTTCCTCTCTCGAAATGCTCTCTCCTTATAAGAATCTATTATTTCTTCCTATTGCCATGCTTATGCTCTCACCTTTCTCCTTGCCCCCCCCCCATGCATTTACCTTCGATTAAGTTCTGTAAATATGTATTATACTTCTGAGTTCTCTAAAGTTCTCCCAATAATATCTCTATAAATATGATTCCTTTTAATCTATGTAACTAACTAATACTACTGTAGTTTATTCAGCTATCCCCTTCCTTGTTTGCACTACCATGTATTATTCTGTTATTCGCACTTAGCGCTGTTATAAAACTTTAACTGTCTTTCTCTTAAATTGAACATTAATTATAAAGCACTACTGCTAATCTCTGTTTGTTCCAGCGTTGCTGCTAAACATTGTTGAATGTAAACCGACATGATGTTACTAAACGAATGTCGGTATATAAAAAAACCTCAAATAAATAAATAAATAAATGTTTTTCTTCATGTTCTATTGTTGGTGAGCAGGTAGAAAATTTAGGGGCGGATTTTCAAAGCCCTGCTCGCGTAAATCCGGGTGGATTTACGCGAGCAGGGCCTTGCGCGCCGGCGCGCCTATTTTTCATAGGCCGCCGGCGCGCACAGAACCTCGGGTCGCGCGTAGGTCCCGGGGTTTTTGGAAGGAGGCGTGTCGGGGGCTTGTCGGGGGGCGGGACCCGATGACGCTGCGTTTTGGAAGCGGGGCGCGGCGTTTCGGAGGCGGGACCGGGGGCATGGTGCCGGCCCGGGGGCGTGGTCCAGGCCTTCGGACCAGCCCCTGGGTCGGAGCACGGCGCGCCAGCACTCCGCTGGCGCGCGTAGATTTACGTCTGCTTCTCGCAGGCGTAAATCTACGGACAAAGGTAAGGGGGGGGTTTAGATAGGGCAGGGGGGTGGGTTAGGTAGAGGAAGGGAAGGGAAGGTGAGGGGAGGGCGAAAGAGAGTTCCCTCCGAGGCCGCTCCGATTTCGGAGCGGCCTTGGAGGGAATGGAGACAGGCTGCGCGGCTCGGCGCACACCGGCTGCCCAAAATCGGCAGCCTTGCACGCACCGATCCAGGATTTTAGAAGATATGCGCGGCTACGCGCGTATCTTATAAAATCCAGCGTACTTTTGTTTGCGCCTGGTGCGCGAACAAAAGTACGCGAACGCGCTTTTTTTAAAAATCTACCCCTTAATATTTAGCCTATTTATTTTTTCTTAAACCTGGGGAAATGAATACCAGACATCTATTTTCAACTGAAAACTTGGACTCCTAAGTTCAGCTGAAAATAGATGCCTAAGACTAAACTTAGGAGCTTAATTTTTTTGAATATTGGGCTCTATGGTTTTCTTTTCCTATTCTGTGCCTATGAGAAGATTTCAATGAATTAGAAATTTAAGGCCTGATTTACTAAAGCTTCTCTTTTATTCTTTGTCTCCAGACAAAAAGCACAAGGGTTTATTTTCAAAAGGATTTTGAAAACATTTACAGTTGCTTAAAATTGGGTTTTATATCTGTAAATGCACCTTACAAATGTAAGTAAGCTTTTTAAAATTATTACAGTATATGCCATTGAATTGAGAAAGTTTACCTTAAGCACATAAATGAACTTTTGAAAATTGCTACAAGAGAATGCTACATTTTCACGCATAACTCCTTTGAAAATTACCTCCATACAGATGAATTTTCAAAGGAGTCATGTATATAAATGTAACATACTCAAAGCAATTTTCAAAAGCCATTTACCCATGTTAAGTGCACTTATCGCTGGTAAATTCTATGGATAATTCAATGGCATATATTGTAGCAATTTTCCAAAGCCACTTAATATAGGTAAAGTGTATTTATACATGTAAAACTCAGTTTTAAGGAGGTAATTTCAAAAGGATTTATACATGTAAATGTTACATACTATTGTATCAATTTTAAAAGCCAATTACACGTATAAAGTGTACTTACATGTGAACATCCTATGGACAATTTTCAAAAGCCCATTTACTCGAGTGAAGTGCATTTATACGTGTAAAACCCTATTTTAAGTGTGTAAATGCTTTTTAAAATCAAACCTTATATATGTAAATGCTTTTGAAAATCTGGCTTTTAGTGAATCTGGCCTTTTATAGCTTTTTTAGTTCAAAAATTATTTAATAAACCTTAACACGGCAATATCTGTACTCTTAATGATTTGAATTTCCTAACGAAATGAATAACCCTGAAGCAACATGGAGATGGATTAAGTAATTTTCTTGCTTCTGTATATAGTATACATGAAAAACAGCATATAAATTCCAAGGTCCTTAGCTCTGGGTTACACATTCACTAGCTTCAATCATGTCATAATAATCTGAAGGTTGTTGTCTTTTGAATATATTTTATGGACAGTAATTTCAGCTCTGCCTAAGCTGTTTCAAGGAGCACCAAGGGATAATATAGTCAGTCAGTGGTACTTCTAAATGCATAATTGAAAATGTTTCTGTTTTTACATAATTGTACAAAATTTGAGGCAAAAATAGACAATACTGATAATTTTACAGTAAGAAGTAACAGTACAGTATTTTCACAGAAGGTTAGTCAAGAGCGTACCAAGCCTAAAACAGGAATTATTAAGGTAACAATTAAGTCATACCTCTGTGAAGAAAAGCTGGAACTGATGTTAAATTTAACAAAACATAAGGGCATAACAAATGATGAGACAAATCAATGGTAGAGAGAGGCTAGCTGCTCTAACCCTGTCCCATTATTACTATACCTTATTATGAGAGTTTAACTGCTGCTCCCTCAGTCTCAAATAGGGCCTCTTCTTTCACTGCTATGGCCAGGTTAACAGCAGGAGGGCCTGGCAGTGGCAGTGGCCCAACACTATTCTGCTAGCTCTGGCCCCGCCCCTTGGAAGCATAAGAACATAAGATATGCTGTACTGGATCAGACCAAGAGTCCCTCAAGCCCAATACCCTGTCTTCAAAAGTAGCGAGTCCAAGTCACAAGTACCTGGCAAGTATCCTAGCACTTTCACATTAAATAGATCCCTTGCTACTAATGCCGGCAACAAGCAGTGGCTATTCCCTATTAATTAATAGTTCTCCTCCAGGAACTTATCCAAACCTTTTTTAAACACAGTTACACTAATTGCCTTAACCATATCCTCCTGCCATGAATTCCAGAGCTTAGGTGGCACTTAGAAGTCCACGTGGTGTTCCACCTGCTGAGCCATATTAATTGTCATGAAATCAGGTACTGTCAACAAGCCCTCTCATGTCATCCCACCACACAGAAGATACATGAGTGTAATAGTGGTTATACAAGGAATGGTCAGCTCCTCACAGCTAAATGCCTCCTGTAGGAGGAAAGTGCTAGGATAATGCCAACAAGGGAACTGGCTTCAGATAAATGGCAAAGCATCCAAATATGCCTTGGAGTTAACACTACTCAGTGAAGCCTCTTTACAAAATGCACACTTCCTCTGTGGCATATAGTATCTCTAACAGGGAGTGTACATGCATGCATCTAGCAAAATTATGCATGTACATGGATTCACAGGTGTTTCTATACTAAACTTTAGGTGCTAACATTTTCAGCTCGTGGGCACATAAATTTGTAATTAAGCACAGAAGAAGGTATATAACATCTGTGCAATGCCCAGATGTTCCCCAATGCCCAGAATACCAGAGTGCCTGCTAGGAAGGGTTCTTTACTATGCAAACCCAATTTCCATCCACAGCAAGTGAACATTTTAATGAAGCAGGTGATGAAAATACAGAACCTTCTGTATGGGACATCTTCTATGTAAGTTAACTTCCACCAGAAGAAGAAGAAATGGAAAAACATTTGCAACAAGATTAATTCAGTCTTCCACAACAATCAGAATGTGAAGGACTTGTGGCACTAATGGCATAAACTGCACCAAAAGGTAAAAGAAAAGTGAGCGAAAAGACTGGCTGAGAGCCCCTCCAACTGATCACCTTTACTTCAGCAGAACAGCTGGTACTCAGTTACATCCCTGAGGCAGCTGTGGTTGGGGTCAGCTAGTGAGATCTGGAAGGAACACAAACTGAATGAGTCATATTAAACATTAAGAGGATCATTTTCAAAGACATTTCCATGAGTAAAAAAATGCTTTATCTATGGAAATGGCCTGTTATGAAATTGCCTGGCTGATATGCAGGTAAAATTATGCACGTATATTTTCTACAAGGTAGATTTTAAAAGTGTTGCTCATGAAAAAATGCCCACAAATGCACCAGCTTGTTATCCGTGTATCTTTACTGCTGCTCGAGATGAGGAGTAGGTCTGTAGAACTTGAGTTTTAGGGCTTACAGGACAGGGTGAGGGGTCTGCGTCAACTGAGGATGAAGAAGCAGAGGAGTCTGAAGAAAGTATTGCTTTCTCAGTGGCTGGTTAGTATATTTCAAAACATATGTGTACAAGTGCGTGCAAGATTTAAAATTCCAGAGTATCTTTGCTCGCACGTGCATTTGTTTTACAATTAGCTTGTTGGTGTGTTAAGTTTACTCAGACTGGACGGAGGCAGTCCCAGGGGATGAGTTGAAGAAGGATTCAGATTTACATCATATTTTTGCATTTTCAAAACATTCCCCCAAACTTTCCACATACATAATAACAAGTGTAACTGTGTGCTTGGATAAATTTGTCAGAATAATCTTCAAAGTGGATTTATGCCCGTAAAATCACTTTGAAAATTAGTATAACTTATGCACATATTTGCCGTCTAAAATGGGCGGGCTGATATAAAATGATCCCACTATTCTTCTGGTAGTCATACAGCAAAATGGTTGAAAGACATAACGCTGGACACTTCAAAATCATGGTACTCAAATGATGATGACAGTGGCTCCTTTGTTTCTCCACTGAGAACAACAGATTTGGTGTTCTGGCTGATTTGATTCTTTGATTGAGGCCAGCTGCTGTTCACATTGTTGGACTTTCTTCTTGGACATCTTGAACTTGTAACAAACACACTTAAAATGCAGTCAGTCAGACTCAGCATACTTCAGCAAGAATCTAGTAGATGTTTTCCACCACAGCAGGAGCACAATAAAAAGAAGTTCATCTTCTTTCATGCTTTGGTATTGACAAATGATTTGACTTGAAGTTGAAAACTTGGTGTATTGTAATTATACAGTAAAATGGATAGCACTCATATTAAGAATATAAGAACATAAGAATTGTCATACTGGGTCAGACCAAAGGTCCATCAAGCCCAGCATCCTGTTTCCAACAGTGGCCAAGCCAGGCAGGATCCCAAGGGGTAGATAGATTCCAAGCTGCTTATCCCAAGAATAAGCAGTGGATTATTTTTAATAATGGTTAATGGACTTTTCCTCCAGGAACTTGTCCAAACCTTTTTTAAATTCAACTACACTAATAGCTTTCACCACATACTCTAGCCAGTAAGAAGGTGATGTTGCAAGGCTTCATCACAAATTACACAGGCAAGAAAAATCTGATTTCTTGCATTCTAAAGGAAACATTCGAAAGCAGTGGATCCCAACCCTATCCTGGGGGCCCACCAGTCAGTCGGGTTTTCAGGATATCCACAATGAATATACATGAGAGAAAATTTGCATGCACTGCCTCCATAACATGCAAATTTTCTCTCATGCATATTCATTGTGGATATCCTGAAAACCCGACTGGCTGGTGGATCCACAGGACAGGGATGGGGACCACTGTTCTAAAAGAAACATTCTAAATCCCTACATGCGTAAATTCCGGCGTTCGCTTGTGGCTGGGCCTTACGCGAACCAAGCAAATCGTCAAAGGGGCCCGGCCAAGCGCGTAAACGCTGGTAGACACATAAGTGCTGGACCTCTTCGAAGGGGCAGGCAGGAGGGGCAGGGGCAGGTCGGGACAGCGCCATTGATAGCTGTCCTGAATACTCAGCTCCCGGCACGCACAACTTACTTCAGGTCGGGCCCTGAAGTAAGTAATAAAACAAAACAAAAAAAAAAGAATAGGTAGGATTTAGTGGGTAGGGAGGAGAGGAGAGGGGAAGGGGAAGGGGTAAGAAGGTTAAGTAGGGGGGTAGGGAAGTTCCCTCCCAGTCTGCTCCTTAATTGGAGCGGACTGGGAAGGAACTGGAAAAGGCCAGAATGCGTTGTTGCGTGGAAATTGCAAAAGTTCTCTCCCCCCCCCCCCCCACACGCACTGCCCACACACACGTGTGCGGCCCACAGATTTTCTAACATAACCCTAAATGTTCACCAAAATTTCAGTCTCTGGACAAGTTCAGATTACCTAGGCAAGAAATGTGTTTTCAGTATGATGACACTCCTGTCATAAAATTTCTCTGTTTGTGGCACCAATAACAGTAGTGAGCATACAAGTATGTACCTGATCCCATAAACCATGGCAGAAAAGCTTTCTTTTAAGTTTTGTCTGTGATGCTACTTTCTTGGCTATATAAAGGAAGCCACTCAGCTAGCACATCCCATTGTGCTGAGTCTGATGGTCCAGAATCTTTAATATGGGCAAGTTTGCAAGCTTGTAATCTGGAATCTTTGTATACATAGTGTGCTAAGGTCCCGTAAGTGATGACTATCAGTCAGGGGGAGCGGTGCACGCATGTGTGCTCTCAGGGATCCAGCAGCCATGCATTGTCATTCTGCCCACACGGCATAACCTGGATGGTGGGGAAAGCATGCCAGTGGGCCCGATTTCCTCTGGGGAAAATTTCACTGGGTGACAGCTAGTCTTCAATTAATTCAAGACTAATAAAAAAACTCCTTATTTTGTTTATCATGAAAATCACATCAGTTGCACAGTGAAATTTGCTGAGGTCAAGGACTTTGCCAAACAGTAGTGCACTTGCCTTCATAAATTTACTTGTCTGGTTGATTTTCCTTGTAGTTTTCAGCTCTTTTGCCTCCTGCTGACATATGGGCTGAAGGGGCTGAATGGGGCAAATCACATCCTCATCACCATTCTGTTGTGTTGTTGCCCAGAGTGAGAAGAGGGTACAATTAACAGTTAAAGTCTGAACATTTTGAACAGAAATATACAGAGCACAGTAAGCTAGAGAAAGGATGTCCTCCTGTAGTTTTAGCTATATCAGTTTCATTGTATTCATACTCTGCTGCCATGAAATGGCTGTAGCTAATATTACATGCTAGACTGAATATTTAACACTTCCTCCATAATCTCTCTTCTTTTTCCTTTTTCATTTCTACCAGTGACTCTGAAACAATTACTGCCTCTCTTCATAATTTTCCACCTCCCTTTCATTGACTGCTGCTGCCTCCCTTTCCCCTACCACTGTATCCCTATTTATTCCCCTCCTGTTCCCATCAATGACTGCTACTACCTCGCTCCTCTACTACTACCGCATGCCATACATTCCCTCTCGCCACTGACCACTGCTTCTGCGTTATCTTGTAGTTGCTGCCCCCCTTCCATACTATCCTCCTCCTTCTCCCTCCCTGCCTTCTTCTGCTCTCACACTCATTAGGCACTATTTCTCCTCTGCTCTCCTTCTCTCTCCTATTGGCTGCTATTGACCTCGTCCTCACTTACTACTTCATATCCCTAACTCTCTTTCCCCTTCCTCTACTGACCACTGCTTCTTTCCTCCTCCCTAGACACTGTTTCCTGTTACCACAACACTTATTTAAATATAAATCCATAGAGCAATATACCATTACCAAATCCAGTAACTTTATTATAAAACTCACTAAAGTTACAATCCTTAAGCATCACCAACCTAAGATGTAGGTCTAGAACACACAACTGAAATAAAGTGACAAATTATAAAATTTATTTCAGGAATAGTAGACTAGGCTAATTCTCTCCACTCTTCCAAGAGCTCTGAAGAGATGCAAAGATTCAGTAATATTTATATGCATTCTGTCCCATTCATTCTCATAACTGTTGGTATTCTCATCTATGCAGGTTCTTGGCAAGCTATTCAGGTCCATATCAGATCTCACTCTTTTTTGAAAATGTCAAACTTGAGGAGATTGATATTCAAAAGCCATTTAGATGGATAACTTAAATGTTGTGCACCTAAATGGCTAAACCAGCATATTTAGCTGCTTATCCAGCTAAACTCTAGCCAGATAACTAGTTAAGACAGACGGGTATATTCAGCGGCATAACTGTGCCCTGTTAGTTAGCCGGATAAAGACCCCATGGTGCCTGCTGCAAGATAAGGATGTGTGTTTTTATGTTCAGCTTCATTTTATCATTCAGCCTGGCAAAGAGTCTGGTTTAGCTCAGATTATTTAGCCTGCATTAACTGCCCAACTATTGGAAACCAGCTCTGCTTTGTTTTGAGATGATATCACACTGGCCTTCTGCTGGTATCATTTTATCATCACACACACACGCACGCACACACACACACACAAAATCTGTAGCACTCTCCCCTACTCATCACAAACACACTCGCTCCTACTTTCCTCCATTCTTCCCTATAATTGCTATTGCTTCTATCACCCAAGTCAATGTTCTTCTCTTCTACTCTACATCCCCACCTTCTGTTGGCTGCTGTTGTCTCCAGTGCCTAGTCATGACACCTTTCTTCAACCTTTCACTTCCACCCACCTCCTTTTCACTCTGCAGTCACTGCCATTTCCTCATGCCTCTGATGGCTCCCTTCCTTCTTTCCCACCAGTATATACTCCTATAGCTATTACTGTTTCTGCCCACTTGGCTGCTATTTGATTTTATTTGCCACCAAACTGCATGGTGCTAGTAGAATCTCCGTTTGAACAGACAGTTACTATTATTGCCAAATAGCTCACAGTAAGCAGAGTCACATTGCAGCTAGACAGAAAGAAGGAGCAGCGGCAGCAGGAATTAACGTCACCTGAAGAGAGAGAATGAGAAAACTGAGGTAGCAATAGCACATAGGCTAACAAAGGAGGAGGTACTGGTAAAAGACACGAGGATTTCAATGTTTTTTTATTCAAAATATTTCAGAATCTTACTGTAAAACTGCTGATTTTACATAATGCTCAAATATCCTGAATGAATTTTCAACTACTCTAGCAAAATGAAGAATACGTGGAGCAAAATTGTTGGTGATTTTAACAAAATGCTGAACTCATGGGGGATGTGCTTGTGACAATCAACCCAATGAGATATATATATGTAGGAGGTCATTACACTGAAAGTAAAACATATTTTAGACAAGTAGGGATGCAGAAAAAACAGAGATGCAAAGGGAGCAGCTGGGATTTAAATTCTGCATAAAAAGCAGTGCTGCCATGTACTAAGACACCATGTTGTATGCTACAGAGATGTTCCAGAATTGACAGAAAAATAGCTGTAAGACTGATCTTGGAGGTTTATAACTTCTCTTTAGTTCCCTCCTTTAGTAAATTGATTTTGCTGTAAAATGTTGGCTGTTTCATAATAATCTGGTTCTTAATTTGGATAAAATTGAGATGATTGTCCTCAATAGATTTATATCAGATGACACCCTTTCCATTTTGAAGGCTGTGATATCCCTATTGTGAAGGAGTCCATATTGAAATATTGGCATATTTTGTCTTCAGTAAAAGGTTTTTCAGAAAAATCCTATTTTTGCGATCAAAAAACATCAAGCTTTGAGAGAGAAACTTACACATCAAAGGCAGATTTTGGATGTGAATCAGGACCATGGACAGATCCCTTGTGGATTTTGTTCTCTATATTGGCATGTGTTACAATGTAAGCAATTTAAACATCCTAAATTGGACCGCCCATACAGACTTCCAGAATTGTTTACGTGCAACACAAGTGGGGTGATATATGTTATTATATGCCCCTGTGATTTGAGGTATGTGGGACAAACAGCCAGAGCTATTTGGTTACGGATTATTGAACATAGGAGTAGGATCAAATCTAGGAAGGAACATGCTCACCTGCTAGACCATTGGGTAGAACTTAATCATACAGTGGATGATATTAAATTTGTTGTTATTAAAAAATTGTATCTTCGAAATGATGGGGATTTATCTCTGATGTTAAGAAGGATAGAACAACGTTTCATTTTTAATTGGGGAACTATTGTGCCAGATGGTCTTAATGGACCCATTGAGTTGAACACATTTTTTTGAGAGGCCGGAGATGGGTGGAAGGAGATTATATTGGATGGAAGCGTTGAAAGTAGCTTTTAGAGCAATTGAGACCAGGTGATTTTCATTCTTTGATTAACACAGTGTGGTCAATTAGTTCAGCTTTATATAGAGGGGGTAAGAGCTTGAACGTAATGACGTGTAATGAGTTATGGTGAGGACGTCAGTTCTGGTTTACATGAGTAGACAATATGGCAGTGCTGATCGAATATGGTGAACGCGGTAAGATTTTTTTTTTTCTAATTCTGATGGAAATCTCATTTGGTTTGTAGATATGGGAGAAAATTAGAGGAGAGATGGGCATCATGAAAATCTATGAATCATTATAACAAAGGGTTTTAAGCGAAAAGTTTGATGAAATTGGAGTTTCAAGCGAGAAGTTTGAGGAAATAGATTGGAGGTTATAAGACCACGGCGTTTTGTGTGAGGTGAGCCTGGGAAGTGTTAAGGGAGATAGTTAAACTATGTAAAAAAGTTTTTGGAATTTGGTATGTTAAGTATTGATTTTTATTTTAGATTAAGAAATTGAAGAATTGTTATTGAGACAAGAATTTTGGATTAGTCCCTGAAGAAGCCTCTGTGTAAGGGTGAAACGAAGATATCTTTGTTGGACCGGAATGACTTTTGTTTAATAAAAGACAAGAAGAAATTATAAACATTAGAATTTCCTTGTAGTTTAACAAGAGATTAGAAGAAAAAAGAAGCTGGAGAGTGGATAAAAGAAATATTTGAATATATAAAATGGTTTGATGTCACTATGTTTACATGTATTGATAGGTACTATATGTTTTAACTATTTGTATAAATGAGGGATGTGTGAGTAATGTATGGGTTAGTTAGATTTTAATTGCCTAGATAGAAAGTGTTTGCACATACTTGTTTGAATAATAAAAAATATATTGTATTTATGACAGTGATGATGTCTCTGATGGTTTTGTAGTTTAATAAGACAGAGAACAGTTTATTGAATCCCTTAGTTTGTAATACCTTGTCCATCTTAAAAGGCAGGCATGCATAAGAGGAGGAATAAGAAATTGGGGCCAGCTGAGAACAGATAGGCTCCTATCTCCAGGAGAAGGCAGCTCCTGACAAATCTCCATCCTGAAGGTAAATGCTGAATGTGAATGTTGTTGAGAGTAAGCTGTTTACGTTGAGCCATTTGCTTGTGAAGAAAAAAGTTTTGTGTAAGTCAAAAGTTCAGACTGTGTCTGTCCTCTGGCAAAGTACAAACCACCTGTGCTATCCACACTCCATTTATAATAGAGTTCCTGCAAATACCTTATGAGTACTACAGATTGCACAAAACGCTGCTGTGTGAGTCTTAACTGGGTCTGACCTCAGAGGTCACATCACCCCTGTTCTTTGTTGCCAGTACAATGGAGGATTAATTATAAAGGAGAAATTATTATTTACCTGATAATTTCCTTTCCTCTAAGGAAGGCAGGCCAATCCCTACAAGTGGGTTATGCACCTTTACCAGCAGATGGAGACAAAATAAAAATTGACATCACAAATATATAGCCCTGCTCCAACAGCAGCCCACCAGTATTCTCTGAAAAAGTGAAACTGTAGATAAACTGATTATTCTTGAAAATGATTATTAACAATCAACCGCTCATGCTTCCAACCAATATGAAACACTTGAGCTCAGATAAAACAAAAAACAGTTAGTAAACTGAGGGGCTGATTAAGTCATTTACTAGTCCTACAACCAATAGCAGAGCATTCTGCATCATCTGCACCTAAAGGGTGTAGGGTGAACTAAAAGCAAAAATAGGCAGCCATGGGCATGTCAGGGAATGGCCTGCCTTCCTTAAAGGAAAGGAAATTATCAGGTAAGTAGTAATTTCTTCTTCCTCTGCACTCTGGCAGGCCAATTCCCACAAGTGGTATGTACCAAAGCTAATCCCGAATGGGGCAGGAGGCTGCCCGCGGTCCAGTCAACACCACCCGTGCAAATGCAGCAGCCTCTCAAGCTCGAACATCCAAGTGGTAATGCTTGGAAAAGGTATGTAAGGAGGACCACATCGCTGCTCGGTAAATCTCAACAGAAGACAACCGAATCTCCGTCCACAATACCACCTGAGCCCTTGTGGAATGCGGTCTAATCTGCTTTGGCAAAGGAATACAAGCATCCACAAAGGCAGCCATAATGACTTCCTTAATCCAAGGGGTTACAGTTTCCTGCATCACTGCTTCACCTTGTTGACTCCACCGTGGAGCGCAAACAACCAATCAGACTTCCAGACAGATTTAGTAACCTTCAAGTACCGCAGCAAATGACACTTGATGTCCAAGGTACACAAAAGACGATACTCTCATCTCTGTCCCTGACCAACATGGGCAGGGATATGGATTGATTCAAATGAAACTCCAAAACTCCCTTTGGCAAAAAAGACAGCACAATCCAAAGCTGTACTGCTCCCAGAGTCATACGCAGAAAAGGCTCACTGCAACACTGAAAAGTCAGACCAGCCAAAAAATTCAGGACCAGATTAATGTCCCACAGAGGCACGTGCAGTCACAAGGGAGGATGAAGATGCTTAACTCCCTTCAAGAACTGGGAAACATCAGGATGGGTAGACAAGGGTCCACCATTGACTCACCCCCTATATCAAGTGAGGGCTGCCACTTAAGGACCAAACCTTTATGCAATCCTCCCTGTAAAAATGCCAACATCAATGGAATATCTACTCACTCCATACACCAGACCTCTAAAATTCTCTAAACTCTCACATAGGCCAGAGACATGGAAAATGTCTTGATCTGAAGTAAAGTGGAAATCACAGCAGGTGAATAACCATGCCTCAACAACCTAGCCCTCTCAAGGGCCAAACCATAAGACAAAATCAACTCAGATGTTCATGAAGGGTCCCTGCCACAACAGATTCTTCCAAAGGGGCAGCCTGAGAGGACTGCCCACTAGCAATCTCTGAAGATCAGCATACCACGGCTTCCGGGGCCAATTCGAAGCCACCAAATATATGGTGCTGGCCTGGCTTACAATCTTGTGAATAATTCTGCCTATCAGAGGCCAGGACAGTAAGGCATATAGCAGGCTGCCAGGCGGCCACACCTAAATGAGAGCATCGATGCCCAGTGCATTCAGATCCCACCTGCAACTGAAAAACCATGGCACTTTTGCGTTGTCAGAAGTTGCCAGCAAGTTTAGATATGGCCAGCTCCAGCGCTCCACTATGAACTGAAAAGCTTCATCTGCTAACTTTCATTCTCTGTGTCCAAACTCTTCTTTGTTGTCACAATGTCTGACATTATTTGGACAGACTAAGCCTGTAAATGCTCAGCAAACTGTAACCAAGCCAACTATACCACCCGTGCTTCCAATCGGTTGATGATTCACTGCCATTCCTCGGCATTCTAGCGACCTTGCATATCACCTGAAAGTGAGCCTCCCAACCCAGGAGTCTTGCATCCATCATAAGAACTAACTAATCTGACAACTTCAAGGAAACACCCTTCCTGAGATGATCCGCCTGCAACAATCACTGTAATTGGACATTCACCTCCAATGGTAAAAGAAGCCTCATTGCGTAGTCCTGCAACTGTGAACTCCAGCAGGAAAGTAAAGTCGCATATGTACCCTCGCCAAGGGAACAACCTCCAATGTAGCTGCCATCAAACCAAGGACCTGAAGATAAGACCACACTGTCAGACGAACAGTCCTTCTCATGGTTTGAACTTGAGGAATCAACTTCTGAGTTTGATTATTTGGCAGAAACACTCTGCCATGCTTTGTATAAAAGCAAACACTTTGTATAAAAGCAAACACTGAGCTATCTGTGATAGCTCTAAGCTGCTCTTGGCCAAGTTCACCACCCAACCTAGGTCCTGCAGTAAGGAGACCACCTTGCAAGATGCCCGGTGACTTTCTTCTTCTCTCTTGGCATGAATCAACTAGTTGTTCAGATATGTAAATAATCTAGGATGCCGTCAACCACCACCATGACTTTGAAGAAGGTCCTGGGTGCAGTGGCCAGCCTGAAAGGCAAGGCCTGAAACTGATAATGACGTCCCAGAATGGCAAACATTAGGACCCATTGATGTTCCTGGCGAATGGGAATATGCAGATGTGCCTCCATCAGATCCAGAGATGTGAGGTATTCCCCTGAATATACTGCCATTATTACGGAGCATACAGTCTCCATTTTGAAATGAGTGACCCGCAAATGATGATTGACTCCTTTGAGATCCAGGATTGGTTGAAAGGATGCCTCTTTCTTGGATACAAAAATATAGATGGAATAACAGCCCATATTTTGTTGCGACTCGAAAAGAAGAATCATGGCCTTCAGGTCCAAAAGTCTTCTCGATTAGTTTCTACTGCTACCCTCTTCTGAGGGGAGTTGCACGGAGAGATCATAAAGGCATCTGGAGGAATGTGAAAAAATTCTAGAGCATAGCCATTCCGAATCACTTCCAGGACCTACTGGTCCAATGTGATCTGGACCCACCTCTGATAAAAGCGAGATAGATGGCTGCCTATCTCCTGCACAGCAGGTGAGTCCACAAACCTTCATTGGAAAGATCAAGAGGCTCCACTCTCAGAGCCGGCATCCTTCTAAGGCCTTCTCCAGTGAAAGGACTAAGACCTACCAAAGGGACGAGGTCTCTGAGAGGAAGCTCCCCTATAAGGACAAAATCACCTGAAATCTCAAGAGTGGCCACTTGCCCAAAAAGGCTGTGAAGTTGGCTTCTTATTCTCCAACAAATGAAGGATCTGGGCTTCTCCCCATCTGTTTGCCATCTTCTCCAACTCACTGCCAAACAAAAGAGAACTCTTGAAGGGCAGGTTGGTGGAATTGGACTTAGAAATAGTGTCTGCCAACCAATTGTGCAGCCACAGCTGACGCCTAGTCACTATTAAGGAAGCAACACCTTTGGCGGCAGTGCGAATAAGGTCACAGTCCACATCAGCTAAGAAGGACGCCCCCCGGTTCTATAATCACTCTGCCATCCGAAACCATTTCCCCAGGCTCCTGAGAGAGATGCAGAGTAGCTCGAGCTACCAGGGAACAACAAGCTACAATTTTCAAATTCATTGCCATTGCCTCAAAGGCTTGCTTAAGGAAAGCTTCAGTCCTATCCTGAGCATCCATTATAGCGGCTCTTCCTTCAGTCGGAATGGTGGTTTACTTAGTGAGAGAAAACACCAATGCATCCTTCTTTGGGAAATGCAACTGTTCTCTTGCCTGCAGATCCAAGGAATATAAACCTGCCAAGGTGTATCCTCCTTTAAAACTCACCTCAAGCACACTCCATTCAAAGTCAATCAACTCTTGAATTGTATCCAGGAGGGGAAAGAAACATGAAGCCTTACTTAGGGTGACCAGGAGGGCACCAAGCATGTGACCCTCATTTAGGAGGCAATACCGTCTTTGCAGAATGTCCCTGCAGAAAGGTCTGTAGCCCCTGGAAAAATTCCACCCAGGAAAGAGAGGATGGATCCATACCAGGCCCCATAGGTATAAACCTGATGTCCTGTGAGTGAGACTCTGCTGAGGATGTCTCTGCCAGTGGATCAACTGAAGAAGGAGACACTCTTGTTGTGTCACCTCCAGCCCCAATCCCCTTAGGCCGAGGGGGATGGTCCAGCATCAGCAAAATAAGTATGGGCAAACACCTTTAGCATCCAGGCAGCACTGACACAGGCTCGCAGAAAACTCCAGCTGTATTGCCTCTATATAGCATGCAGCACAAATAGCTAAGTACTTAGACTTCTTTGACACCAGAGCTGTCTGGCTGAGGCATGCCACAGTAAGATATGCGCTTAAGACACCTCAGCAGGCAGCTACGTGGCCAGGTACACAAATAAGATATGCGCACAGTTATGCACACAATATGTGCTCTGCTACGTGCTTAACTGCATACACAACACTCGCAATACTCGGTCAGCAATGCGCATACAATACACACTCAGCCAGTTTTCAAGTGCGCACACCATTAGTTAGCACACAACAGAAGGCATGAATCTGGGCACACAAGAAGGCTCGCACATGCGCGCCAACGTCACACACACACAAAAAGGTGCAAAGGTGCTCCGAGGCCTACCACACGCCCCAGGAAAAGAAGCCTGGAAGTGGGGCCTAGCCCAAAAAGGCTGCTCAACCTGCCAAGCCTGCGCTGCTTCCACACCTAACTCCTCAGAGACGTGAGCGGGAGATGCCAAACACCAATGCTGATAAGAAGGACCCGGTAAGAAGTAAAGATAGCCTCACAAGAGCTTCCTCACTCTTTTTTTTAAATTTTACCTGAGCTCAGCCCTCCCTGGCTGAAGGCAGAAATGGGTATCTGGCTACGAGGGGGAGGGGAAGAGCGAAAGCCTTCACTGCTGATCCTCTCTCGGCCTGCAACTCATTTTTTTGTAGTTTATTTTTGAGTCCACACCAGAACCAGGCCACTAGACTGAAGGCTCTAAACTGAGGAAGGGACCTAAAGGTAGCACCTCAGAGGCAAGTGGTACTATCCAGTCATCTCGTCTTCTTTTCTTTTTTTTTTTTTAACAGGCAGTCTCCAGTAGGGAAATGCATGTCTATCATCTGCTGGAGATGGAGAATACCGGGGGAGCTGACTTTGGGGCAGGGCTATATATCCATCTATGACATCAACTTTTGCTTAGTCTCTATCTCCTGGTAGAGGTGCACAACTCACTTGTGGGGACTGAGCTGCCTGAGTGCAGAGGAAATGGTAATGTTCATTCATAAATTGTTGAGTAATGCTGCACTTGTGGACTTAGCCATAGAAGCAGTCCTGTGCTTTTTTTCTTAATGTCTATGTATCAGTACCCTGGACTGTAAAAATCGGGCCCAGTGTTGGTGGTCATCTGAATTCAATTCCCTTTTTCCTCCCCCACTCACCCGCCATCGAAAATAACATTTTATATTGTCTTTGATAGCAGCATTGACTTACAGTGTTTTAGTCTTTTCTTCAACATTATGTTGATATGTTTACTTGTGAATATTTTTATAACTGTGAACCCTGCCATTACCCTCTGTGTGTAATAAATTTTTAAAATAAATAAATTAGACCTGGTACAACTCTGATCTTCATCTAATCAATCCCTTTTCCTTTCATGGCATTCTATCTGTCTAATTTGACTGGGATATTCAGTGACGCAGCCGCACCATTGAAAACACCCAGCTATGAATTTAGCAGCATACAGCTTCAAATATCGCTACTTTGCCATTTAGATGGATAACTTTTCAGTTACCCTTCTAAAAGGTTTCTGAATATCGGCCTCTTTAAAACTAAAAGTCCATTCCTAATTTTCACATTCTTAACTCTTCTTATTCCCTTCAAAACAGTCAACCACTTTTGACCATCGCCCTTATAACAGATGTTGACAGTTTCATTTTTCTGAAATGGGCAGAATAATAAAAAACTTAAATCATGACAAAACACAAATTAACTGTATTAATTATTACTACCAATATATAGGCTATCATCTAAGTAGCCAATAAAAGTATTACCGGATGGGAAACTTTTCTGTATAACCAGCAGTAGTTTCTAACTGGATTACTATGAACAGCTGATGTTGCACTCTTTGCCACTTTGTTCCATTATTTGATTACCTTTTTTTGTGAAAAACTGATTTCCAACAAGTAAATTAAATCTTTTTTTTTTGGTCCATAATGTTCTGTGAACTGTAGTCTGCTGTTCCTCACACTATTGAATAGTCCTAATACCTTTTCCATGTAGGCAGCATACATGTACAGTGCAGCATTCTCACTTCATTTTCCCCATAATATTTTTTAAACTGGTTTCAGATCAGTTTTAATTGCAATTGAAAGTGGTTGCAACCTGTTCATTTTGCAAGTTAAAATTGATTTGAAACCAGTTTCAAAACATTAATGAGCAACTAAAAAGTGTACTTCATCTTGTAAACAAAATCATGTTGCATATAAATCTACACCTACAAGCAAATACTGTTATCCATTGATAATTTAACAAAGAAAATGTCGGATTGGAGGTGCTGAGCACTCTCGCCATAAGCCAATCCCAGCATTTTCTTCCACACCTCTCCATCTGTACACCAGCAGTGTTGTCCCCCCAGACCAACCCAGCACTCTCCAACTCTCCGGGCCATACCCAGATCTCTCTTCCTCCCCATATCCATCTCGTCCTCAGTACACTCCAACACTCCTCCCTTGCATACCCCCAGCACACTCTGTCCCCTTTCCTTCCCCTTTCTCCCAGAAATGTACCACATACCCAGCCCAAACTCATCCTCTCTCAGCCGTCCTCTTTCCCTTTCCTGCCTGGCTCAAAACAAGCAATCTTGCTCTTTTACCCCTCCTATTCCTTTGCATCCCTCCAGTCTCACGGCCCTCTTTTATGTGCCACCATCACTCTGGCTCACTCCAACCTGCAGCTCTCTATTTCCCTGTGGCTCTGTTAAAAGGCCTGTACCTATTGGACTTTCACCGTGGAGCATACGCTCGTACTCTCTGAGCTACCACATAGGGATGTGAATCGTTTTAGGACGATTAAAATTATCGTCCGATAATTTTAATATTGTCTTAAACCGTTATGGAACACAATACAATAGAGATTCTAACGATTTATCGTTATAAATCGTTAGAATCGTGAGCCGGCACACTAAAACCCGCTAAAACCCATCCCCGACCCTTTAAATTAAATCCCCCACCCTCCCGAACCCCCCCCAAATAACTTAAACATTTCCTTGCCAAATCCTACCTCCTTCAATCCCCCACCCTCCCAAACCCCCCCCAAATGACTTAAATTACCTGGTGGTCCGGAACGGCAGCGGTCCGCAACGGGCTCCTGCTACTGAATCTTGTTGTCTTCGGCCGGCGCCATTTTCCAAAATGGCGCCGAAAAATGGCGGCGGCCATAGACCAACAGGATTCGACGGCAGGAGGTCCTTCCGGACCCCCGCTGGACTTTTGGCAAGTCTTGTGGGGGTCAGGAGGCCCCCCCAAGCTGGCCAAAAGTTCCTGGAGGTCCAGCGGGGGTCAGGGAGCGATTTCCCGCCGCGAATCGTTTTCCGTACGGAAAATGGCGCCGGCAGGAGATCGACTGCAGGAGGTCGTTCAGCGAGGCGCCGGAACCCTCGCTGAACGACCTCCTGCAGTCGATCTCCTGCCGGCGCCATTTTCCTCCTGCCGGCGCCATTTTCCGTACGGAAAATGGCGCCGGCAGGAGATCGACTGCAGGAGGTCGTTCAGCGAGGCGCCGGAACCCTCGCTGAATGACCTCCTGCAGTCGATCTCCTGCCGGCGCCATTTTCCGTACGGAAAACGATTCGCGGCGGGAAATCGCTCCCTGACCCCCGCTGGACCTCCAGGAACTTTTGGCCAGCTTGGGGGGGGCCTCCTGACCCCCACAAGACTTGCCAAAAGTCCAGCGGGGGTCCGGAAGGACCTCCTGCCGTCGAATCCTGTTGGTCTATGGCCGCCGCCATTTTTCAGCGCCATTTTGGAAAATGGCGCCGGCCGAAGACAACAAGATTCAGTAGCAGGAGCCCGTTCCGGACCCCCAGGTAATTTAAGTCATTTGGGGGGGGGTTCGGGAGGGTGGGGGATTTAATTTAAAGGGTCGGGGGTGGGTTTTAGCGGGTTTTAACGATTTTAACGATATATCACGATATTTTACCCCCCCAAACGGCAACAATACGATTCCCTCCCCCTCCCAGCCGAAATCGATCGTTAAGACGATCGAGGACACGATTCACATCTCTACCACATAATTTGGCATGCATGTGCATAGATTCCAAATTACTTGCATAGTTTAGGATATATACCCATTAAGTTCCAAGCAGTGATGCTAACTTTAAAACAAGCATTTACGTGCCCATATACATGTTTTTGTGGGCGTGAGCACACATGTGCTAGAATTTCATATCATCTGCGCAACTGTGCGTGCATTATATAAAATATTCCTAGTGTGCATATGTGTGCTCCTAATTTTAAGCAGTTAAATGAGGACATTTTATTAGCATATTTTCCTTAGGACTTGTTGGCTTTTACACGCGCAAGTGAGTACATTTTATAGCATGCACTCGTGAAGGAAATTACCAGTTTTACCAGTCTATCTCTAGGTCATCCAGACCTTTACAGTTCTTCAAGCTGCACTTCCCCCAGTTTAATCTAACTCCTCATCCAGTCAGTTTTTGGGTATAAAGAGGTTTATTCTGACTTACACCTAATAAACAGCAGAAGTAAATATGAGCAGATAACAGCCCTAGGCACGTAGCATTCGCAGGTAATAAAATCAGGGGTTTTGCTTGTATATGATGGCCCCACCCCAGAATGCCTCTGACCTGCCCAAATCTGCCCCTCTTTTACACGAGCAAAGTTATTTATGCACTAGTACTTACATGCATATGTGCAAACTCCATAAAATAGTGCGAATAATTGCTACTTACGTGCACATCTGCTATTTTATGCACATGCATCTCTTGAAATTCACCTTTATGTGTGTAGTTCAGTGCATGTCCACATAAGTTCTGAGCTACATATGTACATTCTTCAATGGCCAGTGGGATGTATGTACACACCCCACTAGTTGCCAACAGACAGGCACTACTTCTGGAGGCTAAATGAATTATATAGACAACTTTTGCCATTCTATCCTTATGTGATAAATTTTCCATGTCCCTGATTAATTTTGTTGGTTATATTGAGTGTAGTTTCACCTACTGAGAAGGGAAGAGTTGATAAACTGAGATCATGGTCTGCTTCTGCAGGACCAGTCATTGCTTATCTATATGATGTTAGACAGAGTGGAATTCATATTCAGTCACTTTGCGACTCTGCTAGTTAGCCAGATAAACTTATCCGGCTAACTAGTATTGTATATTCAGTGGCAAAACTGTGCCATTGAACATATTCAGCTATCTTAAAGTTAGCCGGATACGTTTATCTTGTTAACTTTAGGACAGCTAACTCTGAATATCAAGTGTAACCAGATAACTTATCTGAATAACTCAGCACCTCCCTGGAACACCTCTGAACTGATCCTGAATTGCCCCTCACCTATCCAGCCAAGTTGTAGCCATACAAATAGTTATCCAGTTAGAATATAGCTGGATAATTGACCACATTTTCATTTAGCTAAATAACCCCTTAGTTATGCGGCTAAAAACATTTGAATATGGACCTCAATAGGTTTCTAAAAATGTATATTATAAAAGAGTATCTTCATAATAAGAAAAATCTTGACATAGGTAGTTCTAATACTATCTAAATGGTCTTTGAGCAAATACGTAATGTCTGATAATATATAACTATCTTACTCAAAGTAAATAACGATGTACCAGCAACTAGTTTTATTATGAATAGATTTGCTTGTTTTCAGAACCCTGTTTTCAAATGTTTTTACAATGGGCAGGGTCAGCTTAACCATAAATCGAAATAAGTGACTTTTGTAGGATGCCAGTTTCTAGGGTGTAGCAAATAGTGACAGTCATAGGAAAACAATAATTTCTGACAACAACACAAACTCACAGAGCCATTGTAAAGGTATACTGCAAGGTACCCATAGTAATTAATTTCTGCCCTTGTTACAAATATATCCTGTATGATAGGAAATGCCTTGTGTATGTGACTATCTAAAAGGTTCAAAGCAAAAGCAGGAAAATGATGGAAGGGGGTGGAATAAGTGAGTAAGATAGATCTGAGTTTAACTGCTTTGGATATTATACAAAAAATATATTATAGCAGAGTATGAATTGCCAGCATGAGACATTGAGCAGCGAGGACCTGAGACTTGTACCAGAATATAGCACAGCATGGGAAGAAGTCCAAACAATTAAATGCAGATGTAACACTCAGGAAAGTACTGTGGACTTTTGCTAAACATGCCATGATGAACAAATAAAGTCTGATAATGGCAACCTTCCCATCCAATCAGATTTCAAATGAACTGTAGACAATTAACAATGAATTGCTGGTATTTCTGAGTCTCTAATTGATTGTCATAAGGCTTACTCATACCAATGAGATACCTGGACATAATGTCAATAAACCAGTTATTTTTCAACTGGTTAGCAACCAAATTTCAGCCACTCATGAGACAGATACCCAGGATGACAATCTAAGCTCTGCTTATTATGAATGCACACAAAACTATCAGCACAGAAACTTAAAACCAGGAAGATTACAACAGACCACAGGAAGCACTGAGAGATGCCCTGCTAAAAAAGTTCTTCAAATTAGTAAAAACTTCTAAAGCAGCTACATTTCAGGTGGTTATAAATCTTAATTGGGGATTTACCATATTTGTTCATGGTTATCTGACCAGCTACACAGGATAAGTAATGAATGTGATGAAGTTTTATAATAAACTTTACATGATTCCATTATTGTTTCCTTTTCATTTCAGATCCAATAGAGTGGGGCTCAGGATTGGGGGAATGGCTCCCTAAGGGCCCTAGCAGTTTATATTATTAACACTTTTAATCATTTTGCCTTCACAACTGATGTGGAAAGATAAACAGCCATAACAAGTAAAACTTTTCACCATGGCTGTGTATTTTTTGTTATTCCACCTTTTATGACTGGTCAGCTACTTCAATTCATATATTGCGTTTACTTCCCTGTTCCCATGGTGCTTACAATCTAAGGGCCTCATTTAATAAGCATTAAATTAAAGGAAATTCCCCTTGAGAGGCTGAGAATTTTGCTCCTCACAGTAGGCCACACAACTGTCCAACTGTAACAAATGCCAGAGACGTAGAAAAAAAACCTTTCTGGCCCGGAGCAAAGTGGAAATCACCTCAAAAGGATAACCACTCTTCAACACCTGAGCCCTTTCAAGGGCCAAACCGTATGACAAAAACAACCTGGATCGTCACGTAAAATGGGTCCCTGATGCAACTGATCCATCCTGAGTGGCTGCCTTGCGGACTGCCCACTGGCAGCCTCTCCAGAGACAATCCGGAGCCATCAGAAGTACAGTTTCAGACTGGCTAGCAATCTTCTGAACGATCCCACCTACCAGTGGCCATGGTACGAAGGTCTATATCATCCTGTCCTGTGGCCACATCCAAATGAGAACTCTATATCCTGTGCTCTCAGATTTCTACTATAACTGAAGAACTGTGGTACCTCTGAGTTGGTGGAGGACACCTACCAAAAAGGACTCCCCCAGCATGCTACCATAAGCTGAAAAGCTACTGGTTCTGCCTTGATGATTGATGTAGGCCACTGTTGATGCATTTTCTGCCAGTACCATGACTACATGAGCTGTCAGCCGCCTGGCAAACTAACATGTCAGTGAAAATGTACGCACTTCCAACTCCTGACCATGAGCCTCCAACTAAGAAAGCTTGTATCTGTCATGAGATCCAACCAGCCTGCTGCCTCCAGGGAAATCCTCTTCCTGAAATGATCCACCCATAGCCACCAGTGCAATGGAATGTGCACCGCCAGGTGCAAGTGAAATTGCATCATGCACACCTTGTCCACTAACAGGACCACAGAAGTGCCCTGAACAGGGGACAATGTCCAAAGTGGCTGCCATCAACCCGAGGACCTGAAGATTAAACCACACCGTCAGACTAATAGTCCTCCTCAGGGCCTGAACCTGAGCCACTAACTTCTGAATACATTAGTCCAGCAGAAATACTCTGCCCAGCTTCACATCGAATCGTACGCCAAAACAGTCCAGCTTCTGAGAAGGCTATATCTCATCCAGATACAAATGTATCAGGTTGCCTTCTTTGTGCAGAAATACTGCTACTACCACCATGACCTTGGAGAAGATCCTGGGAGCAACTTACAATCCAAAGGGCAGAACCTGAACATGATAATGATGGCCCAGAATGGTGAGGCTCAGGAAACACTGATGTTCCTGGCAAATTTGTATATATTCCTCCATCAGATCTAAAACTTAAGACACTCCCTTGTTTTTACTGCCAATATTACAGGACACAGTTTCCATCTGGAAATGAGTCAAATGCCAAAGATGATTAACTTCCGTAAGATTCCAGGATGGGTCAAAGGACCCCACCTCCTTCTTGAGAACAACAGAAAAAAGGAAATAGCTGCCTACAAGCCCGATAGCCTCCTAAAGGTAGTCTCCAATGCCAATCTCTTCTGCAGAGACCTGCATGGAGACCCCATAAAAGGTATCCAGAGGAATCTGGAGAAATTCCAGAGCATAGTTGTCCATTATGACCTCTAGGACTCACTGGTCCGCCATAACCTGGACCCACTTCTGTAGGTCTCAACCTTCACTGTGAAGGTTGAGAGCCCTGATTCCAGAGCCTGCAACTTATGAGGCTTTCTAGGCTGGAAGGACTGAGATCTACTTAAGTGATGAGACTTTGAGTAGAGTCTCCTCTTAAGAGCGTGAATGAAAGAGAACCCTGAAAGGGTAACCTTGCAAGATTGTACTTGCAAACTGTGTCTGCTGACCAATTTCATAGCCACATCTGGTGACTAGTCACTATCATGGAAGCCATCCCTCTAGCGGCCATCCACGCCAAGTCATAACCTGCATCGGCTAAGAATGCAACCCTGGTTCTATACCAATCTGCCATCGGACCCCACTCCTTGCATCTCTTGAGAGCGATGCAAACTAGTCCAAGCTACCAGGGAGCAACAAAATGCAATCTGCAAATTCATTTTTTAGAACTGCTCCTCCTTACACTGGGATGGTGGTTCGCTTGGTAACATCATCTACCAAGATAGCTACCTCCTGGAATCTCAATGGTTCCCTCAATTTTGAACCAAGAGGTACAATCCTACTAAAGTGTGTCCCTCTTTGAAGTTAGCTTCAGGGGCACCCCATTCAAAGTCAAACAACTCTTGAATCATCTCCAGGAGAGGAAGAAACATGACACCTTGTATAGAACAACTAATTTGGGGTCCTGTTTGGTACACTCGAAGAGTCACCCCCAGTCACACCAAGTGTCTTCAGAGTCTGAGACAACAGACTTGGCAACACATTTCTGTGAAAGAACTGGAGCAGATTCCTATGTGGTTCCAAATCCAGAGTAATTTCCCCTCTTCTAGAGGGGAGAAAAACAGATCCCCATCAAAATCATCTGACATAGCCTAAGTGCAGAGGAATTGTTATTAGTATTCTGAAAAGCTAGAGTCTTAAAACATTTTTTAATTTCATCATGTGGTCATCTTCATCCTGGTACCAGGTACCCAACGCCTGCACCTAGGCCATAGCTATGGTAACATGCAAACACATCTCAGGGCTGTACTAGTCCCAAGTGACAACTGACCTTCCCCTCACCCACCCTGCTGATGCAAAATGGAAACTCCCCTCCCCCAGCACCAAATTCCTCCTAAGCAGATTGATATATGCAAATGGTAACTATGCACCAGCTACAAAGCCTGCCCTAACTTTAAATCCTGCCTCCACTCAATACACTAAACATTGCAATCCCCAACCTTGTCTGAGACTCTCCCTTTTGCACAATATCCCAGAGTTGCAGTGAGGTAAAAGTGATCCCTAATTGCTTCTACCCCATTGGTGCCATATTTGAAAATGATGCTGGCTGACCTGAGTCTCCCATTAGCCTTACATATGGGGTAAAGTGGAGTCTAGGGGCAGCCAACACCATTTTGGAATCTGGTGCTGGTGGAGGAAGGCACTTGGGGATCACTCCTGCCCCTTACCACTCAGGGTCTTCAGTGGATAAGAGGATATGGGAGGCATAGGGAGTAGGTCCTAAAGCCACAATTTTTGGTGTATCAGGTGGTAGCAGGCTTTGAAATCAGGGACCTGACAACCATAGGGGTTTGAATCTGGTTAAGAGCAGTATTTGGTGTTGGGGGAGGACCCTTTTGGGCATCTGCAGAGCGGAAGTCACTTGGAGATAGTGCCCTTTAATGACTAAGGGGGGAACTCCAAGATCATCGGCAGGTGAGTTAGTCTGTCAATATTTTTAGAGGATGTCAATTAAACCAGCTGAGGTATAGTTAATTTTGAAAGGCTTATCGTAGATCGTGAGGTTTATTGCAATATGTGTTATGCCTTTTTAATTTTAATCAGCTACTTTACATACAAAATGCTTTACAGCTCATTAATATTTCTTTTACATTGGGCCAAGATGTTTTTGTGCTATCACATATGAATTTTGGATTTTATTACTCACCTTTTCAAACTTGTGTTCAAGGCAAGTTAGCATTTAGATGCAATTGGTATGTCCCTTCCCCAGACAGCTTACAATTGAAGTTGATAATTCAGGCAATGGATGGTCGAGTGACTTGCCCAAGATCACAAGGAGCATCAGTGGGAGAAGTAGGATTTGAACCCTAGCTTTCTCAGTCCATTGCTCACTAGGCCATTCCTTTTTAGCATTTAACACACATTGCCAGGCATAGTAAATAGGCCCTCTTGTTGATTTTCTGTTAACAAACTTCATGGATCTATGAATGTAATAGCCTGAGTCCCAGTACTCCCTCAGACCTCCCTATTACCTTCTCTATTTCTCAACTTAAAGTCAATAAACATAAGGGGGGCACAGATGGATCAAAAAGAAAATCCAAACACAGGATGTTTTTGAGATTGCAAGCAGTTTGGTTGTATTAATTATCTGGCATACATGTGAGCTATATCTATGATTAAATTATGTCCTTCTGGAGCTACTACCATAAAATTCTTACCACTTTCCTGATTGACAAGACGTTCTGCAACTCAAACTTGCAGCATTAGCACTCTTATACAGAAGGAGGTAACAAACATAGGACATGTTAACTTAATATTCTTTGACAAAATGCATTAGAATACATTTATGGTTATAATGTAAACACGATTAAGGAAATACAGAGATGTCACTACAGCAAAGATATCTCAGTACTATTTTGCACTGTTTCAATATCACTAATTTCAACATACATAATTCCACTTGGCTTACTATGGAAGAAAATTCAATAAATATGAGTAAATAAATAAAGACATGAAAATCACCATCCACAGATAATCCAAAATATAGTGGCTATACTATCTGTATTTATTACACAAGTGAATATATATTTTTATGAGTTATCAAAATATTGGAACTTGACCATAAGGTTCTAATAAGACAAGCGATAGAAGCATAAACTGCGGGTAGTTTATGTTTTCAGTGCTTCTGATATCAGAACATCACTTCCTATACCCTCTTCCCCTTGTCCAGGGAGAAGGAGGTACAGGGTATTTTGAGTGTGGATAGGGAGAGGGTAAGGAGGGGGGTTGGCAGGGCGCCTTTTATTAAATAATCATAAAATAAGAAAGGAGGGGTGGGGGCTATCTGAGATCCCCCCAAAAAATACAGTTTTTTCATGGGAATTTGGGCAATGTGTGGCATTGCTCAGCCCTTTGGGGCCAATATATACATAACAGGGAGGGGGGGTTGGAAATGGACCACTGATCCACAAAGGTCTTTTTTTCTAATAAGGTTTTACTGTGCTATTTAACCAGATATCTTTGAAGATATCCAGTTAAATATCTATTTATTTATTTCTGGATTGATATAAACCGCTAAAGCAGGTACCAGACCTGCTCAAAAACATAACAAATAAACAATTAAAACAATAACAAAAAATAAAATACAATAAAATAGAACAAAATCCCAGCAGGAGAGTCAACAACATAGTCAAGTAGAATCAATAGTAACAACATAATCCCAGACACTCCCACACAGAAGTACCCAAGCTCACCAACTATAATGCAAACAGCCAAGCTTTTATTCTTTTTATGAAATGCAAATAGTTTGATTCCAATCTCGTTTCATGTGGAGCTGCATTCCATAACTCTGGCCCTATTATAGCAAATATACTTTTTCGATACACTATTTTTCGTATCTCCTGTCTTGAAGGAATTTGGCATCAGCCTTCATTCTTGGAGCGTAAATTCCGGTTACGGACATAGCATGTAATGCTATTTTGCTCCCCCCCCCCCCCCCCCATCCTACCCCAATGCTTTAAACATCAAAGTTAAGATCTTAAACTGACCAAGTTTCTCAATCGGTAGCCAATGTAATTGGTGCATGAGTGGTGTAGCACTCACCCTTCGTGGACATCCATAGATCAGCCAAGCTGCCATATTTTGCATCACTTGGAAAACTAGAAAGTTATCCAACCACACACGACTGGATAACTTTAAACCTGTTCTAAAGCAAGTACTAAGACGTGGGGTTTGGTCCCCGCATCTCAAAAAAATATAATTGCGATGGAGAAGGTACAGAGAAGGGCTACCAAAATGATAAAGGGAGTGGAACAACTCCCCTATGAGGAAAGACTAAAGAGGTTAGGACTTTTCAGCTTGGAGAAGAGACGACTGAGGGGGGATATGATAGAGGTATTTAAAATCATGAGAGGTCTAGAACGGGTAGATGTGAATCGGTTATTTACTCTTTCGGATAGTAGAAAGACTAGGGGGCACTCCATGAAGTTAGCATGGGGCACATTTAAAACTAATCGGAGAAAGTTCTTTTTTACTCAACGCACAATTAAACTCTGGAATTTGTTGCCAGAGAATGTGGTTCGTGCAGTTAGTATAGCTGTGTTTAAAAAAGGATTGGATAGGTTCTTGGAGGAGAAGTCCATTACCTGCTATTAAGTTCACTTAGAGAATAGCCACTGCCATTAGCAATGGTTACATGGAATAGACTTAGTTTTTGGGTACTTGCCAGGTTCTTATGGCCTGGATTGGCCACTGTTGGAAACAGGATGCTGGGCTTGATGGACTCTTGGTCTGACCCAGTATGGCATTTTCTTATGTCTTCTTATGTCTTATGTCACTATTGTGGGGGTGGGGGGTGTTGTTGCGATAGTGGGGCACCCACCAAAAAAGCACGCTGGCTGTGTGATACATTTTTTTGTGCCGCGGCCAAACACCGCAGCACAAAAGAACGTGGCAAGCAGTCCTTTAACGCGATGGCAGACTCAACTTCATAGGGCCGCCTTTGCCTTAGAGGGCTGCTGGCACGAAAAATAAAAGTTGCGGCAAATGAGAAGGTTGGGCGGGGAACAGTGCTGACCCCTGTCTCAACCTGGGGCCCCCAGCTGAGGCGGCCCCAGCACCCACAATCAGTAAAAAGAAAATGTACCTGGGTGGTGAGGACACCAGCCCCCATCCAACCCCCCAAAAGTCTAAGAATGTTAGTGTTCCAACCCCACCTGCCCATACCCCTTCTCCCATGCGGCCAAGGTGAAATCGCCAGACCTTTCCCCAGCCATATGGTTGGGGCAAGGTCATGTCGGCACCATTTTGGAAAATGGTGCACCCAACCCTGACGCGGGATCCATTTGAAGGTTTGGGGGGTGCAGGAGAGGGGTCGGGTGGTGGGGTGGGGGCCAGCATCCTAATGTTTGCATTTTCTGGCTTCCAGTGGGGGAAGGGGTGGGTAAGGGCAGGTGGGGCTGGGACACTATCTTTGACTTGGGGGGTTTGAAGAGGGGGCAGGCTTGCTCTCTTGGAGGTGGGAAGGAGGGCCAGTGCCATTGCCACACATGTGCATTTTATTTTTACTTTTTAGGGGTGTTGGGGCCACCTCGACTGGTAGCCCTGAGTTAAGATGGGGGTCAGCAATGATCCCGCTCAACCTTCCCGTTTGCCATGACTTTTTTCTTCCACTTTAAATGTGCGATGGCAGCCTCAGGACCCACTCTTGGGTCCCTGGCTTCCCAGCGCACATCTAATGCATCTCAAATAGGTGTTGTTATTTTATCACAGCTGACCACCTTCTCAATCGCCGCGATAAAATATTTATATATAATTGACTAGTAAAGACTTTCTTTCATGTATTTCTGTTATTCAAGCATACAAATCATTTGCAAAGAAGGTCATTGTAATAGGGGAAGGTATCTGGGCAGTGAGATGCAAAATATTGCATATAATCACACAATATTGCTGCAGTAGTGTGCTATCACGGCGGTATCGCACAAAATACACAATCTAACATGTTAGAGCACTAATGCAGCTTGATGCATCACCCCCTTAGCTGGTTGCAATTGAAAATTAGCTAATTTAGCCAGATTAGTTAGCTGGCTATAATTTAGTCAGATAACAGGCCAAATATTCAAAATGTTATCCAGCTAAATGGCTTTGAACATCGACTTCATTATAACATTATATCATACTGATGATTACACAAAAAAATGTCAAAAGCCATCCCAAGATAGATTCATTCCAAACACGGGATTTGAAATGAAACCAGGGTCTAAATGAAATGAAAAAATTCAAAGTCCAGCTCCATCTAAAACATGTACAGCCTGCTCTGTGATTGTTTACTAAAATTCCTGTTTAGATTCAGTTCTAAATCAGAGATGGCACAATCCAGAATCTGCCACATCCCATTATGGTATATACTGGCCAGTGTATGGAAAGATCTAAGGCCTTTGGATTGGATTTAGCCTGCAGAGCTAATTTTTCCAGGCTGCCATACTTTTCTTTCCCATAGCCACATCTGGTCCACAGAGGAAGTATTTATTTTCACACACAGTGGCAGCAGCAGAAAGCCTATGAAGTTACCAAGGCCCAACCAGTGAAAGCAGAAGTAGACACAAGGTGATGGCAGTAGAAAGGCCGACAATGTTTCCCAGGACCTCAAGAGGACACGCATGGCCATGATAAAAATGTTTGTTGGGTTTTCCTAGCCCTGCCAGCCGAGAAGATGGCCAAGGTGGGAGGGGTGAATGAGTGAGAGGGGAGGGAAGAGAGTGGGTTGAGTGAAAGGAAAGGCAGAGGAAGAGGGTGAGAGGGGAAGTGATGACAAAGCAGGAAGGAGGAGAGAAGAATCAAAGGGAAGGGGTAAGAGAGGGAAGGGTAAAGGACAGGGGGTGAGAGAGGGGAGATAGGGCATGTGCACACTCTTACCCCTCACTCAAACACCCCCACACACCCCCACACACACACACACCACCACCACAGGAAGAAGTAAGGGAAGGCAAGGAGCAGGGTTCCTGGATGTGTCACAGCGTTTGTAACTTCCATGAAATGTCGAAATATTATTAATAACATGATTTTCTGCCATACTCTTGGGATTTCTACCTCTTCCCTTTCCAAGCCCAACATTTCCGGTCATTGAAATGGCCGGACATATTTATTTATTTATGTATTTATTTACCGCTTTTCTATACCGGCATTCATGATGGATATCATATCATGTCGGTTTACATGGAACCGGGGTAAACATTAACTTAACATTGAACAGGAGGCAAAGTTACAATAAACAAGGTGTAGTGAACTTGGGCGTTGAGGTAGCAAGAGGCTACAGAAACAAAGGAGGAGAACTTAACATGTGGTAACTAGGGGATGCCTGGATCTATATAGAGGATTTTATATTTCACTATATAGAGGATTTTATATTCTATATAGAGGATTTTATATTTCACTATATAGAGGATTTTATATTCTATATAGAGGATTTTATATTTCACTATATAGAGGATTTTATATTCTATATAGAGGATTTTATATTTCACTATATAGAGGATTTTATATTCTATATAGAGGATTTTATATTTCACTATATAGAGGATTTTATATTCTATATAGAGGATTTTATATTTCACTATATAGAGGATTTTATATTTCACATATATTTCCCATACACTTTCTCCCCACCCCCCCAACTCCACAAACTGTGAAGGGGCCTCCCCTGCACCTTCAGCAACTAGGAACGTCCTATGTGGCTCTGAAAAGTTTGTAACCCTGCTATAGAGTAAGGTTGTGCAGCCACACAAATTCAGTTCTTTTCATTTTCGTTTTGGCTTGTTTTTTGAACTTTTGTTACTAAAGCTCTGTTCGTTTCCGGAAGTTATATGCAGAAATGTCATTTTGTGTGCATAACCTTGCATTTTCTGTGTGCAAGTTGCACTTATACCCATAAAATCAAACTTTATCTGCACAAAAATATTACACGCACAAACCTCCGAAAGCAAACTGAACGAATGCCCAGTCCTTACGTTTGAGTGATAGAGTTGCTTCTAGTGGGGGAGAGGTGAAGGAATGCCTCCAGCAGTTGCTCGATGAGATAGAAAACAGCTAAATCAGCTTCTCTCAGGAGGGGCTCTGGGAATAAGCAGCCCAGGAGTTTCTCATTGCTTCTATCACAACATTTGTGGGAATTCAACTGCCAGTTGGTAGATTAAGCACTTTTGCTGAAAGAGAGTGCCAGGATATGGTATCCAAGGGACAACCCTCCTCCACCCCCATCTCCCTTCCCCTAGATTCCTGACCCTTGGAGCAGGCTACAGAGCACTTCATGGATTGCATCCCGGTATCTAGTTCGATATGAATCATTGATGACAAGGAGGGAAGAAAGCCAGTTACCTACCAACTGCTACTGGCACCTTAAGCAAGAAATACCATCCTGGATTGGGACTGGAAGATGTGATCCTGCTCTTCCATTAGGAAATTAGTTATACTGGGCAGAATTATTTCAGTTTGCTCCTTCTCTGCAAATGGTAAAAGAGATTTTGTAAGATCATGCATTCAGTGATAAAACATAGATGGCACCACATGTAGGTTGCCTACTGCAAGATAATTATTGATGAGTTAATATAGCATTACAGATCACAATCGGCGAAAGGCTTCAAGACAGTAACATTCTTGCTTGTAAATAAACAAAGCTCTTCAGCTCCCTGAGGGTTAACGTTGCAGCCTAAGAGGCTGTTTGTGTTTACCAGTCAAGCTTTCTATATGTCTTGGTAACCATGGTGCATATCATCCCTGGGTTCCACATAAAGCTACCTTAATGTTCTAATCCACCCACTTAAGCATGCAAGCCTCAGCCAACACTGGAGAGAGCCTCAGAAACTGCATTTATCTAGTGCTGGTGAAAAACAGGAGTGCTGTTAAGGGATGTGTGCACAAAGATCTGTAGACCAGCAGCTTTTACTGAAAGCAGGATTTGCATAATTAAACCATAGGCAAACTGAAAAATTGTGAAAAGTCAATTACACTGCTTTCAGTTTGCTAAATGATTTAAATGTTTAGCAGCATTTCATGTTAGCTGGTACATTTTGTGAACATTTGGAATTTAAAGTTATAGTAACAATAACATTTAACAATAGCTGTGTTCCACACAGCAATGGTACCTTACTGGTAAAATATAGGGGGTCATATTCAAAGAAGTCTAGTCACCTAGATTGCTCAGGGCAAAAATGTCACCCTGCAAAATGACCAGATTCAGCCGCTGAAAAAGGAGCTTTCCAGGGGCAGAGTTTGATCAAGGAAACAACTTTGCCAGCTAGAACTGAATTTTGATTTGTTAGAAAACTAAGAGATATATTTACTAAAATGCAGTAACACACTAAGAAATGTTGGTAGTAAACAAATCCATTGAGATTAATGGGGCCCGTAGGTAAAAGTGCATGTTAGTGTTATTACCACATTTTAGTAAATATGGTCCTAGCCAGTCATCTCTGAGAGCCACAGCCAAAAGTTTTCCTAAATATAGCCAGTTATCTTGGCCACTCAGCCGTTCTTTAAAGGTCCATCCATTGTCTAATTGCATCAGACCATTTTCTTAACTCTACACCCTTCATATTCCATCAGCATGTTATACACTGCCCTGAATAAGGGTATAACACTTCCAGATATACAGACGTCCAACCTAAGAAACTAAAATAGATGTTTATTTTAGGTGCATTGGAAATTTAAAAACCAAAGCATTCCTTATAGCAAGAATAAAAGCGAGTCTTTAAGTTACACCTATTAAGTCTTTAAGTTACACCTATATAAGTCTTTAAGTTACACCTATTAAGAGGGGATAAAGTTACACCTATTAAGAGGGGATAAAGCAACCCACTATTAACCACCAGCAAATATTTAACATTCAAGATCAAATAGTTTGACTAATGTACTCATACGGATTGGTATATTCCATTAGTACAGCTCTGCAACCCTTGAACATAAGAATACATGATGTTTCTAAGATGGTGCTTGTAGTCATAGAAAACCATAGAAATCATAGCCTAAGGGGAAGATTTCTGAAGAGCAATTTAGCCAAGATAACCAATTATGTTTATCCAGCTGTCTTTAGGATAGTTTTCAGTCAAAACCTAGCCAACTAGGCTGCAGCTGAAAATAGATTTAAATGTAGCTGGCTAAACTTCAGTTATGGGAGAGAGAGACTGCCAGCTAATGTACGGGTAGATTTACAAAGCTGTGGTGTTTTTCTACTGTGTTCCCATATCACATCATAGGGGAAAAGGTGTGCCTGAGGCAAGCAGGCGCCATTTTCAAAAAGGCTCAGCGAAAGTCAGAGCCCTAGGTGGCACTCTGGCCACCACGGTACCACTGGGGCATGAAAGTTAGCAATCAGGGCTCTAAGTGGGGGGAGAGAGGGAATCATAAGCAGTAAAGGAAGTCAGGGGTGGGAGGAAAGTTTTCAGCTATAAAAAGGGGTGGGGCTTGAGTATTGAAGGTGGGAGACAGGGACACCTTTATTTCTATTTTTTTTAATGTTTTCCTAATCATAGTGTGGAAGAGGGAGAGGGAGAGGTGGTTTTGCTTGAACTCCAGAGATCTGGACACTTCAGTCTTGGTGGGGAGGGAGAGAAGTCCTGAGCCACATGAGCCCTTTAAGGCAAGTCCCGAGGAGTATTATAACTGCTCCTTGGAAAAAGTTAGCCATACCTTTTGAGGTATAATTAATATTCAGCAGCAAATAATGTGCCCTGTGAATTTTACCACAAGCCACTTTATTTAATTTGCATTTTAATAAGCTGGATTGCATGCAAGTCATCTCATTTATATTGCACCAGATTTTTTTGTTTTACAGATAACACCTTTACTGAGCAGTAAACACATTACTGTAGCTTAATAAAAACTGGTTTGTCTTCAGAAGTAGCCATTAAGTTGTTCCCCTGAACAAATCCACCTTTTGGGGAGGAGGGAATTTTTACAGAGAGAGCGAGAGACTCTGGGAGTACCATCTTAGTAAGCAGCTATTTATGCTACTATAGGACTCTCTACTGATGGACTCTCTACCTGGGTAAAATCAAGCTAGGTTGAGAGAACATTGTACAAATCTCATCTTTGTGTGAGTTTCCTCACTCCTCGGACATCAAATCTTCACAAGAGTGTACTGTTCTCTTTGGGGTAGATTTTATAATTTTGTGCGAGCGCGTACTTTTGTTCGCACACCAGGCGCGAACAAGAGTACGTGAGATTTCAATAGATAGGCGCGTAGCCACGCGTATCCATTAAAATCCGGGATCGGCACGCGCAAGGCTGCCGATTTTGGGCAGCCTGCGCGCGCCGCGCCGCACAGCCTGCCTCCGTTCCCTCCGAGGCCGCTCCGAAATCGGAGCGGCCTCAGAGGGAACTTTCTTTCGCCCTCCCCTCACCTTCCTCTCCCTTCCCCTACCTAACCCACCCCCCCGGCCCTATCTAAACCCCCCCCCTACCTTTATCGCCGGATTTACGCCTGCCAGAGGCAGACGTAAATCTGCGCGTACCAGTAGACTGCTGGTGCACCATCACCCGACCTGGGGGCTGTTCCGGAGGGTGCAGCCATACCCCCGGAACGCCCCCGGGCCGAAACCACGCCCACGGCGCCGCCCCCAAAACGTCGCGTCACCCGCGCCACGTCCCCGAAATGCCGCATCATGACCGCCATGCCCCCACCACACCCCCCGGCACGCCTCTCCATGCAAGCCCCGGGACTTGCGCTCGGCACGCGCAGGGGGGGTTTGGGGTAGGTTTTCGAGGGGTACACACGTATCCTACGAGCGTACCCCTTTGAAAATCTACCCCTTTGTACGTCTCACTCTGCATGTAAAAGTGGCCCCTAACCCCTATACTACTACCTAAACCTCACCTCGAGTTACTAGGTGGGCCTCCTATAGTAGCATAAATAGCTGCTTACTAAGCTGGTACTCCCAGAGTCTTTCTCAAGCCCAAAACTGCTTCATAAGAACCTGTTTTTAAAAGGGTTTTGCATTAGGTACAGAAAAGGAAAACTCTTTTTGAAAATAGGATCTTTATGGTATATTGTTCCCTAGCTTCATTGCACATCTGTTGGAACCATTCTAACCAGATTTCCAATCTTGTGTTTGCATTCCATGCTCCTGCTGATGAGGCAGTACATTAGACAAATACACACACTGTGTATTTAAGAAGTGTATATAATGAATACTATCATTTAAACTATCATTAAAATATTATTGTTAAATCATTATTTTCAACTTACTTTCCAAAGAGAACCAAAGGCTTATGAGATTGCTATGCTTGTGTGTGCGTGTGTGAAAAAGAGATGTCATCTATGCAAACGATACATAATTTTTTATTCTGTGTGAAACATCAGAGAATTTTCCAGACATCTTCTTTCAGGAATGTATACAAACAATGAACAATTGGTTGAATTGGATTATGCTATCATTAAGCACTGGGGAAACCTTTCTAATGTGGGTAGGAAGAAAAAGCATTAATGAGAAGTTTAGCTACCTTATTCTACCAGCAAGAACCATTAAGATTTGTTTCCGAGACAAGAAATCTTGGTGTCATTTTAGAGACACAACTTACAATGAGGCCCCATCTTAGGCTGGTGATTAAAAGAGCATTTTTCAAGTTGAAGTTGTTGAGACCTTCATTTTCCATCTGTGCTTCAAACTCTAATATTTGGACAGTTAGACTTCTTCAATAGCTTGTATGTTGGTTTGCCAAAAACTAGTCTGCGTACATTGCAGCTTGTACAAAATATTGCTGCACGATTATTAATGGGCACTTCAGTATCAGAGCACATTACGCCTGCACTGATAACTCTTCACATGTTACCCATGAGATGGTGGCTGCAGTTCAAACTGTTAGTTGTGGCACACAAGCTGCTCTACTCTGATGTTTCCTGCAATTTAGTGAATAAGCTAGTGTCATATGTGCCAAAGAGAACTTTGTGTTCAGCAGATAAATGCCTTTTAATTATTCTTTCCCTGCTTGTCTATAAGTTTCAGTCAACACGAGCTCAAGCCTCTTCTTGTGCTGTCCCTACGTTTTGGAACAGTTTTCCTTTAGAATTGCAGGATAAACAGAATTTGAAGGCTTTTAGAAAAAAACTGAAAGCAGTGCATTTTATGGAAGCTTTTAAATAAGGATTTTTATCCTGCTTCTTTAATCCTGTTGATATTTGTGTGTACTGTTTACAAGTTGTTTATGACACATTATAAATTTGTTAACTGTAACCTGATTGAACATATTTAAGGATTTGTAGAATATAAGACTGAATAAATAAAAATAAATAAACTGGTGACATAATAGCCAATATGAACAAATGGAACCCAACAACTGTAAGGTATTTTACAGCTTTTCGAATAGTGCAAGAGAACTGTGGTGAGCGATTTAAAGCATTTAAAACAATCTTACACACATGCTCAATTTAATTGGTGTAGGGTGGGTACTGATAATAACTCTGTATACTATAGAGGTTACAGTTTTATTTTAAGCCTCTGTAGATCTGCCTCCCCTTTTCAAATAGAAGCATGAGATAGGGCAATCCATTCTACAGGTTTCTTAAACTTAAGAGAGGAAAAAACAAAAATCAAAGTTTCTGTTTGATGAACACTCCACAGATGCACAGAATGGCGGGATGCAGGAGTATAGATTGTGGCCAGAAACTCTTGCCGTCAGGAAAATGCATTATTTCTAGGGATGTGAATCGTTTTTCAACGATTAAAATTATCGTCCGATAATGTTTATATCGTCTTAAATCGTTATAGAACACGATACAATAGAAATTCTAACGATTTATCGTTAAAAATCGTTAAATCGTGTTAGTGCGCACTAAATCGAGTTAGTGCGCACTAACTCCCCGTTAGTGCGCACTAACTCGATTTAGTGCGCACTAACTGAAAATGATACAAATAAACACTTTCCAGGTCACTGAAGGTCAGTTAGGAATGAATATGTGTTCCTATTGGCTGGCTGCCCTCTTATCTATTGATATTACCAAGGTTACCACTGAGGTGATGGTTGGGGGGATGGGAAATGGAACTGGAAACTAACGAACACCAACAGAAAATGAAACAAAGTGTTCACACTTCCCAGGTCAGTAAAGGTCACTTAGGAATGAATATGTATGTATGTATTCCTATTGGCTGGCTGTGCTCTTATCTATTGATGTTACCAATATGGTTGGGGGGATGTGAAATGGAAACAGTTGGAAGCTTGACAAAAAAAGTAATGTAATGATCAGCACTCACGTGACTAGAACTTGTTTGTTTATTATTTTTGTTAGCAGGCACCTGAAATGCTAGTGCATGTTGAATTTGCCAATCACTGTGCATTTTAGAAAGGTGGTCCTGGCTGGAACTGTACACAGTTCAAATATATGTAATTGATTGTTGGTAAGTGTATTTTTTAAGTAGCCACACTGGCACCAGTATGTTTACTTTTCCTCCTACTTAACTCACTAGCTCAGCTTTGTAAGAAGGGCTTCTCTGCTTGTGTGTTGTTTTTGTTTGGTGTGAGGAGAGCAGAAACATCAGATCTTTATTCAATCTACTACAGTCATCTCTTACAGTGCCCTATCCCTATTAATACCAGGAGTGTTGTGATCTTCCTGCACACAGTGCCCTAACCCTGATACCAGTCTGAGACAGCTCCCTCCCTGCATTACTAGTGAGAGGCTGGCTTCACAGACAGGGGGGAGCTGCCTGACCCTCACTCCTGACTTCCCCCATGTCCCAGCTAGTGAATGGTGGGTGGGTGAGGGGGGGGGGGGAGGATGGTGAAGTCTGAGACAGCTCCCTCCCTGCATTACTAGTGAGAGGCTGGCTTCGCAGACAGGGGGGAGCTGCCTGACCCTCACTCCTGACTTCCCCCCATGTCCCAGCTAGTGAATGGTGTGTGGGTGAGGGGGGGGGGAGGATGGTGAAGTCTGAGACAGCTCCCTCCCTGCATTACTAGTGAGAGGCTGGCTTCACAGACAGGGGGGAGCTGCCTGACCCTCACTCCTGACTTCCCCATGTCCCAGCTAGTGAATGGTGTGTGGGTGAGGGGGGGGGGGAGGATGGTGAATTCTGAGACAGCTCCCTCCCTGCATTACTAGTGAGAGGCTGGCTTCACAGACAGGGGGGAGCTGCCTGACCCTCACTCCTGACTTCCCCCATGTCCCAGCTAGTGAATGGTGTGTGGGTGAGGGGGGGGGAGGATGGTGAAGTCTGAGACAGCTCCCTCCCTGCATTACTAGTGAGAGGCTGGCTTCACAGACAGGGGAGAGCTGCCTGACCCTCACTCCTGACTTCCCCCATGTCCCAGCTAGTGAATGGTGTGTGGGTGAGGGGGGGGGAGGATGGTGAAGTCTGAGACAGCTCCCTCCCTGCATTACTAGTTAGAGGCTGGCTTCACAGACAGGGGGGAGCTGCCTGACCCTCACTCCTGACTTCCCCCATGTCCCAGCTAGTGAATGGTGTGTGGGTGAGGGGGGGGGGAGGATGGTGAAGTCTGAGACAGCTCCCTCCCTGCATTACTAGTGAGAGGCTGGCTTCAAAGACAGGGGGGAGCTGCCTGACCCTCACTCCTGACTTCCCCCATGTCCCAGCTAGTGAATGGTGTGTGGGTGAGGGGGGGGGGGGGAGGATGGTGAAGTCTGAGACAGCTCCCTCCCTGCATTACTAGTGAGAGGCTGGCTTCACAGACAGGGGGGAGCTGCCTGACCCTCACTCCTGACTTCCCCCATGTCCCAGCTAGTGAATGGTGTGTGGGTGAGGGGGGGGGGGAGGATGGTGAAGTCTGAGACAGCTCCCTCCCTGCATTACTAGTGAGAGGCTGGCTTCACAGACAGGGGGGAGCTGCCTGACCCTCACTCCTGACTTCCCCCATGTCCCAGCTAGTGAATGGTGTGTGGGTGAGGGGGGGGGGAGGATGGTGAAGTCTGAGACAGCTCCCTCCCTGCATTACTAGTGAGAGGCTGGCTTCGCAGACAGGGGGGAGCTGCCTGACCCTCACTCCTGACTTCCCCCATGTCCCAGCTAGTGAATGGTGTGTGGGTGAGGGGGGGGGGGAGGATGGTGAAGTCTGAGACAGCTCCCTCCCTGCATTACTAGTGAGAGGCTGGCTTCACAGACAGGGGGGAGCTGCCTGACCCTCACTCCTGACTTCCCCCATGTCCCAGCTAGTGAATGGTGTGTGGGTGAGGGGGGGGGGAGGATGGTGAAGTCTGAGACAGCTCCCTCCCTGCATTACTAGTGAGAGGCTGGCTTCACAGACAGGGGGGAGCTGCCTGTCCCTCACTCCTGACTTCCCCCATGTCCCAGCTAGTGAATGGTGTGTGGGTGAGGGGGGGGGGGGGTGGATGGTGAAGTCTGAGACAGCTCCCTCCCTGCATTACTAGTGAGAGGCTGGCTTCACAGACAGGGGGGAGCTGCCTGACCCTCACTCCTGACTTCCCCCATGTCCCAGCTAGTGAATGGTGTGTGGGTGAGGGGGGGGGGAGGATGGTGAAGTCTGAGACAGCTCCCTCCCTGCATTACTAGTGAGAGGCTGGCTTCGCAGACAGGGGGGAGCTGCCTGACCCTCACTCCTGACTTCCCCCATGTCCCAGCTAGTGAATGGTGTGTGGGTGAGGGGGGGGGGAGGATGGTGAAGTCTGAGACAGCTCCCTCCCTGCATTACTAGTGAGAGGCTGGCTTCACAGACAGGGGGGAGCTGCCTGACCCTCACTCCTGACTTCCCCCATGTCCCAGCTAGTGAATGGTGTGTGGGTGAGGGGGGGGGGAGGATGGTGAAGTCTGAGACAGCTCCCTCCCTGCATTACTAGTGAGAGGCTGGCTTCACAGACAGGGGGGAGCTGCCTGTCCCTCACTCCTGACTTCCCCCATGTCCCAGCTAGTGAATGGTGTGTGGGTGAGGGGGGGGGGGTGGATGGTGAAGTCTGAGACAGCTCCCTCCCTGCATTACTAGTGAGAGGCTGGCTTCACAGACAGGGGGGAGCTGCCTGACCCTCACTCCTGACTTCCCCCATGTCCCAGCTAGTGAATGGTGTGTGGGTAAGGGGGGGGGGGGGGGAGGGTGGTGAAGTCGGAGACAGCCCCCCCCCTGCATTACTAGTGAGAGGCTGGCTTCACAGACAGGGGGGAGCTGCCTGACCCTCACTCCTCCGGGGTATTGTGATCTTCCTGCACACAGTGCCCTATCCCTGATACCAGGGGTGTTGTGATCTTCCTGCATGCAGTGCCCTATCCCTATTAATACCAGGAGTGTTGTGATCTTCCTGCATGCAGTGCCCTATCCCTGATATCGGGATGTGTGCAAGAAGATCACAACACCCCCGGTATCAGGAATAGTGCACTGTGTAGGAAGATCACAACACCCCCAGTATCAGGAATAGGGCACTGTTTGCAGGAAGATCACAACACCCCTGGTATTAGGGATAGGGCACTGTGTGCAGGAAGATCACAACACTCCTGGTATTAATAGGGATAGGGCACTGTGTGCAGGAAGATCACAATACCCCTGGTATCAGGGTTAGGGCACAAGTTCTAGTCACATTGACTGATCACATTACTTGTTTTGTCAAGCTACCAACTGTTTCCATTTCCCATCCCCCATATACTGTCAGTAGGAAACTTGGTAACATGAATAAATAAGAGGGCAGCCAATAGGAATACATATTCATTCCTAAACTGACCTTAACTGACCTGAAAAGTGTCAAATTGTATCATTTTCAGTTAGTGCGCACTAACTCCCAGTTAGTGCGCACTAACTCCCGTTAGTGCGCACTAACTCGAGTTAGTGCGCACTAATCGGAAAAAACGATTTTTAACGATTTTTTAACTAAAAAATCGTGCCTAAGATGATTTTCTTGCCCTGTCACACGATTTCTATCGTTAAGACGATATGGAAAACGATTCACATCCCTAATTATTTCCCCTAAGGATTCAGTATAGGAATGTGCATTCGGGAGAAACAAAATAGGAAATGAGAATGAAACTTCCTATTTCATTTCAGGTTGTGTGCAAAATGAAACAATTTAAATTCAAACAAAATTAAATCAGAATCTCATTTTGTTTTGAAAATAGATTTTTTAAAAAGTCACCTGTCATGTCTAGGCCTAGGCCCGAGGCCAGGGCTTCACCTAGGCAAGGCCATGGCATGAGGGCGGAGACTCAGCATAAGCCCAGACATGATATCAGGACTCAGCTGAGACCTAGGCCCCAAAAGGTTTGCCAGGGCCAGGAAATATCCTGACCTCCACATACCTGGTCTGTTGGATATTCAATGACATGGCCAGGCCCAGGCCCATTGCTAGGGCCCATTCCAAAGGTTGGGTCCCAATACCTTGGTCTAAGCCAGGGCCCAGGACCAGAGCCAATGCTGAGGCCTAGTCCAGAGGCCAGATCCCGATGCCTGGGCTTTGGCTTGGGCCCAGGCCCAATGCTGGGTCCGAACCCAGAGGCCAGGTCCCAATGCCAGGGCTTCGACCTAGACCAGGGCCTGGGATCAGACCCATCACCGGAGCCCAGTCCGGAGGCCGGGTCTTAATGCCAGGGCCTTGGCCTTGAGCCTGAATCCTGATGCAAGGGCCTCAGCCAAAGTCCAGGCTTGATGTCGGGGCACAGTCTGGAGGCTAAGTCTTGATTCCTGGGACTCGGCCCAAGCCCAGGCATGACATCAGGGCCGCAACTCATGGTAAATGCTGGAGGATGGAACCCAGGCCTCATAGGTCCTCTTCATCTTCACCTTCTTTCTTCAAATGACGCTGTCCACTGGAGATATGCTGGAGTAAATTAACTCTGGTGCATACTCTTCACCAGAAAGCACCATTTTCAATGGCTGAGGCCGAGGCCCAGGTGTCAGGTATCCAGTGTCAGGTCTGGGTCAAGATCGAGGCCCCAGTGTCCAACTTAGCCCCCAACATCAGGCCTAGACCTAGCAGTAGGGACTAGGCCTCAAAGCCTGGGCCTTGCATATGGCCTAGGTCAAGGTCATGGCTACCTACTATGGCCTAGGCCTATGCAAAGCTGAGGCTTTGGCCTGGACCTAGGCCTAATCAGTGGATCCCCCCAGACCAGGTAAGTGGGGACCGGAGAGGATCCTGGCCCCAGCATTTTTCCTGGTGGGAGGGAGGCCCCATTTCTTTTTTTTTTTTTTTAATATTTCTTTTATTTTTTTATAGTACAGAAATGAAATAAACTTTAAATGAAATTAAATTTGTAGAGAAATAAAAAACAAAACAAAATGAAAAATAAATCACATTTTTACTCCTGTATATTCCTACTAATGAATAGAATCTGTTAAGAAATTAACTGCATTCAATGCTGTGAAGCCACTTACAATATGTCTCCTTTTAGGCTTTGCCACATTTAACTCTTTGTAATCTTGTCCTTGCCTGTCTTCACATTATCATTGCCAGGACACCTGCTTGATCCTTCAAACATCACCTATTATTATCTTCTTTTTGTGTGTAGTGAACTTATTTTGGTGTTGTATAAATATTACGTTACTGCAATGTGCTTTACAGCAATTCAAACCATTATACAACACACAAATGAAGTTTTACCTGGTTTTCCATTAATAAAATATAAAGCAAAATAAACTCAATCCTGTGTTTCTTAAAAAGTGTCATTTTTTCTTTGGCCTGCTGCAAGACCTCCTTCCTTATTCTTTCTCATTTACCTCCCATTAGAAACCATGTATAAAATAGAGCGAGAGCCCATAATAAATATTAATGAAGGGTGTTCATGATGGAATAAATATTTATTATGGGTTCTCCCTCTATTATATAAAAGGCATCCATGGCAATGCTTTCTTGTGCTGTGACCCTGTAATTAGAATGTCAGAGTTCCACCCCTTGTAAAACCCATGCTTTTTGATTGGCTCCCCATGGTACATTTACTCATCTAACCATACCATGACATATAACTCTGCTTTAGGGAATGGCAAGGACACCCGAGTTAAGGTGAAGTATTGCATAAATCTCTTTTGTGTCCAAAAGCAATATGTATTTTCTTCTAAGCATACTGTATCTCCAGTACTGCACTTAGGTTGACCACGAAATGTAACTCTAAGAGCTGTACGCTCTCTGGTTCGGTCACCTCTAAAGGTTATGAGTGCTTTTTCAGCAGTGTTCCTAGTCCCTGTCAGAGTGGCAGAACATTAGCCACTAGCTTATTGATGACTCAAACTTATGAATATAATTGTCATTGAGCAGGAAAATCAGGAAAAAAGACAAACAAAAGAGGAAAGATGAATGTATATGAATAACAAAAGGTTATTCAAAAGGTTGCATGTGGAAAAATGAGCATATACACATGTAAACAGCATTTACTCACATAAATGCTATTTTATAAACCTCAAATATACACGTGTAAACAGGATTCACATGTAAATATATGCTTTATAAAAGGGATAGTCTATGGGCATTCAGGGGCGGGGCCAACATTTACTCCGTATTTTTCGCTCCATAAGATGCACCTGACCATAAGACGCACCTAAGATTCAGAGGGGGAAAATTTAAAAAAAAAAATTTGTGCTAAACCGGCTCTGTCCCCGGGCGTCTGTGCGTCTTATGGAGCAAATTAGGGGAGTACATAACATTTTTTTTCTCCCCATTTTGTTTTTGGATCTGGGGAGGGCCATTTCGGTCCATTCCCCAGATCAGAAAACTTTTGTCTTTCTAATTCTGTGGGAACCCCCCCCCCCCAAAAAAAAACCCCCATCCCAACCCTTTAAATTAATTAACAACCCCCTACCCTCCTGACCCCCCAAGACCTACCAAATTAATTAAATACAACCCCCACCCTCCTGACCCCTCTCCAAGATCTTCCAAATTAATTTACTACAACCCCCCACCCTCCTGATCCCCCCAAGACCTGCCAAAAGTCCCTGGTGGTCCAGCGGGGGTCCAGGAGCGGTCCGGGAGTGATCTCCTGGACTTGGGCCTTCGGCTGCCAGCAATCAAAATGGCGCCGACAGCCCTTTGCCCTTACTATGTCACTGGAGTCGACCAATGGCAGCAGTAGCCCCTGTGACATAGTAAGGGCAAAGGGCCGTCGGCTGCTAGTAATCAAAATGGTGCCGACGGCCCTTTGCCCTCAGAGTGTCTACTGCTGGCGTTGGTCGACCCCAGTGACCTAGTAAGGGCAAAGGGCCGTCGGCGCCATTTTGATTGCTGGCAGTTGACGGCCCAAGTCCAGGAGATCGCTCCCGGACCACTCCTGGACCCCCGCTGGACCACCAGGGACTTATGGCAGGTCTTGGGGGGTCAGGAGGGTGGGGGGTTGTAGTAAATTAATTTGGAAGGTCTGGGGGGGGGTTTGTTAGATTTTTAACTTTTTTTTATATTTGCTCCATAAAACGTACAGACATCCCCCCCCCCCCCACACACACACACTTTTGGGGGGGAAAAAGTGTGTCTTATGGAGCGAAAAATACGGTAAGTTGTTCTTTTATAAGAGATTTACGTGCGTAGATTTGGCAGCTTACTCGCGTAGCTTTGCATCTGCCCATTATCTGGCGTAAGCAATATTAAGCGTGTTTATTGTGAAGCACTGACTGGGTAGAAGGTCTAGGTAAACTGAGGTGAGTTCAGGCTAAAGAATCCGGAGGGTCTCGATGACCTGGAAAAGGACTGGGCAAACTGGTGCACTAATTGGTAAAACTGGCAATTTCACTCACTTGTTGTGTTAGGAAATTTGTGGACTTTACACGCATAAAAGTGACTTACCCAAGGTAAGTGCCACTTTAAGTGGTACTTACCTTGGGTAATCTCCACGCGTATATTTTTAAAATATAAAGTAAAAAAGTACACGTGCACAGACGTTCAGCAATACTTAGCCGGTTAAATTCCAATTTATTCGATTGAGAGGCGGTTTTGCCATCATTTAGCTGGATACATCTTAAAAGCGCTACTTATGCGGTTAAGTAAGATCGTCAGATAAGTCTTAAAAGCGCTACTTATTTGGTTAAGTAAGATAGCCAGGTATGTAGCGCTTTTTAAAAGTTATCCAACAATCTTACTCAGCCTGATAAATAGCGTTTATTAAGACTTGTCCAGCTATCTTACTTAGGAGTACATTTACTAAGCTGCAATACGACTATAACATGCGTAAAACAGCATTTAGGGATGTTCATTAGTTTCAAACGAATGGGCAAAATGAAATGAATAGGGTCCAATTAATTTCTTTCAAGAATCCCCAAAATGAATTGAGAGGGCCCCCAAATTAAATTAATCCTATTTATTGCATTCCTTTTGAATAGAATGATTTCTATAAGCCATTAAATTCAATGGACTCCTTGAAATCAATAGGAGAGCAACAGGTGTACAGTTAGGAATTGATACAAAGTATAGAGCAAACAGCCAGCAGACATGGGTAGGACGGGCATGTTGCCAGGGAGACAACAGGGATGACCTATCACAGTGAAGCAATTTTCCAATCCAACCTATCACTGTGCACCAGCTGTAGTGACACTGGTTTTCAAGACTGAGCACGTCAGTTTTGTTGTGCATTCCTTCTGAAGACATTGTCTGCGAAGAAGTACACTATTTGAGGTGACTGAGATCTAGGTTAACTTTTCCCAAACAACTTTTTTCCTGCTGCCAATTTTAGATGGTCATTGTGACAGTCCAGCAGCCAGGCTGCACTGTGTCAGAAGCTCTGAGAGAGTAGACTCTTGTTGCTTGCTCTTCTTTTTTTTCCTTTCTGTTGACTGGAGAGTTGCTTGCAGAGCTGCTACTAGAGATGTGAATCGTGTCCTCGATCGTCTTAACGATCGATTTCGGCTGGGAGGGGGAGGGAATCGTATTGTTGCCGTTTGGGTGTTTAAAGTATCGTGAGTATCGTGAAAATCGTGAGCCGGCACACTAAAACCCCCTAAAACCCACCCCCGACCCTTTAAATTAAATCCCCCACCCTCCCGAACCCCCCCCCAAATGCCTTAAATTACCTGGGGGTCCAGCGGCGGTCCGAAACGGCAGCGGTCCAGAACGGCCTCCTGCAATTGAATCGTGTTGTTTTCAGCCGGCGCCATTTTTCAAAATGGCGGCGCAAAATGGCGGCGGCCATAGACCAACACGATTCGACTGCAGGAGGTCGTTCCGGACCCCCGCTGGACTTTTGGCAAGTCTTGTGGGGGTCAGGAGGCCCCCCCAAGCTGGCCAAAAGTCCCTGGGGGTCCAGCGGGGTCCGGAAAACGATCTCCTGCCGCAAATTGTTTTCCGTACGTAAAATGGCTGCCGGCAGGAGATCGACTGCAGGAGGTCGTTCAGCGGGGGTCCGGAACCCCTGCTGAACGACCTCCTGCAGTCGATCTCCTGCCGGCGCCATTTTACGTACGGAAAACGATTCGCGGCAGGAAATCGCTCCCAGACCCCCGCTGGACCCCCAGGAACTTTTGGCCAGCTTGGGGGGGCCTCCTGACCCCCACAAGACTTGCCAAAAGTCCAGCGGGGGTCTGGAACTACCTCCTCCAGTCGAATCGTGTTGGTCTATGGCCGCCGCCATTTTGCGGCGGCCATTTTGCAAAATGGCGCCGGCTGAAGACAACGCGATTCAATAGCAGGAGGCCGTTTCGGACCGCCGCTCTACCCCAGGGTAATTTAAGGCATTTGGGGGGGGGGTTCGAGAGGGTGGGGGATTTAATTTAAAGGGTCGGGGGTGGGTTTTAGGGGGTTTTAGTGTGCTGGTTTTCCTGCCCTCCCCCTTCCCCCGATTTAGCTAGGGACCGCCGCTGGACCCCAGGGTAATTTAAGGCATTTGGGGGGGCTTCGGGAGGGTGGGGGATTTAATTTAAAGGGTCGGGGGTGGGTTTTAGGGGGTTTTAGTTTGCCGGTTTTCCTGCCCTCCCCCTTCCCCCGATTTACGATTTTTTGACGATAAATCGGGGGAATTGGTATTGTATCGTGGCCCTAACGGTTTTTGACGATTTAAAATATAACGGACGATATTTTAAATCGTCAAAAAACGATTCACATCCCTAATACATACATGTATGGGCATGCATGCAGGTCTTTTATAGTTATCCACTGTATTCAAAGCAAATGCACACATTGAAAATATGCATGTCTGCAAGAAAATGTAACGGTAATTAGAAAAGATTTAGAAATGCATTAGAATAGAGGGTGTATACCCTAGCAGAAAGGCATGACAGAGAAAACTGCTAGAGACATTTAAATACTCAAAGATATAAATAATGCAAAATAAGTAAACTTTTTTTCAGAAGAAAAAATGGTCTAGAACAAGGGTGTCAAACTGAAATCCTGGAGGATCACAAACAGATCTGGTTTTCAAGATATCCTAAGTGAATATGCTTGAGATGTATTTACATACTCAACCTCCATTGTCTGCCAATATATTTCAAACATACTCATTGGGCATATCCTGAAAAACAAGACTAATTTGCGGCCTCCAGGATCGCAGTCCAGGGGATGGACTCAGGAGCAACATCAGAAAAGATATCTTCACAGAAGTGGATGCATGGAACATGCAAGAAAACATGGGATAAGCACCAAGGATCCTTTTGAAGACATGATCAACTGGAGTATATGACAGGGGTATCCACCTCTAGTCCTTGAGGACCTGTTTATCAGAACATCCCTAATGAATATGCAAAATATAGATATGCGAACAATTGAGGTAGCGTGCATGCAAATATATTGTGATGGAGTAGAGAAAAGAAGTAATGCTTCTTTAAGAAAGAGAGGGTTGGAGAACAAAGGACAGCTTGAAGTTGTAGTCTGGGGAGACACGACACAAAACTAGTCAAGTGAAATGAACAGATGGAAGGGATAGGTAACACTAACCGGAGGGCCCAGGTTGACATGAATAAAGGGCTTACTTAAAGAGCAAAGTCTCTCTGTGAGAACGGCTGCCAAAGATACAGAAACTGGTTATGGTGGGATCATTGTAAGCCTAGAGCTTTCACTCTAGGTGAGTGAACATTAGTCTGTTGCTTGGGACTTAGTAGCTAGATAATAACGGGCAGATTTTCAAAGCCCTGCTCGCGTAAATCCGCCCGGATTTACGCGAGCAGGGCCTTGCACGCCTATTTTCCATAGGCCGCCGGCGCGCGCAGAGCCCCGGGACGTGCGTAGGTCCCGGGTTTTTGGAAGGGGGCGTGTCGGGGGCGTGTCGGGGATGGGACCCGATGATGCGGCATTTCGGGGGTGGGGCGTGGTGTTTCGGGGGCGGGACAGGGGCGTGGCACTGGCCCGAGAGCGTGGTCCAGGCCTTCGGACCAGCCCCCGAGTCGGAGCACGGCGCGCCAGCAGTCCGCTGGCGCACGTAGATTTACGTCTGCTTCTCGCAGGTGTAAATCTACAGACAAAGGTAAGGGGGGGGGTTTAGATAGGGCCGGGGGGTGGGTTAGGTAGAGGAAGGGAGGGGAAGGTGAGGGGAGGGCGAAAGAGAGTTCCCTCTGAGGCCGCTCCGATTTCAGAGCGGCCTCGGAGGGAACGGAGACAGGCTGCGTGGCTTGGCGCGCGCCTGCTGCCCAAAATCGGCAGCCTTGCGTGCGCAGATCCAGGATTTTATAAGATACGCGTGGCTACGCTTTTTTAAAAAATCTACCCCTTAGTGAATAGAGTTATTTAGTTACTGCTTGAAATTATATGCCAGTCTCTATTTAAACACCTTCTGTATATGGCTGGAGTGACCTGGTGCCTCAGGGAGAGGAACTGTATGGTTATCTGTGAAGTAACAGATCTGGAAAGAGGATGCAAGTACTGCTTCTGCAAGTCACTAGGTCATGCAGATGTTTCAAGCATTTGGGAGGCGATTTAGTGCAGGTCACAGGTGGTGCATATTTATTAGGGATATCTAGTAAACCAGACCAGCAGCAGTTTGCAGACCTGGAGAACCGGAGTTGGACCTCTGGTCTTTGGCATGGCATCAGGATTTAATTGGACAGAATGGATGAGCCTTATGGTCCTTATCTGCCCTCATAGTCTATGTTTCAGTGAAAGGAGTCTCATGCTTCTAGTGCTACCCCTAACACTTGCATATTAGGATATGTATGTTTTTGCACATTAGGTGGGAACCACTGGCATTTCTTTAGTAAGCACCTTATATTACTCAACATGTACGTTGGAAGGAAGACTGTGATTTTGGAAACAGCAAGTCCTTTTTATATTTGTTAACATGGTATCATAGCCAAGGGAAGAGCTTCTGATGCCATTGCAAAGCTGCATTTCCTTAGTGCAAGAACGCAGCATTATCAGAAACAAAGTTTCCACAACTGCATTATCACATTAAAAGTATATAAAAAGAGAGGAATAATTTTTTTTTAAAAGGATGTCATTTCCAAAATCACAGTCTTCTCCAGTAAGTGATCACAGTATTTATCCACAGTAATGATCTTTAAAATAATCTGTGGTGGTAATCCTTTAAGAGCTCATTCACCAAAAGATTAAAGTAGGGTTCCTCTGTGCGAAGGAAGAATAAAAAGAGCCTGTCTTGAACTTCAGCTGCTTTTGCTCTACACATTTTGTTTTCTATCAGCTTTTTGGTATAGTTCTTAAGACTAACACATTGAAGTTTTGGAAGGAAACAAGCTTATACAAAGGGAAAAACTCATTGCATGTCTTTTCCATGCTTTAAAACACCCATGTGGAGTTGAATGTCTGAAAGATGTAATTTTTCAAACTCCAGTTAAAAGTATAAGCCACACCCATTCATCATTTTTTGCCATTCAACCTTTTATCCCCATCTGACCATTTTTATTTATTTATTTATTTACAAGTTTTGTATGCCGTCATTTGGAGGGGTTCCATCAAAACGGTTTACAACAGTTTGCTAAAAAAATCTAATACAGTGTCAATTCCTAAAAGAAATAACTTATCTATAAAATACTAAAACATAATTAAAATTATATCATCATTATCATCTATCAATTCATAATCAGAACAGTAAAAGCAATATATATATATATATATATAAATAAAACATAAGTACTCCTAAAACATGAATTAAACTAATATAATGATAAAAGTTCAATAAACCAGAGATCATGAGAGTAAAAATGTGATGGTAAAAAGGGATTGGAAATTAGAAAACTATTGAGGTTCGTAAAATGCCTTCTTGAATAGCCATGTTTTAATTTCTTTTTTGAATATTTTTATGTTTTGCTATAGCCTGGTTTCAGTCGGTAAAGTGTTCCATAAATTAGCTCTTGCTAACGATATTGCTCTCTCTCTACAGATATGACAGAATTTTGAATGCATGGATTTTAAAACATGTCCTGGAGTGGGGGGGGGGGGGGGTAGAAAGAGATATTATTCCTCCTGCCTTTCTTTCTTCCAGCTTTAAGCTTCCCAAGTTTTTTACTCCTTGTTAAATGTAACTTTGCCTTATTCACCTCTCTTGTTAATTACTATTTTATTTATTGCTTCAGTTATACCCTTGTTCTATGTAAACCGATCCGATATGGTTATTACTATGAAGGTCGGTATAAAAAAGTGTTAAATAAATAAATAAATAAATAAATATTTCATAATCTAGGAGGTTAGGAAGGGAAACTGAGCAGGTTGCTCGGAAAAGTTTCCTTTAATGACTGCCACGTTTTCTGTTGCTTTTTAATGTAATGTCAGACAAGGACATGAGGAAAGGAACTCAAAATCAGGTCCTCCCAGCTGTTCTAATATTATTTCTCTTATACATTCATCTGCATGAAAGGAAAATATAATCACCCTGTGGCTGCGATTTATGACTTGTTTGCTGACGTTTTAAAGCAGAAGTTTTGTGTTAATGTCTTAATCACTTCCAGTCAGGCTGCATGTCTGGCAGAATTTCTTGGCCTAAGAATGAAGAGGCAAATCAGCTATAAATGTAAATCAGCAGGTGCATTAAAGGTGGGGCTAGCAGCATGCTGGTCACTGCTTACTGCCTTGACCTTGTTGGAATAATCAAAAATGGTAAAATGGTAAACAACAAAAAAATAAAGAGAATAATAAGGTGCCTTGAATTTAAGGCTTCAAGGCTATGAAATTATTTTAATAAAGAAATATTTTGATCTTTTGAAGAATTATGAGTTACTATAACAAGATGCAGAATCCCATGCAGGGCCTGATTCACTAAAAGGATTCTCTTTTCTCCCATTATGTGTCTTTGGGGAAAAAGCTTAGTGAGTCAGTGGCAACCAGTTTTGAATACTGGGGACAGAATGTGAAGACTTATACTTAAACTTGTCCAATCGGAACATGAATAAATTAGAATACCAGCAAGATACGCAGATTGTAAAAACAGACTGAAAACAGATCACAAAATCTTTTTGATTTCCCAGATCCATGTTTGAAAATGACCTTGAGCAGGAGGGAAGAGAAGGTGAAGCTGCTGCATTCCTGGTAAGGGAATCACATTTCAATAGGAACTAAAGGGGGTCATTTTGTTATAATCCACATAAATTAGACCCCCAAATATGTGCATAAATTTACACCAATATGCAAAGTGAGCTTCTGTTTGAAAGTTCACTTGAAAAAAGAATCCCACCAAAACCACCAGCACACAATTACACCTGCTAGTAGTTGTGCTGTAATTTTTTTGTGCACATATATCCCCTCCCCAATCCCCCAACCTCACTCCCGGGAATGCCTCCACTCAATCCAGTAAATGTACGTGCATACAGGACATACGTGCGTAAGGTCACCCCCATATTGGATGAGCAGTTTTCAAACCAGCCATTTCTCTGGGTAAAGCACTGCCTTTGGAATTCACCCTCTATGGGGGTAATTTTATAGCAGTCTGCGTAAATTTGCGGGTTGTTATATGCCTAAACTACACCAATTTTCAAACTGAAAAAAGGCATAGAAGTCTGCTTTGAAAATTATTCCACGAAAACTATGCACACAAAGCTACACCTGCTACTTTGGACAGGGAATGCTTTTGGAAAATGAATGTGCATACTTTTCAAAATTCAAAAAGTATGCTTGTAAATGTAATCTGCCCAGACTCCGCCTCACATCCCTGGAAAACTTCTCCTTGTTGTGCTTAAAATGACATCCTTAGCGGGTTTATGCACAAACAGGCCAACCATATATGCATGCATGGGCGCGTGAGTGCAGATACACTGCAATTTTAAATCATGTGCGCATTTTCGAGCGTAATATTTATGTGCTAGAGCACATAAGTGTGCTCCTAATTTTAAGCTGTTACTTGAGCAAAAGAACTTTGTGTATTTTCCTTAAGAAATTACTGGCTTTAACGCAGATTTTAAAACATGCTCACGAGGTTTGCGGAGAAGGCATTTTGGAGCTCTGTTATCTGACATCTGTTATCTGACATCAGCTGTTTGAGTCCGGGGGTGAGCTACCTTACTTGCCCCGATGGTAACTCATCCCAGCTGTGATTGCCTACGTCGGGGGCGGGACCTGGAGGCAGGACCCGGAAGTAGCCCTTATCATCATGCTGTACACTGTGCAGCTTCACCCGGATTTCGTCCGGATTTTGTTTGACTTTTGCAAAGATTTCTCTTTTTTTTCCTAACTGGAAACTTTAAGGTATTTCTTTGAGGTTCCTTTTCTCTCAATGTCCTTCTCCAAGAGTCAACAGAGACATGGTAAGGCAAAATATTTGCATAGTTTGGGGCTAGTGCGGACTTACCCCTATTGCTTAGGATAAAAGTTAAATAATTAATAACTGATATGCCTGCAAAACGAAAGGGAAAGGTGAGAGTTTATCCTTCCCTGCCATTACCTTCACCTATTCAACAGGAGATAAGCCGTTTCATGCTCTCACCTATACCAAGAAATTTGGGCACCGAGGACGCTGATATGCCGGGCAGTTTGGGAGGACAGCCCGTGCCAGCAGAGGAGGCTTCCCTTAGCCCTAACATCGGGCTACCACCAGCTCAGAGAAGTGGTGAAGGAACCCTAGGAGGTGCTTCGTTGGAGATCATTGCTTCCAGTCTTGAGCCAGGGGGTTTTTCAACCCCAAGATGAGAGACCCGAAGAAGAAGCTGCCGTGCTGCCATAGGTTTGACTCCAGAGAAAGAGGAAGGAGGAACATCCTATTGGCAGTAAGGATATGGGAACCTTAGCACGCCCTGCCATGGTTACTCTAGATAATTTGTGGGAAATGATGGCTGGAATGTGGGAAAATATTAAAGGTCTGGAAAGGAAACTAGATTTAGTAGATAGAGCAATGAATAAAAAGTCTTGAAGATAGTGAGAAAAAGTCTCAAGAATTTAAAGTAGCTGTGGTAAAGGATAAGGAAATTCTATCTAGAAGAAAATAAAGCCAAACGATTCAATTTAAGATTTTTGAATTTCCCCAGAATAGTTGGGGAAACACCTCTAATTACTGTTAAAAAATTTCTAATGGAAACGCTTGGCTTCACTTTAGGAGATTCATCAGTTGTCAACCATTGTTATTTCTTACCAAAACCAAAGAATTTAAATGTAAGTAACAGATCTGAAATGGCATTTCAGGGAGATCTTACAAATTTTTTAGAATACTCTACTGCTCAAGTAATTGAATGGGGTACTTTATTAGTCACGTTCTCATGTTTAAATGACTTGAATCTAACAATGAAAAAATATTTCAATAAATATCCCATTATTTACTATGAGAAAGTAGTTAAGATATTCCAGGATTTAGCAATAACCACACAGGTAAGACGGAAAGGCTTTTTAGCATTCCGTCAAGAAGTAATTACATTGGGCTATACTTTCACCCTTCGCTTTCTGTGTAAATGTTTAATTAAGAAACAAAATGATTTATATATATATTTTTTATGCCCGACCAGCTAAAAGATTTTGTAGAACAGAGAAAACTAGCTACCTCTTCCCCAACTGTCTAGATAATTAAATAAATAGAATTGTATGGGGTCTATGCATGTTCTTTTATGAAATATTAACCCAATTATTTCTCCCTTATTTTTCTTTGCCACCATGCGGAATCTCAATATTTTTGTTTGATACAGTAATGGTAATGGTAAATTAAGAAATTATGTTTAATGGGGAATATTATACTTATTATACGCAATGTATAATTACCATTCCATGTTTTTCAGTTACAAACTATTGACTTTGTATTATTGAAAATTATAAATAAATAATTTTAAAAAAATTTAAAAAAACATGCTCACGAGAAGGAGAGAGCCAGTTTTCCCAATTGCTCCACCAGATTGCCCAGTCTACCTCGAGGTCATCCAGACCCCTCTGGTTCTTCCTCATGCACTCCTCCCAGTTAACCCTTGTCGGGTAAACCCAAAAATGTGAGCAATTAAGACTTGCTCCTCATCAGGAGCAGCAGTAAAGTTATGTGGCCAACAAGCCGGCGCATACTGCCACGGATTTTAAAATATGGATTTACGTGCATAACTGTTGTCCCCACCCCGAAACACCCCTGCCCTGTCCCGAACTCCACACCTTTTCCACTTCTTTTTTTTTTTTACTCATGCACGAGTATATATGTGCATAACTTTCAGCTTCTAAAATATGCATTGCTTACGCACAGCCCACTTACTTGCATTTATGGACTTTTTAGCATGAGCAACGCTTTTAAAATTCAGTCCATTATTTTTTGCACACATCAGCAGAGCAATTTTCAAAGGGCCATTTCTGCAGATAAAACGGTGTTTTACTTGTAAAAGTTCATTTGAAAATTAATCTATGTCTATAATTAGTGTATAATTATCAAAGGTAACAGTTGTTTCTATAGGGTTATGGTAAATACTAATACTATTTTGTGCTTGATGTAAACATTATTTTGGGGAAGAGGTAGCCTATTCCAAAAGGATAGGCTCCACCTTAGAGGCTGTTGGCACTAACCTTCAAAAAGGAGATAGAGCTGCTTTTAAACTAGAACATGGGGGAAAGCCAGCTGTCACTTAGCAGCGCATTGTTTGGAGGGAGGTATCTTCAAGGGATACTAAAAAAATAGAGAAATTATGGCATCCCGATAGAGAGGTTCCAATAAAAGCATATATAGCCCATTTGCCTATAAGTAAAGAACAGATTGAGTTAAATGATTCCAAATTATCACTGTCAACTGCTATAAAAGTTGCTAATGTAGAAAAGTGGTGGAGTTTGGGGCAGGATTTCTTGCCAAGTGGGCTGGCTTCGCAATTTGCAAAGCCACATTACACTGTTTTAACGCGGCAAATAACTACACCTTTTTCATTCTCAACCTAGCGTGATGGACTCTCAACCTGGTTAACACCAAGCTAGGTTGAGAGAACATTGTACAAATCTCATCTTTGGTTGAGTTTCCTCACTCCAAAGGACATCAAATCTTCACAAGAATGCACTGTTCTGTTCATACGTCTCACTCAGAATGTCAAAGTGGCCCCTAACCCCTACAGGAATACCTAAACCTCACCTCAAGTGAGGTTTAGGTGGGCCTATCGGAGGTGGGCCTCCGATAGAGGTATAAATACCTAACTACTATGCAGGCCTGATAGCTAGTGTCTCTCTCTCTCTCCCTCCCAGTGGTGGTAGGTAGCTTAAAAGACTAAAAATGCTATGTGCAAAGCCAGCCCACTTGGTGAAAGGGATAGTGCTATATCAGGGTATAAATTATATTGCAATAATAGGGTGGATCAACTTGATGGTGGGAGGGTGTTGCTTTATGCTAGGAATGGCATAGAGTCCAACAGGATAAAGATCCAGCAGCAGACTAAATACACAGTAGAATCTTTATGGGTGGAAATTCCATGAGTGATCGGGAGGTATTCTACCAACCACCTAGCCAAAATGAACAGAAGGATAATGAAATGCTAACAAAAACTATGGATACTAACAAATTTGACAACACAGTAATAATGAGAGATTGCAATTATCTGGATTTTGATTTGGTAAATGTCACATCAGAATGTGCTAGGGAGGTAAATTTTGTAGAGGAAATAAATGACTGCTTCATGGAGCAGCTGGTCCAGTGACCAACGAGAAGGGGTTGGTGCAAGAGGTATCGGTGGTAGAGCTGCTCAGCAACAGTGACATAATGCAATCATAAGTGATTTAATGACTGGAGGGAGGGATTAAGTAAATCTTCAACTCTAGCTTTAAACTTTCAAAGGAGAAACTTTGATAAAATGAGGAAACTAGAAAAAACTGAAAGGTGCAGCTACAATGGTTAAAAGTTTATGTTGTCTTCGTTTAAAAATACCAACTTGGAAGCCCAGTCCAGATTTATTTCATACATTAAAAAAGTGGGAAGGAAGGCCAAATGACTGCCAGCATGGTTAAAAGGTACAGTGGAAGAGAGGTTTTTTGTCCAAAAGAACTTCTTTCAAAAATGGAAAAAGGATCCAACTGAAAAGAATAGGAAAAGCTTAAGCACTGGCAAGTAAGAAGTAAAACATTTATAAGGCAGGCAAAAAATGCTCTGCCAGCTGTTTGTGAGAGCCTATGGGGCCCTTCCCCATAGGCTGAGCCAATTTCACCATACCAGCAAGGGTCCACAGATCTTATATAGAGTAGAATAAGTACTTTCAAATATAAAAACTAAGGGATACTCCATGAAATTAGTAAACAGCACATTTAAAACAAACTGGAGAAAATTATTTTTCACTGAACGCACAGGGGTAGATTTTAAAACCCCTGCGCACGCCGGCGCACCTATTTTGCATAGGCCACCGGCGCGCGCAAAGCCCCGGGACGCGCATAAGTCCCGGGGCTTCCTAAAAGGGGCGGGAGGGGGTGTGTCCAGGGGGCGTGTCCGGGGGCAGGGGGCAGTCTGGGGTGGGTCTGGGGGTGTGGCGACGGTTCGGGCGCGGGCCAGAGGGTGGTCCCGAGTCCCCCGGCACTGCGGCCTGTGCCGGGGGATGCCGGGGTGGCGCACGCAAGTTACGCCTGCTTCAAGCAGGCGTAACTTGCCCAACAAAGGTAGGGGGGGGATTGAGGTAGGGCTGGGGGGTGGGGTAGATAGGGGAAGGGAGGGGAAGGTGGGGAACGCGGAAGGAAAGTTCCCTCCGAAGCCGCTCCAATTTCGGAGCGGCCTCGGAGGGAACGGAGGCAGGCTGCGCGGCTCGGCGCATGCAGGCTGCCGATTTTGCGCAGCCTGCACGCGCCGACCCTAGATTTTATAAGATACGCGCGTATCTTATAAAATCTGGTGTACTTTTGTTCGCACCGGTGGCGCGAACAAAAGTACACGCGCACGTATTTTTTGAAGATCTACCTCAGCGTTAAGCTCTGGAATTCATTGCCAGAAAAAGTTGTAAAGATAGCTAGCGAAACTGGGTTTAAAAAAGGTTTGGACAAATTCTTGAAAGAGAAGTCCAAGAACTGTTATTAATCAGATAGACTTGGAAAAATCACTACTTATCCCTGGTCATGATCAACATGGGATCTATCTACTGCCTGGGATCCTGCCAGATACTTGTGACTTGGATTGGCCACTGTTGGAAACAGGATAGTGCGCTTGATGGACCCTTGGTCTGACCCAGTATGGCAATTCTTAAGTAGGAGCCAGGGAGGCAGAAAGGAATTGCTTCTGCCCCTTTCTACATCAGAAACCCATGAGAAGGGATAAGGATAATTTAGTAGAAGATAGGAAGCAACTTTGTTTTTTGCTTCTTCTTTTGTTTTTCTTTCTTTTAAATTTAATGTTTATTTCTGTTCAGCTAACAAAATGAACCACAATAAACATTAAACAATCAGACCCTCACCCCTGATTGGTGAAACCCAGCCAGGAGTGTGGTAGTATCCAGAGCCATAGCGTGCCTATAGCCAATATGTTCATGGCCATAGGCGCTGCTACCGAAAGGCACCATAGCACCAAAGCCATGAGGGGCCTCAGTAAAGTGGAAAAGAAGCATGGCCCGCCAGCCACACTGAAGATTCTGGTGGAGCCTCGCTACTTTTTGACTCATAGTGTCGGAATCGGGGTGCAGCCAAAAATGGAAGAAGCCTCATTGGTGGCAGTGGGACAACGAATGATTTCCTGAATGCTGCTCACCCCCGCGGGGTGCTATATTGATCTCCTCATTTACCCTCTCTGCTCCTGAAAAATGGAAGGATTGTGGCTTTGCAGTGCGGGCTGCTTCCTCCACCTGATGATGTCATTCAGGCACCAGCAGCCAGGAGGGCGGAAGCAGCCCACACTGCAAGCCACGATCCTTCCATTCTTCAGCAGGAGGGAGGGTGAATGAGGGGATCGCAGTAGCACCCCGTGGGAATGAGTAGCATTAAGGATTTCATGTACCTGCCACCTGCAGTAAGTGAGGGATGGGAGGAGAACAAGATTGCTGGGAACTAGGGAACAAGATTTCTGTAGGGGGGCTACAAGGGGAAAGGAGGCTGGGGAGCAAGATTGCTGGGAAGTGGAGGTCTGGGAGGGGAAGGCCTGTTGAGCAAGACTGCTGGGGGTGGAGTTTCTGGAATGGGAGAGGCATCTGGAAGGCAAGAATGCTGGGGGTGGGGTTTCTGGGATCAGAGAGGCGTCTGGAAAGCAAGACTGCTGGGGAGTGGGGTTTCTGGAATGGGAGAGGCGTCTGGAAAGCAAGACTGCTGGGTAGTTGGGTGTCAGAGAGGAGAGGGGACCAAGAGTGTTGAGGAGTGGGAGGAAGGAGGGGAAGGGGAAGGGGAACAAGACTGTGTGGGAGCATGAGTGTGGGAGAGTGAGAAGCAGCATGTGTGTAGGAAACAGAGAGAAGAGGTGTGTATTCATGTGGGAGATTGACCCCACTTCCTCTCTGATTGCTAATCCATGACAATTTTAGGGTTTCTGGAAATCAAAAGTTCCCAGATATGGATAATGGGTAATTTATTAAAATCATTATTAGTTCTAATTATTGGGTGCTATTTCATGTGTTGTTTGAAATATTTTATTGATGTTTGGAAATTTTTCATGACTTTTTAATTATTGAATGCTATTCTATTCATTAGTTTTGAATTGTTCTTTTTATTGGCATGGTTTTACTAATTTTGTTTTATGAGAAATAGTAATGTTTCTGTTTTTTCATTGTTACAGTTCATATAGAATTTGGCTTGTTGCAGTTCCAGTTCAGTTTTTGCCTGTACATTTCTATTTATATTTTATGGTCTCTTTATTCTGTATTTGAGGCTCTATCTGTGTCTTGCATGTGTGACTGACAGCCCGATACTGTAAAACCGCGGGAGAGCAGACGAACGCCCGCTCTCCCGGCGCACGCACCGGCCCTTCGCCGGTGCGAGCTATCCAGTATGCTCCAGCATGCAAATTAGGCGACGCGGTGCAAACGAGGGAAAGGAGGCGCTAGGGACACTAGCGCGTCCCTAGCGCCTCCTTTTGGCCTGGAGCGGCAGCTGTCAGCGGGTTTGACAGCCGACGCTCAATTTTGCCGGCGTTGGTTCTCGAGCCCGCTGACAGCCACGGGCTCGGAAACCGGACGCCGGCAAAATTGAGCGTCCGGTTTTCGGCCCGACAGCCGCGGGCCGAATTCAATTTTTTTTTTTTTTTACTTTTTTTTACTTTTGGGGACCTCCGACTTAATATCGCTATGATATTAAGTCGGAGGGTGCACAGAAAAGCAGTTTTTACTGCTTTTCTGTGCACTTTCCTGGTGCCGGAAGAAATTAGCGCCGACCTTTGGGTCGGCGCTAATTTCTTAGAGTAAAATGTGCGGCTTGGCTGCACATTTTACTTACTGGATCCCGCGCGCATACCTAATAGGGCCATCAACATGCATTTACATGTTGAGGGCGCTATTAGGTGCCGCGGGTGGGCCGCGTGTTTTCCTCCCCTTACTGAATAAGGGGTAAGGGAAAACACGCGTCCAGAACAGGCTGACAGTGCGCTCTGACGGAGCACACTTTACTGTATCGACCTGTGAGTAAGGTATTCCGATAGTGTGTAGCTTGTATGTAGACATCTATAGCAGCTTAGCTTGTTCTGTTTTCCTAATAGGGGGTGTATTAGTGTTTTGGTCTGGTGTACTATTTGCAGTGTTAATTAGAGTTGTGCATTCGTTTTTCACGAAATAGACATGCATGAGATAAATTTGCATATCATGGAGACTCAGTATATGCAAATTTATCTCATGCATAACCATTGTGGATATCCTGAAAACCCAACTGGCTATGGGGTCCCGAGGACAAGTTTGGGAAGCCCTGCTTTAAGGAATACATAAAACACAATGTTTATATTTCATATATTTGTCCATTGGTTTCCTCTTGCTCCTTTGGGCTATAGCAAAGTCAGAACTGAACTCCACTAGGGTTAAAGTACCATTAAAAACTACTTAGGGCAGTGGTATTCACTACGAACCCTTGGGAGCAACAAGCAGGCTGGCTTTTCAGGATATATCTAATGAATATGCAGAAGGTATATTTGCAAATAATTGAGGCAGGGTGCATGCAAATGTATGACTTGTATATTCATGAGGGATATCTTGAAACTTTGACCTGTTTGTGGTCCCCTAATGCTGGTAGTGAATGCCACTGACCTGCATGGTTTTTCCTCTTTTAACCCTTTCCCCATTCATATAGAGCCCAGTCATTGCAGAGACCTTAGTCAAGAGCCACAAGATGTTGTTCTATCACAACCTTACACATACACAATTAGCTGTCACTCACTATTCCCTCTAAGCTGTGTGCATGTTGTGTGCACACAGTTTCTGAATCCTGCACACATGGCAAAACAGCATGTACAAGAAATTCCAATATTATTTACGTTATACTGGCATGTAGCACATAAATTTGTACTCATAAAAAGTTGTACAACAGAAAATGTTTGCACGTATCACCGTTCAGAAATTAGAGGGAACATTGGTCACTATTGTGCAATAACTGGGACTTATTTCCATGGAGCTGTGTATGTTACCTCGGAAGCATCCCAAGCCTCAGTCATCATGAGAAAAAAGAAATTTTCTGGCTTAGTGCAGATTTTCAGGTTAGCTCACATTTTTAGTATAGGTTTGGGGGGTTTTTTTCAGTTTATTGCACTTTTTTTTTACTCCGGCTTGGCTTGATTTGTATCACATTAGCTTACTGCATCCTGTGGTACCACGGGTTTCTACCACATGAGTAAACTAAAATCCTCACTAAAAATGAGTGTGGACTTAACTACGGGTTTTGTTACACTGGCTCCAAACTGAAATTATATTTCTCGCATGGCTGCATACAGCACTGCCACTGAGTCATCAGGTCAACCCTTTGAGTGGCTTGCTGTTATGCTATGATTCTTCATTTTGTAAAATCTTTTAAATTCTTCCCAGTGCTTCCTTTCATTTTGAAACTATACGAAGATGAACTGTTCCCTTATCTATAAAAATAAAAAGACTGGGCAAAGAAGAAATATTTAAATGATTTTCCGAGAAATGATTTGTGTTTAAAACATGAGGATGATCAGATGGCATGAGGATGGCAGTGTAATTATAATAATTACAAGGAGCTCCAAAGATCCTGGCAACACATGATCAGTCAGTATGGAAGAACTTTACTGGATAAAGCAGATGAACTGGTTTGAAAAAAACATGTGTTGAAAACAATATGTAAGGGAAAAGGTCCCTGCCCTTTACAAGCATGCATCATGCGGCTTCACCTGGTCAGAGTGCCCTCAGTGTGACATCAGACCCTGCCTGTTGGTGTTGTCAGGTTAGTGGCAGTGATCTGAGGAGGAGCACCACTCCCCATTGGGAGGAGTACAGTAGTGGCATAAAATCTCCTGCTTTAACATGAGTAGGAGGGTTGGGCAGTAGAAGTAGGAAAGAGGATTCTAAGCTCTGGAGTCCTAGTAGCATCTAGAGCCATCTCCCACAGAGGTGTTCCTTAAGCCTATCTCCCCAAGTGAGGCTCCAGAGAAGTGGTGTGGAGGTGAAAAATTCCAGGGAGGAAGTTCCTGGAAGTCCAGAAGAGAGAGGAAGGGTCTTGTGCTGGGCGGTGCCTGGGGAAAAGGCAGAGATTGATCCTGCCACAAGCAGCCTGAGACTTCAAATCAGAGTGAGAAAGAGAAAAGGACATTGGAGGAGAGGATTATAGCCACTATACAGGTACTGGGTTGCCCAAGGTGAAAAGGGTACCTGCCCTGATGTGTTCTGGGAGGTGAAGAGAGACTATGATCAACTTTTGTGGGTTTTTTTTCTGGATTGAGATGTAGCTTTAGGGCATTAACCCAAGTGTGCTGTTTTGGACTTTGTGTTTTGTCACCAGTTTCATTTAGTAAAGACTTTATTTAGAACAACAGAGCAAAGTGGTGTAACTGACTAGTGTGCAGAAGAATCCCCAAGAGGCAAAACCCTAAAGACATTGAAAAGTGATCTTTTTCCCCCTGTGCAGGAACCCTGGGATAATCATGGGGCCCTGTGTAGTCCATAGCTCTCCCTTGTGCAGTCCAAAGCTCTCCCTTGTGCCCCCGTGCTCAAGAGCTGAATAAGAAAAGGTAACAGAGAGGCCCATATTGAATGAGTCAGGGAGCAGGAAGTTACGCAGTTAAAGCTAACTGGGGACCTTTAGCCAAGATATTCAAAGAAAATGTACCTGGGTATATTTCTGGCAGAATATATTTACCTGGATGACATTAGCACAGTATTCTGTCAGACCAGACTCGCAGGTAGCATTCAATATCAGGGCCCTGCTACTGGAACACTTCCTGCCCTCCATCTCTTTCCCCAGCTTAATTATACCTGGATGAAATTTAGTCTGTAAGAGGAGAGGGGTAAGGGTTTTTATCTGGATATGTTATCCAGACAAACCTTTGGATACGCTAGTCCTTGGGTACATAAGTGCGGGCTGACTGACAAATTAGGCGGCCTAGTGAAAATTGCCTCATATTAGAAAATGTAATCTTCTATTCAATTACAAATTCCTTTCCAGGTTTTACATTTGATATAATGTTTTAACTCAGGTGCTTTCTGACAGTCACTGAGGTACAATTTAAAGCTGCAGGCAACACAAATCCCGAAGGAAGAGTCATACCTGGCTGACATTTACACCCTTTCTTCTGTGGTAGGTCTTAGGGAAACAGGAAAAACATCATTAGTTGATTGAATCATTGCCAATCACCTTGGATTCTTATCAAAACTGGATTCCTGTGCTTCTGGCTCTTTAATACTGTTACTGTGGAGTAGCAATGCTGGTTGCTGGCTTCTTTGTCTCTCATGCTGTTTCCCATGCTGGGAACAATGCAATCTCCATGCTGCCTTCTCCTTACAGCTCTCTCTCCATCCATTCTCCATGACACGTAGCACTCCTCCCTCCTTCTAATATCCTCTCTCAATTGGAGGACAAGCTTGTGCTTAGCATTCAATCTCCCTTCCCTATTAGATAAAAGTATTTGTTCATTTTCATTTTCATGTTCATGCATTTTAAGTCTAATATCAGTGTAATGACATTGATTGCTGTTGTAAAATGTTCAATGCATATTTTATAAAAAAACTTTCAATAAAGAAAAGAAAAAAAAAAGCTTCTGACAGACTCTATGCACTCATTGGCTCTTGCATTATCTTGCTTTTGAATAGCTTTATTGGCAAAGCTGATTCTCACAATCCTTATCTATCTCCTTTAAAGTGGCAGTAAAAAGGAAAATAAATGTTGATTTTTAAATCCTAGAACTCTTATCCTTTGGATCCATCCAAGAGTTAAACAACACACCTTAACCTGGGAGAAGTTGTAAATTTAGGAATGACACTAATTCATATTTCATATTGAAAAATGTTAAAGCTCGTGACACTACAGAATGGGCATGATTAATCAAAGATTTTCACTCTTTTTTGCCAAATAAAGCCTCATATAATCCTAAAATTAAAAACACAGGAACTTAAAATATGATGGCAGCTAAAGGATTTAAAAGTCCCATCTGGGCTGTCCATTTTCACTACTTCCTGCAATATTGCAGGCTCTCCTGGACTGTAACCTTGCTTCCACACAAGTAAGGATAGATTAGTTTGTGTTGCCAGGAAAATAAAATAGTCTACCTAAGGCCTAGAGCTATGCATGCTCTTTTCTTATTATCAAACCCCATTGCCATTTGTTTCTCTAGCCCCCATCCCTTATCTTTCTCTCTTTGCTATGTTGGCTGGGGGAAGGACAAATAGTCAGTGGTGATTTTCTGCTGGGTCAGGATGGATCACTGACCCAAAACCTTTTTGAACTACAGCAAATTTGCTTTTCATGAATTTGCTGTAGTTCAAAGCTCTGGAGACTGGGGAAAGATGCCACAGACATAGCTAAGGTGTTATGAGTATTATCAGAGTTCACAGGCCAACTGCTAGCACTTTCTGACAGCTTATCACATCAGTTCAGCAGCCAGGGAAAGCTGGGATCTGGCTGCTAGTTACAAAAATGCTTACAGTGCTGGGATGGGGCAACTGATGGAAGTCATTCTGCCTGCCATTGAAGACATCAGACTGCTGCTCAGAAGCCCAGCCCCTGCTGTAGCGGCTGGAAGAGCTCATCCTGCCTGCAGCTGAAGACGGAAGAGGCTGCTGCTGCAGCTGCCTCCCCAACCAGAATTGTGGCTGCTGGCAGAACACACCCCCCCAGCCAGCGACGATATCAGATTGCTGCCCGCCTGACCACTGCTGTAGTTGCTAGCCTAGCAGGAAGGTTGGAAGGGGACGGGGAAGGGGAAAAGAGTATGGAAGGGGAGAAGAAGAAACAAGATCTGTGCAACGGTAGAGACAGGAATTGTGGCAGAGAGAAAGCCAGAACAAATACCCCCCCACACACACACACACTATCCCGTACATATTTTGTTACAAAATCACCCTGGTTTCAGTGATGCTGTGGGGGAAGGGAGAGGGCAGAAGAAGAATCGTTGCCACAGGATCCAGTATAGCAATTCAGGCAGGAGGGCAGAGCAAGAGCAGGTTCTGGCACTAAGAAGTTACCCCCAGCTCTTAATCTCCTTACTAAATGCTATCTGCAAACTTCTGCCCCCTACCTTCTCAGAACCATCATTTTTTAAATGGAACAAGACTTAACCTGCCTTTGATATTTTGGTTTTGCTTTATATAGCTTGTCCATTTGTTTGTTTTTAATAAAAAATAATGTCTTCTTAGCCAGAGGCAATAGCAGTTTATTTTCTCTGAAAAACAAGTGGCGTGTTCCCAGTTCCAGCTAGCAGCTGCAGCAATGTATTTGAAAGTTGGCTGCAGCAAGCTCAACATTGGTCTGTCATGAGCAAGAGGGGACTGCTTGGAAAAAAAATAAACAGAAGCTGGGAGAGCAGTTCAGTCTTGCTTTACGCCTCTGATACAGGCAGGTGTGAAACAATCCTATCTTGGGCCAGATGCCTAGCACATCGCCACAGAGAGGAATACCTTGCCCATCCTGGAGCCTAGGAAGAAGGAAGGGTCACGGTGCTGTACCTTCTTCATGCACTGCTTCACACATTAAACAGACTGAAAGTAACCAACTTCCAACATTTCCCCCCACTGCCCAACGCACTCTCCTAGCTAGAAGATTCCAACCTGGATTCAGAATACAAATTATTTCCATTCCCTAAGGATCTGAACCATCATGCTGTGCTAGCCAGTCTAAAGGTAGACATAAAGGTTGACAAAAATGTGGTAGGTAATACTTTTCAATTGGACTAATTCAGCACAATTCTGACTAGTCTTTGAAGGCTACATCTCCTTCATTAGTAGACTGTACAGATAAAAGTACAATAACCAGGGGCGGATTGGCCTATCGGGGGATCGGGCATCCCCCGGTGGGCCAATCGCTCCAGTCATGTGGTTTGCCGTGTGCGGCCGTGACAGAGCCGCGCTAGGCAGACCACGTGATGTGTCCTGGGTCAGCCTGGGCGGTGAATACTCGGGCTGGTCCGACATCGTGAATCCGCTGCTGACAATAACCTAGGATATGACAGCCAATAAGAGCCATAAATCCCACCCAGTCTAACCACTTTATTTGGTGGTGCAGTGCCATATACCCCTGTTGACCTCTGACTTTCCCTTCACTTCTTTGCAACTAGAAATCCTTTGTTCTTATTCCTGGCTTTCATGAATTCCATTACTGTTTTTCCCTCCACCATTCCACTTGGAGAGAAAAAAAAAAAAAAAACAACACTTGACTAGTACTTACTTATTATCCCTTTTACCTGAATTTCAACCGATCACATTCCTCCAGCAGGTCACCCCAGACCTACAGAACATCCAGAAGGCACACTGGTCGGTCCTCCTTTCGATCTACTTAAAGGTGAATTTTCAAAGCGTTATGCACGTAAAAATTAGCAGAGACAAGCATAAGTAGCTTCTACTTGCATATTCCGTATTTTATAAAATTCCAATATACATGCACATTTTCACTTTCACATGCATATATATGTGCGTAAAAAAAGGAGAGACTGAGGCATTCCTGGGCAGGGCTAACAGTTGCACACATAAGTTGCTGTTTTAAAAGACACTTGAACATGTACATTTGCCAACTTACTCGCTTATTTTTACACCTAATTATCTGGCATAAGTGATATTAAATGTGTTTATTGTGTAGTACTAACTGGGTGAGAATCTGGGTGAACCGGGTGGAGTTCAGGAGCAGGAAGGTCTCACTGATCTGGGGAAGAACTGGGCAAACTGGTGGACTAATTGGTTAAACTGATAATTTCATTCATGCACATATGCTTTAAAATACACCAATTTACCCATGTAAATCCCAAATTACACGAGTAGGTCCTACTTTATTTTGGTATGTAAAATATATAAGGCAAATTTTTAATGATTTACCGGCTCTCCGAAATTGATGCAAATGAAAAAACCCTACAATGGTTCTCATCCTATTTATCACAAAGAACCTATCAGGTGTCAATCAATGACACCCTCTCAAAGAAAATAAACCTTGACACTGGAGTTCCCCAAGGACCCGCTCTAACTGTGACACTCTTCAACATTTATCTTCTTCCGATATGCCACTTCCTAACAAACCTTAAACTGACCCACTTCATTTATGCAGATGATATACAAATACTAATCCCAATACAAGATACTCTGGAAGATACCTACAAAAAGACAGCCACTTATCTCACAACAATAAAGCAACTATTAACCAACATGAAACTCATCCTAAACATTGATAACACAGAAATAATCATGCTGGATAGAAAAAACAAATCTCCTCACCTACCACCACTCAACATAATGAACCAAAAAGCTGCAATCTCCCCTGTCACTCCTGCCTGCAAACTAGAAGTCATAATTGACAATGAACTATCCTTCAAGAAACACATCACCACTAAAATCAAAGACGGATACCACAAACCCCTAACCCTAAGACATCTAAAACCTTTCCTTTCTCTGAATGACTTCAGAACAGTCCTTCAACTACTCATCTTCTCCAACCTGGACTACTGCAACTCCCTGCTATTCAACTTACCTCTCATCACCTTACGACCACTCCAAATCCTTTAAAATACAGCCGCCAGAATACTCACTGGAACCAAAAAACATGATCACATTACCCCAACACTTATATCACTACACTGGCTCCCAATAAAATTCCGAAAAGACTACAAAATTCTATCCATATTACACAAAATAATATACGAAAAGCAAACAAACTGGCAAAGTACATCAATAAAACTCCACTCACCAAACCAAAACTTCCGCTCAACTAACAAGGGTCTCTTAAAGATTCCTCCTACTCGATCCAAACAACTTACCTCAACTCAGAAAAGATCCATTTCCCTAGGAAGTCCCAAACTCTGGAATACCCTCCCAACTGAACTTAGAACACAACAAAACTTAAAAACCTTCAAAAAAGAACTAAAAACATGGATGTTCACCAAAGCCTACCAAAACACCTAATGACTCTCTTTCACTACTTCCCTCCCTATCTGCTCTATGTAACCATGTGGAACCAATGTAAGCACGTAATATAACATGTATAGCTCGACATCTGAACTACTTTTATAATGCCTATAATAACTATGTTAACTCTCGCACAAATCTTTTGAACATTCTATTAACATCGAAACTTTGTAAACCGTTGTGATGGCAAAACCAAGCGACTGTATATAAAATGCGATAAATAAAAGCCGGGCGCAAGCCAGAATCCGAAGGTGCACATGCATGTATGACATGCAGGTGTGCCCTGTATGTTAAAAGCCGCCTACATGCGTGCACATCTCCCGATACGCGAATATCTCAGTCCACTTCAAAAGGGGCTTGGTGTGGGCATGATTTGAGTGGGGTGTGGAAGTTCCAGAGCCGGGCCAAGAGATGTGCATGCAAATACTTACACGCCTGGGTGAGTACCCAGGTCAAATGCTGCGTAACTTTACTTCTGCTATGAAGGAATAAAAATAAAAAATAAAAAACGTGCCATTTCAGAAGGGTTTAAATGGTCTGGGGTAACTGAAGAGACTGCATATTATTAAACAGGGGGGTTTGGAGGACCTAGCTCTACACTGGGCAAACTAGTGGATGAAATGGTGAAACTGGTCATGGTGTGGACACACGCTGGTTATAAAAATTCCCCCCACTTATGCAGCTCAGACAAGGATGTGCCTGGCTGGGCCTACCCAGTTGCAAAATAGGGCACACACATATATGCGTCCAGGCTATTGTATAACATATGCACATATGTGCACATATGTTATAAAATAGCCGCATTCTTGGGCAGCTATCTGATTTTTCGTATTGGTAATTGTGTCTGGATTCCCAGCACTAAGGAGAACCAGAATAAACTAAAACTGTGACAAAAAGCAAGACTGGAAGGGTGTTTTCTAAAAGGAGCCTCCAGACAAGAGGGTCTAGAGAAAATGAGGGGAGGAGAGATAGACAGACAGAGAAAGAGATACAAACAGCCCGGGTCTTTCATAAATAGTATGTGTGTGTATGACTGCTGAGTTTGGTTTGATGTACTGTTTGTAGCTTATACTAATGGGAGTGGAGATAATTTTCAAAGCCATCTACATGCATAAATCCAGGTTTTATGTGTGTAAATGACCCTTTAACAATTATCTGGGGACTGTGTAATTTAGCTTATACATTTATACATGCTAAAAATTAGGGGTGTGCATTTGTTTGAAATGAAATAGGAAATGTCAGCACCTGGGCTTGGGTGTCAGCAATGGGCCCTGATCTCTGGGCTGAGCCTCAGCATTGGCACTGGGCTTAAGCTTCAGCGATAGGACCCAGCCCCTGGGCTGAGCCCCGGAGTCAGGTCTGGGCTTGGGCAAGGTGACAGGACCAGGCATCAGGCTGGGCCTCAGTTAAGGGATCAGGTCTCAAGCTGAGTCCCAGTGACTGGACCAGGTTACGCCAAGTGTAAGACATGGAGGTTTCCAGCCCCTGGCAATTTTTGAGGGGTGGATGAGATGAGGTGCAGGATGGCCTGGGGAGACCCTGTTTCTTTTTTTTGGTTTTGGATTTTTTTTTAAATGTTTATTTTTTTTCTGCAAAGACATGAAACAAAATAAACATTAAATGAAATAATACTGGGGTGGGAGGGGGACCCATAAATAAGCAAAAAAATGAAACATTTTTTCCCCCTAAACGTCCTTACTATAAAGAAGCATTCCAAGGGGACAGACTTGGGTGGGGATAAAATGTATGCACATAAATATACTGTACATGCACAAAGTTACACCTGCGCCCAAGTACGTATATCAACACTGGTTTTGCAAAATTCCTGCAAATTGTCAAAGCAGATTTATGCAGGTAAAAAGTACCCTCAGACTTTAGCCAATGTAGGCTGTTTGAAAATTACCCTTGAGGGTGTCCATAATGTTACGCTGGAGGTGGACCCTTGGCCTGGTGCAGGATTGGTATGGCCCTCTGGTTGGACCCAGAGAGCACCTGCCACCAGGCGGCGGAGCACACAAGGAGACAGAGGATAACTGGAACTTCACCAATAACAGTCCAGGGTTTCCGCAAGTTGAGCCCTTGGGTATCTGGACAGCCTGGACTTAGGTGGGCCTCTGGTGGCCTCCCGGAGAGGTAGTGGAGGGGTGTGCCCACCACGAGCAAGAGTGCACGGCTGATGCAGAGTGGATGGACTAGATCCGAACTGGAAGCTCTGGAGACCTCAGGGAGGCAACAGTTCAGGAAGGTTCTCCGGGAGAGACAGGTAGCGCCTGTGGGTCTAGTCACGTGGAAGCCGCGGTTAGTTTCCAGGCAGGTTGGTCTGATAGTCACAGTAGGCCAGAAGAGAGTGTCCAAGTGAAGCGCAAGGGTCAGAGCCAGAGTATCAGTCCAGGAGAAGTCAGCCAAAGCAGGGGTCAATACCAGAGTCAGTCCGAGCATAGTCAAGGCAAGCGAGAGTCGGTTCCAGGCGGCAGACAAGAGAATGGCCAGGCAGGTAGTGGTCAGTTCCAGGCGGCAGGCAAGAGAATGATCAGGCAGGCAGAAGTTAGTACCAGAGGTCAGTCCGAAGAGGTACTACCCAAGAAGGATACAGGAACACACAGAGCCACTGGGAACGGAGAGACACTGGAACACGGAGACACTGAAACACGGAGACACTGAAACACGGAGACACTGAAACACAGAAATACTGAAACATGGAGACGCTGGAACACGAAGACGCTGGAACAAGGAGATACTGGTACAGGAGACACTGGAACAGGAGAACACTGGAACACGAAGGCAAACTAGCACACCAACAGTGTCGACCCGATTGCCAAGGCATGGATCAGGGGACTGAGCCCTGCCTTATATACAGGGCTCTGGTGATGTCATCCGAATACACCTCCCTCAGATTTCTCGCGCTTGTCCCTTTAAAGCAGTGATTCTCAACCTTTTTTTGGCCAGGACACACCTGACAGATGGTTCTCACATGTGTGACACACTGAACATGTGACCATCACGGGGCTAAATGTAAACATGTACTCTGCATCCACAGGAATCCCCTCAACCCCCAGCAGTGAGTACAGAGCAGATCTGGGGCATTACCCTGTACAACTCGCCATACAAAAAAAGATATTCTGGTTCTGATGACATCCCAGTAAAAGCAAAACAAACTCCTTTTACTACCAGGCAAAATAGCCTTCCTTATTAAAAGACAGTAATTTACCACTAATGCATATCCTATTGAGAAAAAACAACAAATAAGATTGATACAAATGGCTACAAGGTAGTAAAATACCTCACCTCGGTCACACACCCTTCACCAAGAACAGAGAAACCACAAATTATAAATATGGAGACAGAAACTGGAATGGAAAACCAAAAAAGCCACTCTGCATGCAGTGCGAACCTGGAGAAATGGAAAGAGAAATATAGGGGCGGATTTTCAGAGCCCTGCTCGCGTAAATCCGCCCAAAACCGGGCGGATTTACGCGAGCAGGGCCCTGCGCGCCGGTGAGCCTATTTTACATAGGCTCACCGGCGCGCACAGAACCCCGGGACTCGCGTAAGTCCCGGGGTTTTCGGAGTGGGCATGTCGGGAGGCGTGTCGGGGGGCGGGGCCGGAGCGCGCGGCGTTGCGGGGGCGTGTCGGCAGCGTTTTGGGGGCGGGTACGGGGGCGTGGCCGCGCCCTCCGTACCCGCCCCCAGGTCGCGGCCCGGCGCGCAGGAGGCCCGCTGGCGCGCGGGGATTTACGCCTCCCTCCGGGAGGCGTAAATCCCCCGACAAAGGTAGGATGGGGGTTTAGACAGGGCCGGGCGGGTGGGTTAGGTAGGGGAAGGGAAGGGAAGGTGAGGGGAGGGCAAAGGAAAGTTCCCTTCTAGGCCGCTCCGATTTCGGAGCGGCCTAGGAGGGAACGGGGGTAGGCAGCGCGGCTCGGCGCGCGCAGGCTAAACGAAATCGATAGCCTTGCGCGCGCCGATCCAGGATTTTAGCTGATACGCGCGACTACGCGCGTATCTACTAAAATCCAGCGTACTTTTGTTTGCGCCTGGAGCGCAAACAAAAGTAGGCTGTTTGCGCTCGTCTGAAAATCTACCCCATAGCACCTAACAGACTCTCAGGATTTGCAATAATGCACACAAACTAACTCGCACAGAGTTACACCTGTATTATGGAACACACTCAACAGTAAAAACCCTATCTAAGAAATACAACTATTAAACCAGGCCCTAAACACTAATACATTTCCTATTGGGAAAACAGAATAAGCCAAGCTGCTAAAAAGCCCCATACAGAAATAATTGTAAAGCTACATTAAAAATGTTACAAAACAGCTGCTGAACAGAATAATATCCAATTAAAAACTCATAAAAATTATTAAAACATGTCCAAATATCAATAAAATATTTCAAAACAGCAGACGTCGCATAATACCCAATAATTAAAATGGCAGTCAATCAAGAAAAATAACCTTAAAAAGCTACTTTTACTTACCCTCTCCAGCAACTCTCCTACTCCTTTTCCTTCCAGGCCAATAGCACTCACTAGAAGCAGCAAGGGCTGCAGAAGCTCTGTCCTCACAGTCCTGTTCCTTAGTGCCCACAACCAGTCACACCCCCCCCCCCACCCAATTAGACCCAACGACCAGTCTCAGTCTCTCTCTCACACCAGTCATCTTCCTGACCAGTCTCTCTCTCACACACACGCACACTAATCATCTTCCTGACCAGTCTCTCTCTCTAACACAGAAACACATCACCACCCTGACCAGTCTCTCTCTCAATCACACTCATGGTCTCTTATATACAAGCTCTCAATCACACACAAATGCTCTCACATTCATTCACACCAGCTCTTATCCAGGCTTCCATTCACACCCACAGACACAAGCTCTCACCCATGCATCCATTCACACCCACAAGCTCTCACCCTGGCACCCATTCACACCCACAAGCTCTCACCCAGGCATCCATTCACACCCACACACACAAAGCTCTCACCCTGGCATCCATTCACACCCACAGATACAAGCTCTCACCCTGGCATCCATTCACACCAGCTCTCACCCTGGCACCCATTCACACCCACAGACATAAGCTCTCACCTAGGCTTCCATTCACACCCAGAAGCTCTCACCCAAGCACCCATTCACACCAGCTCTCACCCATGCATCCATTCACACCCACACACACACAAGCTCTCACCCAGGCTTCCATTCACACCCACACACACAAGCTCTCACCCAAGCACCCATTCACATCAGCTCTCACTCTGGCACCCATTCACACCCACAAGCTCTCACCCAGGCACCCATTCACATCCGCAAGCTCTCACCCAGGCACCCATTCACACCCACCCACACAAGCTCTCACCCAGGCATCCATTCACACCCACACACACAAGCTCTCACCCAGGCACCCATTCACACCAGCTCTCACTCTGGCACCCATTCACACCCACAAGTTCTCAGCCAGGCATCCATTCACACCCACCCACACAAGCTCTCACCCAAGCACCCATTCAAACCCACCCACACAAGCTGTCACCCAAGCACCCATTCAAACCCACCCACATCAGCTCTCACCCAAGCACCCATTCACACCCACACACACCAGCTCTCAGCCAAGCACCCATTCACACCCACACATACCAGCTGTCACACACACACACCAGCTCTCACCCAAGCACCCATTCACACCCACACACACACCAGCTCTCACCCAAGCACCCATTCACACACAGACATACCAGCTCTCAGCCATGCACTAATTCACACACAGACACACTAGCACTCAGCCATGCACTAATTCACACACAGACACACTAGCACTCAGCCAGGCACTCATTCACACACAGATGCACCAGCTCCTACCAAAAAGTCTTCCTTCACTGCAGGGATGGGCTCCAGTTCCGCCGCAGATTTACTCCGGCAAGCCTTCTTTTTTTGCCACCACGGGAATGGGCTCCCGTGGTGGCCTAGGTCAGGGTCGGGTATTCTCTTCGCCGCCACAGGCTGTGGCAGCCTTGCTTGGTCGGGGTTGGGTTTCCTCTTCGCCACCATGGGAATGGGCTCCCATGGCGGCTTTGCTTCGTCGGGGGTCAGGTTTCCTCTTCACCGCGTGGCTTTGCTTCGTCGGGGGTCGGGTTTCCTCTTCACCGCACGGCCTTGCTTCATCGGAGTTCAAAAACTTCTATTCCTCCCACCCCACCCCTGGGCATTCTGATGCCTGCCTCACTGGCCAATCAAAGGCTTCCTCCCTTCTTCCTACTCCCACTGGTAGGGAGAAGGTTTCCGATTGGCCTGCACGGGGGCAGGCAGAATGAAGGAGGCTTCCCATCGGGCAATGGGGGTAGGAAGAAAGGAGGCTTCCAATTGGCCCGCGGGGGCTGGAAAAAGGCAAAAGGAAAGTAGAACGGGCTAGTGGGACACCGGGAGTCGCGACACACCTGCCGGTGTTTGGCGACACACTGGTTGAAAAGCGCTGTTTTAAAGGAATGGACGTCGGCCGCCCGCACACCTAGGGGCGGTACCGAGACGGCTGAAGATGTGGAGCCCCTTTGGGAGCTCTGCTGTGAGGCCTGCAAAGATGGGGACACTGAGGAAGGTCGTGGTGAGCGACGGGGACGTCGGGGGTTAGCGGCAGCAGGCCAGCACTTGTGGAGGGCAGCGCGAGGTGAACAGGCCCGACCGCTGCACCCACACAGCCGGGACGCACAACACATAAGTCCAGCAAAACTGTCATTGACTCATGTAGTATGTCCATCAATGTGCTAGTCCTGCTATATGGTTATTGGATTAGATTGTAACATGATTACCATGGGATCCATATGCAAAGTTGCTGACTGGGCTGATCTTTGCAGGTATATCTTTTTATCTGGATAAAACTTACCTGGATAAATTGAAACCATTCCAGAATTGAGCTATCTTATCTGAATAACTTAGCCAGATAACACTGATACTATTAAGCTTTTAATTTGGAGTGGAGATTTGAATTGCCAACTAGTCCACTTACAGCAGTGCTTGATATTTAGACTCAATACTGTGGCTCAATTTGGTCTTAATGTGAAACTAGATTGGGTGGTATATTGAACAGAGAACATACTGAGCAATAACTAATGCTACATTGGTATAGATTTGCTGCAGCTAGTAGCTGGAATATCACACTGAACTGAAGAAAACACCTGCCCTATAGCATCCACAATTGTAACTTTTCTAGATAAAATGGTCTCACTAGTGTGGATACTGTTAGCTAATAGCTTCTGAATCATCTGCTTTGCTGGGAACTATTGCTGCTAATAGTTCCTGTAATACTACAAGACATACCTAGGACTGTATAGATGCACATAAAAGACGGTCTCTGCTTTGGGGCATGTAATTTAGTCAAGATATAAAGACAAATAAATAAATGAAATTTATTACAGTAAACATTGTTAAAATCAAAAAGGCTATGGTCAGGCATAACCTGGGTTTAAGATTTGAAAGCAACTCCAAAAAGATGAGTTTTTAGAAACCACTTTGAATATGGCTAGAGATGGAGCACGATGCCAAAATTCATGAAGGCTATTTTAGGCACACGGTGCAGCAGTGGAAAATGCAGTCAGTTATTGTTGATGGAGAAAAAGGGCACATGTAAGAGCAGCTTGTCAATGAACAGAGATCGTAGCGAAGGGTGCAGAAGGAGAGAAGAGGGAATGAAGAGCTGCAGAGTGAATGCACTTGTAAGTGACTAGGGGAAGTCTGAATTGTTTGCAGAAGTGGATTGTGAGCCAAAATAGTGATTTGAGAAGTGGAGTTCTATAGTTGAAATGACACTTAGGGAAAAGAAGTAATGCACCTGAATTATGAATAGACCATAGTGGAGACAGATGATCCAGCAGGAGACCTGTAAGAAGCAGGTTCCAGTGGTCTTAGCAGGAGTTTATGAGAGTAGATAAGGGTATTGGTCATGTGTACAGAAAAGAAGGGATGGATTTTGGTGATGCTGCAAGGTTTCCTACAAATGTGGCATTTTCCACAAATGGGAAATTTCCTTCATGCAGAGAGTTGCATCCATACGCTTGGGTACTCCCAGGGGGGAACATATGAATTAAATATCGTTAAATCACTGGCTTCACCATCTACCATATATATCTGGTGGTAAATCCATTGAAAGTACTGACAGACTAGAACGAAATATCTAAAAGAAAAAGTGATTTTTCAAATTATTCTGATAGTTATGATGCCATTACATTTGAATAGAATTCTCAGGTCAACTATGTACGGGAAATTGAATGACTCAGATACAAAGCATTGGCTAGAAAAAAACATTTATTGAAATAAAGAAATTTCAGGTCAAAGACCTTGCAGCACATCACATGATATAACAGATAAGAAGCAGCTAATGCTGATGTATTGATCCCTTGGAAATAGTGATTCTATATTTTGCACAGTCTTTTATTTATTTATATTTATATTCCGCTTTTTGCAATTTTTTCAGCGCTTCAAAGTGGATTACATTCAGGTACTGTAGGTATCATAAAGCTGCAATATTATAAACCAAGAGACCTTCCTCAGGAAGAACTTCATATTTTTTTGTTCTACTGGGTAATTTATTTATTTATTTATTTATTGTTTTTGTTATACCGAGTTTCATGATAGGCATCACATCAACCCGGTTTACAAATAACAAGGAGTGTAAAGCATAACGTAACGTAAAAAACAATATTTTCAATAAGAACCTTGAACTTTAAATACAGTGAATCAGAAAAAGGGAGAGGGAAAGTTACAAAAAACAAGGAAAATAAACTTGGGATGGAAGGGGAGAAATTGAACAGCACAATATTTACATTTCAGCCTATTGATACATTAGAATAGCAAGTGAAAAAATAAGACTATGAAACGGTACATAGGTAATCAAATGAATAAATATGACACAGTTGTGAATGGTAATAGTATGATAAATATTCAGCAGGAATTAGTGAGAGAGGGTTTTGAGGTTGGTTGATTCGTGTTTACATTCCATTATTGCATACGAGTTAGTGCTAGTGAGAGGAGGTTTTATTCAAGGCTTGGAAATGCTTTTTTGAAAAGCCAAGTTTTTAGTCTTTTCCTAAATGTTAAAGAGCATGGCTCTTGTCTCAAATCAGGTGGGATCGAGTTCCAGAGAGCTGGATCTGCTGATGAGAAGGCTCTGAGACTCAAGGATTTATGTTGGTAGGTTTTGGCCTTTGGAATTTGGAGTGACTCTTTGTAGTGTTCCCTGATAGGCCTGGCGGAGGTGAATTTTTTAAGTGGTATTTGTAGGTCGAGTTGCGTGTGTTGGTTGATAGTTTTGTAAATGATGTTAATGGTTTTGTACATGATTCTATAGTGGATCGGAAGCCAATGGAGGTTTTTGAGAATAGGTGAAATGTGGTCAATTTTCCTGGAATTTGTAAGGACTCTGGCTGCAGAGTTCTGAACCATTTGTAAAGGTTTGGTGTAAGAAGCTGGGAGGCCTAATAGTAATGAGTTGCAATAATCTAGTTTGGAAAAGATTATTGCTTGCAAGATTGTTCTGAAGTCCTGAGTGTGAAACAGCGGTTTTATTCTTTTCAGGATATGTAATTTGTAGAAGCAATCTTTGGTGGTTTGGTTAATGAATGTTTTGAGGTTGAGACGATTGTCTAGGATGGCTCCTAAGTCTCTTACGTGGGTTGTTTGAAGGAGTGTGGGTGGTTTAGGAAGTGTGTTATTGTTTTCCGGTGATATGAGCAGGAATTCTGTTTTCGAAGCATTGAGTACAAGGTATAGACTGTTGAGGAGAAGTTTAATTTCTAATAGGCAACTGTCCCAGTATTCCATTGTTTTTGAGATTGATTCTTTTATAGGGATTACGATCTGTACGTCGTCTGCAAAAAGGAAATGTTTCAGGCTTAATTTTGTAAGTAGTTGGCAGAGTGGTAGCGGGTAGACATTGAAAAGGGTGGGTGAAAGTGATGATCCTTGCGGCACTCCTCTATTAGAAGGGTGGTATTGGGATTCTTTATTCTGAATTTTGACTCTGTATCCTCTGTTTCTAGAAATGTTTTGAACCAGTTTAGTGTGGCACCTGTTAAACCCAATGTTTGCCAGCTGTTTTAGAAGAAGGGCGTGGTTGACGGTGTCAAAGGCCGCCGAGAAGTCAAGGAGGATTAGTAAATATGCTTGGCCTTTATCAATACCAGAGAGTAGGTAGTCCATGAGTGAAATTAGTAGCGTTTCGGTGCTTGCGGCTTTGCGAAAACCATATTGGTTTGGGGACAGAATACTGTGGTCCTCTAGGTAGTTGGATAGTTGGGTGTTTACCAGTTTTTCCATGATTTTAGCTATAAATGGTAGGTTGGAAATAGGGCGGAAGTTGTTGATAGGGATCATGAAATGAAACTCCGGGGGGGGGGGGGGGGGGGAACGACTCAGAACCAACATCAGGAAATATTTCTTCACTGAGAGGGTGGTGGATGCCTGGAATGCCCTTCCGGAAGAGATAGTGAGGACAAAAACAGTAAAATAATTCAAAAAGGCATTGGATAAACACTGTGGCTCCCTAAAGGCTAGATCATACAGAGAAGGGCTACCAAAATGATAAGGGGAATGGAACAACTCCCCTATGAGGAAAGACTAAAGAGGTTAGGACTTTTCAGGTTGGAGAAGAGACGACTGAGGGGGGGATATGATAGAGGTGTTTAAAATCATGAGAGGTCTAGAACGGGTAGATGTGAATCGGTTATTTACTCTTTCGGATAGTAGAAAGACTAGGGGGCACTCCATGAAGTTAGCATGGGGCACATTTAAAACTAATCGGAGAAAGTTCTTTTTTACTCAACGCACAATTAAACTCTGGAATTTGTTGCCAGAGAATGTGGTTAGTGCAGTTAGTATAGCTGTGTTTAAAAAAGGATTGGATAAGTTCTTGGAGGAGAAGTCCATTATCTGCTATTAAGTTCACTTAGAGAATAGCCACTGCCATTAGCAATATTTACATGGAATAGACTTAGTTTTTGGGTTCAGATGACAACCAACACCGGGCCCTGACTTTTATGGTCCAGGGTACTGAAACGCAGACATAAGGGAAAAAGCGCAGGACTGCTTCTATGGTCAAGACCAAAAGCAAAGCACATTCAAGCAGCATTGTCTGAATTATCAAGGCTGCTCACCCCATAAAAATGTTGCTTGTAGTTTTACTACCCTTAACGGAAGAATGGGATAGCCTGCACAGAGCAACAGTTATTGCCATAAGAAACTTGCTGAGCAGACTGGATAGACCATTCAGTCTTTTTCTACCACCATTACTACATTACTAATTTACTTTGATAACAGAAAATAGCAAATACTATTCCTGAACAGTCATAATACATAGACACGTATGGGATTAGAAAACATAGTAATGACAATTCTAATTCGGGGGGGAGTGCCACTAAGAGGCTGGGACATCTTTTGGCTCTGAAGTTAGGTCACCAGCGGGAGGGAGGAATTTTCAAGTGGCAGGGGGAAGAGCGATGCAGGGGATAGCATGGCACACTACTAGGCCCTTGACAGAGAGGGCAAGATTGGGGTGCCTATGTGCTACAGGCTTAAACCTCGTGGGGCATGCCAGTGGTTTTATCATTGATTTAAAAAAAATGTGGTGTAGGAACAAAGGGGAACTTGGTGGCAAATCAAAAGGAGGCAGATTCTAGTGCACCTTATAGCTTTGGGTGGCCTAGCTGGATCCTGGCAGGGCGTGTCTCAGCAGATCATGTCTTGGTGTAGGTCTTGGGGCTGCATAAGGTGTTCTCCGGGAAGGGTTGCATTCGGTGAGGGTGGTGACCATTTTGTTCTTGGGCGAGTGACTCGATGGCAGTGGCCATCTTGTTGCAGGGTATGGTTTGATGGCAGCAGTCATTTTAGGTGGGGGCAGGTTCAGCTGAAGGCAGCCATCTTTAAGAAGGGCTAAGGCAGTCATCTTTGTGAAGAGCTCAATACTGGACGGTGGCGACCATCTTGGTTTTGTGTGCCCTGGTGTGGGAGCAGCCATATGTAGTGTAGGCATATGGCTAAGAGTAGAGGCCTTCTTGTGATAGGACTGGGATGCCAGGAACTGGCATCATTCTCACAGGATTAAAAATAGGGGTCTAATTGGTGCAGCACTGAGAAAAGGGATATTCTTGCAGGCATTTGAGTATGCCTGTGAAGTGAGGACAATGAGTGGAAGGAAGGTCCTGGCACACAGGGTGTGAATAATGGCATGGCCATAACGCCCAAATATTCCTTCAACTCACAGGGCTCTGCAATTCTAGGAAATGCTGCCCAGTTTTACCAGCATGGCATTTCAGCACTACTATTGGTTAACTTGTAGTGACATATGGACAGCCCATTGGGTACCCCGGATACACATACCATTACACTGTGAGTTTTCGTGTATATGCTTTGTCATCTTGGTAGGTTTATTGGTGGTCATAATTTAAGGATTCTGCTCGAGCGATTATATTTTGTTCTCTCAGCAATTTTGGCACTTCACAGCAGTCAGGTTGCAATCCTTTGCCCTATAAGAAACAACAGGAGACCATTGCCCCCAAAAGGATGAGCTCAAGGGCTCAAAGGAACATAGTGACTAGATCCACTTCCACCAGCAGGTAATCGAGCCATTCGAGGTCCCATTGGGCTAATGCTTCATCCACTGCAGCACTACGCAGGGCTTCACGAGCATTCAGAAGTGAGTAGTGAGAATTGAAGGATCTGATATCTGAAATTCGACGGCAGGCCCAGACTCATGGTACCAACTAGCTGAGTCAGTGCTTGGCTGGTATGCCAAGTTAGTTGAATAATGTGGCTGTTGACAGGGCCAACGATGAGTCTCAACTGATCTTCATGCTCCTGGGTACAAACAGCACTGTACATACTTCAGTGATGGGCCAAGGAAAGAAAGAAAGCCTTGCTTAACCTCTCGGGTCAGTGACTCAGACTCAGTTTCCATTTCGGATAGTAACGATGAGGAAATGGCTCTGGCCATGATTATGCAAAATGCACTAAAAACATTCAAAAAGAAGAGAATGACAAATAGAGGGAGCTCCGCCACCACTGTTTGGAGTGACAATGGTCTGCAAGACCCAAGTTCTCCCTCCGGATCAACCTCTGGGCAGTCTTCTCAGGCATTAGACCATAAGGAGGATATCCTGGGCAGGGTTAATACGCTAGCCTATGGAATTGCACACAATATTAAAAAGTAACTATGGAGGTGGGAGTTTATTGATATTTTCTCCCTCCGGTTTAGAGGCCATGACAACAGGGGTGGGGAGCCAAAAACAAGGATTCAGCCAAGGAAGCAAAGAAGAAGAAACCCAAAATCTTAAAAACGATTCAGAACTGGGTCTCAGCATTCAATATATTTATGAGTGTCATAGTTGAGCGTGAACCCGAGCAGGCTCCCTATCTGATCAGATACTTGGATACCATTATGAAGGCTCCCAAACTCTTTGGGGGGTAGGCCTGGCTGATCTATGACATTAAATTCAGAAGAGCATGACTGAGGACAGCACCCTCTCATGGAGGCACCGAGTTTTGGATCTTTGGCTTGATGAGATGACAATGCACAGGTCGTTCAGCTCCGAAAAGCCAAATTTCAATAACAATGGTGTCAGAGACAGGGCCTCAGTATTTAGAGGAGGGAGGGGGACACATGCAGGTAGTTCAGTCCTGGCCACTGCATGTGGGTGAATTGCAAGTTTTAGCACATTTGCTCCTCCTGCAGCAGAGCACATTCAGTGCCAGCTGCCAAGGGAGCAGAGGTCTCAGGCCCCCACCCAATGTGAAGTGCAGAAGGTCATAGCTGCATCACCAGATAGCATTGAGACGATGATGCCATGGCTTGAGCAATACCCCTGCAGGGATCAAGCTTCTGAGATTGCTGCTGGTTTCACTCTGGGCTTTACCATTCCCTGCTCCCTGGATCCACCTACCCAGCTGTACCCCGTTTGCAACACACTATCCTTATCTTCACATGAAGCTACAGCTGTGCAGAAGATTACTACAGAGATTGCCTAGGGCAGGGTTGAGGGCCCCCTTCCAGGTTCCACCTTTCCCTAATATGGCGATATCCCCATTGGGGATGGTCCCAAAGAAGGAGCAGGGGAAGTTCAGGCTCATTCACAATCTGCCCTACCCCTTAGGCAGATCAGTAAATGACATAATCAACTCATAGCTGTGTACAGTTTCATATGCATCCCTGGACTCTGCCACTGACATTATCAAAAAGGCGGTCATCTGAGCACAGCTGGCAAAGGTGAACATAAAGTCAACCTTCTGCCTCCTCCCAGTGCATCCCGACTCCTTCCATCTTCTCAGTTTCAAATTCAAGGGCCAGTATTACTTTGATAAGTGTAACCTGATGTGCTGCTTGATCTCTTGAGCATAATTTGAGTTGATCAGCTTCTTCATGCATTGGGTGGTTGAGCAAAGATCAGGATCCACGAGCATTGTGCACCACCTAGGTGATTTCCTCTTTGTTGGTATGGATGTGAAGTCCTGCAAGCATCTCTTGGCTGCCTTTCAAAGCGTGGCTGAGGATTTTGGCATTCTCCTTGCTAGTGAGAGGACAATGGGTCTATCTGCAGAGATAGTTTTCTTGGGAATTGAACTAATGTGCAGGTGCGAGTTTCTAGGGTGCCTTTGGATAAGGTTCTGAAGCTAAAAGAAGCAATTTGAGATATGCACAAAGGTAAGAAGGCCATGCTATGGCAGTTCCAATCCCCATCAGGGTTGCTCAGCTCTACCTTCCAGGTAATCTGATGGGCAGCGCTTTTATGCACAGATTGGCCCTGGTGGCTGCCAGCACCCCAAAGAAACATCACCACATTAGGGTCACTCAAATAATTAGGCAAGACCTGCAAGTATGGGACCACTTCTTCCAGGTTTTTAATGGGTTGGCATTTTGGCAGGACCCTTCAAGAGGCAGTAATGAATGGGAGCTGTACACAGACACTTCTGTAGGAACAGGTTTTGGAATATATTTCAAGGAAGTATGGTGTGCTGAGGCCTGGCCTGTGGGGTAACATGGGGATGGCACTTATCTAGGGACATAATCAAAAAACTAAGAAGCAAGCCACCTCTCAGAACAATCAACAATGAACACAAACGAGAGGGAAGAATAATTACAATCCACTAATCTTAAAATAATCCATTAAACCCATATAACTCACAAATGACAAAATTATAAAAAAACAGCTCAATGAAATTTTAATCTGCAGCCTCTCGCCTCACAATGGGCCGCAAGCTGTAATCAGCCTATAGAGCGGTTTAAGATTTTAATCATTTAATGTCATTTGTGAAACAGGTAAGCCCTTAATGAAAAATTTTTGTTTTATCTTTATTACACCTTTAATTAAACTCATTTAGAACACTAGTCTTTTCAATAGACTTCTAATGTTCAACATTAAAACACCAACTAATACTCAGAAAAAGTAGTCTAAAATCGAATACTTAGCCAAATAATTGAAAATATTTAAAGCAGCAACGACGGCTTGTCCACCATAATTCTCAAGAACTCCCTTAACATGAGTCATGTTTCAACTGTACATCAGTCTTCTTCAGGGGATCTCAATGTAACTCAAAATTGGCCAATATTCTCCATATTCCTACAATTTAAAACCAAAGAATAAAATCGCATCCACAAAACTTACAAGAAAAAAAGCACTATAATATGTAGCGTTATAATTGCTTCAATAACACTAAAGAAATAAATCTGACAGAAAAGACTTACCCGGACGGAAAAACCATCTCTTAATGAAACTCAAAAATGGTGCCACCGCATCTCAAATGAGTAAACCCTTGTTGTCACCACACCATTTATATATCGCAAAAAGACAACGTCACCGGAAATCCGCTTTAGATTGCTACCAAAGGGAACTACATTTCCCATAATGCAGGGTAAGCCGCTCGAGCAAAATTTAAAAGACAGACCAATCAATTTCTTTGTTAAGGCCATTTGGTTCCACCGTATCAAAGAGATATATCCATTTCTGCTCTCTACGTAAAAGATAATTATCAAAATCGCCCCCTCGATTACAAGGCAGCGGTTTCTCTATAACCGCAAACCTCAAGTCTTCAAAAGTATGGCAAAAGTGCAAACAGTGTTGTACCACTGGAGCCTCAATTCTCTTTCGTGCAATAGCACTCTTATGCTCAATGATCCGAGTTTTGAGGCTGCGTGTGGTCTTTCCAATATACAAAAGGGGGCACGGACACCACAATCCATAGATCACACCTTTTGACTTCCTTGAAATATATTCCAAAACCTGTACAAGACTGAAATTGAAATTTCCCATTGCCAAAAAATGGTAAGGATCTACCTGTGAACGATTGATCACATACGCTGCACTTATGACAGGGAAAATGCCCATTCTTACTTGTGCATCTTGTTATTCCTTGTGTTTTCTCATCGGAAAAATCTGAGCATACCACTATATCTCTCAGATTTTACCACGTTTGAAAGCAAATCTAGGTATATCCCGCAGCCCCGTATGTAAACTCAAAACATGCCAATACTTTTTGATGATGTTCTGAACTTGATAAACCTGGGGGGAAAAGGGTAACACACAGATAGTTCTATTAAGATCCTGTTGTGAGTTCTTGTGTAGGGAGTTCTTGAGAATTATGGTGGACAAGCCGTCGTTGCTGCTTTAAATATTTTCAATTATTTGGCTAAGTATTCGATTTTAGACTACTTTTTCTGAGTATTAGTTGGTGCTTTAATGTTGAAAATTAGAAGTCTATTGAAAAGACTAGTGTTCTAAATGAGTTTAATTAAAGGTGTAATAAAGATAAAACAAATTTTTCATTAAGGGCTTACCTGTTTCACAAATGACATTAAATGATTAAAATCTTAAACTTATCTAGGGACAGCATCATTTTCTGATCCAACAATATGTTGGTGATCGAATCTATTAATAGACTGTTGGCAAAGCCATTTGGTGTGAACGCCTCCTTAGGCAGCTGGTGCTCATCTGCTTGCAGAATAATATTACATTTAACACAGTGTACATCCCAGGTTTGGAAAACAATATAGTTGACTCTCTTTCCCACTTTAAGTGGGCAGCTTTCAGGTACTTCGCTCCAGAGGTGGACCAGGTTGGCACGCCGGTACCTGGGAAAATATGGCAACTTGGCTCCCCAAGGTTTGGGAATTAATCTTGAACTCCCTTGCGGATAACATAAGAAGGAGTTACTTCCAAGCATTTACTGACTTTCAGGCTTTCCTGTCTGAAGTTGAAGTCTTGGTTTGGCCCCTAATTATTCACAAGTTCATTCTATGTATATTACGTCACAAAGAAAAGGGGGTTAGCTAGATCCATATTGGCAATCAGTTTAGCAGGCCTCACAATTCTTCTCAAAAGTAATGGGATTTCAAAGCCCCTAAGCTCATTTTGCAGTCAAAAGAATCATAACTTGAGTTAAGGTCAAAAGGAGGTCCCGGGACTTGAGGTGCTCTATCACGCATATTTTTCTGGGCAGTTATTACAAATGCTGGAAAGGATGTGCTTCAACGACTATGAGGCTTGCCTTTTTCGCTGTGCCTTTCCTTTTGCTTTTTTGCACTGCTGAAAGTCAGTGAGTTAGTGGCCAACTACTCTGGGGGAATTCTGTGCACAAAAATTGAAAATTCTGCAAAATTCTGCATTCTTTATATTGGTCAAAATAACATAATACATGACAGTCTTTAATAATTAATTTTAAATGTATTACAGAAAAAGTTATTATTTAAAGATGCAGAATTCTAAATATTTTGAGCTGAATTTTCCTAGAAGTACATTGTAAGAGTTTCCCTTACACCCTCTCTACCTACTCCCCTAGCCAGTCTCCTTTCACTTTGCCTTCTTAGGCCCCCCCCCCACCCAACTCCTAAACCCTCCATCATCTCTCCCTTTCCCCACTAGGCTCAACCCCTTGCACTCTATCTCCACCTTTGCAACTGAGGTGGAGTATAAAATTTGAATGAAGTCCAATATTTCCCCCTTGAAACTACATTTTGTACAAAGTAAAAGATAAAAAAAAAAAAGCCAGGATACTCTATCAAAAGCTTTCACGTTGTCAAAACTGGCAATCAAAGGATTTGACAGTATCAGAGATTTCTTGGTGCTACTCTCTAGAGCCACAATTAATTTCTTAATATTAATACTACAATGACTACCTATCACAAAGCCTACCTGTGATTTGGAAAGTATAAGTTTCAGTCTATTGGCTATAATTTTTTCAAAAATTATATCCTGGTTTAGCAAAGATATTGATCTGTAAGAGGCTAGGTTACTCACATCTCATTTTATTTTGATATAATAGTAATTATAACTTCCTGTAATGAATTTGGCATTCATTTTTACATTGTCATTTCCAGATAAAGTCAAAATGAAGAGTCCACTACCTGATAATTTGATATGTCAGATTTCAAGACATCTGGGCCTGGAGATTTCAAAGGGGGGAGCTTTCCAATAGCTTGCAAGATTTATTGACATTTAACAGGGGCATTTAAATGTTGTAATTGAGAGAGACACACAATTGTGACAATTCCAATCCCTTCATAAAAGCGTCTCTTAAATGTACATCATCCACTTCAGAGGAACATAACTGTTGATAACATTTCTGAAATACTTCACAAATTTGCATCAGGGATGAGAAAAAAGTCCCCTCTGGGACCTTTAATGATGGGAATAAATTTGGAACTACATGATGCCTTGACTAATTGGGCCAACAACTTCCCTGACTTGTTACCATATGAGAAAAACCTATGTTTCAATGTTTGCAAAGAAATGGTACCTTTTGATGTATTAAATTATGTATTAAGCGTTGTGTCTCAAGAAAAGCTTTTGTTGTGGAATGTGAACTAGGTTTGGTAAAGGGTTGCTTGGCTGAATTTAGTCTCTAGACATGTTAGCTTTAGACAATTTTTTATTATTAGCAATAATAAAACTAATAATATCTCCCCTGAGCACAGCTTTCACTGTTCCCAGTACAGGATTGGAGTATTTTTATGTTGAGAGTTATATCTGATATAACAATCCTATTTTTCTTGAATACATTTTTTAATATGCTTATTATTATGAAGCTATAAAGGCATTCTCTAGAGTCTGTTCCAAGAAAACACAATTTCTGCTCAACATACAGCTGTAGCATGATCTGAAATAACAAGAGCCTCAATTGTTCCAGGGCAGATTTTGGAGAATAATCTCTCATAAACCAGAATATAATCTATTCTATGCTGTTTCATGTGCTCTGGAAAGATAAGTGAAATCTCAATTTGTAAGATTCAAAAATCTCCAAACATCTACCATTTGCAACCGTCTGCAGAGAAAAAGATCACCCTAGTCCAGCTCCATAGGCTTTTGCAGAGAACTAGGAGACTTCTCTAAACTCTGATCTTACAACAAAATTACAATTCCCCCTCTCCCCACCATAATAATAGGAGACTAACCAAATGATGTGATAACCATAAGTTAGTCAGCAAAAAAATCTTGAGTAATTATTAGAGGCATAGATGGAAGCCAAGATAATTTGTTTACCATATAGTGTTCCAGAAATTAAAATAAATCTACCTGCCTGCTGTACGGCAGCTTTTCCATATTAAAGTGTTGTTAAATGTTGATAAAAACAAGGTACTGATTCTGGAAAAAACACCATCAAGAGATAAACCATCAATATTTAGTTTTGAGGGATGGCAGTTACTGATTTTATTCAAAGCCAAAAGTTGAGAATTGTTGCTAAATTTTGGTTTGATGTAAAGCGCCGCCACAGGCACTAGTTTCATGTTACGCTGTGAACCGATGTGATATCATTGATGAATGTCGGTATATAAAACCGTTAAATAAAAAAATAAATAAAATAAATGATAAAGTTGCCACCAGCCCCAGAGTCCACCAGGGCTAGGGTGTGGAATTTCTGGCTGCCCATGGCGAGGGATATAGGCAAGGTGAGCAGAGGAGCAGGAGAGGTGAGAACTAGGATGAATCCTCCTACTGGGCCTAGGTCTGGGAGTTTCCCGGCCTCACTGGGCAGGTGGCTAGGAGATGGCCTGCCTTCCCACAGTAAAGGCAAAGGCCAGACTGTCAATGTCTGAGACGTTCTTTAGCCGTAAGTTTCCCACGGCCCAGGTGCATGGGCTCCTCGCTGGACGTTCCAGGGGCAGCAGAAGTCTCAACAGGCGAGGGTGAACGGCGAGGGCGTCTGAAGCTGGCGGTAGACCTTCTGGAGAGTTGGACTTCTTGGGAGCATTTCTGGAGGCGCCAGTCGATTCGCCCGGTCATGTCGATCAATGTATCAAAAGATCCTGGTAGCTCGCGGGCTGCGAGTTCATCCTTGGTTCTGGGACTCACCCCCTCCAGAAAGATGGCCCTCAGACAACTAGCATCCCACTTGAGCTCGGAAGCCAAGGTGCAAAATTCAATCATGTACTCAGATAAGGTTCGAGAACCTTGGTGCAGGTGAAGCAGAGTCGCCCCGGAAGCTGCTTGCCGGGTAGGATCCTCGAAGACGGTGCAGAAGAGGTTCAGGAAGTCATTCAAGTCCCGCAGAATTGGATCGGCCCGTTCCCACAGGGGGGATGCCCAAGCCAGGGCCTTCCCATCAAGAAGAGATAATATATATGTGGTCTTCATAATGTCCTCTGGAAGAAGGACTGGTTGTAAACAGAAGTGCATGCTGCACTGATTAATGAAACCCGTACAGGACAGTGGGTCACCAGTGAAGCGGGGAGGAGTAGGAAGGGGAATCACCGCATGACCACCCAGTACCAGAGGTGAGACGGCGGGCATTGGTGGAGTGTTCGGTGGTGTGGCGGAGATTGTAGGAGCTGCGACATCCAACCGTCGGTTTCAATTCTCCACCACTGAGGCAAGCGTCTCCAGGGCCTTCTGTTGCTCAAGAATCCTTTGAGCTAAGCCCAGAATGGCTTGGAGCGCTGAGGCCTCTGCCGGGTCCATAGACTTGGCAATCCATTACGGCACTGGACGAGAGCATGGACCCCTTGCCCGAGGTGAGGTTGGCACAACCTGAGAGGACGAACCCCCGCAAGTCCCCACCATCGGAAGGCAAGGCTGGGATTATGCAGATGGCCGGCTGGAGCTTCACCAATACCAACCCCATTCTATGGCTTCGAGGGCAGGCTGGTCTTAGGTGGGCCCTTATGAAGAGAGTGGTAAGCGTCAGCAGGATCATCCAAGATCAGTCCAAGACCAGAAGTCCAAGGGTCGCCGATAGCCAGTCCAGAGTCAGAAGCCAGAGGCTCGCTGATAGCCAGTCCAGAGTCAGAAGACAGAGAGTCGCCGATAGCCAGTCCGAGGTTGAAGTCGGGAAAGCCATATGCAAGCAACCAAGAATGGGAGCTGGAGCAGGAGGAAGGCACAGAAGGCAGGACCGGACCCAGGAACCAGGAGCAGGACTCTGGAGACAGGAACGGACGCAGGAATCAGAAACAGGAAACAGGAACAGAACACAGGATGCCACCGGAGCCAGAAGGACTTCACCGAAGCGAAGCAGACTCGTTTGCAAGTGGTTGGATGTCTAGGGAAGCCTCCTTAAATAGCTGGTGAGGCCTGACATCAGCTAGGGGCCAGGCCGAGTTTTCCCGCTGTGGCCCCTTTAAGAGGCGGGGCCTCGGCGCGTGCGCGAGCTAGGGAAGACCAGGGGAAGTCGGAGCCGGCAGCATCCCAGCTCCTCCTGAGTACAGGACGGCCCAGGGAGCGATGACAGCAGCCTGCTGTCGTTGCGTGGCACGCAGGAGGCCCGAGCGACCGGACCATGGGTAAGGCACGGCGCCCGCAGCCCGTTAGTGCCAGCGGCACTAACACCCTCTCCCAGAAATTGTTAAACATTCCCCACATTCCTCCCCCCACCATGACTCCCAAACTAGATATAAGCACATTGTATTACCATCCAACACCAATCAAACCAATTTACAGGTGGATATAATTTATATCCCTCCAGTTGGATCATATGACCTTATAGTGAGCTACCCTCAATTATTTATTTATTTATTTATTTTTTATTTTTATATATTGATATTCCTATAAAGAATATAGATCACACCGGTTTACAATGGAACAGAACATTCGCTGGGAGGCGATACATTGAACATGAACATTAACCATTGAACATTTAAAACAGTTAGAATCAACGAACAATAGAGAACCGAGAGCAAAAAATAAATAAATGGTGAATAAATAGTAAAATAAAATAAGAATAAAATAAAATGAATAAAGTGATAATAAATATAGTACATTATTTAAAACTAGAATGTGTCCTTGCAGGGCTGAAAAGAGAAAGATCAGAAAGTCCACGAATGTTAGTCATAGGACTTGCATTCATGTTTTGGGACTTGCATCAAAGAGAACCAGGCTTTTCATGGAAAGTTTGATTGAACAGCCAAGTTTGTAATTCTTTCTTGAAGGTTAGAAGACATTGTTTTTGACGGAGGTCAGGAGGGAGAGTGTTCCAAAGAGTCGGCCCAGATGTAGATAACGCTCTTTTGCTTAGAGAGGATTTAGTAGGGGGAACTTGCAGAGAGCCTTTGTAAGCTCTTCTGATTGGTCTGTCAGAGGAATGAGCACGGAATTGATAGCACGGGTTGAGAGGGGCGGTGTTATGAATGTCTTTATGAATCATCATGAGTACTTTGAACGAAATCCTAGCTTTGATAGGTAACCAGTGCAGAGATTGCAGTATGGGAGAGATATGATCTCTTTTGTTTGAGTTGGTAAGTAGTCTCGCCGCGGTATTCTGTACCATCTGCAAAGGTTTTATTGTAATCGCAGGGAGACCAAACAAGAGGGAATTACAATAGTCTAATCTGGTAAGTATTATGGACTGCAGCACAAGTCGGAAATCTCGAAAGAGAAGGAGAGGTTTAAGTTTTTTTAATACTTGTAATTTAAAGAAACATTCTTTTGAAGTGTTTTGGACAAATGATTTAAGATTGAATTGGTTGTCTAGTTGAACTCCTAAATCTCTGACATAGGAGGAGTGGTTAATATCAGTTGTGAGAGATTGAGTTGCATTTAAGGGGTTGGAGAGAACCTGGTTTTCATCAGCAGAGATAATGAGAATCTCTGTCTTATTTGTATTAAGGATCAAGTTAAGACTAGTAAGTAGATTGTTAATTGATTGAAGACAGGTGTTCCAGTGGGACCAGGTTTTGTGAAGAGAGTCTGTGATCGGAAGAAGAATCTGGACATCGGCATAAAGGTAGAAAGTTAATTTTAAGTTGGAAAGTAATTGGCAGAGGGGAAGCAGGTAGATATTAAACAGTGTAGGAGAGAGGGCTGAACCTTGCGGAACTCCTAGGTTTGAACTGATGGGGTGAGAAACTTTATTGTTAATCTTCACTTTGTAAAATCTGTTATCAAGAAAGGATTTAAACCAATTGTGAGCCACTCCTTTAATACCTATGTCGGCTAGACGCTGGAGAAGAATGGAATGATTTACCGTGTCAAATGCCGCAGATAAGTCCAGTAATACAAGTAGGTAAGGTTGTTTCTTTTCAAGGTTTAGGAGAATGGTATCCGCTAGTGATGTTAGAAGAGAGTCAGTATTTCGAGTTTTACGAAATCCAAATTGGAAAGGGGAGAGGATGTTGCTCACCTCCAGGTATTCTGAAAGTTGTTTATTTACTATTTTTTCCATAATTTTGGAGATCAGTGGTAAGTTAGCAATAGGTCGGAAGTTGGCAGGATCTGTTGTGGGAAGGTTGGGGTTTTTTTTAGCAGGGGTTTAAGTATGGCTAGTTTAAGTTGGTCAGGAACCATACCTTGTAATAAGGAACAATTGATTATGTCTGCTAAGGCTTTTGAAATAGTGTTCGGTATGGAAAGCAGGAGGTTTGAGGGTATTGCGTCCAGAGGGTGAGCCGAAGGTTTGAGCTTTCTAAGGATGTTTTCGATTTCCAGGGAGGAGGATGTCTCGAAGGCTTCTAGAGTGGCTTTATTATTAGGAGTAAAAAGTATGGATGGGTGAGTACCTACTTTGGAAAAGGTGAGAGGCTTTATGAGGTTTGCTATTTTTCTCTCAAAGAAGAAAGCCAACTCTGTAGCTTTGTTGAGTGCAAGGACATCTGGAATAGTTGGAGGGGAAGGTTTGGTAAGTGATGAGACATAAGAGAAGAAGGCTTTCGAATCGAAGAAGAAATGATGGATTTTTTTGGAGAAGAAATCTTTCTTGGCTATAAGAATAGCGTTCCTGTAGGTATTCAGCAGTGATTTGTAGGCTGATAGAGTCGATGTAGATGGGTTCTTGCACCAACTATGCTCCTTGCTCCATAGTTCTTGTTTAAGGGCCTTTAGATTTGGAGTGAACCAAGGTTTCCTGTTATCCTGATGAGGGTGTAGCGATTTGGTGAATGTTGGACAAACTTGTTCTGCCACTTTGTTGGTTATCTTAAGCCAGGAGGAAGTCGCAGTGAAGGCATCAGAAAGATCAAGTTGAGCTAGATCCTTTGTAAGCAAATTACTTAGATCGTCTGTGGAACACGTTTTCCTGAACTGAATGGTAGTGTTAGGGAAGACAGGCTGGGGGTGATCTTTAATTTGTAGCTCTGATGAAATAACCTGATGGTCTGACCAAGGGACTGCAGTTCATGTTGGGATGTTAGCAGAAATAATGCCTTCATTAATGAAAATCAGGTCTAGGGTATGACCTGCTTTGTGTGTAGGGCTTGTAATAATTTGTCTAAAACCCAGGTGACTAAGAGTAGAAAGAAGTATTTCACAGTTGGGGGAAAGCAGTGAAGCATCCACATGAAGATTAAACTCTCCCATCAAGAAGGATGGTTTATCTAAATTGAAATGTTTGATTGTCCATTCGATCAGTGGAGAGGGGTCAGATTCAAGAATGCCTGGGGGTGCATAGATGAGGCCTAGTTGTAGATGACCTGATTTGAAAAGGGATAGTTCGATGTTATTAATTGTGGTGGATAGATGCAGAGAGAGGTTTAGACCTTTTTTTGCTGCGAGCAGTAAGTAGTCCTCCTCCTCTTTTTTTAAGTCTTGGAATTGAATGGATGTCGTATAGTTGATTAGGGAGCTGATTCAGAAGAACTGTATCTGTTGGTTTCAACCACGTCTCTGTAATTGCACAGATATCTGGTTTAGAGTCTAAAAGGTAATCATTGAGTAGGTGGGTTTTTTTGGAAATGGATTGAGCATTAAATAGAGTGAGCGTGAAGAGAGAGAATCCAAGAAGTTGAGTGACTGGAGTAATCATGATTGGGATTAGCCTTTGTTGCCGTAGGCCTATAGCATGAGGCCTGTTGAATCTTTGATTATAGGAAATAGGTATAGTAAATGTGCACATATTGAGATGGAACGATGAGATGTGAAAGGAGTAAGAAGTAAGATGCTGAGTGGTAATGAGTGAACTGCAGGATAAGGTGTTCTTGCAGAGCCAGGAGTCAGTGGCAAAAATAGGATTTTTTTTTTTTTTTTTTATCACAGACGAAGAGGAAGCTGTAGGCAAAGGAGTGAAACTTGAAGGGGAATGTAGAACCCTAATGACAAGGACTTAAGCAAAGGTACATAATTACAAGGAGGCAGAAGCCGAGAGAGAAATTACAGGGGCAGCACTCCGGGGCTGCACGAAAGGGCGCACAAAGGGGCCTGCCCCTTTGACGCGCTCCTTCGGCGCACGGCGCCGGCAGGGATAGAAATTTAAAGCGCCGCTAGATCTTATCTCATTGGCTGCCTTAAAATTAGGGACTGAATTAACCCCATCAGTTTAAATCTGCAAGCAAATGTACTTAAACACCGTTTATCTCAGTTTTACCAAGCATAGAAAAACATGAGGGATATTCATTCAGTATTTCTCCGTATAGATTGTAAGATGTGCTTAGCTATGATACATCTGTGTCAAAGAATTTAATTTGCCCATCATACCAGATATTCAAGCATGCAGGATAGTGTAGCACAAACTTGATCTTTTTGTTATGCAGATCGGAGTAGATTGGGAAGAACTCCTGATGCTTCAGTAAGACTTTATTAGAAAAGTCCTGAAAAGCTATATTTACCTCTCATGTAAGCACAAGCTTGTCTTCCTTTAGGCTGGCAGAGTTATAGATTTCTGAGCATAATTCAGCTGATGGGCAATTGCCACTCTGGGTCTCTTTTCCACTGTTGATTTGGTTCCCAGTCTATGTACACATTCAAATAGCAATTTCTCCTCCATTTTTGGGAGCTGCATTTGAACTGGCAACCAGTTCTCTAAGATGGAGGCCAACTCAGAATCCGAAATGGATGTATCAGTTCCCACAAATCATAAGTTATTACATCGTGACCTGTTTTCAAGGTCCTCCAACTTATCATCCAGTTCCGCATTTTGTGTCTGCAGAATCTGAAGCTGTGTTTTAAGCTCATTAATGTCATCGTCTCCCATGGAGACTCTTTGGACTACCATATCAACTCTCTTGCCAACATCTGCTAATGCTACATTTAGAATACTGAGGTGTGTGTAACTCTTATCACAGTCCCTTCTTAATGCAGCAACTACTAAGCAGGTTGCCTTTTGTATTAAGAAGTCATCTGATGCTGTAGCAGTGCCATCTTCTGTTTTCGGATTCACCATTTTGGGATTTATGTGGCATAGTTTTTCTTTATTTTTCTAGTCTGTTTTGAGAACATCTTAGCAGTATTTCACCCCAATTTCAATCATGGTACAGTCTCATAGTTTTGTATTAGTATTTATAATGTTCAAGATCCATTTTTCAAAGAGCTAGTTGCAAAATTCCAGGATTGGCACTCAGAGCTAGAAAGCTACACATATACTGCAACTTGATGTATCATGTGACACCTCTCTTGATGATATTTTATTTTTAAAAAGGGCTCAGAATGTGTGCTTAAGTAAAGAAGGGTCCTCCACCTTATAGCACCTATCAAATGCTGTATAAACCTCAAAAAGTAGAAAATAAAATTTACATTAAGCAAGATTGCTGCTATCCTTGATTCAATGATTGATATTTTAAACTGAACTAAACAGGAGGCATACAAATTCTTAAAAAAGAAACATTCAGGTAAAGTTTTAAAGGAGTTAAACATATAAATGTAACATACTTTCATAGCAATTTTCAAAAGTAATTTATTTCCGCTAAATGCACTTAATGCGGGTAAACCCTTTAGACAATTCAATGGCATATATTGTGGCAATTTTCAAAAGCTCACTGACATGGGTAAAGTGCATTTACTCATATAAAATCCAGTTTTAAGGTCCTGATTTTCAAAAGGATTTACACATTTAAAACTGGTTTTTAAATGTGTAAATGCACGATATCTATGTAAGTGGGCTTTTGAAAATTGCTACAATATATGCCATTGAATTGTCAATAGGTTTTGCCCGCATTAAGTGCACTTGATACAGGTAAATGGCTTTGGAAAATTGCACCAATAAAGTGTTACATTTACAAGTGTAACTCCTTTTAAAATTCAGCTGATAGCATGTAAATACTTTTGAAAATCAGGTCCTGAGTATTTATTGATCACATGGTATGATATTACCTATATTTTGGGGCAGATTTTGAAAGGGTTACGAGCGTAACATACGCGCATAACCCCCGAAAAGCTGCCCCTGCGCACGCCGACGGCAGCTCGCGCAAGCCCTGGGACGCGCGTATGTCCCGGGGCTTTAAAAAATGGGCGGGCTAAGGGTGGGGCCAGGGGCGGGGGCAGTTCGGGAGCGGACTGGGGGTGGGGGATGGGGTGGCGATTTGGGGGCAGTGCCGAATCCTCCGGCACAGCGGCCTGTGCCAGGGGATGGTGAGCCGGTGCACTCAAGTTACGCCTGCCTCAGGCAGGTGTAACTTTTTCAACAAAGGTAAGGGGGGGATTTAATTAGGGCTGGGGGGTGGGTTAGATAGGGGAAGGGAGGGAAAGGTGGGGGGCCGGAGAAAAGCCATGGGGGCTCCCCTCGGGCTCGGCGCGCGCAAGGTGCACATGTGTGCACCCCCTTGCATGCGCCGACCCTGGATTTTATAACATGCGCGCGGCAGCGCACGCATGTTATAAAATCGGGCGTAGATTTGTTTGCGCCAGGTTGCGCGAACAAATCTACGCCCGTGCATAAGTTTAAAAATCTGGCCCTATGTGCATAGTAACACCTTTCATCTTATAACAAAAATAAAAAAACTGAGATCATAGACTATATTAAGCTAAAGCTCTGAAGCTTGTGATTAATTCATATTTATATCATGTGAAACATCTACCGGGTATTTCAACTAAGTAGATTTCTATTGATCTTGTTTCTAACTATGGTTTCCTCACAAACCAATTGGCTCAGAGGAGTACATCAATATCTTGACCTCAAAAGGAAGTAATCTGGAAATTGCTTGTGAACTCTTCTGTGATTAATGCCCTAGAAATGCATTTAATTAGCCTTTAAAAGTCTTGGCAGGTATTGATTGCTTTGTAATGTCACCTAAAATTATAAGTGGTTGTTTGTTAATTAAATAGGCCCCTGGGTTGAAGCTGCTTAGAGTATGATAAGAGACAGAGCAAGGAGAAGCACTCTTCAGAAGTTTGTTGAAAGGGGTTATGAATATTGCAAATAATGTCTGATCTCATGTGGGTTCGTACAAATCGTATTGATGATTTGTAAGAGTCAGCATTGAAAGAAAACTGTATAATGGGACTATGCTACTGAAATACCTTTCCACTACATCCAGTGTTCATAAAATACCCTCAAGTAGCATCACAAAGCATCTGCAGTAAATCACATCAGCTTGTAGGGTAACTCTGCTTCATCAAATAAAGCTAAAACCTTCTTTGTCCTGATTGTTAGCATGTTCTAAATTTAAGCACTTTCTACTGCCAACTTTAAAAAAAAAAAAGATCTGCTATCATAATAATTAATAGAAAGATTTCTGGCAGCACTGCTGCGATATATGAGTGGTATAAATTGTTTACGATATATACTATTATTTATTTATTTATTTTAAAATACTTAATATTCTGCAACTTCCATATTTAAAATTAGTCCAGGGAGAATCACATAAGTGCACACATACGGGCCAATACAGTAAATCCCACAGGAGAGCTGACGCTCCTAGGCGAGCGCCCGCTCTCCCAACGCGCGCCCAGGCCACTCTCCTGGGCGCACGTTCAAGTATTTAAATGAGAGCCCATGGTAAAAAGAGACGCTAGGGACACTAGCGCGTCCCTAGCGCCTCTTTTTGGACAGGAGCGGCGGCTGTCAGCGGGTTTGACAGCCGACGCTCAATTTTTCCGGCGTCTGTTCTCGAGCCCACTGACAGCCACGGGTTCAGAAAATGGATGCCGGCATAATTGAGCGTCCGTCTTCCGACCCGTGGGACATGGGCACATTTAAAAAATTTTTTTTTTAATTTTTAATTTTTTTTAATTTTTGGGGCCTCCGACTTAATATTGCTATGATATTAAGTCGGAGGGTGTACAGAAAAGGGAATAACTAATAGAGCCATCAACATGCATTTGCAATTTGCGGGCTCTATTAGTTTCAGGGGGGTTGGCCGCTCACTTTCGACGCGCTATTACCCCTTACTGTATAAGGGGTAAAAATAGCGTGTCGAAAATGTGCGGCCTGATAATTTGTAAGTATCCAGAAATATAATAAATAACACCCATATAATTACATAAAAATTACATAAAATTAATCAATCTCATTAATATCATATGCGTCTTAAAAAAAATGTGCTTTTACCTCTTTCCTAAAGTCTTTCATATCCTGCATTCCTCTCATCTCAACTGGGAAATTATTCCACTATGCTCGACTGACAAATGAAAAAGCTCTGGATCGAGTTTGAGATAACCTATCCTCTTTCACTGATGGCATGTTCAATAAACCCATGTATTTTGAAAGCAAAGTTCTACTTAGGGTACAGTATGACAACATTTTCTTCAAGTCACTGTCTTCTCCTGTGTACAGCAACTTATGTACCATAACCATCAGACAAAACCTTGCCTGAAACTTTACTGGTCACCAGTCTAGATGCTGGAGCACGGATGATACATGCTCAAGTTTAGGCAAACCCAAACAAATCTATGCTGCAGCATTCGGCAATAACTAACTACAATGTTCTCAGCAAGTTGTCTGGCAGACCCACCAGAAATGTTGCACAATAGTCTAGACTCAAGACCTAAGATTGAAGTATAGTTCTAACTTCTAAATAGCCCCTTGGACAAAAAAGGGCATACCAGTTTCAATAGGCACGTGATACACAGCTAACGTGTGGCTTCACTGACAAAGGCTGCAAATTTCAGACAAAATTTGGATCTGGTTACCCTCAATTAGTAAACTGGAGTTGACCTGGGTAACTGGTGGTTTGCTTATCCATAAGACCTTCATTTTCTCAGTATTAAATAATAAACCATTTGATCCCAACCATTTTTTACTAAATGAGACATATCTATTAAAAGACAGAAATGATATTTCCCCTGGGACTTCATTGGGTAAATAAACCTGTACATTGCCTGCGTATTCAAAAAAAAACCCCCACACATTCAGTTTTTTGCAGTTCAAACCCTAATGGGCCATATAAACATTAAAAAGTACAGAGGCTAGAGAAATCCTTGGGGTGCGCTCCATACTCTATTTGTTGCCAGCTAGAATTTTCCAAATCCATTTGTACCCTAAACTGTCTGGAATTCAACTATGAGCCAAACCAATTTAGCACTTTTCTGGAGATATCAAGATGTTCCAGGCGAGAAACCAAAATGTTGTGTCTTACTGAGTCAAAAGCTGAAGATATATCAAACTGTACCAAGATCCCAGTCTTATCTCTCTCCATACTACTTAGCAGTGTATCCATCAAAGATAGCAGTAATCCTGTGTTCTTCCCTTTTCTAAAACCTTACTGATTATCATGTAAAACATTTTTCTGAACTTATGTACTCCTCACGCTGACCAAGGACACAATTTTCTAGAATATTAGCTAGTGTAGGCAGATTTTACATTGGCCTACAGGTAGACGAATCTGTCAATGGCTTATGCTTATCTTTTACTATCGGTCTCACTGTTGCTTTTTCTAATTGCAGTGGGATGGTACCTGCTGTCAGGGACTTATTCACCAATTGATGTTTTATAGCTAATTATGGTTGAGGATTTCTGTAATGAAAGCAAATGGACCTGGATCTAAAGAAAATGAAGCAACATTTAACTTTGAAATAACTTCTCTAACTTCAATTTTGTGTAGCTAGTTCAAAGTCATTCCATTTATCTTTTCTTATGTCTAAGCCTGTGTGAATGGGAGCATCAGAAATTCCTCCCAACAGCTTTTGCACATTGAGAATTTTATTCTCAAAGCCATCAGCAAATGTATCACAATCAAGTAAGTTATCTTCCAAAGCAAGAGGTTGCCTTGTCAAATACTTCATTACTGAGAACAGCTCTTGTGGTTTGCTAATGGCTGCCTTTCTTTTCTATACAAAGTACTTCTGCTTGGCTCTCCAACAATCTGATCTATAACCCTGCAATAGATTCTTGTACAGTGGTCTATGGGCTTCATTTCTACTTTTACGCCAACACCTTTCTGCCTTATGAAGTGACAACAATACTTCATCAGCTCAGGGTTAAATCAGTTCGCACCTCTCCTCTTTTCTATGGCCCATACTTCTCCTGCTGGGGCTAAAGAGTTATATATCTTGGTCAACTCAGGAGACCAGTTAGTAACTTGCTCATCACTGGTCATTAACTCCCAACTAAATTCACCTCTTACTTTTGACCGTTCATCTCTAAACTGGTCTAAATACATCATTGGCAATCTTAATGACTTAATCCTGTTGCTGTTTCCCTGACTCTTATTCTGCATGATAGAAAGCTGGAAGTGAACAAGAGAGTCAGCTGACCAATCAACATCCTCAATTGTCTCAAACCTCACACACCTAATCCATTGGGTGTTACCATTTACTATACCAGGTTATGCCCTGCTATATGTGCAGACTGAGCAATCAATTGTACCAATTAAGCATTCCCTAATTATGTTAATATATTCTGTGTTGCAGGTACCAGTGGATTATCAAAATGAATATTTAAATGACCTATTCTTATTAACTTCTCATATTCAGCTGATAATGTATACAATGTATATTCATTGTATAATGAATATACAAATTCATTCAACAAAGACAAATCCAGCTGGGTATAACCTGGTGGGAAGTGTAAGACACAAAGCATCCAATGACACATTTTTTTAATCAGAGAATCAAATGGCTGAGGGCACACTTTTTTCAGTTGCATAGACTGTAAACATTGCTTATAAATAATCATTAATCCACCTCCAACTTGTTTGAGCAAGCCCACTACTTAAATGTGTAACCTACAGGACATTAGGCATTCAAAAGCAGTAAATCATAGGGATAATGCTATGTTTCTACTATGCAGAGCATAATGTTGAATGATATTAATAATACAATCTTCCTTTCCTTAATAGTTCTAGCATTTATATAGACTATTAGGGATGTGCAGGAGAAAAAAATTTGTTTTCAATTTTGGTTTGTTTTCAGGAAGTTTTTTCCCACGAATTTCGGTTTGTGAATTGTTTGATTCATTTGTTTCTTATGAATGAAACAAATCAAACAATTAAAAAAAAAAACCAGCCAAAAAATGAAAACAAGGCCTCCCGGGGCCTCCCATCCATCTGAAAAATGCCAGGGCCAGGATCCCCCTTGCCCCCAGTTATTCAGTCCAGTGGGGATCCGCCAGTGAGGTCTAGACCCAAGCCGAAGCCGAAGCCTTGCATAGGCTGAGGGTGCGGTAGGTCACCACACCCTCAGCCTACTCAAGGCCAATACCTAGGCTTGACCAGGCTCGATGCTGGGGCCTGGCCTGGAGGCTGGGTTCTGATGCCTGGGCCTTGGTCCAGGCCAGAACCTGAACCCAGACCCGATGCTGTGATCTGGCCCGGAGGCCAGATCCTGATGCCAGGACCTTGACCTGGACCCAGGCCCAAAACCGCAACCTGATCGGTGGCCGGGTCCCGAAGCCTGGATCTCGGCCTAGGCCGGAGCCTAGACTCAGGCCCAATGCTGTGACCTGACCCATAGGCCAGTTCACACTGGGACCTCAGTCCCGATGCCATGACCCAACTCGGAGGCCGGGTCCCAATACCTGGGCCTCGACCCAGACCTATGCCTCACACTGGTACCTGGCCTGAAGGCTGAGTCCTGATGCCTGAGTATCAGCCTATGGTCAGGCCCAGGTCTGGAGCCCAGGTTTTGAGCTCCTTCCATGTCATCCTCTTCTTTCTTCTGATGTCATGTGCTAGGGTTGTGCTGGAGTTAATTAACTGGAGTTAATTAACTCCAGCGCATTTACTCCTGCAGAGGGCACCATTTTGATGTACGGCATTGCCGTACAATTCACGTACATCAAAATGGTGCTGTCCATCCGGGTAAATGCACCAGAGTTAATTAGCTCTGCCAGAACCCAGTGCATGGTGTCAGAAGAAAGAAAAGGATGACATGGGAGGAGCCACGAGGCTTGGGCTCAGGGCCTGGCCCTGACCCGAGGCCAAGGCCCAGGCATCAAGACCCAGCCTCCATATCAGGCCTGGCATCAGGCATGGGTCTAGGCCAAGGCCTCAGCATCGAGACCTAGCCTCCAGGTCAGGTCACAGTATCAGGACTAGGTCCTGGCTCTGACCCAGGCATCAGGACCTGGCTTCTGAGTCAGGTTGCAGTGTTGGACCTGCATCTGGGCTCCACTCTAGGCTGAGGCCCTGGTATCAGAACCCAGCCTCTGGGTCGGGTTATAGCATTGGGCCTGGCTCCAGGTCAAGACCCCAGCATCGGGACCCGTCCTCCAGACCGGTTTGTGGTGTTGGGTCTGTGCCTGGGTTCTGACCTAGGCTGAGGCCCAGACTTTGGGACCCAAGGCCCAGCCTTGCCTTCAGATACCTGCCAGATCAGGTAAGAACTTGTTCAGGACTCAGATGATGCCCCTGCATCACGCTCTGGCCAAGGCTGCAGCCCCTTGTTTGGGCCTCGGCCTATGCCCTAGGCGAGGCCCCGGCCTCAGGCCTAGAAGAGGCCTGATGCATTCATTTCAAATGAATGTAATGAATAAGGTTTGTTTCAATCAGAGAGGCTCCCAATTCGTTTTGGTGGCCCCCGAATGAAACAAATTGCCATTATTTGCTGTATTTTTTAAATTCTTTTGTAAAAAATGCACATCCGTATCTTCAATCTTGTTAGAATTACAACATTCTTGTCTCTTACATGTCAGATGCACAGAAACTGTACCCCATGACTAGAAGAAGTAATACCTGAATATTTTCCCCTCCCACTCAACACCAGAATCATTGCTAACCAACAAAGTATAAATAGGATTACTCTCATGATTCCAAGTTTGCCATAAGGTCTTAATCCTTTAGAGCCATAAACAGAACCTATGAAACAAATAACTTTGTTCACTTGTCTCTCAAAAGTCTCACAAAAGGGCTCACCAAGTGGCAGGACCTTTGGCGATATCCTGCCTTCAGAGGCTCACCCTCTGTATTCTTTTCACAGCATTGCCTCAGGCCAGCCAGTGACATATCAGGAAAGAATAGTCAGAAAGGCACAAAACGCACCTGAAACAAAAGCAGAGATTGCTAATAGCAGCAAGCACACTCCAACAGGTAAAACAGTGTCTCAATCAGAATTTCATGTTGCCTACGGGCCTCCCCCTTTATCCTCTCCATGGCAACGCTGTGACATCACAGATAGCAACCCTACCTGAAATTGAACATGTGGCATGTCTAATCAAGAAAGCAATAGTAATTTAGTGCCAGGGCTTTCCTAATGATTTGATAAATGAATTCAGTTAATGCCACTAATTGGTTTGTATGTGAAAAGAATTAGCTATAAACTGCTTATACACCAATGAAGGCAAATGTAACTTGTAACCGGCAAGAAGCTTTCCTCAGTCCAATTCATGTCATAACACAGATCACTGAGCATGCTTCAAGTGTGGGTTTGGTGTGTTGAGCTAGATCTTATCTGCTGTACATAGAGAAAAAAAAGTATACAGTAGGCTCAGATGGCCCCAATTCAGCATTTAGGAGATACTAAGGAGATTGTGCTCACAAACTAAGGAACAGGGGAGATTCATGAGTCACCAAAATAAGATAAATTAGCCTACAAAATAAGTAAATAGTTGGGATGTGAATCGTTTTTTGACGATTTAAAATATCGTCCGATATATTTTAAATCGTCAAAAATCGTTAGAGCCACGATACAATACCAATTCCCCCGATTTATCGTCAAAAAATCGTAAATCGGGGGAAGGGGGAGGGGAAGGGGGAGGGCGGGAAAACCGGCACACTAAAACACCCTAAAACCCACCCCGATCCTTTAAAATAAATCCCCCACACTCCCGAACCCCCCCAAAATGCCTTAAATTACCTGGGGGTCCAGCGGGGGTCCAGAACGACCTCCTGCAATCGAATCGTGTTGTCTTCAGCCGGCGCCATTTTGCGCCACCATTTTGCAAAATGGCGGCGCAAAATGGCGCCGGCCGTAGACAACACGATTCGACTGCAGGAGGTCGTTCTGGACCCCTGCTGGACTTTTGGCAAGTCTTGTGGGGGTCAGGAGGCCCCCCCAAGCTGGCCAAAAGTCCCTGGGGGTCCAGCGGGGGTCCGGGAGCGATCTCCTGCCGCGAATCGTTTTTCCGTACGGAAAATGGCGCCGGCAGGAGATCGACTGCAGGAGGTCGTTCCAGACCTCCGCTGGACTTTTGGCAAGTCTTGTGGGGGTCAGGAGGCCCCCCCCCCCAAGCTGGCCAAAAGTCCCTGGGGGTCTGGGAGCGATCTGCTACCGCGAATCGAAAATCGATTCGCGGTAGAATCGATTCGCGGTAGCAGATCGCTCCCGGACCCCCAGGGACTTTTGGCCAGCTTCGGGGGGGGCCTCCTGACCCCCACAAGACTTGCCAAAAGTCCAGCAGAGGTCCGGAACGACCTCCTGCAGTCGATCTCCTGCCGGCGCCATTTTCCGTACGGAAAAACGATTCGCGGCAGGAGATCGCTCCCGGACCCCCGCTGGACCCCCAGGGACTTTTGGCCAGCTTGGGGGGGCCTCCTGACCCCCACAAGACTTGCCAAAAGTCCAACGGGGGTCCAGAACGACCTCCTGCAGTCGAATCGTGTTGTCTACGGCCGGCACCATTTTGCACCACCATTTTGCAAAATGGCGGCACAAAATGGCGCCGGCTGAAGACAACACGATTCGATTGCAGGAGGTCGTTCCGGACCCCCGCTGGACCCCCAGGTAATTTAAGGCATTTTGGGGGGGTTCGGGAGGGTGGGGGATTTATTTTAAAGGGTCGGGGTGGGTTTTAGGGTGTTTTAGTGTGCCAGTTCACGATTTTAATGATTTTCACGATATTTTAAAAACCCAAATGGCGACAATACGATTCCCTCCCCCTCCCAGCCGAAATCGATCGTTAAGACGATCGATGACACGATTCACATCTCTAGTAAATAGCTGGAAAACCTTGCCTTTTCACACTCTGATAGAATAGTATGGCTGAAATACTTCTGATGATGTTCCTGTATTTCTTCATTTCCTGCTGAAGGATTTTCAGAGGATAAGGTACAACAAGAATATTTTTTTGTACATGTGGTTTCTATGTCATACACTTTTTTCCTTGGCATTCCACAAATAATAAGCTCCATTATATATATATATATATATATATATATATATATATATATATATATATATATATATATATATATATATATATAGCAAACAAAAAAAATTTTTGGCACTATCGTCTCCTCCAGTGCTATCTGCTTATCTATTTATCAAAAAACCCCAACGTGATACCATTGGAGACAACTAGCACTTTTTACATATACTCAACCAACTTATAAAACCCCACAATATTTTTTTAAAAAATTATTAATTTTTATTAGTGTATTAACACTCACTTTACATATATATTAATACAAAATTACAAAATTATATCAAATACATGATTATTACACACATTAAAAAATCCTATGAGTCCACCAATTATTAACCCTCAATTTTCTCCTAACTTCTAAACTCAATCTCACCCTCAGTGGACTTACATATACTCTATGATGTTGTACTTGGTCTTCTGTAACAAATCAACCACTAAACTATTGAACATTTTATCTGCATAGCTCAATTGCTATGCCCATCAATCTTAACACAATTTAGTGGTATGTTCTATTTTGAAGATTCCATCTTCCATCCCGACAAGGGCCTTGTTTCGCCAATGCTGGCTTCTTCAGGGGACTACTTGTATAGAGACCAAACATCAACAAAACCAATGTCTTCTATTTCATATATCTGAAAATCACACAACTATGTTAAAACAAATCTATTACCCACAATAATCCTCCCACCCCTCCATAATCATATAATTACCCAATCCTCAACAATATTCAAACATCTTCTTTACCCCTATTTTATCAACATTCAAAAATACTTCGTGATGTTTCATTAATAATTACAATAGAAACCATGATATTTAAAAATTCTAACCTGATACCCACTCCTGCCTAAACTGAAAGGAGTGGATTCAGACCAACACATCCAATTCACTCCGGCTGAATAGCTCCAGATTTTAATTATGAAACTCCCGAATATGAATGTGATCCTACAAAGTATTTTCAAAGGAATATTCTTTTATTCAATTAGATCCTCATCTTTAAAACCATCTTCAAAAATAAATAATTTCTAAAAATTATCTCGATGTTTCTTTTAATCTGGCATCGTCTTCTGATGTTCCCCCAAAAAGACTAATAGAACCTTACCTTTATCTCTTCACCAACTCCTCTCTACCGGCGTCTACCAAGGATACAAACTTTCAAAGAGTGTTAACTGGTTCTCATCACCTATAGACATTACAAAATACAATTTTCTATTAATGTAACACCTGTGAGGCAAGACCAATAACGCTCCCTCACATTATTCTTATGTCTATTTAAATTGTAAAAATTACCTTTTCCTCCACAGTGAAACTACTATTCACAATAGTGTTGCAGTTTCAAACTCTTCTCTCAATTTTCGAAATATTTCCGAAACAACTACACGCCACCGCTGTTCAAGCTCTTCTCTCAATTTTCAAAATATTTCCAAAGCAACTGCACGCTACCGCTGTTCAGTTCATTCTCATTTGACTTCAAAGTTATTCCCGGTAATTCTCAACCACCTTCAATTTCTATAAATTTAAAATCAAGACAATAACAACCCCAAACCGTTCTTAGTCAACTTCCTCCTTTACAATGATTCATCACACTCACCTTCCTCAGCATGTAGCCGTGCGTCAGCTGCAAAGATTTTTCCACAATGAGGATCCTCCTTTCAAAACCACCCTTATATACTTCTCCACGTTTTCTATAACATCCAATCCCAACTCACGTCCGAATCTCTCTCCAATCCATGCTCTTCTCGAAAGCATATGTTATACGCAATGAGTTCCCACCCGCCAAACGTACTATCTGTGCCTTACCCCGTTTGTCACGCTTTATTTTACACAAAGGCTTCCCATTCTATAGCGGCATTAAGCCCCTTAGGTGCCGTAGTCTGCCAGTAATATATAAATCTTTGCTCTGTTTGCCGCAAATCCTGAGAAATATTTCCTCCCCTTCTATTTAAACGTCGCTGTAAAATACAAAATTTGAGCTGATCTTCTGTGTGGTTGATTTGTTACAGAAGACCAAGTACAACATCATAGAGTATATGTAAGTCCACTGAGGGTGAGATTGAGTTTAGAAGTTAGGAGAAAATTGAGGGTTAATAATTGGTGGACTCATAGGATTTTTTAATGTGTGTAATAATCATGTATTTGATATAATTTTGTAATTTTGTATTAATATATATGTAAAGTGAGTGTTAATACACTAATAAAAAATTAATAATTTTTTTAAAAAATATTGTGGGGTTTTATAAGTTGGTTGAGTATATGTAAAAAGTGCTAGTTGTCTCCAATGGTATCACGTTGGGGTTTTTTGATAAATAGATAAGCAGATAGCACTGGAGGAGACGATAGTGCCAAAAAATTTTTTTGTTTGCTATATTAGGTACTTTATTTTGGCCATGGAAGATAAAGTAGAACCAGAAATGTTTAGTTATACTGATACCGCAGCAGCGGAGGTATTATCTGGTTTATTTGATGCTTCCTCAGAAATACAGGTGGCACCCCCGGATTGGGATAGCGTCATTAATTTAAAGAAACGATTAACAAGGACAGAATTACACTCAGCCCTGTTGAATGAGTATTGTAGAATGAAGCGAATACCTCGAGGTTTGAGGATTTACAAGGAACCGTTCTTACATGCGCAGAATGAGAAGTTTATTGGTCGATGGAACTCGATTCTAAATAAGTGCTCTTACGATCTCATGTTATTGATAATAGAGACATCTAATGAGTCGGTGATAGAGTTAAAGGCGCAGGTGGAGTCTCATATTGCTGATATTAAAGCGGTTGTAACGTTAGATACTTTTGCTAGTCAATTGACGGAATTTAAGGAAAGTATGGACAAATATTGGGATGATTTGAAAACAGCTAAAATAGAAAAATTCCAAAGGGATGAGTCAGATTATACCCGAGGGTATGTGTACCCTTGGATGAACAAAAATAGGGTACACAAGAAATCAAGATCTTTTGATACGTCATCGAGTGAGTCATCCGATGAAGACCGCTCTATGAATAATGGTCAAAATGATTCTGGTAGAAGGGTGAAATTTCAAAGTTCACATCAAGGAGAATTAATACAGGCACAGACATCCTCGAATTTTTTGTCGCAACAACCAGTCAATACCAAGAAAAAGATGGGCATTTTACAACACAAAACGTACAACAGGATGACAGACAAACGCAAAACACGATCGCAGCAATAGACGCCTCCTTGGTATTTAACTTATCCGATCGAAGGATTTCCAATGTGGAAATGTCATTGTTACAAAAAGGTTTATCGTTTGTCCCAAGTACCAAATATGATTCATTTGCTATACGTATTTCATTACAAAAATTTTTTAGAAAATTAAAAATTGCACGATACTTTACTGACCAACCTCGATTAGTAACTAAGGGATTATGGAGACCAACGAAATGGAATCCACCGGGAGTGGCGGATCCAGCTATAGCCATCTTTGAAAAACTTGTATTACGTGATTTGGAGACTTTAGAAATGACGTCCACACAAACATTACATAATCTCACTAGAGAAGAAAGAACAGCTTGCATAGCCCTTCAGACTGATGATACTATCACGATACGCCCAGCTGATAAGGGGGGCGGCATAGTGATTTTAAACACGGTGGACTATGATAGAGAGGTGATGCGTCAATTGGCAGATCACAAATGTTATACACTTTTGCCATGTGATCCGACATCTGAGCTCCAAGAAATGATTCATGATTTATTGGAGGAAGGGGAAGTACAAAAACTATTAACAAAGAAAGAGAAACATTTTTTATGGGAACCCTATCCGAATACACCGATTTTCTATATAGTTCCCAAGATACATAAAACTTTGACAGCGCCCCCGGGACGACCAATAGTCTCTGGTATACACTCAGTGTTAGAGCCGCTTTCAAAATATGTGGATTCTTTTTTGAACCCATTGGTAAAAAAGAGCCGCTCATATATTCGGGACTCTTCGGAGTTTATTTCCCGGATTCAATCTTTGATTAATATTGAGGAGGGATGGTTATTGGTTACGGCGGATATAGTGTCTTTGTACACTAATATCCCCCAAGTGGATTCTCTAAAGGTAATTCAGGAAGCATTAAGAACTAATGAATTTTCGGAAAGGAAGAGTACATTTATAACAAAGGTAGCCAGTATAGCTCTAACGAGGAATTTCTTCCGATATAAAGATGACTATTACCAACAAATACAGGGGACGGCCATGGGTGCCACTATGGCACCCTCAGTGGCGTGCCTGTACGTCGCAGAATTTGAGGAACGGTATATTTATGTGTCATCTTATTGGTCCAAAATTTTGAGTTGGGTACGCTTTATTGATGATATTTTCTTTATTTGGACGGGGTCCTTACAGGCTTTTTTTGAGTTTAAATTGTGGATGAACTCTTTGGACGTTAATTTACAGTTTACTTTTTCATCACATGCATATACCATCTCGTTCCTAGATTTACAGATTTATAAGCAAACTCGACGATTGTTAACGTCTATACATATAAAAAAGACAGACTGCAACAATTTGTTGCATTTCAGCAGTTTCCATCCGCAGAATCTCCGAACAAACATTCCGGCAGGACAATTTTTGAGATTGAGACGGTTATGTAGTGGTACGGATGAATACAAAAGGCAAGCAGAGTCAATGCGGGATAAATTTGCAGCAAGAGGATATCCAAATAGGACCATCAGGAAAGCATACAAGAGAGCATTATATGCAGATCGAGCTTTATTACTTCAAACACGACAACGTACGGAAGAAGAAAGATTAGTATGTGTACTTCCTTATTCACAAAAAACTCATAAGATTCAAGATATCATATCACAATATTGGCATGTCTTAACACTTCATGATTCTTTAAAAAATAGACCGGTATTCGCTAAAACTAGAGGGCGTAATTTACGAGACTTATTAGTACATTCGGATTCACAGACAGAAAATACAGGACAAATTCCTGGGCAATATAAGTGCCAAGGCTGCTCAGTATGCAAGCATGTCATTGAGACACGAAGTTTTCAACATCCTACCATGTCTTATAAACAAGTATTGAGCCATCATTTTGACTGTGGTACAGACAAGGTGGTATATGTCATTTTATGTCCATGCCAGAAATTATATATTGGACAAACGAAATTACCAATACGGACTAGAATTATACAACATAGGAGCTGTATACATACAGCCAAAACAGAATCCCCCCTGGTTAAACACTGGCAGGATTATGGTCACACAGAAGATCAGCTCAAATTTTGTATTTTACAGCGACGTTTAAATAGAAGGGGAGGAAATATTTCTCAGGATTTGCGGCAAACAGAGCAAAGATTTATATATTACTGGCAGACTACGGCACCTAAGGGGCTTAATGCCGCTATAGAATGGGAAGCCTTTGTGTAAAATAAAGCGTGACAAACGGGGTAAGGCACAGATAGTACGTTTGGCGGGTGGGAACTCATTGCGTATAACATATGCTTTCGAGAAGAGCATGGATTGGAGAGAGATTCGGATGTGAGTTGGGATTGGATGTTATAGAAAACGTGGAGAAGTATATAAGGGTGGTTTTGAAAGGAGGATCCTCATTGTGGAAAAATCTTTGCAGCTGACGCACGGCTACATGCTGAGGAAGGTGAGTGTGATGAATCATTGTAAAGGAGGAAGTTGACTAAGAACGGTTTGGGGTTGTTATTGTCTTGATTTTAAATTTATAGAAATTGAAGGTGGTTGAGAATTACCGGGAATAACTTTGAAGTCAAATGAGAATGAACTGAACAGCGGTAGCGTGCAGTTGCTTTGGAAATATTTTGAAAATTGAGAGAAGAGCTTGAACAGCGGTGGCGTGTAGTTGTTTCGGAAATATTTCGAAAATTGAGAGAAGAGTTTGAAACTGCAACACTATTGTGAATAGTAGTTTCACTGTGGAGGAAAAGGTAATTTTTACAATTTAAATAGACATAAGAATAATGTGAGGGAGCGTTATTGGTCTTGCCTCACAGGTGTTACATTAATAGAAAATTGTATTTTGTAATGTCTATAGGTGATGAGAACCAGTTAACACTCTTTGAAAGTTTGTATCCTTGGTAGACGCCGGTAGAGAGGAGTTGGTGAAGAGATAAAGGTAAGGTTCTATTAGTCTTTTTGGGGGAACATCAGAAGACGATGCCAGATTAAAAGAAACATCGAGATAATTTTTAGAAATTATTTATTTTTGAAGATGGTTTTAAAGATGAGGATCTAATTGAATAAAAGAATATTCCTTTGAAAATACTTTGTAGGATCACATTCATATTCGGGAGTTTCATAATTAAAATCTGGAGCTATTCAGCCGGAGTGAATTGGATGTGTTGGTCTGAATCCACTCCTTTCAGTTTAGGCAGGAGTGGGTATCAGGTTAGAATTTTTAAATATCATGGTTTCTATTGTAATTATTAATGAAACATCACGAAGTATTTTTGAATGTTGATAAAATAGGGGTAAAGAAGATGTTTGAATATTGTTGAGGATTGGGTAATTATATGATTATGGAGGGGTGGGAGGATTATTGTGGGTAATAGATTTGTTTTAACATAGTTGTGTGATTTTCAGATATATGAAATAGAAGACATTGGTTTTGTTGATGTTTGGTCTCTATACAAGTAGTCCCCTGAAGAAGCCAGCATTGGCGAAACAAGGCCCTTGTCGGGATGGAAGATGGAATCTTCAAAATAGAACATACCACTAAATTGTGTTAAGATTGATGGGCATAGCAATTGAGCTATGCAGATAAAATGTTCAATAGTTTAGTGGTTGATTTGTTACAGAAGACCAAGTACAACATCATAGAGTATATGTAAGTCCACTGAGGGTGAGATTGAGTTTAGAAGTTAGGAGAAAATTGAGGGTTAATAATTGGTGGACTCATAGGATTTTTTAATGTGTGTAATAATCATGTATTTGATATAATTTTGTAATTTTGTATTAATATATATGTAAAGTGAGTGTTAATACACTAATAAAAATTAATAATTTTTTTAAAAAATATTGTGGGGTTTTATAAGTTGGTTGAGTATATGTAAAAAGTGCTAGTTGTCTCCAATGGTATCACGTTGGGGTTTTTTGATAAATATATATATATATATATATATATATATATATATATATATATCTTACCTTTAATAGTACTTTCCTCATTTTTGCCCAGGATGGCAATTAAAAATCTGAAGTGCCAGTCATGAATTGCCAGCAATTTGAAGCATCTTGGCATCACCATCCTCAAACTACGCCATAACAGTGAAATTGCTGAGGATAGCTAAGATTTCACAGCAGCTGGCCAGTACTGTAAATCCTTCTAGAGAAAGATTGTGTCACACAAAGTTGTGCAATTTCTTTGATTGGGTGACCAGAAAAGTGGGTATGGGGTATGTGTTAGATGTGATATACTTAACATACATAGTTACATGGTAACATAGTAATGAATAATGATGGCAGAAAAGGATCAGATGGCCCATCCAGTCTGCCCAGCATGCTTCTTATGGTAGGATCTGCCATTCTGTGCAGCTACTCCCAAGCCTTAAGATAAGGGTAGTAATATTTACAATCAATCAAAACTAAGCATCTGTCAAACCCATAAATTATTGCTAGCAACATTTTTACTTGTTGATGAGCCTTCCTGATAATTCAGACAATGCTGCTTGATGTTCTTTGCTTTGGGACTTGGCTGTAGAAGCCATCCTATGCTTTTTCTCTTAGGTCTGCATGTCCGTTCCCCACACCATAAAAGTCAGGGCCCATGTTGGTTGTTGTCTGTATCCAGTTCCCCTTTCCATCCCCCGCCGTAAAAGTGGGGAGTGATGTTGCAGTTGCGTCAAAAGCATCAAGGCTATTGATTGAGGGTAGTAATCCCCATGCCTTCTGTTAAAGGTAGTAACTGCTGCTGCATGCAGGCTACACCCATGCACCCTCTTCTTCATTTCCATTCACTAGCCTTTAGGGATCCATAGTGATTATCCCATGCCCCTTTGAATTTGATTGCTGTTTTCTTCTTCACCACTTTCCTCCAGAAGAGTATTCCAAGAATCCACCACTCTCTTCATGAAGAAATATTTCTTGACATTGATTCTGAGTTGACCCACCCAAAAGTTTCATTTCATGACCTCTAGATCTACTGTTTCCTTTCTGAAAGAAAATGGTACGAAGATTATGCATCATTAAAACCTTTCAGGTATCTGGAGGTCTATATCAAATCTCCCCTCCAGCCTCTTCTCATATGACTTCCAATACAGAACTCACAACATTTTGGTCGCCCTTCTCTGGACTGCCTGCATCCTGTCTCTATCCTTTTTGAGATATGGTCTCCAGAACTGAACACGGTACTCCAGGTGAGGCCTCAGCAAGGACTTGTACAAGGGCATTATCACCTCTTTTTTCCTGCTGGTTATTCTTTTTTCTATGCAGCCTGGCATTCTTCTAGCTTTAGCTATCGCTTTTTCACATTGCTTTGCCGGCTTCAGATCACCAGATACTATTACCCCAAGGTTTTGATCTTGGTCCATGCACATCAGTGTTTCACTCCCCATCATATATAGCTCTTTTGGATTACCACATCCCAGATGCATGATTTTGCACTTCTTGGCATTCATTCCAAGCTGCCAAATCCTCGACCACTCTTCAAGCTTTCTTAAATCACTTTTCATTCTCTACTTGGATTTCAGCAAAGGTTTTGGTCTTGGCCCACATAGGAGATTAATAAATAAATTGAGCAGTCTATGAGTAGACCTCAAGATATTTAAATTAGAAACTGAGAGACAGAAAACAGAGACTAGTGGTAAATGAAGTTTCCTCTAGGGATGTGCAGAGAAAAAGTTTATGTTCATAAGTCCATAAGTCGAAGGTGAGGGTCAATTTCGGTCAATATGGACATATGGAGAATTCCATAAGTTGAGTCTATGTCCATACGTGCACCGATTCCCTAAATAAAAATTTAAACCCCTCACCCTCCTTAATCCCCCCCAAGACTTACCAAAACTCCCAGGTGGTCCAGCGGGGAGTCAGGACGCCATTCCTGTATTCCTTTGCGAGGAGCACGTGACGTCAGCGTCACGTCGGAGTGACGCGGACGTCACGTGATTCACCGCGCGTCCGCTCCGGGACCCTCGTTGGACCCAACCGGAACTTTTGGCCAGCTTGGGGGGGCCTCCTGACCCCCCCAAGCTGGCCAACTCTGTATCAAAAGATCTCTGAAATGAGATGAAGATTGATATTTATTATACCCTAGAGGAGAGAAGAAGAGAGCAAGAAAAGAAGCGATGAGACATTCAAATACCATGAGGTCTATGAACATAAGAACATAAGAAATTGCCATACTGGGTCAGACCAAGGGTCCATCAAGCCCAGCATCCTGTTTCCAATAGAGGCCAAACCAGGCCACAAGAACCTGGCAAGTACCCAAACATGAATGCTACTGATGCCAGTAATAAGCAGTGGCTATTCCCCAAAAGGTACATTTTAAAACAACCGTGTGGGTGTCCACGTGCACGCAGTTCCCGGCATGCACACATGGATGTGTCAATTTTATGTTCGCGTGCGCAAGGGGCAACGGGAATAAAGTGTAAAAAATGGGGGTAAAACCAAAGGGAGTAAAGTGTAAAAAACCAAGGACGACCGTAAGTTTTTTATATATATGTATAAATACCTGTCACTTTCCGAATCCCCCAGGCGTGCGGTCATCGAGGCAGCAGCAGGAGCCGGGCGGATGGGCGCCCGTTCATCCAGGCGGCGGCGGTGGTGGGAGCCGGCGGGCGGGTGGGCGCGTGTTCGAGCCAGGCCACGGCCGGAGCGGGCGGGTGGGCGTGCATTCATCCAGGCCCCTGCCGGCAGTGAATGAATGCCCGTGCGATTTCGGCGCTCAAGGCGGCCGGGTGGGCGTGCATTCATCCAGGCAGAGGGAGCCAGAGGCCGCTTTCGTCGCCGGCTCCCTCTGCCTGGATGAATGCACGGCCCCCGCCGGCAGTGAATGAATGCCCATGCGATTTCGGCGCTCAAGGCGTGACGTCACGACGCTTGACGTCACGGCATGTGACTGCCTTGAGCGCCGAAATCGCACGGGCATTCATTCACTGCCGGCGGGGGCCATGCATTCATCCAGGCAAAGGGAGCCGGCGGCGAAAGCGGCCTCCGGCTCCCTCTGCCTGGATGAATGCACGCCCACCCGGCCGCCTTGAGCGCCGAAATCGGGAGGAGAGGAGAAGGGACTACCGTAGCAGGCCCGAGCCTAGGATTGCCCGTCTCTCCCCTCGCTCTCTTGCTACTTTTTCGGGTTTTTTTTTTTGCTTCGGGAGGAGGGGACAGGACTGGGGCTGCACCGGAGACCGGACGCGGCCAGGGCAGGTGAGCGGGGGCTGGGAGAAAGTTTGCCGAGCATCGGAGAACATAACTGTCCACTTCCTGGTACCTGTCATTTCAAATGTCATTTCAAATGTCATTTGAAATGACATTTGAAATGACAGATACCAGTGTGGCCGTGAAGCGTTAGGCCCGCGAACTCAGGATACTGTATAGGCGCTCTATACAGTAAAATGGGTTGCGTGGGCCTAACGCTTGCCTAACGCTTCGCAGCCGCAGCATGCATTTGCATGCAATTTGAAGAGAGTATCGAGCGGTAGGTGAAGAGAACTGTGCGTGCGGGGAACGAGCGTGCGCTCGGCAGTGCCGCACTGTTTCTACCGCGGCCTTAGAGTATCGATTTGTAACTCCAATATTCAGAGTTAGCTGGATGACTTATAGGTCGATACTGTAACGTGCGGTTGAAAATTTCCCATCTGTAACGTGCTGGGAGCGCACAATTCGGACGCGTAAGGCGATCCAGCGATACAGTCTCCAGTTTCACGCGTCCTTAGCGCTTCTTAAAACAGACGCATAACCCTTTCCGCACGCAGCATGTATATGATATGTAAATGAACGAATTAGCTGTATAATGAAGGAATTAGCTATTCCCTTCCGATACTGTGACGCGCTCTCAGATTATCTCCTTTGTAACCCGCTATTTTGCCGCGTCCTTAACCTGTTAGTTTACCGCCTACCCTCTACTTGGTGTTAGTGTGGTGTTCGAAAATTAAAACGGGAATAAAGTGTAAAAAATGGGGGTAAAACCAAAGGGAGTAAAGTGTAAAAAACATTGCAGCGTAAGTTGTTTATATATATGTATAAATACCTGTCACTTTCCGAATCCCCCAGGCGTGCGGTCATCGAGGCGGCGGCGGGAGCCGGCGAGCAGGTGAGTGCGCGTTGGATCCAGGCGGCGGTGGGAGCCGGCGGGCGGGTGGGCGCGTGTTCGATCCAGGTCGCGGCCAGGTGGGTGTGCATTCATCCAGGCAGAGGGAGCCGGCGGCGAAAGACTGCCTTGAGCGCCGAAATCGCACGGGCATTCATTCACTGCCGGCGGGGGCCGTGCATTCATCCAGGCAGAGGGAGCCGGAGGCCGCTTTCGCCGCTGGCTCCCTCTGCCTGGATGAATGCACGCCCACCCAGCAGCCTTGAGTGCCGAAATCGCACGGGCATTCATTCACTGCCGGCGGGGGCCGTGCATTCATCCAGGCAGAGGGAGCCGGAGGCCGCTTTCGCCGCCGGCTCCCTCTGCCTGGATGAATGCACGCCCACCCAGCAGCCTTGAGCGCCGAAATCGCACGGGCATTCATTCACTGCCGGCGGGGGCCATGCATTCATCCAGGCAGAGGGAGCCGGAGGCTGCTTTCGCCGCCGGCTCCCTCTGCCTGGATGAATGCACGGCCACCCGGCCGCGGCCTGGATCGAACACGCGCCCACCCGCCCGCTGGCTCCCACCGCCACCTGGATCCATCGCGTGCCCACCCGCTCGCCGGCTCCCGCCGCCGCTGCCGCCTGGATGAACGGGCACCCATCCGCCCGGCTCCCGCCGCTGCCTCGATGACCGCACGCCTGGGGGATTCGGAAAGTGACAGGTATTTATACATATATATAAACAACTTACGCTGCAATGTTTTTTACACTTTACTCCCTTTGGTTTTACCCCCATTTTTTACACTTTATTCCCGTTTTAATTTTCGAACACCACACTAACACCACACTAACACCAAGTAGAGGGTAGGCGGTAAACTAACAGGTTAAGGACGCGGCAAAATAGCGGGTTACAAAGGAGATAATCTGAGCGCGCGTCACAGTATCGGAGGGGAATAGCTAATTCCTTCATTATACAGCTAATTCGTTCATTTACATATCATATACATGCTGCGTGCGGAAAGGGTTATGCGTCTGTTTTAAGAAGTGCTAAGGACGCGTGAAACTGGAGACTGTATCGCTGGATCGCCTTACGCATCCGAATTGTGCGCTCCCAGCACGTTACAGATGGGAAATCTTCAACCGCACGTTACAGTATCGACCTGTGTGTTGGTAATCTTAGCCGGTTGACTAATCTCCTCCCAGTTACACCTCCAGCACACCCTTAAATTGTCTGGCTAAATTCTATCCCCCTAACTTATTAGCCAGCTAGAATTTAGCCAGATATTTATTTATTTAAGTCTTTTATATACCGACATTTATGTGCACATCATGCCGGTTTATTTATAACATTGATAACTGGAAAAAATGAGTTACATTGAACTGGTTCAGGGTTAACAAAGGAGTTAGGAACTTAAAAAATTCAAGAGAAGAGAAACCGTAACATAAAATCAAAGAGAACGAGCAATAAAATAACTTATATAAGAAACTGGCTAAGCCTAAATATTCATTTAGCTGGCTAACTTCTGAATTAGCCGGCTAAATCCTTTTGAATATGGGCCTTCTGTGGATAAAATATACACAAGAAGAAAACATTTCTCTAAGGAAAGTATATGAGATTTAAAGGAGGTTCAAGACTAAGAAGTAACATTTGAAAATATTAGAGATGTGTATTTGTTTAAAACAAATAGGAAAGATGGGACAAATTAATCTTTTTTTTTTTTTTTCATTTGTGGGATGCCCAAAACAAATGGAAGGGACCCACAAATAAAATGACAATTTCCATCTCATTTGTTTTTGTTTCCCAGACATGTCTATGGCAAATTCAAGTCTATGGTTATGTACTGCTGAGCAAAAAAAACAAACAAAAAAAAGGTAACTATAGCTACCACCTCTTGCCTTTGTGACATCACAGCCTTATCTGAACCAAGGCAGGACAAGTTGGCAAGGAGCTCAGACAGAGGACATATCATGGTGCAGTATTTTATTTGTTAGACTTTACCTGCTATCTGGATCAAATGATAATAACGTCTTCCCATTGAAAGGACTAGGCATGTGCTAAAAGCTCTGAGGTAGATATTCAAAAGCCATTTAGATGGATAACTTAAATAGGCATTCTGGGGGCATAATTGGGAGAAGCTACTTATCTGGCTGCCTTAGTCAAATAAATAGTGATATTCAAACTTATCCAGCTAAGATATCAAACTAATTTTAGACTTGCTATTGAGCAGGTCTAAAGTTAGCAGATTATCCAATCCAGCTAACTTTAAACTTATCCAGGTATATTCAGCGGCACAGCATCACCACTGAATATCCCGGCTGAGCTAGCCAGATAAGTCTTATATGGCTATTTTACTTAGGTCTAGATTCATCAAATCATGGTAAATATAGCAGAAATATGGCGAGTTCACGTCCCATGATAAAAAGATGGACATGGTTAGGGTAATTAATGAACTACTGAATCGCATATGTAATTATTGTGAAGCACAATACTCTTTCATGTTGCGTGATGCATTATAGCTCTGCATGTCATTTTATGCATCACGCATCATTTTATGCGTCGCGTGTCATTTTGCAAACAGTGCATTATTTTCTTTGTTTATATATATATATATATACGAGCTTCCTGCCACTGCCTCTTTGAGGGTGTATCAGGAGTTACATAAGAACATAAGAAATTACCAAACTGGGTCAGACCAAGTCCATCAAACCTTGCATCCTGTTTCCAACAGTGGCCAATCCAGGCTACAGGTACCTGGCAAGTACCCAAACACTAAGTAGATCCCATGCTATTGATTCTAGTAATAGCAGAGGCCATTCCCTAAGTCAACTTGATTAATAGCAGTTAACGGACTTCTCTTCCAAGAACTTATCCAAACCATTTTTAAACCCAGCTACATTAACTGCACTAACCACATCCTCTGGCAACAAATTTCAGAGCTTAATTATGCATTGAGTAAAAATGAATTTTCTCTGATTAGTTTTAAATGTGCTACATGCTAACTTCATGGAGTGCCCCCTAGTCCTTCTGTTATCTGAAAGAGTAAATAACCGATTCACATTTACCCTTTCTAGACCTCTCATGATTTTAAAGACCTCTATCATATCCCCCCTCAGCCGCCTCTTCTCCAAGCTGAACAGCCCTAAGCTCTTTAGCCTTTCCTCATAAGGGATCTGTTCCATCCCCTTTATCATTTTGGTTGCCCTCCTCTGTACCTTCTCCATCGCAATATATCTTTTTTGAGATGTGGCGACCAGAATTGTACACAGTACTCAAGGTGCGGTCTCACCATGGAGTGATACAGAGGCATTATGACATTTTCCATTTTATTCACCATTCCCTTCATATTAATTCCTAACATTCTGTTCGCTTTTTTTGACTGCCGCAGCACACTGTGCCGATGATTTCAATATATTATCCACTATGACTCCTAGATCTTTTTCCTGGGTGGTAGCTCCTAATATGGAACCTAACATCGTGTAACTACAGCTTGGATTATGTTGGGAAACCTGGCCGCGGACAGCCACGACCAGGCTCCCCTTCCCTTACCAGGGACGCCGGGGACTCTCCAGTGACTTCTCTCCTCCGCGCTGGGCCACGACGGCAGTCTTCCCATGGCATTCTCCCCACGAGGGAGACGCCGCCGAACTCGGCCTCTACCTCTGCTTCTCTAGGCGCGCGCACGTGCCGAAGATCAGAATTTAAAGGTTCTGTGGCACGAAACCTCGGCCCGGCCCCCAACATGATGTCATCAGCAGAGGCCTATAAATAGACCAATTCTAACATTCACTCCTTGCCTTAGCAACAGGTCTCACTCGTGAAGTAACTAGTTGCTGTTCATGTTCCTGATTCTGCTTGTTCCTGCCTTCGTGTTCCTGATCCTGGTCTTGCTCCGTTCCTGATCCAATCCTTGCTCTGCTCCTGCCTCCGAATTCCAGTTCCTGCTCCCACCTCGGCTTGTCTTCCTGGTTCCTGACTTCGGCTTGACTTCTGGTATCCCTCGTCTGCTGCCCGTCCTGATCCTTAGCTTGTTTCCGGTCTCCGCTGCTCTGCCACCTTCCCTGACCGCTGGTTCATCTCATCCTGCACCACTGCTGCCTGCCAAGACCTCTGGACTACCCCCGCTCTGCTTCATTTCCGCCTGCCTCGACTCGGACAGTTCATTGGTCTCCTAGCCCTGTTCCGCCTCCTGGCTACGAGTTCCGCTGTGGGCCTTTCCTCAGCGGATCCTCTTCATCCTCTAGCCAGCTCAAGGGTCCACATTGCAACAGTTTGCTAAGGCCATGGACCCAGCGGACCTCACTGGTCTTCAGGCCATTCCAGGGTTGGCCCAACGACTGCAGCAGCAGCAACAGCATTGCCTGGACCTATTGGCAGCCACCGTGGAGAGACTAGCCAACCGCATAGAGGCAAACCCCCCCCCCCCCAGCAGCAACTCCACCTCCAGCTCCGGTTCCAGTTCTGGGTTCCGCTGCATTAGTACACTTGCCAGTGCCACTACGCTTTACAGGGGATCCCAAACAATGCTGCCGCTTCCTCAACCACTGCTTCATGCGATTAGCCCTGCAACCCTCCCAGTTCCTGACGGATCAGGTGAAGACAACCTACATTTTGTCTTTGTTGGATGGCCGAGCCCTCGCCTGGGCATCACCCATGTGGGAGCGCAGTGACCCCCTGCTTGGAGACATGCAGCGGTTTGCCTCCACTTTCAAGCAGACCTTTGATGAGCCAGGACGACACTCCACTGCGGCTACAGAGTTCTTGCACTTATGTCAAGGGGCCGAATTCCGCACTCTGGCTTCTGAGTGGATGCAGAGATGCACTAGAGCGAGGACGAGGAGGAGTAGCAGCAGTAGCATTTTCAACCCCTTGGGTTGCCCTTTCCCCTTGATGCCAGCCTAAATCTCTCCAGCTTTATGGAGGGAATTTCCCTCCATGGGAGAAACCAGCCTAACCATCACCTGTCTCCAGCATGCCATGTGACCAGCAGGATGTACAAGAGAGCCAGCCAGCTCATTCCATGAGCCCAGTGATGCCAGCATTGGAGCCACAGACAGCACCTCAGCAACCACCAACCTCACTACCTGCAGCACCAGCAGCACCAGCACTGGATCCAACAGTGCAGGCCACAGTAGACCGCATTGAGATAAGGCATGGGCTGCAACTTCATCATATACAGGCAGAGATGGTCTGCTTGAGAAGGGCTCAGGTCGCCCACAACCAAGCTGTGCAGCAGCAGAAAGCAGCTCTTACACAGGGCTTAACCACCATCTCAACCTCATTCAATAATTTGACCACAGCCATCCTACAATTAATTCAGCATTTTCCACAGCCTGCACCCATGCCATCACCCTCCTCGCAGGAGTCCACTCTGAGAAGCAGCCCTTGGCTCTCAGGATAGCACCGGGATAGGCCAGCTAAAGAAATGCCACCCTCAGCCAGCAAAAAGCCCAAGGGAGGAAAAGGCCCTTGAAGTTGACTGGTGCCAACCAACCCTTAACAATTGTTCTCAAAGATGCCAGTTCCATCCATGCCAGGCTTGTCCTCTGTACAGAGTTTATATGGCAGCTAGATGAAAGAAGACTTATGAGCCCATCCTGTCTACAGAATTCCTGTGCCAGCTGGATGGAAGAAGACTGCTGGGCCTGTCCTGGATATAGAGTTCCTGTGCCAGCTAAATGGAAGAAGACTGCTGGGTCTGTCCTGTCTACAGAGTTCCTGTGCCAGCTTGCTGATGTGGATGGTCTATTGACTGCTAGTGTTGTTCTGCTGCTTTCTTCTTATGACCTCCTCTATGCTCTGCCCATAATTCTGCCTCCTTGCTGCAGTCTCCAGTCACGATCCTGTCTCATCTCATCCTGCTGCTGCCTCCATGCTGCTGTCTCATCTTCTGGGGCTGCTGTCTCCATGCTGCACTCTTCAGTCCTGAACCTGCTGCCTCCATGCTGTGCTCTCCAGCCCTGGCCTTGCTGCCTGCTATGTCAACTTTGCTGCCGTGGCCTTTTGCAGTCCCTTTTGAGTGCACTCTTTCAACATGGACTGTTGGGGCCTTTTTTTTTGCCATCACATTGTTGTGCTGGCATCAGCTCTGACATTAGATTTGTACTATAGAAATTGTGTTGCCACTTCCACTTCCTAGGTTCTTTGTTTAATCTTCATTTTGCCAAAGGATCAGATCATTTTTCTCTATATGTAGTGATGCCATGTGCTGGTTCTTTCAGTTACAATGTCATGTGAGATCTTGTCCTTGCAAAATGTTATTACCAAAGATGTTGAATTGCTGTGAATGTTGTGACTACAAATGTTTTTTTAATAAAGTGGTCACATATTTTGAAACTTTACTTTCTGTTTGTGTCTTTTCATTGTGTGGTTCTTGTCTTAAGGTTTCACTAGGTTAGAGGTTTGGGACCCACATGACCTTGCATACAATAGTGCCACTGGCCATTCCAACTAGACAAATGTATTATATACAAGACCATGTGGCCTAGGCCTTAGAAAGGAAAGCTAATTGTATGCTCCCAAGGAAGAGCAGCAAGAGCCAAACATGAAACTCCTTACTGTGGAGCTTCACAAGTGGATCATGTTGCCTTATCCAGAGACATACTCTTTGCTAACTATTAGATACATGGGGCATGTATGTGAAATGGGCACTTTCTAGCTAGGGTTCACATCTGTACGTAGTCAAGTGTACTAGATGTAGAAAAGCTTCTCTAGAAGTGATGTAGTAATGTCTTCACTCTGTTGGTGACCAATGGGTTGTATAGCTATGCTCATATCATAGTGTAGCGATAAAAACCATTGGCCTCTTCCATTATGAAAATATATCACCTCTGACCAAACAATGGGCCTTCCTCTGGGTCTGGCATCTAATGCCGTTATAACATAATTCTTTAGTCAGAAGCCTACTTGAAAAGGATGTTAACCATTTGGTCTTCTTCATCTATAATGAGCAGATTTTTGCAGCTGCAGGTGCCAGGCCCAGAGAGTAGATAGTGTACATGTAACTCTTGTCTGGTCTTAGGTGGAGTAACAGAAATGACACCACAAGAGATAACACTGGGGCCCTTACATTTGTCTTCAATCCACCTAAAAGGCAGGAAATGCATTAGCTTTTTTACGTAGGACAATTTCAAATATATGTAATCTACTTACAGCCTGCTAGAACAGTGTCATCCTGGAAAGTAGCCACAATGTAAAGCTCATAGAACCTGCTATGGGCCAACTGAGGAGTCACAGAGGTGTGGAGTATAGAGAATTCCCACTACTAAGAACAGAAAGTAATGAGGTCTGCTGTTGCTTGGGACCTCACACTCCCTACACTCCCTATCATCCCGGCATTGCCTTTGGTTGTTGATCTGTAGATCACTATTATTTATTTATTTATTTGTCAGATTTTATATACCGTCATTCGGTGTTGCCATCATAAAGGTTTTACAAATTTTAAATACAAGTGAAATAAAACTTAATAAAGATAAAGTACAATATAATTCAAAATAAAAGTAAAGTACAAATTACAGTAAAATTCAATGCATATAAAATTAAGGTAAAAATACATATTAAATGAGAATAAATATTAAAAATTAATAAGTGCTAAGAGGGATAAATATTAAGAAAGGTCATACAGTATAAGAGTAGAGAGGAGGGGAAGTATAAACGTTATTGTGCGTCTTGATAGGCTTTGGTGAACAGCCAGATTTTTAACTCGTTCTTAAATGTTTTCAAGCTTGTTTGTAATTTTAATTTGATTGGGAGTGTGTTCCAGAGTTTGGGGCTGGAGAGTGAGATTGCATGTTCTCGGACTGAAGTGAGTTGCTCAGAACAAACAGAAGGGGTTGTTAAGAGGCCTTTGTTGGCAGAGCATAGGTGGTAAAGTCTGATCTCTCTGTTGTTAAAGACCCTTATTGGCATACATTATTTATTTATTTTATTTATTTTTAATTTTTATATACCGAAGTTCTTGTAGGGACTACAAATCACTCCGGTTTACATAAAACGAAGAACTGCTCAACAGAGAGCGGAGCTTTACATGGAACCGTAGAACATATGGAACAGTATAACTGGTTGACAATTTAACATAATACTAAATAAAGTGATAATAGTTTAATTGGAAATAAATAAAGAAATATAATATTTTATATATAAGAAGTATAACTATTTAACGTAGCAATAAACACTTGTTTCCATGACCTGTATGCTTGCATTGAACAAGTGAAACTAGGGTTATTTGGCCTCAGAAGACAGATATGGGAGCAATGTGTAGTTCACTTTGGTGGCACAGCTATATGGCCACTGATAACTTCCAAGACCATTTCAGTACCCACTCAGCTGTCACTTTGTCTCATAAGTATGTAGGTCTCTGTCTTTGTCAACAGTCAATAAGAGTGGAGACAGTACATCGGAATAGGGCATAAATGAAGCGAGCTGACTCAGTTTTAACAATAAGAGTGGAGACAGTACATCGGAATAGGGCATAAATGACACACACTGACTGTTGATGCTACAAATCAGACTGATGTATAAACATTTTATGTTCGAATCCTGAACAAGCAAGCCCCTGAGGCAGCCACTTGAGGAGTGGCAAAACTCAGCCTGAGTCGGGCATTTTTATATGTCTCCACTGTAATAAACACTTTTAAAGGTCATCCGGCATCTATCTTGTTTTTTGACACCATTACGGCTTTTATAGATCATCTCCCTTCTTGCTTTGTAGGTCTCTGTCTGTGTGGCACAGTGGCCAAGCCACATTGTGGGAGTTGTCAAGATGTGGCTACATAGTGCCAGCTATAGTCAGATATCAACTCATCCAGAAAAGTGGTACTAGATATCTGAGCTCTTACACTGCCAGTGTTCTCAACCCCCTCTCTGCTGAATGAATAAACAGTGTCAGGCCAAGGTAGAATGTTAGTTACAATGCATGAGGCCATTTTCTCCCTACCTACACATTACCATACCTGTAGCTTCCATCCTAAAGAGTAAACGCACAGGATTGCTTGTTGGAAGCATATATGCTCACTGCTTCTTCTTTGTTACACTATACCCAAAATCAGAGGGTCTAAGGCAATTAATCATGCCAATATTATCTTTTATTTTCAACAATTTATTATCTCCAAATTTTACAAATATGTTTGCTGCATACAAGGACCCTACCCTAAATTTCCTATATTCATTATATCCAGAGGCTGAGTGTTGGGAATGAGAGAGTAAGGTACTCTGACACAATATCTATGACATCATTTATTAATGTGACATCATGGTAATATACGTTATTTACATAAAGTTATTTACATACCACATGATTGCATATGCCATCCAGCACCCTTCATGTCATCAGCCTTGTATCGAGGAGTCGTCAGGTCAGCAAAGGTGAGAAGGGGGTTTTCAGTGTCCAGCACTCTATACATCTATAGAGGCAATATCTCCTACTCCCGCCGGACACTGGAAAGTCCTGCTCTTTTATACCGTGCCGTAAACAAGTGTGCGTGCGAGAGAGAAATCATTGATCACTATCCCCCCATGTTATGTGTCAACAGTTGCTACTGCCCACTCGGACTCGTCCTGTCCCTGGCATGTAGGCGATTGATCAGACCACCTTAGTCCTGACAGGGAGCCAGAAAGCTGAGCTGCACAACCTGTTTAACCAGAACATGTTTATCCCACACTGAGGAATGAGAAAGGATAGGCTGGGAGAGGGGGGAATGGGTCTGTGTGTGTGAGAGAGAGAGAGGGAATATGGAGTGGGGCCAGTGTTTGTGTGAGTGAGAAAGAAGAGATTGGTGCCAGGATATGTGATGCCAGTTTGGTTTCGAGATTAGAGAGGGGTTACAAGGGCGAGCAGGATCAAAGCACTTTAGGGACATCAACTCTCTCCCACCCCCACCCTCACAACAATTAAGATCCTCTCTTAGATTCTATCCCTCAGATCCTGGAATCTCCCTTTCTCCTACCTCTCCCTTCTACCCAGATCCTAGAACTGGTGCACGCTTCATCGGGACAGTGCCGAATGGCGCTGTCCTGGCCGGCCCCTGTCCTGCTCCTGCCCTGCCCAGACCCCCGCCCCGGCCCTCCCATTTTTGCACAGCCGGCTCTTCCGCGCATACTGCGAGAAACGCACGTGGCCACGGGTGTTCTAAAATTGTTGGGTTTTTTTTATTATCATTACCATCACAAAATAGGGAGGATAATTTTCATAGACAAGCAAGTCAATTTTCGATCGCCAGTGCGTGTGAAAACCGCGAGACACGCGTGTGGCCGGGCCACATGCGCCAGCGATTGAAAATTGACTCGTTTATCTTTGAAAATGACCCCCTCGCTATTTTGTCATCGTAATGATAATTTTAATAAATCAGTTTTCAAAAACCTCAAATCAGTGTACACTATTTAAAGTAAAAGACGAAAATGTTTGCCAGTGTGTTTAAGAATTCTCATTTTTGTCACAGAATCTGCCCCCTGAGCTGCTACAGGAAACTGTAGGTTTGTGCTTTAAACCTTATGCTTCCCCTTGTTGGAGGGGGGAGCATAAGGGTAGAGGCCACAGAACCAACAGTGCCTAGGGGCAGCAAAATCCTAAATCCATCACTGGGTTCTTCTCATTTTGTGTCTCTGGGAAAAAATGCTTAGTGCATCTGGCTCTGTAATGCCACGCTTAATGACTTTTTTTTAGAGATTGGAATTTGATAACATAGAGATGCCTCGCGCTTCTTCAGCTTAGTGAAAAGGGCTTATCAGAAGCTTGCAGAACTTTGTGTTGTTATTCTTGTTGAACTGTATCCAATTCGCTGACTGTTGCTTTTTAATATAACCCACAGTGTTGTCTCCTTTTAGCTCTGCATCTAAGGTCTCCTCTCTGTTTGACAGATTCACTGCAGATAATATTGGTTCCGTTTTATCACTATGATTGCCTGAGACTGAGGCAATCCTGCACAGCACTTCAGGTCTATTGATAATCTGCGGCAGCTGTGTATACGCTAAGAAAGCTGTAGTGCAAATAAATGCTTCTGAGAGGAGATTACACACTTGTTGACTCTGTAGCCTATTAGATCTGGTGTCTGAGTTTCGCTGAAATTAATATGTTTAATTTTTTTCTTTTTTTAGCCCAGCAGTTTCCTCTGCTCCTTCAAGCCTTCGGCTCAGATGGAACAGTCCACAATTTGGTTAGGGTTCCAAAAGAACATAAGAAGTGCCGTGCTGTGCCAGAACAAGATTCATCAAGATCATCATCCTGTCTCTGACAATGGCCAGACTGGGTCACAAGTGCTCAGCAGATCTTCAATAGTTGATCTATTTCTTTCTTTCTTTCAACAGTTTATATACCATATAACCAGTAGATGCAATAAAAGCAGCTTACAAATTCAAGACATAATAACATGTAAACCAAATAAACAAAACCACAGAACTTACAGAACAACTTTCTTACGAAGATATGGCCTTCAGAAATTATTACAGTCCTCAATGTAGGGTCTCGCTAGTAACCTATATATAAGGGCAGCATTACTTTCTTTTCCTCATGATGATACCTCTACTTATTAAGGATGTGCAGAGGGGAAAAATTGTTTTGGTTCATTCATTCGTTTCATGGGCACCTAAATTTGTTTCTTTAGGTTCAAAACAAATATATATATATAAATCTATTCATTTTATTCATTCATTTGTTTGCCATTAAAGTCAATAGGGGAAGCACTGCAGCACATTTTGGGCTCCAGAATTGGGATTTTGTAATCAATTCTCATGAAATTTGTGGGAAGAAATCAGCAGAAGGGGGAACCAACTCCAAAGTACCTAGACTGAGGCAAAGTGGCATCAAAAGAAGATAAGAACATAAGAAAATGCCATACTGGGTCAGACCAAGGGTCCATCAAGCCCAGCATCCTGTTTCCAACAGTGGCCAATCCAGGCCATAAGAACCTGGCAATTACCCAAAAACTAAGTCTATTCCATGTTACCATTGCTAATGGCAGTGGCTATTCTCTAAGTGAACTTAATAGCAGGTAATGGACTTCTCCTCCACGAACTTATCCAATCCTTTTTTAAACACAGCTATACAAACTGCACTAACCACATCCTCTGGCAACAAATTCCAGAGTTTAATTGTGCGTTGAGTAAAAAAGAACTTTCTCCGATTAGTTTTAAATGTGCCCCATGCTAACTTCATGGAGTGCCCCCTAGTCTTTCTACTATCTGAAAGAGTAAATAACCGATTCACATCTACCCGTTCTAGACCTCTCATGATTTTAAACACCTCTATCATATCCCCCCTCAGTCGTCTCTTCTCCAAGCTGAAAAGTCCTAACCTCTTTAGTCTTTCCTCATAGGGGGCTGTTCCATTCCCCTTATCATTTTGGTAGCCCTACTCTGTACCTTCTCCATCGCAATTATATCTTTTTTGAGATGCGGCGACCAGAATTATACACAGTATTCAAGGTGCGGTCTCACCATGGAGCGATATAGAGGCATTATGACATTTTCCTTTTATTCACCATTCCCTTTCTAATAATTCCCAACATTATGTTTGCTTTTTTGACTGTCGCAGCACACTGTACTGACGATTTCAATGTGTTATCCACTATGACACCTAGATCTCTTTCTTGGGTTGTAGCACCTAATATGGAACCCAACATTGTGTAATTATAGCATGGGTTATTTTTCCCTGTATGCATCACCTTGCACTTATCCACATTAAATTTCATCTGCCATTTGGATGCCCAATTTTCCAGTCTCGCAAGGTCTTCCTGCAATTTATCACAATCTGCTTGTGATTTAACTACTCTGAACAATTTTGTGTCATCTGCAAATTTGATTATCTTACTCGTCGAATTTCTTTCCAGATCATTTATAAATATATTGAAAAGTAAGGGTCCCAATACAGATCCCTGAGGCACTCCACTGTCCACTCCCTTCCACTGAGAATTACCCATTTAATCCTACTCTCTGTTTCCTGTCTTTTAGCCAGTTTGCAATCCATGAAAGGACATCGCCACCTATCCCATGACTTTTTACTTTTCCTAGAAGCCTCTCATGAGGAACTTTGTCAAACGCCTTCTGAAAATCCAAGTATACTATATCTACCGGTTCACCTTTATCCACGTGTTTATTAACTCCTTCAAAAAAGTGAAGCAGATTTGTGAGGCAAGACTTGCCCTGGGTAAAGCCATGCTGACTTTGTTCCATTAAACCATGTCTTTCTATATGTTCTGAGATTTTGATGTTTAGAACACTTTCCACTATTTTTCCTGGCACTGAAGTCAGGCTAACCGGTCTGTAGTTTCCCGGATCACCCCTGGAGCCCTTTTTAAATATTGGAGTTACATTTGCTATTCTCCAGTCTTCAGGTACAATGGATGATTTTAATGATAAGTTACAAATTTTTACTAATAGGTCTGAAATTTCATTTTTTAGTTCCTTCAGAACTCTGGGGTGTATACCATCTGGCCCAGGTGATTTACTACTCTTCAGTTTGTCAATCAGGCCTACCACATCTTCTAGGTTCACCGTGATTTGATTCAGTCCATCTGAATCATTGTCCATGAAAACCTTCTCCATTACGGTTACCTCCCCAACATCCTCTTCAGTAAACACCAAAGCAAAGAAATCATTTAATCTTTCCGCGATGGCCTTATCTTCTCTAAGTGCCCCTTTAACCCCTCGATCATCTAACGGTCCAACTGACTCCCTCACAGGCTTTCTGCTTCGGATATATTTAAAAAAGTTTTTACTGTGAGTTTTTGCCTCTACAGCCAACTTCTTTTCAAATTCTCTCTTAGTCTGTCTTATCAATGACTGAAACACATATCCTCCGCTTTTATTATTATCAACGGAGATGAATTGCCCCGTTACTCAGTTGCTTATTGGCTTGCTTCTAGCCTTCTGTAAGGACAGACATCTATTATTTAAAAACTGTACAGCACATATATAAGTAAAAGAATTTGGCACATACCTGGGTAGAACTGAATTGATAACAACAATGAACTCACCCAACCTTGCCGCCATGTTACTCTTGCTGGCGTCTGAGCAAGGTTGCCGCGGGAATCTCGTTGATTTTAAGTGATTTTACATTCGGCAGCTGTGTAAAATCAGGCCGATTCAGCTGGGTGTGTGACGTGTCACACTTACCCAACCTTGCCGCCGTGTTACTCTTGCTGGCGTCTGGGCAAGGTTACCGCGAGAATCTCGTTGATTTTAAGTGATTTTACATTCGGCAGCTGTGTGAAGATCCGGCTGGTTCAGCTGGGTGTATGATGTTTACATAAAATGGACCCATTCTATTTCTTTGTTGAGTCCAGTAGGATGCACTGTATTTAATGTAAAGATCCATCATTGTTCACTTTGGCGTAGACGTAATATCCTATCACCTCGCCTCCAGTGTGGTGATATTATCTCCAGGATGGTCCATTGAATGTCAGCGAAAGTATGTTTATGTTCCATGAAGTGTGTGACCAATGGCTCCTCAATTCTTCTTGTTTTTAGACAACACTTGTGTTCTGTTAGACGAGTGCGAAAAGGACGCTTAGTCATGCCCACGTAAATAAGTGAGCAAGGGCAAAATATTGCGTAAACAACATATGATGTTCTGCACGAAGATTGTGGTAATGAGATTGTTCGTCCTGTTGCTGTGCTTATTGTGGTTTTTGGTGATTTGAGGCTGCAGAACGTGCAATTTGCACAATCATTAGCTGTGATATGAGGGGTTGATGGCTCACGTAAACAAGAATGTACGATTTGGTCCTTAATGTTCCTTCCTCTGGAATAAGCTATGCGTATAGGCTCTTTGAACATAGGATGAAGATCTTGCAAAATTGACCAATGTGCTCTGATGGCTCTGTTGATGGAAGGGGACGCAAGTGAGTGTCTCATAACCAGAGTCTGTGGGTTTGAATCCCGCAAACTCTTCGGAAGGAACAAATAGTTGCGATTTAAATACAATGCTCTGCGATATGCCCTCTTCACTCTTTGCAAAAATCATTTTGCCAGTTGCTCTGCCTGTGATTTAAATTCTTCCTCTTCTGTACACACGCGTCGGATGCGCATTAATTGCCCCACTGGAAGGTTGGACTTAAAAGTATGCGGATGAAAGCTGTCAAATCTGAGAAAGTTATTGCGCTCATTCTGCTTCCGGTAAAGGGTGGTAATGATGGTATCATCGCTTCTAGTGACAAGAATGTCTAAATATGCTACTTGATGCTGATCATAATTGATGGTGAATTTCAAACAAGAGTTCAAATTGTTTAACCATGAGTGAAACTCCAGAAGGGACGCAACAGATCCTTGCCATATTATGAACACGTCATCTATGTATCGTTTCCAGTGTTTAATCTGGGCCGACCACTGATTTTGATTGATGTACTGAGATTCAAAAGCGGTGACAAATAAATTAGCCACATCCGGGGCCATAGCTGCGCCCATAGCGGTGCCAAAAATTTGTAAATAAAATTTATTCTGAAACTTAAAGTAATTCTTACTTAATGCCAAATGTAAAAGATGTGGGAATGCGTTGTGGAGGCACCCGAGTCTTTAAGACTGTGGAAATTACTGTCAACAATTCTTCTTGTGGAATCACTGTATAAAGAGATTCGATGTCCATAGTGACAAGTATGCTGTCATTAGTTAATGTTACTGTAGAAAGAAATTTCAGCATTTCAGAAGTGTCTTTAATGTATGAATCTGCTTGGGAAACGAACGGCTGTAAACGTTTGTCTAGGAAGATGGAAATTGGTTCTAGTACCACAGACTCTGGTTATGAGACACTCACTTGCGTCCCCTTCCATCAGCAGAGCCATCAGAGCACATTGGTCAATTTTGCAGGATCTTCATCCTATGTTCAAAGAGCCTATACGCATAGCTTATTCCAGAGGAAGGAACATTAAGGACCAAATTGCACATTCTTGTTTACGTGAGCCATCAACCCCTCATATCACAGCTAATGATTGTGCAAATTGCACGTTCTGCAGCCTCAAATCACCAAAAACCACAATAAGCACAGCAACAGGACGAACAATATCATTACCACAATCTTCGTGCAGAACATCATATGTTGTTTACGCAATATTTTGCCCTTGCTCACTTATTTACGTGGGCATGACTAAGCGTCCTTTTCACACTCGTCTAACAGAACACAAGTGTTGTCTAAAAACAAGAAGAATTGAGGAGCCATTGGTCACACACTTCATGGAACATAAACATACTTTCGCTGACATTCAATGGACCATCCTGGAGATAATATCACCACACTGGAGGCGAGGTGATAGGATATTACGTCTACGCCAAAGTGAACAACGATGGATCTTTACATTAAATACAGTGCATCCTACTGGACTCAACAAAGAAATAGAATGGGTCCATTTTATGTAAACATCATACACCCAGCTGAACCAGCAGGATCTTCACACAGCTGCCGAATGTAAAATCACTTAAAATCAACGAGATTCTCGCGGTAACCTTGCCCAGACGCCAGCAAGAGTAACACGGCGGCAAGGTTGGGTAAGTGTGACACGTCACACACCCAGCTGAATCGGCCTGATTTTACACAGCTGCCGAATGTAAAATCACTTAAAATCAACGAGATTCCCGCGGCAACCTTGCTCAGACGCCAGCAAGAGTAACATGGCAGCAAGGTTGGGTGAGTTCATTGTTGTTATCAATTCAGTTCTACCCAGGTATGTGCCAAATTCTTTTACTTATATATGTGCTGTAGTGTTTTTAAATAATAGATGTCTGTCCTTACAGAAGGCTAGAAGCAAGCCAATAAGCAACTGAGTAACGGGGCAATTCATCTCCGTTGATAATAATAAAAGCGGAGGATATGTGTTTCAGTCCCTGATGAAGCAGTGCGAAACGCGCGTCAGACTGGGCTTTAAATTTCCTTGACACTTCGAGTCACTTTAAGGAATACATTTACCCCGATACAGAATTTTATAAAAACAAAAATTAACAAAAATACGTTGAAGAATAAAGGACTGGAGCCAATGATTAAACACGACCTGAAGTGGCAAAACCTTCAAGCAAAATATGCTGGTATGCCTGCAGGTGTTATGATGGCTCTATAAACAACAGTAATAGCACATTAAAATACAAGAAAATACAATTACATGACGTCTTTTCAGTGGTAATTGAAGTCTCCCATTATTACTGCACTACCAGTTTGGTTAGCTTCCCTAATTTCTCTTAGCATTTCACTGTCCGTCTCACCATCTTGACCAGGTGGACGGTAGTATACCCCTATCACTATAGTCTTCCCTGACACACAAGGGATTTCTACCCATAAAGATTCAATTTTGTATTTAGTCTCATGCAGGATGTTTATCCTGTTGGACTCTATGCCATCCCGGACATAAAGTGCCACACCTCCTCCCGAGTGCTCTTCTCTGTCATTGCGATATAATGTGTACCCCGGTATAGCAGTGTCCCATTGTAAAGAGGCAAAGGGGTACCGACAGTGGCAGGGGTACCGACAGTGGCAGGAGTACTAAAAGGCACCGTCAGGGGTACCGACAGTGGCAGGAGTACTAAAAGGCACCGTCAGAGGAGAAAAGAAGTAGCATGAGAGGTAAGAACCACCCAAGGCTTCAAAAGAGGACACCAATAACAGTGGCATGAGTCCTTGAAGACATCATGAAAGGCGAAGTAGCACCAAGTGTGGCATCAACATCCTATAGCACAATGAAGGGGGCTTGAAGCAGAAAAGGTGGCAGGAACCCCCCCCCCCCCCAAGGCACTGATAAAGGGATAAAGCAGCATAAAGAGTGACATCAACACACCAAGGAACCACAACAGCATGACCTCCAAGGTGATATATCAGGAGCTGGCAGGTAGGCAGAATGGTAGCAGCAAATGATGCAGAGAGAAAGAAAAACTCATAAAGTGAATGATAAGGGGTAAAGCAGCAAAGCAGAGTGGCATGGGGGATGTCTATCTTCCTGTAGAAGCACTTACTACATGTCAGATTTAGTACATGAGAATACTGTCTCATCACTATCCTTTTTGTGACATAAGCTTATATTTCATTCCCTACTTGAATGTGATCTTGCTGCTGAATGGTATTTTGGGTTTCTTGTGAAATTTGCCTTCCAATTGAAAATTTAGTCACAATAAGAACATGAAAATGATCTCCCCTCAGTGTGGCTTTCTACTAATTTGTGAGGTTTTCTTTATTAAGCAAGCGTTTCCCATATGCTATAGCTAAACACAGTCTCTTCCATGTCTTGATTTTCAGGATTTACATGACCTCTCTTCCTTCTGAAACTTTTACCACATTTAGAGCATGGAAAAGGTCTCTGGTGTGCATGTTTTCTGCTCTGTCTGAATGTCTTCCTTTTGACTGAGGGTTTTTGTTGACAAATCACCCCAGTCTAACCAACAAACAGTGGGAGAACCAGGCTGGGATTGTAGAGAAGTAGAACAAAATGAAGAACCATAAAAGAGGAGGAGGGTGAGGGGAGAAACTTATATTTTTTGTCTTTCTTCACAATTTTGTTTCTGGGGACAAAACACCACAGTATAATTAACAAACAAACAGGGTGGGAGAACCAGACTGGGATTGTAGAGGGCTAGGACAAAATGAAGAAGCATAAAATGGGTGGAGTATGAAAGAGGACATTGTATTTTTTTAATTTTTCACATTTTTTTCTGGGGATAAATAAACCAACAAACTAATAACAGCAAACATGGAAGCACAAAAACTCCCAAGCTCATACATAATAGGCATGGCAGGTAGGCAGAGCAGGAACAGCAAGGCACCTAAGGTGGTTATGAGGTATGGCAGACAGGCAAAGTTGTAATAGTAAGACTCTTTCGGTGGTGTAAGGGAAATAGCAGGCAGGCAAACCGGTAACAGTAAGATACTTGTGGTGGTATAAGGGGCATGGTAGGCAGAAAGAGCAATAATAGTAAGAAATCTAAGGTGATAAAAGGGGCATATCAGTTAGGTAGAATGGTAGCATCAAGACCTCTAAGGTGGTATAAGGGACAAGGCAGGCAGAGCAGTAACCATAGAGACTCTGAGGTAGTAAAAGGGGCATAGCAGACAGGAAGAGTGACAGCAGCAAGACCCCTAAGGTAGTATAAGGGGATTGGGAGGTAGGCAGAGTGGTAACAGTAAGACCCCTGAAGTTGTAGAAGGGGTCTGACAGGTAGGTAAAGCAGTAACAGTAAGACTCCATGTGCTGGTATAAGAAGATTGGCAGGCAGGCAGAGCAGAAACAGGAAGACCATTGTGGTGATATAAGGGGTATGGTCGGTAGGCAGGTCAGTAGCATCAAAACCCCTGTGGTGGTATAAGAGGCCTGGCAGGTAGGCATAGCAATAGATACAGGACCCCTAAAGGGGTGTATGAGATATGGCAGGCAAGCAGAGCAGTAACAGTAAGATCCCAGTGGTGGTGTAAAGGGATTGGCAGGCAGGGAGAGTGGCAACAATAAGAGCCTTTCGGTGGTATAAGGGTATGGCAGGCAAATAGAGCAGTAACAGCAAGACCCATGTGGTGGTATGAGGGGATTGGCAGGTGAGTATAAAGATAACATTAAGACCCCTGTGGTGGTATATGGGACATGGCAGGTCGGCAGATCAGTAGCACTAAAACCCCTGTTGTTTAGTAAAAGGATTGGCAGGCAGGGAAAGCAGTAACAGTAAGACTCTTGTGGTGGTGTGCAGAGCATGGCACTTAGGAAAAGCACTAGCATCAGGAACCCTAAGTGAGTAGGGCAGGTAGAACAGTAACATGGTGTAAGGGGCATGGCAGGCAGGCAGAGTAGCAACAGTAAAGCCCCTGTGGTGATGAAAGGGGCAGCCCCTCCCATTCAGGATGCTGTAATGGATATCCCATGCAGAAGTTTTATAGCAGAGCTCCACTAAGGGCTCTGGGGGGCAGTCTAAGTTGGTAGTTTAAGGGGATTGTTGGAGATTTTTGCCTGAGTTACATTTTTGGCCTATCTGTGGCCTGGGCTCCATTCTGCTTGGGATCCTTCAGGGTACGTCAGGGCTCCACTGCTGTACTCTCCTCCAGAGGTGCAGAGTAGTTGTCCGGGGACTATTTTGGCATTTTGCGCTTTAGTTGGTAGGAGCCTTGCTGGGCTTCTGGGCCTTTCCGGCACTCAGGGACTGGGAAATCCTGTGTTCAGGATGCTCATGGTTAGGGACGACCTGCCCTAGAAGTGGTGGTGACCCATTGCAAGAGGCAGCTCTGGTGTTATTTCCATTTTGGGAACCAGAATAAATTATTTTTGAAGATCTGGGAGGAAATGTTTTCTGCCCCTCTTCCTAGCCATCCATCGACCTGTGAGATCTGCAGTTCCAGCTAGGATCCCTCCCATCAGAGAGCCCCATCAAGACAAAGGACATCTAACTGTGAGTAAAAACTCATCTATAGGTAGAGGACAGAGGACACCCATCCAGAGTCTTCACAGCCACTGGGGAGAGAGAGAAAATTGCTCTCTGTGTAGAGACAATTTTTGCCATCTGGGAAGGGTTTTCCCATCCATTAAAAGGTTGCCCTGACCAAGGGAAGGGATCACCATTTAGCCAAATCCAGGAGGATGGATAAATTCCCTGACAGATCAAAAGACTCTTGCATGGATAGATGACAAAGATTTGTACTAAAGAGTCAGAAAGACTGTGGTGCTGTTAGCAAACCTTTATCGCTCACCCCACTTGGAGGGCGGAGTTAGCAATCTGTTCTGCTTTCCTCCTGAAAGGGGAAGGAGTAGCAATCTGTCATGATCTGCTCCTCCAGAGGGGAGGAGTTAGCTATCTGTAGTGCTTACCCCGCCAGGAGGGCGGAGATAGTAATCTTTTAGCGAATTGCTGTAGATGCTCCTGTAAGGGAAGGAAGTAGCAATCTGTTATGGATCAACTCCCCAGGTGTTATGATCAGAGGCGTGGACCCTTGGTCCGGCGATGTCCGTTAGGCCACCGTTGGTAGGCGAGGCTGGTTCTCGGAGTTGCTGGTAGGGTTGAGGAAGATCTGGATGCAGGCGCCTCCTGCAGGTCGTGTTCTCCAGATAGCTGGCGCCTCCAGCGGGTCGAGAAAGCAGTTGCTGATGCCTTCAGCAGGTCGAGAAAGCAGTTGCTGATGCCTTCAGCAGGTCGAAGAGCCAGAACCAAGGATTCCTCAGTAGCCCAGCCAGGAACCAAGAGCAAGAGAGTACTGCAGACAGTCCAGGGATCAAGAATCAGAGAGTTCCGCAGCCAGTCCAGGGACCGAGAGCCAGAGAGTTCCGCAGCCAGTCCAAAGGGTCAAGAGCCAGAGAGTTCCGCAGCCAGTCCAGGGTCCGAGAACCAGAGAGTTCCGCAGCCAATCCAGGGGTCGAGATCCAGAAGATACAGCAGCCAGTCCAGGAATCAAGCACAGAGGAAGCAAGCAGGAACCAAGATCAGGAACAACTCAGGAGCCAAGAAGCCAAGGCAAGGTCTGAAGGCTCAGACCTTGCCTTAAATAGGTCCCAGAAGATGAGGGCAGGCAGGGAGGAACCGTCCTACATCCGGTATGGGTTCCTTTAAATCCAGGCAAAGGCTGCCTGCGTGGCCCTAGGGAACCTCAGGGGGCGGAGCTTGGCCACGCGGGGAAGACGCTGCGGCCATGTTGAAGCAGCAGCGGCTGCTAGAGAGAAAACCGCAGACGCTGGCCTCAGCGTCGGCGTTTGGCCCCGGTGTTTAGGTGAGTGACCGGCCCCGGTCGCGGTTTGCCGCGGCTGGTAGTCATAATACCAGGGAAAAGGAGTTGGCAGTCTGTTCAATGATACTCTTCTGAGGAGAGGAGCTAACAATAGGTATAATGTACTTCGCTACTGAGATAGCAATCTATCATGTCTCTGCTACGGAGTAGCAATCTGTTATATATAGACTGCTAGCAAGTCCCATAGAAAGAGAAGGTAGCTATCTATATAATACTTCCGAAAGCAGTGTTAGTGGCCGGTAGTGGTTGGCTCCCACAGAATGATAGTTGTGTAAGGAATGACCACTTGGAGGAAATGGTGAATCCCTGGGCCGATGGCAGATGACAGCGCCCACAGGAGGAGATCCTGAGAGGAACCACCAGCTAGGCTAGAATATGAAATGAACACAATAGTTCTTTATTAGGCTGGAACCTGAACCACCAGTGATGGCAGTAGTGAGTCGATGTGTCCGGTAGGGCTGAAGTCCTTCTGATACTAGAATATAATCTCTGGGTCGCTGAACTGTAGAGAGAGACTAGAAGTAGTGAGTAGACAGGGTATACTGGATACAAGATGGTACACTCACAATAGTAGATATCTGCAATGGTTTCTATGCCACAGAGAGTCTTCAGTATATTCAAGAACAGGAGCCGTAGGCGAGCACTGGTTCCTCTAACAGTCTGTAATAAGAACTCACAATAGCTGTATATGAAATGGCTTCTAGAGTAGAAGAGAGTCTGTAAAGGATTCTAGGAACATGGGCCCTCATGGAGCGAGTACTGGTTCCTATCTGCAACCTTGCAATATAACTCTTGATCTCCGTACCTGCGATAACGTCTTGGATGGAAGGGAGTCTCCAGAGCTATAGGAATGTAGGCCCTCGTGGAGCGAGTATCGATTCCTATCTACAATAGAACTCACTGTGTTCACGTCTGCGATCGCTTCCAGGCAATGAGGAGTCTTCTGAGTATTCAGGGACGTAGGCCCTTGAGGAGCGAGTACCGGATCTCATTCTGGCAATCTGAAATCAAGAAGAGAGAGCGGAACCCCCGTGGAGCGGGTACTCCTGGTAAGTTTGAAAAGGCCGAGCAGTGGAGAAGGATTCCCCTTGCTGACTCGGATCGTTGTTGCAAGTATCGTGGACTGCCGAAGCAAGTCCTGCTGGAGTTCCTTGCTAACTCATTAGAGGTTAGCAAACAAAGACTTTTAAAGTGAAAATGGATGACGTCACTACGGGGGACGCCCCCGAGGTTCATGCCCTTGCTGGTACAAAGTCTGGAGCAGGCGTGCGCGCGCGCCCTTATGTCATCAGGAACATGGCGGATCCGTAGCATCAAGCCAGCCCGGGGACACCGGGACCAAGAGGCAGGGAGAAGCTGCGGCTGCATCTGTCCGTCAGAGCCAAAGGGAGTCGCTCCCAAGGTAGAGAGGGTGGAGCGAGGGGTGAGAAGAGGCACGAACGCAACAGTACCCCCCTTCAAAGGGCGATCTCCTCTTCGGGTACCAGATTAAATACCAGAGATGTGCGAGGTGGAACTGATGAGCATCTCTTATCCAATAGTTCTAAGGATCCCAAAGATGGTTTTGGGGTTGAAGCCTTTTCAGGCAAACAAAGTTCAGTCTCTGTTCAAACATCCAAGGTCTCAAAGTCTTGAGTTCAAGTTCGTATAACACAGATAGATATAGATTTGAAGAATCTAGTAGAATGAATAATGATGTCAGCAGCAATGAGAGGGCTGCCGTGGACATCACTGAGGTGTCAGTGGAAGTGGTGATGTAGAAATTGGTCCATTATCCACTTCTGATGTAGCTCTTCCACAGGTGCTGGAAGAGAGATGTTGATAATACCAGCAAAACGAACAGGATGATGGATGGATAATCTTCATCTTCAGAATCAAACAGTGCTGTAAACCCTCAGCACGACTTCTGAATGATCCAACAAAGTTGATGAGTAGAGACATCTTCTTCTTTCTTCGGAATCAACCAGTGCCATAGGTTATGGGCACGACTTCCAAGTAATCCTTAAGTAAGTTGATGAATAGAGATATCTTCTTCTTCGGAATCAAACAGTGCTGTAACCCCAGCATGACTTCCAAATAGGCCAATCGCAATACTGGTAGCTAGGGATGTTTTCTTTCTCCAGAATCAGCAGTGCTGTAAACCTCCAGCACGACCTCCGAGTGGACCAACACAAAATTGAGAGGTAGAGATGACTTCTACTTCGGAATCAACAGTGTTGTAGTCCTTCAGCACGACTTCCAAGTAGGTAGAATGTAGTAATATTCTCAATTTGTAATCCAAGAAGACAAAATAGATGAAGAGCGCCACCTAGCTATGGCGTGCATAGCAACCGCTATGACTACCAGCAGGATTAGAAAAATTGCTGGTGATGTTGATAAGATCCTCAAAAGAAGTGGTGGTGAAAAGAATCGTCCAAGGCCCACTTCATAGTGTAATACAAAATTGGATCTTCAGATTTACCACATGGACTCCTCAGGTATCTCCAAAACATCTGAGATGTTAGTTGTCTTTTGCCCCTGAGTCCTTCAGGGCAGAGGTTCGAACCGTCACTGGTTCAGGGTTCATCGAGACTGGACGAGAGAGTGTAGGAGATATTGCTGTATAGCCCAAGAACAGTCCTCCCGCGGGACTCAGGTTTGTCCGTTTTCTGGACGACTAGGGCAAACAGAAACATCATGGCCTGGCTGACCACAGTACATGCCCAGGCCGTTCTTCCTTCTATATCTTCTCTCTTTAGACATCAAGTGACCATGACCAGATTCTTTTGGTTCCTTCTTCTCCACAGCAGGAGGTGCTGTTCCCCTTGTTAGTGTAGGAGCACTGGTTGGTTTTAACCCAGGTAACACCTTAGGCCCGTGTTCCTTCACCTTGTCTCGGAGCCGCCAGTCAATCCGAGTGGCTAAGGATATCAATTCTTCCAGCGAGTCAGGTGTCTGACAAGCAGCCAACTCATCCTTTATGTGAGTGTCCAGGCCTCTGCAAAAGAGTGTCTTCAGACATTTGGGGTCCCAGTGCAGTTCTGCTGCTAGAGTTTTAAATTCAATGGCAAATTCCGCCAGGGATCTGTTGCCTTGCTTTAAGTCCACCAAAGCAAATCCAGCAACAGACATACGAGCAGGGTCATCAAAGACGGATTTAAACAAGTCCATAAATCCTTCTATGTCCTGCAAGATAGGGTCTTTGTGTTCCCACAAGGTAGAAGCCCACGACAAGGCTCTCCCATCCAAATAAGACAGAATGTAGCTGGTCTTGGAGAGACCTTTGGGAAACAATGAAGGTTGTAGAGTGAAATGTAAGCTGCACTGGTTCAGGAAGCCTCGAGTCTTCTGAAGTTCTCCAGAGAATCGAACAGGCGCCGCCGGTGGAACATATGATTTTAAAGTTATCTCTGGTAACTGGTTTTCTTGTATAGAAGCTGTGCTTTGTGCCTTCTGTGTATGAAGCTGGTGAAAGGCTGTAGTAAGTTTCTCCAGGGTTTCTTGCTGTTCTGAAAGGCATTGAGCCAGGCCCGGTATAGCCTGCAAGGCAGAAAGGTGAGCCAGGTCCATGGGCTACAAATCTCCAATACCTTGAGCTGAATCCTCAGGAGTTCTGCTTCTCCAATTCTTTCTTGAAAGCTGGCTTCAAGTTTAGGTTTCTCTAATTCTTTTCTTGAAAGCAGAATTCACTGGAGTTAAAGGTAACAAACCTAAGCCAGATTCACTGAAGTTAGGGTTTCATATTTTCAGCCGGATTCACTGGAGTTAGCAATCTGTTCTACTCTCCTCCTCCAGAGGGGAGGAGTTAGCAAACTGTTATCGCTCACCCCGCCAGGAGGGCGGAGTTAGCAATCTGTTCTGCTTTCCTCCTGAAAGGGAGAGGAGTAGCAATCTGTCGTGATCTGCTCCTCCAGAGGGGAGGAGTTAGCTATCTGTAGTGCTTATCCCGCCAGGAGGGCGGTGATAGTAATCTGTTAGCGAATTGCTGTAGATGCTCCTGTAAGGGAAGGAAGTAGCAATCTGTTATGTATCAACTAGGGATGTGCAGAGCAAAATTTTATGTTCATATTTTTTATGTCCGAAAGGGGGTCCCACTTGCGGCCAATATGGACATAAAAAAAATCCAATGAGTTGGGTATATGTACATATGTGCAAAAAAAAAATTTAAACCCCCTCACCCTCCTTAATCCCCCCCCCAGACTTACCACAACTCCCTGGTGATCGAGCGAGGAGTGAGGACGTCATTTCTGCAATCCTTGGCGAGAAGCATGTGACGTCGGTGGCACGTCGAGTGACGCGGCGTCACGTGATTCCCGGCTCGTTCGCGCCGGACGGCTCGTTCGGCCCAAAAAGAACTTTTGGCCAGCTTGGGGGGGCCTCCTGACCCCCCCAAGCTGGCCAAAAGTTCTTTTTGGGCCGAACGAGCCGTCCGGCGCGAACGAGCCGGGAATCACGTGGCGCCGCGTCACTCAGACGCGACGTCACGTGATTCCCGGCAAGTTCGCGCCGGACAGCTCGTTCGGCCCAAAAAGAACTTTTGGCCAGCTTGGGGGGGTCAGGAGGCCCCCCCAAGCTGGCCAAAAGTTCTTTTTGGGCCGAACGAGCCGTCCGGCGCGAACGAGCCGGGAATCACGTGACGCCGGCGTCACTCGACGTGCCGCCGACGTCACATGCTTCTCGCCAAGGATTGCAGAAATGGCGTCCTCACTCCTCGCTCCATCACCAGGGAATTGTGGTAAGTCGGGGGGGGGGGGGGATTAAGGAGGGTGAGGGGGTTTATATTTTTATTTTGGCTCAACAATCGTGATTTCCCACATATCGAACATATCTATGTTCGATATGTGGGAAATCCGATCGTTTATGTCGAATCAATTTTTTAAGTAAAAAAAAAATATGAGTTGCGTTTTACTAATGCGGTCAATCCGAATGCACACCCCTAGTATCAACTCCCCAGGGAAGAGGAGTTGGCAGTTTGTTCAATGATACTCTTCTGAGGAGAGGAGCTAACGATAGGTATATTGTACTTCGCTACTGAGATAGCAATCTATCATGTCTCTGCTACGGAGTAGCAATCTGTTATATATAGGCTGCTAGCAAGTCCCATAGAAAGAGAAGGTAGCTATCTATATAATACTTCCGTAAGCGGTGTTAGTGGTCAGTAGTGGTTGGCTCCCACAGAGTGATAGTAGTGTAAAGAATGACCACTTGGAGGAAATGGTGAATCCCTGGGCCAATAGCAGATGACAGTGCCCTCTGGAGGAGGAGAGCGAAAACAGACTGCTCTGGTGTTTCTATCTCCAGGGCGGTACTTCAACACAAAATCGAAATGAGTAAAAAATAAGGACCATCTGGCCTGTCTGTAATTCAGATGTTGTGTGTGGTGGAGATACTCTAGATTTTTATGATCCGTGAATACGGTTATTTGATGTTGAGCGCCTTCGAGCCAAAGCCGCCATTCCTTGAATGCAAGCTTTATTGCCAAGAGTTCTTTATCGCCGATCCCATAGTTTTTTTCGGCTGGAGAAAATCTTCTTGAGAAGAAAGAACAGGGACGTAAGGCTTTCAAGTCTCCTGTTTGGCTCAACACAGCCCCTACACCCACATCTGAAGCATCAACTTCGACGATAAAAGTCTTGTTTGGATCTGGATGCCACAAGCACGGTTCTGTGGAGAAGGCAGTCTTCAATTTCTCGAACGCAGAAATGGCCTCCGCTGACCATTTTGAAGCGTTGGCACCCTTGCGGGTCATTGCAGTCAAGGGTACGGTTAAAGAAGAATAGTTCATAAAGCTTCGATAGAGTTGGTGAACCCCAAGAATCTCCTTAAAGCCTTCAGGCTGGTAGGTTGGGCCCAGTTCTTGATACTTTCAATTTTGTGAGGGTCCATTTGGAAGCCTTCTTTTGACACAATGTAGCCTAGAAAAGGCACTGAGTCTTTGTGAAATTCACACTTAGAGAGTTTGGCGTACAGCCGGTGTTCGCGAAGACGGTGGAGTACTTGCTTGACATCTGCAATGTGGGTGTCCAAATCCTGGGAGAAGATTAGTATGTCATCCAGGTAGACCACAACATTCTTGTACAGCAGGCCCCGCAAGATGTTGTTCATCATATTTTGGGAAATGGCGGGTGCATTGCACAACCCAAACGGCATTACTAGATACTCGAAGTGGCCATCTCGCGTGTTGACGGCCGTTCTCCATTCATTGCCACTCCGAATGCGAATGAGGTTGTAGCCCCCCTTCAGTTCAAGCTTTGAAAATATCTTGGCCCCTTGCAGCCGGTGAAACAGCTCCGAGATTAATGGCAAGGGGTCTTTGATCGTGATTTCATTTAGACCTCGGTAATTGATACATGGACGTAGGGTACCATCCTTCTTCCCCACAAAGAAAAAGCCTGCGCCGGCTGGAGATTTTGATGGTCGGATAAAGCCCTTCTGGAGATTTTCTTCAATGTATTCTGACATTGCTTTATTCTCAAAGGCTGAGAGAGGGTACACCCGTCCTTTCGGTGGCTCAGCATTGGGCTTCAGTCTTATGGCACAGTCATAGGGCCCATGTGGAGGAAGAATATCAGCTGCTTCTTTGGAAAATACATCACCAAAGGAAGCATATTGGGCCAGCAGTCCTGGAATCACTGGAGTCGTAGGCATGCAAATGATAGGTGAGATTTCCTTAAGGACCTCCCGTGACATTCTGGGCCCCAGCGGGAGAGATCCAAGGATGCCCAGTCAAATTGGGGTTTGTGCACTTGCAACCAGGGTAACCCCAGGACGATAGGGTGCATGGCCCTTTCCAGTACAAAGAAGAAGAGCGATTCCTTATGGAGAGCTCCGGTGCGGAGCGTAATTGGTACGGTTTGGCAAGTCACGTTGCCTGGTAAGGGCTTTCCATGAATGGAGGATAACAGTAGTGGATCTTTCAACTTGATGAGGGAAATCCTCAAGTATTCCACTAGACATCTGAGAATGAAGTTGCCTCCTGCCCCTGAATCCACCAGGGCAGGAGTCTGAACCATGACTGGTCCGTAGATCAAGGAGACTGGGAGAGAGAGCGGAGGAGAGGGCATAGTGAGGTCTAAGAACTGTCCTCCTGCAGGACTTAGGCCCGTCCTTTTTCCAGACAAATGGAGCATGTAGAGACGTCGTGGCCGGGCTGACCACAGTACATGCAAAGGCCGCGCCTCTTCCGAAGTCTTCTCTCTTTGGAAGTCAAACGTCCATGACCAAGTTGCATCGGTTCATCTTTATCAGCAGCAGGGATTACTGGAACCATCTGAGGTGCAGATATAGCACTAGCCTGTTTCAACCCAGGTAACACCTTAGGCCGGAGTTCCTTCACCTTGTCCCGGATCCGGTGATCAATCCGAGTGGCCAAGGCTACTAATTCGTCCAGCGAGTTAGGTGTTTTGCGAGTAGCCAGCTCGTCCTTTAAAAGGTTATCCAGGCCTCTGAAGAAGAGAGTCTTGAGACATTTGGGGTCCCAGCAGAGTTCCGCCGCAAGAGTTTTGAACTCTATGGCAAATTCAGCCAATGATCTGTTGCCTTGTTTCAAGTCAATCAAAGCAGAACCGGCGACAGCAGTTTGGGCATGGTCATCAAAAACGGATTTAAATAAGTCCATAAATCCTTCTATGGCCTGCAAAATGGGATCCTTGCATTCCCACAAGGTAGATGCCCAAGACAAGGCCCTCCATCCCGGTAGGAAAGGATGTAGGTAGTCTTGGAGAGAGCCATAGGAAATAAAGATGGCTGCAAGGTAAAATGCATGCAGCACTGGTTTAAAAAGCCCCAGGTCTTCTGGATTTCTCCGGAAAAATGGGTTGGAGCCGCCAGTGGTACAGCAGTCTTTAAAGTTACCTCCTGTAACTGACCTTCATGGTAGCTGTGCCTTGAAGCTTCTGTGTGTGTAGCTGATGGAACGCTGAAGTAAATTTCTCCAAGGCATCTTGCTGCTCCGAAATGCACAGGGCCAGGCCTGGTATGGCCTGCAAGGCATTGAGCTGTGCCGGATCCATGGAGTTAGCAATCAGTTATTATTTGTGATAATTGTGGGTGGATCCTTGGGCCGGTGGCAGATGACCACGCCCACGGGGGAAGATCCTGAGAGGGACCACCGGTCAGGCTCAGAGTTGGGAGACAGACACACACTAGTTCTTTTATTAAACTGTTTTGGGGAACCACCAGAGATGGCAGTAGTGAGCTGGAAGAGCCCGGCTGGGCTGTAGTCCCTCAGGCACTGGAACAGCGATCCCAGGATGGCTGAGCTGTAGAGAAACTGAGATAGTGAGTAGGCAGAGTATGCAGAGTTCAGGAACAGAACCTTGATGGTAACATTCACACAATAGTCCCTTGGAACAGCCCAGGAGCTGGAATGAAGTAGACCCTTGAGGAGCAAGTACCTGGTTCCAGGAAAAGCTCTGAGAGAGAGATGGTAACTCACTGGTGTTGTAGGCAGCAGTGACTTCCTGGCAGAAGTTATATTCAGTATCAGGTCTGGGAACGTGGGCCCTCGAGGAGTGAGTACCGGTTCCAGACTGCGACCTGAAAAGCAAGAGAGAGAGCGAGGCCCCCAAGAAGCGGGTACCCTTGGTAAAGTCCGAGGAGGCAGAGTAGCAAGGTAAGCGGAGAGCGAATCCCATCCGCAGCGATACCTGGAGGCAGCTAGATAGGAAACCCTTTGCTAACTCTATTAGCTAGCAAAACAAGAGAACTTAAATATCTGGTGATGATGATGTCATCTCAGGGGGACACCCCTGAGGTTCGTGCCACAGCTGATACTTGAGTCGGGGCTGCGCCGCACACGCGCCCTTAGGCCTCAGGAGAACATGGCAGAAGGCAGCATCTAGCCAGTCCAGGAATGCTGGAGGAGGTTGGCAAAATGATGCCACGGCAGCCATACTTCCATGAACAAAAGAGAGAGTAGCCAAAGAGGTAAGGTGGGCGGAGTGGAGATGTCGGGCAGCGATGGTCGCAACACTAGGCATCTGACCCTTGCTTCGGTGACCATTCCTTGGACTGATCTATGGACATTGACCTTTTGTCTGTCTGACCACGCCTCCAGATTCTGGCTCTGTTCCTCGCCTTGTCGTCACCAACTCTGTTCTGGTTCTCCCTGCTCCAGCTCAAACCTGACCACACTCCTTCTGTGTCTGTGGGCATGCCGGACTATCATTCTCCCAGGAGACCCTGCGAGGCCCACCTAAGTCCTGGGTCCCTACGGGCTCCTCCCGGGGGGACCTTGGGCTTCCAGTGGTGAAGCTCTACCTAGCCTCTGTCTCCTTCAGTGCTCCGCCCCCTGGGGGCAGATACCTCCTGTTCCCTTTCAGGAGTTATTCCACCCTTGCCCCAGGCCAAGGGTCCACCCCCGAGCACAACACATCCATTAGATTCCATTCCCATTACAGCTTTGAAACCCATTGCACAGACAATCGCCCCAAGCATCGTATTCATTATCAATAAATCATTAAATGAAGGTCATCTCCCAGATATATTAAAAGGTGCTATTATTATTTATTTATTTATTTATTTAACATTTTTCTAAACCGTCGTTTGGTGGGAACCATCACAACGGTTTACATTAAGGCACATAGACCCATTCTAAAAGAAAAAAAATTGCACCCATCTGTGCTAAACAATTACAGACCAATATCGAATTTATCCTTTCGTTCCAAACTAATTGAAAAAGTAGTACAAAAACAGTTAACAGAACATCTTGAAATAAACAACATTCTCTATCCATCACAGTTCGGCTTTAGGAAACATTTTAGCACGGAAACATTTCTACTTTCGTTGAAAGACACAGTACTAAGAGGATTTGACAGCGGCCAAACATATCTCTTAATTCTATTAGATCTCTCGGCAGCTTTTGATACTGTAAACCATAATATATTACTTCATAGACTTTCGGAAATAGGCTTAATTGAAAACATACTGCAATGGTTTGCATCCTACTTAAACAACAGATCTTATCAAGTGCAAATTAATTATATACTATCAGATAAAATAGAGCTTAACACAGGAGTCCCTCAGGGATCGGCCCTCTCAGCCACACTATTTAATATATATATGTTGCCCCTTTGTCTCTTATTAGCTGAATTAGGTCTGACTCATTATCTATATGCTGACGATATATTCAGATAATTCTGCCAGTACACGATACAATTGAAAAAATGTATGAACTCACTGCGATGTATCTGAAAGTCATTAAACAACTTCTCATGCAAATGAAGCTGGTCCAAAATATCGACAAGACAGAAATTATTCTCTTAGAGAGAAAAGCCTTAATCAAGGATCAAAGAACAATAACACTGCAGGATAACATCACATTCACATTAGCTGAATATATACATGAGCTAGGAGTTATCATTGATCCAGAATTGTGCCTTAAGAAACACATCACGACTAAAGTATGCGAGGGTTATGCAAACTGAATGCTGCTTAAATGACTAAAACCTTTACTATCACATAACGATTTTAGAACAGTCCTGCAATCCTTGATTTTTGCGAGTACAGACTATTGTAACTCATTACTCCTGGGCCTCCCGGCACCTACTATTCGACCAATTCAGGTCTTGCAGAATGCGGCTGCAAGAATCTTAACAGTCAGAAGAAAAAGAGATCATATTACTCCTATTCTTGTAGCCCTGCATTGGCTACCCATTGAATCCCGCATCCAATTCAAAACACTTTGTACACTACACAAACTAATATATGGTGAGCAAATGGACTGGCTTAACACATCAATTAGGTTTCATGTGCCCCAAAAGAAATCTAAGGTCCGCCAACAAAGCGGAATGATGAGAACAAATAAGCACATATGTAAGTAAGCACCAAGCATTCAACTTTATTAAAATGTCTTTCTCCTATCTCCTTTACATATTAGAAAGTTAACTTTATATAGGAACTGTTAAGAAGTTTTTATCCCAACCAAAATACAAGCAAACTCAACATATAGCTTTGATATTAAAAAATGTTACCGTTTCCTAATGGCACACCTATAATATGTTATCTATACCAATCAACTTTTAACCATATTTTGTGCCTTTTTGTAAACCGTTGTGATGGTTAATTAACTTAACGATGGTATAGAAAAGTTTTTAAATAAATAAACAAAGGCCTACTTTCAATACCGACAGTACACTCCGCACATCTTAGCCAAGTGAAAGAAAGAGCTGTGTTGCTTGCAGGGCCAAAATTATGGAATGCGCTACCGATGAATTTGAGATTGCAAGCTGATTTTAAGAAGTTCAAACAGGATCTAAAAACTTGGCTGTTTGAAAAGGTGTATATGGCTGGAAAATGAGATTGCACTTTTAAAAATTTGTAAACCATTGTGATGGCTCGTCTTAACGATGGTATAGAAAATCTGGTAAATAAATAAATAAATTTATTGTGCCATCAATCCATCATTCCCTGCACTAAAGTTATTATTTTGGACACTAAGCTTGAGCCAGGATAGCCTGCTTCTCTTTTCTCTTTGGCGATAAATCGTCTTCTTTGCTCTAACACATCTGCCACTCTAATTCTTCAGCCCACCCACAAAATGTATCAAAGCATAAAAAAAAAGGCACATAATCCATGTTTGCCACAGAAAAGCTCAGAGAAGCATCTGTGGCACAACAATGGACTAAAATGGCCACCAGAAACTTGACTTGAATTTAGTCCTGCTCTGACGAAGGCGTTAAATTTCCCACGTTAAAAAACAAGCACTGAAATGTCTCATTAACGCATCATTCTATATTGCCCTGTAATAGCCAATATCCTCTTTTACATGCAATTTGCTTGCGCCCACACTAAGCATACTGCGGGTTTCATAACAGAAGTTTTTCCGGTGCTACAACCCATATTACATGTCTGGGTAAGGTTATCTCCAAAAATGTGCTAAAACTGGAGTAAAAGCCCTCAGTAGTTTCAGCATGGCTTATTACATTGGCCCCTATGTTTTGCCCATTTGTTTCAAATGAATGCACGTCACTAGTTAATATAAAAATAGACCAGATAGTCACAACAGACAAAAAATAAGTCCTCAAACCACTTGAGTACTGGAGCAGGATCCCTCCTAGTTTTCCCAAATTTGTCTTCTCCTCTAGAAACCCTTGGAAATTCCCTCCTGCCAACAATGAATGGTGGCACTCTACCTGGTTGTTTAACCCAGTTCTTTGGGTGAATTCCTCTATCCCGTCAACCCTGGGAAAAGAAATCCTCTTGGTTCTGGATTGAGCTAGATCCCCACAGAACCCATTCCAACCTTTGGATAGAAAAGAGAGGAAACTTGAAACTTCCCTCTCCCTTTCAGGAGTCCTGGAGAGCCACACAACCCATGGCTTCCTCCAAGTAGCTCCTCTGGACATTGACTTCAACTCCTTAGAACACCCTCTAGTCACACACTGAATCATCCTGTATACTGATGCCACACTGACCCACCATATAGGTGATGGAGCTTCCTGAACCTCCCATCTCAAGAAAGTTCCTCAGTTAAATCGATATTAGAATCTAATCAATTCTACATATATAATTTAAAAAATAACAACCAAAAATTTAAACAAAATATACTAATGTTGTATTTCAGCTATGCACCTGCTGCACAATGTTCCACAAGACAGAAAATATGCTTTGCTGTAATAGGTTGTTTCCCATTAAGACTAGAGCATCCAACAGGTATCATTTTAAAATTCAAATTATAGTACTTTTTGCATCTTACAGAATGCTCTAAATATATATTATGGTTTTCAGCTGTGAATTGCAATTTACTGTGAAATCTATGGACTCTTTATTTAGTATTTTTTGGTGTCTTCTATATAATTTAAACTAACAATGCCTGACTTCAGAATCTCTTTTTATTCCCTTAAGTGTACCTGTATTTAATTATAGGCATGTCAAGTAAAGCAAATTGTTTTGGAGATAGCATTGATTGCATAGATGTCATTTCAAAGTAAATGTTTAGACTGTGCCAAGGCACTTTGCTATTGTTTAAAATAACCATTCAGGAATATCATGAAGGTCATCGCTCATCAATCAACATCGAGATTCCCAGCTTCTAGGAACAGAAGGCAGTTAAAGCAGATCTTGATTTAAGGATATCACGCCTGCCCATTATAAAGCTAGACATGAGTAAAAATAAAAGGGCCACTGGTCCCATGCTTACCAAAATTATTCACTGCTGCATTTTTCTCAAAGAAAGCAAAATTGAATGTTTTCAAGTAAAAATAAGTAAAAGATGTACATATGTTATGAAATGGTATGTATAAAAAGTAATTGCTTATTATCCTATGATTTAATTTTCTTTTTGTCTTTAAAAAGCAAGGTGATGGGAATGGTTACTGGTAACCAACCTGAGTCCTAGCTTAGACCTAACAAACCTGCTGAACCCTGTGAAAGGAGATCAAAAATCCACTTCTTCCATGTGGCTCAGGCCCTACATCAGGTGCCTACCATTAGAAATGTGCTCTTTACATTGCTTTGCATTTCTTCCCTTTACCTCTACTTTTGGGTTAATGGTGAAATGCACTATTGCATAGATCTATGATGAAGATTTGTCTATCTCTTTAAGGAAGTGTTTGGGTAAAGGCCTCTAGGAGGAGTGTTCTTTGGTTCAATTTAAGCTGGTGAATGTTGTTCTGTGCCCTGGAAGGCATAGAGCCAGAGGGGGAAAATCTATATCCTTTTTTGCAGTCCATTTTAGAGGAGGATCAGCAAGGCCTTGCCTTCAGTTGGACGCTTTTAGAGTCTTGGGAAGTGCCACCTGACCATCTAAGGGAAGCCATGGAGACCAAGGCCATCCTGAGTCAGCACACTACTAGGTCCAGAACACTCACTGAGAAGAATTCTGTGTGGAGAAGTAGGCACAAATATCATCTGCAGAGGAAGAGACTAAGCTTCCAAAATGTATACCAGAAGATTAACATCCTGAAGAACCAATAGAAGAAGAGAAACTTTCATGTAACATGGTAGCATAGTAATGATGACAGAAAAGAACCAAAATGGTCCATCCAGTCTGCTCAGCAAGCTTCTTTTTTGTAGTATCTGCCGTGCTGTGCAGGTAACCCCTCATGTTTCTCTTTTACTGGGTAATGAGCCTTCTTGAAATTTCAAATAGTGCTGCTTGCCATGCTTTGCTCATGGACTTGGCCGTAGAAGCAGTGCTGTGCGTTTTCTCTTATGTCTGTGTTTTAGTACCTTAGACCGTAAAAGTCAGGGTCCCTGTTGGTTGTCATTTCAATCCCATACCTCTTTCCACCCTACCCCCTCCATTCATCAAAGTGGACAGTGATGTTGCAGTCGTGTCAAGGGAATCAAGTCTTATTGGTTAAGAGTAGTAATCCCATGCCTTACGATAAGGGTGGTAACTGCCACTCCATGCAGGTTATCCCCATGCTTATCAGTCCCCCAGACCATAAAAGTCGGGGCCCTCGTTGGTTGCTGTAGAAGAAGACAGAATGTTGGGAATTATTAGGAAGGGAATGGTTAATAAAACGGAAAATGTCATAATGCCTCTTTATCGCTCCATGGTGAGACTGCACCTTGAATACTGTGTACAATTTTGGTTGCCACATCTAAAAAAAGATATAGTTGCGATGGAGAAGGTACAGAGAAGGGCGACCAAAATGGTAATGGGAATGGAACAGCTCCCCTATGAGGAAAGGCTGAAGAGGTTAGGACTTTTCAGCTTGGAGAAGAGACGGCTGAGGGGGGATATGATAGAGGTGTTTAAAATCAAGAGAGGTCTAGAACAGGTAGAAGTGAATCGGTTATTTACTCTTTCGGATAATAGAAAGACTAGGGGGCACTCCATGAAGTTAGCATGGGGCACATTTAAAACTAATCGGAGAAAGTTCTTTTTTACTCAATGCACAATTAAACTCTGGAATTTGTTGCCAGAGGATGTGGTTAGTGCAGTTAGTATAGCTGTGTTTAAAAAAAGGATTGGATAAGTTCTTGGAGGAGAAGTCCATTACCTGTTATTTATTAAGTTGACTTAGAAAATAGCCACTGCTATTACTAACAACGGTAACATGGAATAGACTTAGTTTTTGGGTACTTGCCAGGTTCTTATGGCCTGGATTGGCCACTGTTGGAAACAGGATGTTTGGCTTGATGGACCCTTGGTCTGACCCAGTTTGGCATGTTCTTATGTTCTTAAGAGAGAAATGTTGTATTTGCTTCAAGGCTTATTTGTTAAGGGTAGTAATCCCTATACCTTATGTTAATGATAGTAACCTCTGCAGCAGCAAGTTACCCCTATATACTTTTTTCTTCATTTCCATCCTCTAGCCTTTAGGGATCCACAGTGTTTGTCCCATGCCCTTTTGAATTCTTTCACTGTTTTCCTCTTCAGCACCTCCGCTGGAAGAGCATTCCAGGCATCCACCACTTTCTCCATGAAGAAATATTTCCTGACGTTGGTTCTGAGTGATCCTCCCCCCCTGGAGTTTCATTTCATGACCCATAGTTCTATTGATTTCTTTCCAACGGAAAAGGTTTGAAGTTCATGCATCTTTAAAACCTTTCAGGTATCTGAAGGTCTGTATCATAACTCCCCTGCACCTCCTCTCTTCCAGGGTATACAGATTCAGATCCTTCAGCCTCTCCTCATAAGTCTTCCGATACTGACTCCACACCATTTTGGTCGCCCTTCTCTAGATCACCTCCATCCTGTCTCTATCCTTTTTGAGATATGGGTTTCAGAATTCAACGCAATACTCCAGGTGAGGCCTCAACAAGGACCTGTACAGGGGCATCATCATCACCTCCTTTTTCTTACTGGTTATTTCTCTCTCAATGCAATCCAGCATTCTTCTGACTTTAGCTATCGCCATGTCACATTGCTTCACCATCTTCAGATCGCCAGCCCCCTAGATCCCTCTCAGTCAGTGCACATTGGTTTTTCAAACCCCCCCCCCCCCCCCCCCAATCATATTCAGTTCTTCTGGATTACTGCATCCCAGATGCATGACTCTGCATATGTTGCTTTTGCTGTGCTGTTCATCTCTGCTGTGAAAATCTCGTGGATACACTGTTGTGGTTGTTTTATTTTATTTTTTCTATTGATTGCTGGAAACCCCAGAAAGGGAAATAAAAGTTCCTATTGTTTTAAAGACACCCAGAGGAGTTTGCACGCGAAGCTGCTTTTGCTAAAACACTTTTCAAATGTGCGCACTTACATAACTCTATACAAGGATGGAGTAGAATGATTTCAAATATGCTGTTGACTCAGCATCTTGATCTTCTGGCCCGCTATTGGACGCCATTTTGTGCAAAGGATGTCACAGTTCCCTTCCTTACTTCCTGCTTCACTTCTCTACATAAACGGCTGAAGGACTGCGGGTTACATGACCTGCAATTTCGGATTATTCATCATACTATCTGTGATGACGTGCGCCATTTTCGAATGGGTCGTCTCTCCTGTTTCAGCCCTATAAAAGGGCTCAGTTCCTGTTCCTCAGGGCCTTCGATCAGATCTCATGGTTGTCCATGTTCTTCTTCGCCGGTCAAGGTCCTCTGTGGTCTTCAGTTGTCTAAGATGGTTTTTCATTCTCTGTCTTCGATGTTCCTGGTCTCGTTCCTCATTGGAGCTCCTTCATTGCCTTGTCCTGATGTTCCTGATGTCCTGATGTTCCTGAAGTCCCGATATTCCGAGTCTTCCAAGTTCCGAGTCTTCAAAGTTCCAAGTCTGCCAGCTCTTCGAGTCCTCCAGATGGCCACTCCGAGGGTAGATCCGGTTCCTGTTTCCGGTCATTGGAGCCTCATTTGGTTGGATCCCCTTCCGGCGCTTGTCTTGCTCCTGCATGGTCTGCGACCAGCCTTCCCAGGTTGTGTAGGGCACGCAAGTGGACAGGGTGGTCCGTGACCAGCCCATGGGCGGCTGTGTAGGGTGCCCTGAGGGATAGTGCCTACCTATAGCTTCCAGGTCCTCGTCTGAGTCTTCCAAGTTCCAAGTCCTCAGCCTCCTTCTGGCCTCACGCACTCATCGTTCCCAAGCGGCGGGTCCGGAAGGGCTTCTGAGTGGCCAGAGGGCTACTCCTGAGACCAGCATTGCATTGCTGGGTCTCATTGGTGCATGTAGGTCCAGCGGAGGGCTGATCCTGCCTTGTTCTTGTTCTGAGTTCCTTGCCTTAGTTCCAGTCCTGTCTTGTTTCTGTTCTGCCCGTGCTTGCATGCTCTCACCTCCCACAGTGTGCCTTGGGGCTCCTCCCTGAGTTGTGCCTTGGTTAAGGGGCTCATGCTCTCCCATGAGCTAGCGACAGTGCCTCCGCGCTCTCAACGCCAGCCATAGGCCTCACAGTCGCAACACATTCAATCACAGATACCACCAACACAGACACTCATACCTTCAATCTCATACATATACATCACAAATCATATGTATTAAAATAACATCAAAAACATTCCCAACATGTTTGGCTATACAAGAGCATCTTCAGGAGTACAGAACATAATGGATCTGTGCAGGAAAAATCCAATGTGACAAGTTATTCACTTCTCCAATCAGGTGAATACATTCAAAAAAGTTCCAAGGTGGAACTTAAAATTCACATAATCAACAATCCTTCCCAAAAAAAATGTTTCTGAGATAAATTATCACTCTTCTCATGTCTCACAATAATTAACAATAGTATTCAATCCCTTCATAAATGGTGAATATAATCTTCTTCTTCTCAAATCACATTATCAGAACAAATACCCAAATAGGCTTTCTCCAAAGAGTAACAGATGACCCAAGAGCAACGCTGTCCTTCAGTCTCTTCAATTGCTCACCATGGAATACTTTCTCAGACACGAGAGAAGACCAAACGCAATGAAATTCATCAACGGCACACCGCCATTTTCTTTTTGTGACAAGCTATCTCACAGAGCCCATTGAGGACATGGACACAGATGCACAGGCATTATGGGCATATGAGTTGGCAGTCTGGCCAGACCTAACCAAGGTGGATCAGCACTATCTTTCCTAACCACCAACCAGCATGCCTAGTGAATGTGTCTTCTCAATGACAGGGGACATCGTGAACCCTAATCGTTCCAGACTTCCACCAGACTTGATGGAAAAGTTAGTGTTATTGAAAATCAATTTGCCTTTGCTGGGCTTTTGGAATTTCCATGTGAGTGGGAAGATGACTGAGAACATATTGAAGATTTTGCTGCCTCTGCCTATCTGCAATGTCCCTGATTATACCATCTTACTTAGTAATTGTTGGTCTTTGTATGTATTATTTTGACTACAAGGAGTGGACTTTGCATAATATAAATCTTTTTACATAAATAAATTTAAAAAAAAAAAAAAAAAATATATATATATATATATATATATACATACATAATCCAAAACCCACTAAATCCACCACCACCATCAGTACCACCACCATGTCCTACCACCAAGCTTATTTTAGTATTGGTGAGCATAGTTAATTTCTATTTGATCATAACCATTATGATCTGTATTTAATTTGAAAACTTTAAAACAGGGCTTCCCAAACATGTCCTGGGGACCCCACAGCCAGTCGGGTTTTCAGGATATGCACAATAAATATGCATGAGATTAATTTGCGTTTACTGAGTCTCCATGGTATGCAAATGTATCTCATGCATATTCATTGTGGATATCCTGAAAACCTGGCTGGCTGTGGGGTCCCCAGGACAGGTTTGGGAAGCCCTGCTTTAAGAACTCCTTGGTTGGAATGAAAAGCCTCAAACTAACAGGATGCAAAATAGATAATATTTCTGATTTCCATTGATCAATTTCAAAATAGAAGATTTCCTAAGAGCAAAAAATAAGTTCAGCACAATGAAAACTATTTTGAATTTTCTTTAGGAAGCCAGCAATTATTAAATGCTGCCATACATGTAACCAGTTATAAGATCAGAAAGTACTGCCATTCAATTAGAAAGAACTCCTGCAATGGGTGAAGTTAAAGTATATTATACAACCAACCATTAGCAAAGTTCTGCAGTGCTAGAATAAAACTGGAGAGGAGAATGAACAGAATCCTTCAATGCAGCCCACAAGTGGGTTTCCCCACTAGAGGGAGGCAGCTCCCTAATGGTGCAAGCCTTAATGTGGCACCTCTTCCTTCTCTGTCCCAGTGACACTTTCTCACAAGCACTGCTCAACCTGAGCAGCAGTGGGCCCATCAGACCAGCCCTTAAAGACACAGGAACTTGCAGGCCAGCAGCATTCAGAGCACAGTAACCTAGAATCAGCATCAGCCCTCCTCTGTGCCTTTAAGGGTGTGGGTGTGATGAAGGTGCTGCTCTTAGGCTGAGCACTGCTTGAGAGACAGTGCCATTCAGACAGAAGAGGAGGCACTACTTTTAATGCAGCCTATGCTCAGAGGAAAACAAGATCCCCACCCCCACCATTCCTCCCAGTACACAAACCCCTGCATTCTTGGAGGCAAACCATCCTCTTACTGCTCCTCTACCTAGGGTGCTTAAAAGGTAAACTTAGTCATGCTTGTACTGCCACGGATGCAAAATGAGTGAAGTGCAATTAAAAAGTCTAGTACTGTCCTTCATGTTATTTCTGGAAGCAATATTTTTTGTTCCTTTTACTAAATTAATTGTATAAAGGCATTACTTTTAGCTATGACCTTTCAGATTCTGAATTGGTGTTTCAAGGTTTGCTGTTTTTCATTTTTAGACTGCTGTTTCTGCTTAAGTGAGAACATACACTTCAGCATATAAAAATTCAGTGTGTCTGCATGACCTTTTGTACTGTACATACAGGCTTCAAAAGACAACTGGAAATATTAACAATGAACAGCTAAATTTATATGGAAAAATATTGTTACTAGGATTACACTTGCCATATTTTTTGTCTCCTTTCCTGTTGAGAATTTGCCTAAGAAGAGGCAATTCAGCCTATCTGCAATGCTACCCAGTACAGATGAAAGCTAAAATATACCTTTTATAAATGCTGTATATGTACATCTTCTCAATGATGTAAGGTTTAGCTTGTGCCAAGATAGCTCTTGTTCCTTTCATGATGATGCTCTGTTTAGCAAGAGGGCAATCAAAGGAACTGCACCTTGTATCATGCAACAAATCTAAAATTTGAGGACATTAGAACTTTTACTTATAAAACTTTTCTTTTCTTTTTTTTTTTGTTTTTTGTTATTTAATGTTTATTGATCATAGTTTAACAAAGAACAATGTACATATATATACAGGATTATAACATCTTGATAATCCACCATGCATTAATGTATACAATAATGTAAACAATGAATTAAATTAAAAAAAATACCCCAACCTATTTTTCCCTTTCAAGAATAGCGGCATCATTATTTATTTGGAGACTAATGTTTAGCCTTTGTATCTGTCGGCCTGGAAGACAATTTCCAAAGGGAAACTCCCTGCAGAATTTGCTTTTGAAAAATCAGTGGACAAGTGGGGCTGCAGGTACATGAGTACAGGTACAAACTTACCTGGATAAAAAAGAGGCAGGGATTAAATTTAGCCAGGCAGGGCTTATAATCCGTGCTACTCTTAAATTTAGTTGGGTAAGTCTCATCATGCTGGAGAACGGGTTTAAAATTATCGGAGTAAACTTTAAACCTAATGGGATTTATTTATTTATTTATTTATTTGATTGATATAGGGGTGGATTTTAAAAGGGAGGATTTACACGCATAACCGCTCCTGCGCGCGCCGAGCCTATTTTGCATAGACGTGGTGATGCGCGCAAGCCCCGGGACACGCGTATGTCCCGGGGCTTTGTGAAAGGGGCTGGGAGGGGGTGGGGCAAGGGAGGGACCGAGGCCTTTGGCACAGCAGCCATGCCAAGGGATCGCGCGCCGGCTGCTGGCCGGCATGCACAAATTACACCTGCCAGAGGCAGGCGTAAATAACAAAATAAAGGTAGGGGGAATTTAGGTAGGGCTGGGCGGCAGGTTAGATAGGGGAAGGGAGGGGAAGGTGGGGGGGGGGGGGGGGCGGAAGGAAAGTTCCCTCCAAGGCCGCTCTGATTTCAGAGCAGCCTCGAAGGGAACGGGGAAAGCCATCAGATCTCCCCTAGGACTCGGCACGTGCAAGGTGCACTAGTGTGCAACCCCTTGCGCGCGCATGCTATAAAATCGGGCATACATTTGTGCGCTCCCGGGACCCCCACTGGACCACCAGGTACCTGTAAAAAGTTTTTTGGGGGGTCGGGAGGGTGGGGGAAGCTAAGGGATTAGTTTTAAAGGGTCGGGGTGGGTTTAGGGGTTATTTTTATGTGCCGTTTTTCCCGCCCTCCCCCAAAATGATAAGAGAACCCCGACGAACAATTTTGTGGGGTTTTCCTATCGTTTTGGGGGAGCCCCCGATTTCTGACGATTTTGAAAATATCGTATGATATTTTCAATTGTCCGAAGCCCGATTCACATCCCTAGTATTTATATCTCTACCACCTAGTAACTCGAGGTGAGGTTTAGGTATTAGTGTAGGGGGTTAGGGGCCACATTGACATTCAAAGTGAGACATACGAATAGGACAGTACTCTCTTGTGAAGATTTGATGACCTTCGGAGTGAGGAAACTCACCCAAAGATGAGATTTGAGCAATGTTCTCTCTACCTAGCTTGATGTTACCCAGGTAGAGAGTCCATCAAGCTAGGTGGAGAGAACATTGCACAAATCTCATCTTTGGGTGAGTTTCCTCACTCCGAAGGTCATCAAATCTTCACAAGAGAGCACTGTTCTGTTCGTATGTCTCACTTTGAATGTCAAAGTGGCCCCTAACTCCCTACACTAATACGTAAACCTCACCTCCAGTTACTAGGTGGGCCTCCCATAGAGATATAAATACCTATCCAGGGTAAGGGCATTAAGGTTAGGTTCTCTCTCTTTCTCTCTCTCTGTGGCTCTGATAGTAAACATGGTACCCCAGTGGTTGTATGTAGGAAATACCACAATTCTGGCACTTATCTCAAAGTACAAAAAACTTATTGCAATTTGCAGTAACTTAGCTCTTCACATAGGTATTAGTGCAAATTGTGATAAACTGCCTATTATCATAAAACACACATGCAATATTTAATGCATTTTGATAAATCCAGGCCATAGTTTTATAATTAGGATTCTTATATAATTTATTAAAGTGTGATATATTATAATAACATTTATCAGATTATATAGAAAAAGTGTAGAAATAATTATAAAATAATAAGGTAATCATTTTTGTACAATGGTATTGTATTAGGTGCCATAATGATCACAACAAAATGGTAAAACAAAATTAATTACTTACTAGTGGTAAAGAATAATTAATAATTAACTCATCGAACACTTTATTGTAAAATCCTCTTGAGAGTGTGGATTCCTTTATCTAATAAAATAGTGTAACATTATATGAGTGACTGGTTTGTTAATAAAACACTGTACTGAGAAGTTAGCCATTGTTATGTTAAACTATTGTGATTAAACTCTCTCATCTTTTTGAAGTCAATTCTAAAAATCAGTATATATGTGATTAAGGGCCTCATTTTCCAATAACGCATTAGGGGGCATTACCAATGCAAACCAGGCTTCTGTCGTGCAGTGGGGAAACATCGCGTGCGGCAATGTTTTTGCCATTTGCACCACACGATAGTCCCAGACAGCCTGTTTCAGGAGGGAGGGAGGGAGAGGGAGAGGGAGGGGGAGAGAGAGAGAGAGAGACTTACTATAGTGCCTATGCCCTACATAGGTATTTGAATCCCTATGGGAGGGCTACCTACTAACTCGGGGTGGGGATTAGGTATGAGCGTCGGGGGTTGGGGGCCACTTTCGCATTCCACATGAGACCTACGGACAGAACAGTGGTCTCTAGTGCAGATTTGCTGGCCGTCGGAGTGAGGACGCTCACTCCAAGAAGAGATTTGGGCAACATTCTCTCCACCTAGCATGTTGTTGCCCAGGTAGAGTGTCCATCAAGCTAGGTGGAGAGAACGTTGCCCAAACCACTTCTTGGAGTGAGCGTCCTCACTCCGACGGCCAGCAAATCTGCACTAGAGACCACTGTTCTGTCCGTAGGTCTCATGTGGAATGCGAAAGTGGCCCCCAACCCCCGACGCTCATACCTAATCCCCACCCCGAGTTAGTAGGTAGCCCTCCCATAGGGATTCAAATACCTATGTAGGGCATAGGCACTATAGTAAGTCTCTCTCTCCGGAGCCTGAAACAGGCTGTCCGGAACTATTGTGGATGGCAATAATCCTTTTCTGGCCCGTAGCGCAGTCCATAACGCATATTTTAGGGTTGTAGTTATTAGCCGCGATAGCAGCCGCGCTAACACTGCGGCTGTTTCGCCACACAGGTTCCTGCTTTACATATGCTCCGCCCCCTGAATACCAAATTACTAATTTGCATTCGCAAATCGCGTTAACAGCTGTTAACGCGATTTGCGAAGTTATCGCACGCGGTAAAGTGCTTGGAAAATGAGGCCCTAAGTCATATAATCTTTAATTAACATTGTTACAATAGCATTGCTTTGTAGTTCCACCGGCACTGTCACAACGAGACGTAATACAAAGCAATGGTCTATGTACAATTACTAATTCATTCTTTGTCAGTATACATATTTTTAAACAAATCTACTGAAAGGCACAGTTACCATAATGAATAATTAAAAATTAATTTCCCCCAAAACCTAGCCCACCATCAAAACCTCACTTCGAATTACTAGTTGCCCCTCTTATAGTGGTATAGTTTATTTATATGAGAGCCTTATAAGGAGGTGCTTTCTCTCTCTCTCGCACTCTCCCTCCCACCTTTAATTGCAGTAGTCTTACCATGCTCCTTTTTTATCATGGGCACTATTTTCATGAAAATTATAGCAAAATGATAAACCTAGGCCTACGTTTGTACCTAAGACAACAGAAAGTAAAGTGACTTGCCCAAGGTCACAAAGATCAGCAGTGGGATTTGTACCCTGGCTTCCCTGGTTCTTAGCCTCCTGCTCTAACTACATATTTTATATTCCACGAATCCATTTTGTTCAGCGCAGATCACACCAAAAATACATTAAAAAACCATTAGCACATAAAATATTAAATCAACAATACAGTTAAAACATTAAAATAACCTAGTGATAAAATATAAACTATTAAACATATAAAAATAAATAGTGTAAAAGAACATAATCAGCATATCGTATTTTTGCACTCTGAATCAAAGCAGCATACCTGCAAATGCTGTGTCAAATAATATTGCTTTTATTTGTTTACAGAACACTAAATAATCCTGTATCTGCCTTAATTCTAGTGCTAAAGCATTCCAAAGAATTGGTCCAATAATTGGAAAAACTCTGGTTCTGGTCAACTGAAGACATGAAAAGATGGCACATGTAAAAGCATCTGTCTAGTCGAACGCAATGGGCAAGCTGTTAAGTACCATTGCAGTTTTCCTGATAAAGAATGTGATTTCATTTAAATGGTTTTATAAACTAAAGTAAGCAATTTAAACTGTATTCTTTGCGGGACTGGCAACCAATGATGTTGTTTCATGAAAGGGGTCACACTTTCCCTCCAATGCAAACTGAATATAATTTGAACTGCAGCGTTTTGATCCAACTGTAATACTTTCATTAGATAAGCTGGTAGACCTACATAAACAACATTACAATAGTCCAGTTGACTTAGTACTACATTATGCACCATATAAGCTCAAAATCATCTACAGGCAATAAATTCCTAAGATGTCTAACTGTCTTTATAAAAGGAAATCCCGGCCACTTTAGTAACTTGTTCTTTTAAAGATAACTTATTGTCTATGATTTCCCGCAAATTACATTCTTTCTCTTTAATTTGCACAGAATAACCATCAGGCAAAATATTGACAGGCATTCCCAAAGGAATCTTACCAATCCAAAGCACAAAAGTCTTTCCACTATTAAGAAATAACCCATTCATATTATTTAGCCAGTTTTGAATTTGTTTAAAACAAAAATTAAACCGGTCCAGATACAATTCTCCCTGAATCTCACTTGCTATAAAACAAAAATTGCACATTGTCTGTGTAAATTTTGTGCACAGCTCCCACATCAGTTAATAGCTCCCCTAGAGGGCTAATAAATATATTAAAATAAGGGCAGCGAATAATGCTGATTCTTGGGGGAACCCCTCTATCACACTGGGGAGGGAAGAGGAGGAAACACCAAAGACTGGGAGGAAAGTGAAAAGGCTCATGAGGAGGGAGAGGAGAAGAAGAGAAGAATAGAAGAGATTATGGTAGACTTGCAAATGTGGAAAAAGGGGAGGAGGGAGAGAGTGGAGGAGGAGAGAAGAGGAACAAGAGAGTGAGAAAGCTGTGGGGACAGAGACTGAGAATGGAAAGAGAATAAGAGGAAGAGAAAGTAAACAGGGAAGGAGGGAGGAGAATAAGGGGGTGGGAGGAGGAGGAGAAGACAGAGGAGAGTGAGAGTTGTGGGAAGGAAGGGCTGCCGTGGAGGATGGAGAAGAAGCGAGAAGACTGCTTCTTGGTGGGTTGGGATAGGTAAGGTGTATGGAGAAGTAGAGTGAGAAGACAGCACTGGGGTGGGATGGAGTAAAAAAATGAGAGGCAGAGAAGAGGAAATCAGTGAGATGTGAGGTGGGTGAAGCCCATGCCAGAGGAGAAATGCATTTGTCATGTACTCCCACTATCACCACCCCTCATAACAAATTTGGGGGTAGGGGAAGCTCAAGGCAGTAATACATGACTAGTACATTGTATTTCTGGCATATAAGTGCTGGAGAAATTGTAGAATCCCTGTTCATGAATAGTCAATTGTAAATACTCTGAAAATCAGACCTTGTTGAGGGTCATCAAGACCAGGTCAGTGACGCACTGCCATAGTCATTACCCTAGCACACCACACTTTGACCTAGTGGCTCTGTGCCGTAGGGGAATCATTTAGTAAACTTGTGAAAAATAAATAATGAACCCCGTCACCAATCCACTCCATAACTGATTGTGAAGGTTGTCAATATATTACCCAAGTCATTATTGTGTTCTTAGAAAATGAAGATCAAGGACAAAGCTGTAATATTAGAAAAGAATCTCTTTGCATATAGAAAATGATAAAGTTACAGTGTAGTAATTTATATGTGCATAGCCAGAAAAATAGAAAAATTCAAGGGTAAATGCCAACTTTGAGTTGTAAAAAGTTAAAGATAATCTATAAGATGGATAGGAAATGTCCTTGAGGCTGTACGGCATAAGAAAAAGCAACATTCTTTACCTTTTGTCATGTTAGATTTAATCATTATATTTCAGGGACGTTAAGACAAATGAAGGCAGTCAGTCAAGTTGCATAATACTGAGTGGAAAGTTTACAGTAGCTTTCTGCAGAGATAAAATTCCCAGAGGCATGTTTTGGGCAGGACTGGGAAACAATGTGCTTAGATTTGATTTTCCCACCTGCACACAATATTTCCTAAGCAAAGTCTACCTGCAAAAAAAGCAGGCACAAAGTCCATGGCAGATATTTTCTATCTGTGGATAATTTTTGAAGGTAAAGTATGTGTGTACTTTGCCTTTAGAAATTAGATGCAAGCACTAACTTTGCACCTAGGCAAGCTGTTTAAAAATTGACCCAAAATGGAAACATCAATTTAGAGTATTTTTGTATCCTTGGGGATGCTTAGTAATAAAGTTAAGCATGCACATTAAAGTCATTTTGCATACGCTAAAATTGGTATGTTCTACATTGAGCTCTTGTTCTGCATGTTCCAACAGTCTGAAGAAACATTAGTGGGAGCACAATACCATTACTGTCTCCATATTTGTAAATGAAGGAATGTCTTTTACAAATGGGATTTTAACACATGAACAGAAATTAATGTAGTATGCTCTCTTCCAGGCACTATTTATCGTACACTCGATAATGTTGACAATTTAGTATCTTCCTCAGTTCAGATGTTAACTTCTATTCGGGATTTGCTGGTGTTTCATGAAAGATCGAAATCATAGCTTTTCATGCAGGCTTTTTACTTAGCCATAAAAATGATCTATCAGATGAAGGACGCTATATTAGAGAATTAGGTATTAATTTGGCTGGCTGGTTCTATGTGATGGTTACAATTTGCAGTTTTGGGCATCATTTTTAAGGCAGTTAAGTTAAATTTGGGGCAAAATATTGCTTCAGTCTAATGTTCTTATGGCAGGCAGCATATTCTAATAAAACACTGTGTTGGTAACTGGGAGGCACTTTGGGGTAGATTTTTAAAGTTATGAGCGGGCGTAGATTTGTTCGCGCAACCCAGCGCGAACAAATCTACGCCCGATTTTATAACATGCGAACGCTACCACGCGCATCTTATAAAATCCAGGGTCGGCGCGCACAGGGGGTGCACAATTGTACAACCTGCACGCGCCAAGCCGAGCAGCCTGCCTCCGTTCCCTCCGAGGCCGCTCCAAAATCGGAGGGAACTTTTTTCCAGCCCCCCCCCCCACCTTCCCCTCCCTTCCCCTACCTAACCCACCCCAGCCCTAACTAAATCCCCTCCCTACTTTTGTTAAGAAAGTTACGCCTACCCAAGGCAAGCATAACTTGCGCGCACTGACAGGCTGCCAACGCGCCATTCCCCGGCCCGGGGACTGGTTTGGAGGCCTCAGCCATGCCCACAGCCCTGCCCTCGGAACACCCCCAAATGCTGCGCCGCCCCTGACACCCCCCCAAGCAAAGCCCCGGGACTTACGCACGTCCTGAAGCTTTGCGCGAGCCAGCGGCCTATGCAACATAGGCGCACCGGCACGCAGGGCTTTTAAAATCTGCCCCATTTTGTGATATGAGTTGGGCTTGTTTTGTACTTGAATGGGTGTTTTATTGTAATTTTATTTTTATATTGATTATAATTTTCATATTTTGCTAAATCTATTGTTATTTTGATATGTTTTATTTTTATTTTATATGTATTTGATGTTATGATTTTTATTATTCCTTTATTGGGGGTTTTACCTTGCTTGGAGCATATTCATTTAAGTGTATAATAAATATTTTAAATAAATAAATAAACTCGAACACCTTTACACCCCTCCCCCCATGCACACATACAATCCCACAATCTCAACACACACACACACACACATCCTACCACACCCACACCATATGCCTATATCTCACAACCACATTACCTCACAAACTGCACACCCAGACACACCCCACATCTCTACTTACAATCCCATACACACATATTACATCCATTCCAATACACTCATACATTCTCTCACACTCATGCCTGCATGCACAACCCCCCACAACTATACACTTTCCACACAACATACACTTATCTCTTAGGATGACATTATCTGAGTTCCTGTGTCCTAAAGGGAACTCAAATGAATGAATGGTAAAAATTAAACCAGTTTCCAAAAATAACCCAAAATGAGGAAAGAAGGGTTAAAAGCTGGATTCCTTATAAGGGCAAAAGGCTTCTAGTCTTCTATTCCATACCTAAGTTTCTTTCCAAGAAACCTCGAGGTCCTTTTCCCAAAAAAAAAAAACAAACAGAGGAGGAAGCATGGTAGCATGATGCCTCTAGAAAGGCAAACTCAAAATCCACATCTACAAAATAGTGCCTTGGGTTTTTATAAGCAAGAATTCCACCATTAAATCCTTCCACATGGGGGAGCTATAACCCGACTAAGCATACTCTTCTCTCTACCTACTTAGTTCACTGGCATGGTCCTTTAGTAGCGACTTGGTAGAGCTCTCTACATTCTTTCCCTGCTAATTAAATTTGGGACACCGTCTCAACTTTACCTCACAATAAGTAACTATAAAACAATATAGTACAAAGACACACATAACATTCTAAGAGAGCAATTAAAACCCCATTCCTGTTTTGGTTCAGTGCTTCAAACCAATTAGGATCTGCAGCTGGTACATGTATTCTAAATTTCAAGCTTTTCTCCAACCTGGACAAGAAAAACAGTTAAGTATAACTGACATATTACCACATTGTACATTATACATGTGAAAATATTCACGTTAACAATCCATTTTAAGTCCATCTCGATGAGATCCTTTCAAAGCAAATTCTAAAAGATCTGTTCACTTGTACTTCGTGAAGGAACTTACAATCATTGGTCATACATTGACCATCAATGGTAGGTAGACAAACCTATTAGGCCCGAGCCAACAGCTGGCAGACACGCTCTACGCTGGGATTGAGCTGGACCTTCACCTACTGTATACCAGCCCCGTTCCCTGCAGGTTGAGTTCTTGGGTTCCAGGGGCAGCAGGACTTAGGCGTTTGTCCTTGTGGACAGTCAGAGAGATAATATCTAAAGGCAGGCTGAGGTCAGGAGAGGCAGTGATCAGAGAGTTACCATGTTCAGGCCGAGGATGCAGGCAGGCAGCAAGCAAGTCATAGTCAGGGTTCAAGGCTGAGGTCATTAGCTGGCAGCAGGCAAGAGAGTGGTCTGGGTCCGTAGCCGAGCACGATACCAGGTGGCAAGCAGGAAAGTGGTACAGGACGGACACAGGGGACCAAGGCAAGGATGGACACAGAGAATTAACCCTAGGGCAGACGAGAACAATATAGACGAAAGACAGGGAGGCAAGGCGCAAGGCAAGGTACGGAGACATAGGAGCAGGATTAGGGAGATAGCACACATGAATAGCAATAAGCACTGAAGGCTAGACAGAATACCTGTTGCTGAGACAAGTGCTTGAAGTGTGTCTGGCGTTTAAAAACCATGCTGTGCTGACGACATCTTGGAGTGCCTCCAGGATCTTTCCCACTGTGGGGCCTTGAAGAGTCAGTGTGAACTGCACGCACATGCCTAGAGGGAGCAGTGAGGGAGGTGACATGGCAGGGTTCTTGCGACGAGCGTCTGATGGCATTGGGTGGTGAGTGCGGCCGGTCGTGGGACATCCTGCAGCCAGCCAAAAAGATTACATATATTCTCACTACGAGGTTAGGTAAGAGCTCTCTCACAGCTTAATGAATTCCAGTGAATATATTTTTCACATATACAAATATATCTTGGCTCTAGTTCTACAAAAAGAAATTGAGAACTCAGTACAGTCATACTGCTCCCAACATCCATATCCTAGAATAGAAAAGAAGTTAGGTTAATTATAAGATCTTCAAACACCATACTTCTCTCTTCTTGATGAGTCTTATTCCTTATTCTTCTAAAACAAAATTTCAACTTCAATTGCAGCAAAAATGTCTTTAACGGTTCAAAACACAGCCCCGTCTTATAAAGTCACATTTTCATTGCCACAGGGTCCCTGTGCAGACACCCTCAATTCCATGGGCTTAAATATTCAAACTTCCCATACAGTTCTTATGTCCCTTCTCTAAATTCCAAGATTTTCTGTCAGGGGAGAGACTTCTCTTCTAGGCCCTGAGTGCTATCCAGACAGACTTTCAATACAGCAGTAATAATCATGCTGACAATTAATGATGGAATATACAAATGACGATTTACAACTCCTTATGCAATCCAATCCATTTACATGTTTAGTTCTTCAATAAATTTGTGACTTTGTCATTTTTAATGCACCTTTTAGTCCTTTCCTGATCTTTGGCCAATTGTAAAGGTAATTTAGAAGGTCCCTTCCAAATTTCAGGCTTTAGGTTCTCTAATGCAGTTCAGTTGATACACTTTAATGTCCCATAAGGAATACCTTTGTCCAGATGAATAAAATGTTCTCCTTACTTCCGAGTCCAGTCTCCTTACTATCCTTGTTGATACCACTCTCCACTCCTTTCTTCACTACCCAGGTGATAGCATAGTGGTTAACACTGGATGGGTGCCACTGGTCCTCTTTGAAGTCCAATTTCTCCTCCTCCAATGGATGAATGAGGGTAATTCCTCAGTAACCTCTAGAAGGTTATTGAGTCTTTTTCAACGATAAACTCCTACTCTCTCTTAGGATGATATTCACTGAGTTTCTGGGTTCAAAGGGAACTCAAATGAATGGAAAAATAAAACCAGGTTCCAAAATGAAGAAAGAAGGGTTAAAAGCTGGATTATCTAAGAGGGCAAAAGGTAACTTGTCATCTATTCCAAATCCAAGTTTTTTTTCCAAAAAAATCAAAGGTCTTTCCCCCCAAAACAATCAGAGGAGCAGGCATAGTAGCATGCTGCCTCTGGAAAGAGCAACTTAAAATCCACATCTACAAATTGATGCCTTGAGTTTTTATAGGAAGGACTCCACCATTAAATTCTCCCACATGGGGAAACTATAACCCAAATAAATCTATTCTGCTCTCTACCTACTTAGTTAATTGGTATAGTCCTTTAGTAGAGACTCGATAGAGCTCTCTACACGTACATGGGTTTCTATACTTATAGTGAACTCCTAAAATATTTGCAAATGTGGTACATGGTGCTAAATTAATGGGCAAAACATGTGTTGAGCTTTGCACCTTATCAGAAGCATCTAAAGGTTGTCAAAGCTGGATAATTTATCCATTTATTTATGAAGTTAGTAATGTATCCTATTCAGCAGTGCCCTGCTGCTCACTTATCCAGGATTTAAGTTGTTTTATTAGAATATATCAAGAGATGTCACAGTTCATAATGTTCTCTGAGAAATTTATCAATTAATCTAAGTTGGTTGTCAGCTTTTTAGTAGTAAGGGATGCTGAGCTATCATTAATTCACATTAGCAACCCTTAAAACCTTCAAGGCTTTTAATGTTACTTGAAAGGAAAGAACTAAAACATTATAGACTCATTTAGACTTCGTTTATAGTAAGACTTGTTCTCCTGTACTAAATATGTTCAGCTACACAGAGAGAGATTGCCTGATCTGCTGCAATTCTACCATTCCATTTCCATGTACCTGCATTGTCCTCATGCAACCATGGAAACCAAAAGCTGGGTTGAGAGATGCACCTCTCTCTCCCAATTCTCCCCACTTCCCCTCCCTTCATCAATTCCCCCTCTCATTCCTTCCCCATCCAGTCCCCTCTTTCATCTGCCTACCCGTCTGCCACTAATACCCTTCTAAACCCCATTCCTTCTTGTGCTGTTCCAGTCAGCCAGCAATATGAGAAGGAGCGCAAAGGACACTATAGTGCGCAAAGCACAACTTGAACCCCCAGCAGCAAGAATTGGCCCTAGGGACCAATGTTATCCTCCTCCTATTCCTGCCAGTTGGCTGGATTGGCATGGGGAGAAGGGAATAACAGAGGGGGAGGCATCATAATGGAGGAGGGGATTATTGAGGAAAGAGTGGCTGGTAACTGAGAAAAAAATGGGAGGTGAAAAATGAGATTGGTTGGGGAGTGAAATGGAGGGACAAGGTATTGGAGGGGAATCAGATGGGAGAGAGGATCTAAGAGGGAGAAGAGGTCAACTGGGTGGATGTGAGAGGTGGTATAAGGAGTAAGTGAGGGGTGTGATAGAGAGAGGAGATCGGCACCAGGGAATGACAACTAGAGGAGAGAGACAGGACCAGTGGTAAGGGAGAAGAGGAGAACTGGAGAGCTGGGAATGCAAAGAGAATCAGGTCTTGAACCAGCAAAAGGATATTTTTCTCTTCCTTCTCTCCCCCACCCTATTCAAACTTTCCTTCTCGCCCACATGTAGGTTTTCTCTCCATCTCCACCCTCATCTCTCTTCTCTATTCGTCCTCCCCTCACATTGTTCCTCATTTTCCTTCCTCCTTTCTCCAACCACAAATCCCAGAATCTACTTCCTTCTGTTTGTTCCCCTACGCCCTGTCAATACCAGAACCTTCTTCCTTCTCCCTCCTTTTTCCTCTCCTAAACCTGAATCTTCCTTCTTCCTCTAGATCCCCACTCCCCATCTCTCACCCTCCATCTGGATCCTCCCTCTCCCTCTTCTTTCCCTATCTCCACATCTCCCTCCTTCTCCTCATCTCTAGTCATCTCTCCCTCTCCTCCTCCAATTCTGGTCTTCTTTCCCTGTCCTTGAAATCTCTCTTCCTTTCCCTCTCTCTGTCCCCAAGAAACCCACACTCGCCACTCCTCCTCCAAATCAGATCTCCTCCTGTTCACCACACTGATATCTAAGATCCCTTTTCCCTATCCAAAAATAATGCATACGTTTTACAGACACACAAGCAAGGTTGGCAAACTAAATTCTGTTTATAACTTAAAATAAAATATAAATTATAAAATAAGAAAAAAGATTCTAATTTATGGAACTAAATTTCAGATACTTTGCTGCAGAATTTACCATTGAACTGCTGCAAGAAACTGGGAGCTTTGGAGATAGGGGCTAAAGGTAAACTATTATATGTTTGGTGTAAAATGTATCTTCAGGAAGTGTTCATTATGATAACTTCCTATCCATATTCATTCCCTTAATACTCACAGTTAGCACTAACACCATGTGAAGAGTGGAGTTATACAGTACTAATAAAAATGACCCCTGGTCATTTAGGCTTTTACAGCGAATCATCTGTTTTCTCTTTGCTAGAAAACTTTAAAGACCTGGTCCTTTCAGTGAGTGGCACCTCATATACTACTAAATCTAACTGTTTATTGGCTTATTCAACAGATAGGTTTCTTGCACCTTCTTGTCTCTTGCCTAGCCCCGTTCGGCTTACCAGGATCCTTTCAGTGTTAACCTGTTATCTCCTGCTGAAAACATCTTTAATACAAACGCTGAAGGCTGCTGGGAATGTACTGCCAGCCTTCTGACCAGCTTGTGGAGGCAGGTGATGTTTGTCTTCTGGTAAAGAGGTAGTTAAAAGAATGTGCCTTTTGGCTGTGAACAGGGCAGTTTTTAATTCTGCACTCATCTGGACAACTTTCAGAATCTACTATGAGGGAGATTTTGTAAAATGCATGGTATGAAAGACCCATTGAATGCATTGGACTAGATTATTTATTTATTTAGGAATTTATTAGCAAGACAGAATGGAAAAACAACCATTTTAAAAAAAATCAAAATGATACACTGTCCCACTAAATGCAGGGTAGTTAACTGCCAAGAAAGAAAGAAAGAAAGAAACTTGTTACAGAAAATAATATAATCACCCTTTTAATGACATGGAATGCTTTTATTGATATTGACTGTTCAACTAAATGTACAGATATTCACAAAGAAATGTATTTAAATCCTAATTATTATTATTATTTTGTGTATTTGAATGTTGCATGGTTAAATGGAACTTTTCCAGCCTAGGCAAAACGTTATGATGCATAAAGGCTTATTGTTCTACCAGGTGTATATGCCCAGCAGGCAGAACATTAAATCCTGATCACTAAAGGATCCCTATTTATTCTGTATTAAATATAAATCGTACAAAACCCTTGCATACCTTAGTAACACAGATGTCATATTTTGCATCTGGAATGAAAGTTAATGCTTGCTTTAAAAAATTCCTCAAGGACCTCAACAACTTCCACACTTCCATAAAGCTCACCTTTGAACATTCTACCATTAAGAACAACTTCTGAGGCATTAGTACAAATCTAAAAGATGATTATCTAGAAACTATGGTCTCCCCAAAAAACATCAGCTGTCACAAGTATATATACAGTGATGAAAACATTTGCTGAGTGGATAGATGACAGAAGAGTTAAAACTCAGTATGAAGGAATCTGGCCAAGACTCATAGCAGAAACCATCCTGGACTGAGCTTCGGGGACCCGGCGTGATTGGCGCAGGCCAACCTGAAGAAGCGATGGCTTCAGACCCAGCATGGAAGAAGCATCTGAGGGTCATCCCGAAGTTGGACAAAGGACTGCGGTCCACTAGGAGGTAGATCTGGAACCAAGACATCCAAGAAGAAAGCTACCCTGACGAGGGAGCCAAAGAGTCTGAAGGCTTCCTTGATGAAGGAGCCAACAGGGTCTGAATGCTTGACAGTGAAAGGACTGAAGAAGAGGACATCAAAGGAGTTTGAAGATGAGAACATCTGTACATGAAGATGTCTGGATGTCAGGATATCTGGACTTCAACTCCCAAGACACTCAGTCAAGGGCATGCAGGAGGTGTCGAGTGAACTGGAGAACAAGACATCTGAGACATCTGGACATCTGGACTTCAGACCACAGGTCACTCAACCAAGAGCATCAAGGAGGCTCCGAGAGGCAGAACAACTGGACGATGGACTTCAGGAAGAACAGGACATCAGGAAGATCTGAAGGTGAAGACATCAGGAGGGTCAGACGATGAAGACACCTGAAGACAAGGACTTAGCATCCAACAAGAGACCAAACATGGAACGAACATGAAGATGAAAGATCAGGAACCACAAAGGAAGACAAGGGAATTCCCATGAAGAACAGGGTGCCTTGAAGAAGCAGAGGAGTACATCATCGGAGACTCCTGGACTGAAGAGCTGGAACGGAGGATTCAGGAGCAGTCCAACTCCAGGACTGACTCCTTGCTAAGGCGAAGAGGAACTGAAGACTGAGCCCTTTTGTAGGGCTGAAGAGGAACACCCAGGATGACATCACGATGAGGAGCCAGAGGGCCTGGCCCTTTACATCCTGAGGAGAGGTTCAGCCCCGCATCTAAGGAGGAAGAACCAGGGACAGCAGTCATATGCAGAGAAGATGGAGCCGAAGCGGCACTAGGCTAAGAAGCAAGGCCCAGCTGTAAAGGCAGCTTCCTGCTGTGCAGGAAAAGTTCCAGGGTGGCCTCCAGGCCACTGAAAAGGAGGAACAATGGCAGCATTCCCTACCATGGGAAGGTCCAACAGCAGTGGCTCAGTCCGCCATGGGGTGGTAGCTTCAGTGACGGCCTCCTGGCCATGGAAAAAGGTAAGCAGCAGCCTCCAGGCCATAGAAGCAAGGTGGCAAGGCCCGCCATGCAGAAGGTAAATGTGGGTGGCTTCCGGGCCACGGGGAAACACCGGCAGCGGCCTTTAGGCCTTCAGGCAGAGAAGCAATGGCGGTGGGCCCGTTGCGGAACACGGCGGCGGCTCCTGCCACATGAAGACAGCGACAGTGGCCTCCTGACTGCATCGGAACATGGCAGCATGGTCTGCCATGCAGGTGAATGGCATGGGCGGTCTCCTGACTGCGAGGAGGAAAAGCGAAAGCAGCTGGCCTGCCATGGAACATGGCAGTGGCTTCAGAACCACTGGCTGGAAAAAAGGTGAGAGGCTGCTTGTGGGCCTATCCCACAAGCAGAATCATAACAGTGTCATCTGCTAAAAGACAAATTTTGCCTTCCAATCCAAACGGTCCATCAGGTCTACCCAGCAAGTTTCTTATGACAGTAACTGCTAATTGGTGCAGGTTACCACAAGTTGGATGTTAAGGGTAGTAATATTTACAATCAAAACTAAGCAACTGTCAAATTAATAGCAAAATTACTGCTAGCGACATTTGTACAGGGAGAGCAGCCTTGATAATTCAGACAATGTTGCTTGAACGTGCTTTGCTTTTGGACTTGGCCATAGAAGCAATCCTATGCTTTTTCCCTTAATATCTGTATATCAGTATCCCAGATTGTAAAAGTCAGAGCCTAGTGCTGGCTGTCATCTGACTCCAATTCTTCTTTTACCCCTGCCACTGAAGTGGAGAACAATGTTGCAATTGCATCAAAAACATGAAAGCTAATTGGTTAAGGGTAGTAACTGCCACTTTGTGCAGGTTACTCCCATGCACCATTTCCTTCATTTCCATGCTCTGGTCTTTAGGGATTCACAGTGTTTATCCCATGCCACTTTTAATTCATTTAACATATTCATTCTCAGCCCCAGCTCTACTATCTTCTTTGCAATGTAAAAGGTTCAAATCTTGTACATCATTAAAACCTTGCATGTATCTAAAGGTCTGTATGATATCTTTTTGAAAATTAATATGCCTTTGCTTCAGTTTCCAGAATTTCCACGCAAATGGAAGAAGACTGAAATCATCTTGAAGGTCTTAGGAGTTCTGATACTCAATGGATTGCATTCCACGCCTTGGTAGTTTACACAACTTTGTGCTATTTGCAATTCACCACACTTCACACCTTGGAGGTTTAGATATCTTTGTTTTATTTTAAATTCACCAAATTATGCCTTGCAAGTCAGTGCTCATCGGTCTGTTTTAGCTGTACATTCAATCACCAAAGTCAGACAAGTAATAGATGGAACCATAACTGCTTTATTGAGCCATTAGCAGTTTCACTGTATCAGCCATGTATACATAAACATGTGCAGGGCTTGATATTTACAGTTTGACAGAAGCATATGCTAGTTTACTGGTAGGATCTACCACATTCCACCTACTGAGAGAAGCATTTCCCACTCCAGCTGTCTTAGAGCTCCTGTCCAAATCCCCTTCCTTGTGGTACTTGCTGACTCCTGGTCTTGCCCTGGCCATCCATTGCTTTGCATGCCTGCTGATACTCCTTGGGCCCTTCATGCCACTCCATGTACCACTCAATCTTTGCAGTTTAACAGAAGCATATACTACTGGTAGAAACCCACATTCCTCCTACTGAGACAGGCATTCCACACTCTGGCTTTCTTCTAGTTTCTGTACAAATCCCCTTCCCTTATGGTACTTGCTGACTCTTTGTCCTACCATGGCCATCCAATGTTTTTCATAGGCCTGACATACTCTGTTATCTTTAATGGTTTCATGCCTTCTTTGACATTTTCTTCAAACTCCATTCCCTTATGGTTCTTGCTATTATTGATCTTATCTGATACCCAGTCTTCAATGGATTATACCACAGCAAAAGACAAGGACTGAAGAAATACAGCATCCAGAACCAGGACATGCTCTTCCACAATTACTGTTTGTGAGGTAATGGAGGAAGTATTTGCAAAAACTGATTCAGAAGAAGAATGGATTCCCTGAGTCACAGGATATGAAATAGCTAGTGACTAAAAAGCATTTGGTGCCTCTAGCCAGTAGCACCTTAGCCTACAGTGAAGACCAACTCCATGCCCAAAAACCTAGCTCCTTCAGAAATGACAGCAGACCTCCTCCAGGGATTTTCTCTGGCTTATCCCCACCCAGGGCTTTCTACAAATTTGGTTGGTGCCCTTGGTCCTTCATTTGGAGTCTTGGGATGTTCTTGCCATTCTGGTTGGCTATTTTGTGCCTCTCATGATGCTTTGGGGTTTTCATACCACTCTTTCAGTTGCTTTCACCTTCTATCATTGCCTGGGGGGGGGGGGGGTTCTACCTCTTTTGGTGATTTGTTCTGCCTTAATAATGCCTTGAGCTATTCATGCAACATTTGGTGCCACTTTGCCCCTCTTGTATAGTCTTAGAAATTAATACCACTATTGTTGGTGCCCTTTGCCCCAGATTTGTAAGCTTGGGGTGATCTGACCAGTTTTGCTGCTGTTTTGCTTCTCTGATGGTGCCTTGGAGAACTCCTGACTCTGCTGGTAAAGGTTTGCCCAATTGTGGGTCCTTGTGCTCTTCATGCCTCTTTTGGTGCCACATTGACAGTCTGTTTTTGCTGACCCTTCTGTTCATGTTTACTTACCAGTTTCATTAAAAATGATTAGAAAATCCCAATTTGGGTGCCAAAAATAGGCTACATTGCTTTCCCCCATTGACTATAGTTGGAAACAAATCAACAAATAAAACAAATAAATTTTGTTTGTTTGTAACTAATTAAATTAATAGAGATGCCCTACAAAATGAACTGAAAAAAATTATGTTCCCCTAAGAGAGTCTGTCTTTAAAAGCTCATAACATTCTCCAGCAGAATTTATGTTCATTTGAAGAAATATCATATTACTACAGTGGGTTTTGGTTTATTGCATTTTTGCAATATGTGTTATTCTTTTGGCCATGTTGAGGTCAAGGGTAATTGGGTCTGAATTGTTTCTATCATTGGTACTGTATTGTGTTTTTCTAACATTAGTAAAATCTGTTTTTAATAAAAAAAAAAAAAAGAGGATATTTTTTATGTTAAATCCAATTTTACTCTTCGTTTTGTTTCCTATGTTTGGGTTGGCTTCTCTTCCTACTGGATCTGTGACATTTAGTGAACATAATTCTTACAAAAATATCTAACAACTCCCGGGAAAGGTCATGGTTGGAAGATGATTTTCACAGCACTTTATTCCAGTAAACAGTGATCTGCCTGGTTAAAATGACTCAGTAGATAGCATCCCGCCTCTTCCTGGCTAAAAAAAACCTTAATTTTCTTTCATTGTGTGCCTGCTTGTAGGTGGGCCAAAAAGAGGCGATCCCTTGGGCATATTTAGGTCAGGAGACGTGAAACAGTGCATGGGCTTGTCATTTTCAAGATTGCCAAAGCTCTTCTACCCACTGCATGCGAGAATTACAGGTGCGAAGAATGCAGCCGCTTTTAACTTATGTACAGCACTTTGCGGGTTGCTGACTTTCAAGGCGAAACTGACTATGACAGACACAGGCTAAAAAGTGCCTGCACACATTACAAATAGCACAGGACATTCAAAACTGTCCCCCGCAATGTATCTTAGTAGTTGGGACAGAAAAAATAAAGGTCATGACCTATGTGTTAGAGCAAACCAAACTTGGAGGACAGCCTTTGAAAAATAAAAGAAAGAAAGAAATACTTCTGTTAAATACAACAAGCTAGACCATATCACTTCCAAACAGAGATGCCTGCTACATGTTGTGTTTATTTGTATAATATCCACAAAACTGCAGGCTGTAGCAGGATAAATATTACCTGTTACAGTTTATAATGCCAGAGTAAACTCAAGGTTTTTGTAGGCAATAAATGTCAAGAAACGGCAAAGATTTCTATTAACAAATGAGCAATGAGAATCTGTCTTTCTGCTGATATGACAGTGTATTATGCCACACATAGAAACAACACTGCAAGCAGACCAAGTGGTATTTTAAAACTAGCTTACCCTGAGAGTAACGGCATTAATTTAAAGGCCAACTTCTGACGGAGTGAAGGTCTGCTCCTAGCAACAACCATTGAATAAAAGCAGAATTGGTGGTACTTTGATTGACGACAGTTATTTTGACCACAAGCATGGGTAACCTTTTAGGGCTCCACTGTTTTCTGTTTAGAGGAAGGATTGCAAAACTTGTACTACACTCAGGGCCGGTGCAAGAGTCATTGGTACCCTAGGCAGACAAATTGATGCATGCACATCTCTCTCTTTCTCCCCCAGACCCCTACAAATCACATTACCTCCTCGTGCTACGACGCTCGCTGAATTCCTTCCAACCCCCAGACTACGCCACCAATGCACCAACTACAACCAGGATCCCACTGCGCACATCCCCGGGGCCCTAGTCAAAACCAGTATAGGCACTGGGTTGCCGCCCCCAAACCTCCGGAGATCTAGGCAGGCACCTAGTATGTTTCCACCGGCCCTGACTACACTGTCAATGCAACTAATTTTAGGGGGGCAGGGAAACCATTTTCAGGTTTTCGTGTGCTCCTCTTGTTCGAAAAGAGCCACACTGAAATTTAAAATCAAATTTCATACCCCTAAAAGTGTTTATCCTAACTTAGGTGTTCTTTTTTGGTTTTTTTATTTTTAAATTTCTAATTTCTGAGGGGTTTTGAGAAATTTGGAACTAGCCATAGTGTCTTAACTCATAGAATATACTTGCTTTTAACCATAAATTCTATAATCCCTCAGTTTGTTAATTTCTTTGTTCAAGATTTTCAAATTCCAGGTAGAAACACAGTTACATAGAATATATTAGCAGAAAAGGAGCACTTGTTCCACTCTCGTCTGCTCATTTATGCCAGCCTATTGTGCTGTCCCAGGTCTTACTTAATGTGGCTGTGACCAGGACACCAGCCCTGCCACCAATAAGACCTGGGTGAACCCTACGTTTATCTACAGAGAGAAGGTTAGAGTAGTGAGAGGTTCCATTCAAATGCAGCTCCTCCTCTTGTGGAGTCTGGAATGGCCATACCCCTGAAAGTCTATTTAGGAACTCTCCAAACTGAGCTCGGGAGACAGTCACTTTAGGTTTTCAAAGAGTGCAGAGGTGCAGAGAAGTTTAACTTTTGTTGTTTTTGCAGGCCCAGTCAGCAAAAGCAGGCTAGCCCAGCCTGTGAGTCCTCACCAGGGTCGGGAGAGTATTCTCCTTCCAGTACACAACTTGTCTGGTGGAGTTTTCTCTCTGGATCTACTTTGAGGGATTTTTGAGATTTTTATTAGGAACCTCACTGTAAGGAAGGTGGACCCTTGAGCCAAGACGAGGTTGTTGCCACCACCAAGGGGAGGCCCCTGGTGGTCCTCGTCATTGGGAGGTGGTTCAGAGAGAGAGAACCCAACAGGACCTTCACCTATACCAGCCCACGTTCCCCGTGGGTTGAGCCCTTGGGTGCCAGGGCCAGCAGGACTTAGGCGGGGGTCTCTCAGACGGCAGGTGGTAGACAGGTCAGAAGTACCGAGGGTTGAGAGAGGCAGCAGGCTACACGAGATGGAGGTCAGGCCAAAGTCTGGGCAGGCAGCAGACAAGCAGGAACAATGAACCAGGCTGAAGATCAGGGCAGGCAGCGGACAAGCAGAAACCAGGAGACTTGCAGGGTCGGAGCCAGAAGATCAATCCAAGGGAGCAGGAACTAGGAGGAGCTGGAACAGGTCTAGGACTGAGCAGGAGCAGGATCCGGAGCAGGAGACAGAAGAATCACAGGAACGCGGGATCAGGATGCACGCACTCACCAGGAGCTGGACCTGTTGCCGAGGCAAGGAGGAAGTGGCAAAGCAGAGTATTTATACCGGCCTTACCTGACATCATCATCCCAGGCCGCGGGGAACTTTCCTGCCATTGGCCCTTTAAATTGAGCCCAGAAGTGTACACGCGTGCGCCTAGGGGGCCCAGGGATCACAGTAGCATTGGTGGCAAAGGGAGTGCCACGAGCAGGCCACAATGGCAGCGAACTGTGCTGGGACGCAGCAGCAGCGGAGGATGCTGGAGAGGGCTTCCTGTCCGCGCAGGTGAGAAGATCCAGCCCGACTCCCCAAGGCTCGGGGCGCCTAACACTCACTGGACACTTGGACTTTTCCTGCCCACAGAGATTGGGGAACACCATGTGTCGGCGTCCCAGAGATAGGGAAGATACACCCCTGAAGTGGTGGTGACCTGCTACGAGAAGGGGACTCCGATATTTTGATTCTGTTCCTTTTGAAGGAAAGAACACTTTTTGTTACAAGATCCAGGAGCAATTTTGGCTGCCTCTTCCTTCCTGTTTGAAGCAAGAGAACATCTTGTTTCCAAGAGGATTCCTTACCATCAAGTATCCTGCGAGAGAGTACTAAAGAGACTGTGTAAAATTCAAGAAGATCCAGAAGATCTCCTAACCATGAGTAAAGGAAACAACATCATTGGGGACCCATCCAGAGATCACCACCCTGGGATAAACTCTCTGTGCCATAGACTATTTTTGCAAGTTATTGGTTTTGGAAGGGGTTTTGCCCAACTTAAAAGACTCTGCCCATCTGGGAGCTCCACAATTAATCCTAGAGAGTGAGCGGTTTCCCTGGTTCCCGATACAAGGGATTCCTGCACAGATAGAGGAAAGAGACTGTAAAGAAATTGAGAAGATAATTCTGTGGTGCTGCAGTTTGAGTTTTTTGCCATTTATCATCAGTGTTAACAGTAAAGACTTTTATTTTGGACACTACCAAAGTGACTCCAGAGTATTTCTTCTGCACTCACTGTATCCACATAAAGGACCCGACATCCTCCCCAGGAGAAACATATAGGAATGTGTAAAGAAACCACCTCTGTCACATCGGGACCTGAAAGGATTCCTTCCCCCAGTCCAACGGAGCCACACCTGGGGAAGTGAGGGAGACAGAACAGCTAGCCAGGCAAAGGTTCCAGCCCCAAAGAGTAACAAGTTTGTGTACTCACCCATGCAGGAGAGGTACACCGGGGTGGGGTTACATGGCATTCTCCTTCTGCCTATGGTGTCAATTTTCAAAGGGTTTTGGCACCTAATTAGAGCCTGATTTACTAAGGTTTCTTTCTACAGACACAGAATGGGATAAAGGCTTAGTAAATCAGGTCTTTAGGAAGACAGGTGCTTAAATAACCCACTAGTTCAGACCTGGAAAAATACCTAACAGAAGAAAAATAGGGGAAAAATCTCATGATACAATTTCTGTAGAGGGGGAAAAATATCTTCGGGCCCAAATGCAGTTGCAGCATACTGCTGACATAAACGTCCCCTTAATATTCTTCAGTTTCATCCATGGACAGTAGCCTCCTACAACCCACTTACGGCTCGATCCAGTAAGGCCGCGGTAAAAACAGTGAGGTAGTGTCAGGCGCACCCTTCCTCCCCGCACGCACAGTTCTCTTCACTAACTCCCCGATACTCTCCTCTAATCGCATGCAAATGCATGCCGCGGCTGTGAAGCGTTAGGGAAGGGTTATGCCCGCGCAACCCATTTTACTGTATAGGCGCTGTAACAGCGCCTATACAGTAACCTGGGTGCGCTGGTACCTGTCATTTCAAATGACATTTGAAATGACAGGCACCAGGAAGTGTAAAAAAGTTTAAAAAGTGTAAAAAACAAAAAACCTGTGTGTTATATAAAAAAATAAAACAATTTTAAATACCTGTCGGAGGGCCGTGGGTCCAGGCGGCCGGTGGGCGGCGGGCAGCCATCAGCGGCATCCGGTAGTCCCTTCTCCCTTCCTCCCTCCCTCCCCTGCCTGGATGAGCACCAAAATCGCACGGGCGGGTCGGCAGCGGGGGGGGGGGGCGGCAGCAGGATCCGGGAGCGGCGGGTAGGCAGCAGCGGGGTCCGGGGGGTCCGGGGCAGCGGCAGCGGGGGGGCGGCAGCAGGATCCGGGAGCGGCGGGTAGGCAGCAGCGGGGTCCGGGGGTGGCAGCGAGATCCGGGGAGCCAGCAGCGGCAGCATGTTCGATCGCGCAGGCAGGTAGGTGGCAAAGTAAAGATGGCCGCCAGAACGGGAAAATCGTGCAATTGGCCGCTGAAGACGTGACGTCACACCCCGTGACGCCAAACGTCGTGACGTCACGTCTTCAGCGGCCAATTGCACGATTTTCCCGTGCAGGCGGCCATCTTTACTTTGCCACCTACCTGCCTGCGCGATCGAACATGCTGC